>NW_025814867.1:16612500-17212500 GCF_022079265.1 Lynx rufus | reverse complement strand
AGCAGTCCATGAGGCCTGTGAGTGGTGAGGACCCAGGCCTGTTCCTAACAGAATCCCCTGGGGATGAGAGCCCTTCCAGGGGAAATAGCCCTAGAAAGACTAGACCCTGTTCCCAGGGCACAGATACCAAGAAAGCCAGATGTACAGGCTAATCTAGGCTTGGGCCTTGGGAATATATCAGTAGAAACTGTGTGGACTAAATCTGTCTTCGTTGGTGGTTGGTTAATTTATGTGCCTATTTCTCTTTTTTTAATTTTCAAGATAGAATTTGCCTAACGTAAATTTAAACTTTTAAGTTGCGTAATCAGTGGTTCTTGGTATATTCACAAAATTAGGCCACTATCATCATTGCTTAATTCCAGCGTACCTTCATCACCCGAAAAGGAAACCCTGTACCCATGAAGAGTCACTGTCTACTCCTCCTTTCCCCGAATTTCTGTCTAGGGATTTGCATATTCTGGACATTTTGTATAAATGGAATCACATAATATGTAGCCTTTATACCTCAGGCCTTTTCAGCCTTGTATGGCTTCTTCCCCTTAGCATAATATTTTCTGGGTTCGTCCGTGTTGTAGCACGCATCAGTACTTGATTCGTTGTTTTGACCAAATAATATTCCATTGTAGGGATAGACCACATATTGCTCATCCATTCGTCAATTGGCGGTCACTTGGGTTGTTCCTTTTTTGTGGCCCTTATGGATAATGCTGCTCTGAATATTCACGTACAAGTGTTTGCTTGTATACCTTTTCAGTTTTCTTTCTCGTATGTTCCGTTGTGGATTCCTGAGTCATATGGTAGTTCTGTGTAACTTTTTTTTTTTTTTGGCTTTCTTTTGTTTTATATTTTGAGTAACTGTCAAACGGGCTTCCAAAATATCTCCATCGTTTTTTCTCTCACCAGCAATATGGAAGGGTTCAAATTTGTACATATTCTCTCCAGTATGGAAGGGTTCAAATTTGTACATATTCTCTCCAGCACGTGTTATTGTCTATTTTCTTATAGTCCCCCCCCAGTGTTTGGCTTGCATGAGACCCCCAGGTCCTTTTCATAACCCTGGAAAAGAAAGAAAATCTTAACAACAGACCAAATTCTTTCTCTGTCAGGTGCTATAAAGACTTAGAATCCAGTCAGATCTAATTTAAAGAATTTAGGTATTCTCCCACACCTGGAAAAACAAAAGTCTTTGTTTATTTGGCTTGGCCTTCCCTTTGTAGTGTTGTGATTTTTTTTTTTTAAGTTTGTTTTGAGAGAGCACGTGCACACGCAAGAGAACAAGAATGTGAGTGGGAGAAGGGCAGAGAGCGGGAGAGAGAGAATCACCAGAAAGGCTCTGTGTTGTGAAGCACAGAGTCGAATACAGGGCTTCATCTCACAGATCGTGAGATCATGACCTGAGCCGAGATCAAGAGTCGAACACTTAACCGACTGTACCAGCCAGGTGCCCCTGTAGCATTGTAATTCTAATGTATTGTTTCTCAACCTTTTTTCACATGATGCTATACTCAGATTAATAATACCTGCATGGCCCATGGTGGTAAACAAAGGAGTCTGCTAATGGATGAATATGTTGAGTCAAAGGCTTTGTTCCACCTCCTACATCCTGAGGCTCCGATCAGCCCCTGGAGGCTGAGGGGATCAGAGACAGGCATATTTCTAATCCATTGTTGAAAATCCCCCGGAAAGCTCTATTCTACTGAACACAACTGTGATGTCTCTGACCTCAGGTGGGGGAGCAAGGGACGCGTGAATGTGGGAAAGAAGAAAACCTGAACTGTGATAAAGTGGCCATGTAGCTTGTTTTCAGAGGCCTTAAGAGTATGACACACAGTGTCCAAAATGGGCCCTGATCCCTCTCCCTCTGCAAGAAGGCTCAATGTGAAGAAGTCTCAACCTACCAAGACTGCAGACAGGCAGATCAGGACGGTGTGGTGATAATTCCAGATTTCTTGTCCAGGTTGACATAGGCACAAAACCTAGAGACACGGGAATAAGATCTGGCTGTTGAAGAGAAGCAGCTGGCAAGAGCTGAGTAGAATATTTTCACCTCAGCCAGAGGTGCTGAGTAAGGGAAGGTGATTAAGTATCAAAATACTGATTTGATTAAGTATCAAAAATACTGGGGTTCCTGGGTGACTCGGTTAAGGGTCCGACTCCCGATTTTGGCTCAGGTCATGATCTCACGGTTCATGGGATCGAGCTCTGTACCGACAGCGTGGAGCCTGCTTAGGATTCTCTCTCCCTCTCTCTCTGCCCCTCCCCAGCTCATGCTCTCTCAAAATAAATAAGTAAACTTTAAAAAAAAAAATCCTGTCCCAGGGCACCCGGGTGGCTCAGCTGATTGAGGGTCTGACTTCACCTCAGGTCCTGATCTCATAGTTTGTGAGTTTGAGCCCCACGTCAGGCTCCGTGCTGACAGCTCAGAGCCTGGAGCCTGCTTCGGATTCTGTGTCTCCCTCTCTCTCTGCCCCTCTCCTTCTTGCTCACTCTCTCTCTCTCAAAAATAAACAAACATTATAAAAAAATTAAACATTGAAAAAAATCCTGTCCTGGCTGATAAACTGATGAGAATGAGGGCATTGCCACAGGCCGCTGGACATTGGGTAACGACGGCAACATTGGCACCTTGCTTGTTGTCATAAGAAGCACATAAAATGCCCTTAACCTGGTTCATGGGAGGAAGGAAACCAACATCAGTGCCAGAACCTGAGCAGACCTACAGTGGGCCTGGGTACAGTGTTGCTCAGTGGCTTTGACAATCCCCATTCCTTATAAAGGTGAAAACTCTGTGACCATTTCATTTCTGTGACCAACACAAATGTGCCTGGAAAATTCATGCTCTCGCTGTCTTGACTTGGTAAAGGCAACTGTATAAATTTGGTAAAAATATTTTTTCAGGGAGACGTCCCTTTTTAGAGTAGATAGATACCCGCACCAGTTATATCCATTTATAATGCTTAAATATGATTGAACACTAAATACTCATTATTTAAATTCATGGCTTTGGGAATTCTCTTATGACTTTTGTCACATAAATTCTTTTATAAGAAGAATAAGCGGACGATTATTTTGTTTTCAAATGTCAATGGACGTGCATACATACTGAGTTTGACTACAGCAAGGTATAGTCTGTATCCGTTTTTATGATCTCCATATTATTATAAATTGCAAGATTCCAGGGACCTCAAATATATCTCTTTAGTGATTTTACAGCAGTGTGCCATTTATGAATGGACACTTACAAATCATACTTGATACCATTGTATCAGTCTTAATCCCAACAGGCAAGCTGACATGGTATCAGTGGTCTATTAACATAGTCAACCCAAGACTGGCCACTTTATCCTCCCAAAAGAGAAAGGGTTAAGTATTGGGATAAGAAGGATCTTCTGAGGTCTGAAGTCTAGCAGTATAATTTGGGAGTTTGTTCCATGCAAGGGAGAAAGAAAGACACAAAACAGTTGAACAAGTGAAGACTCAGGCCTCAGAAAAATCGGAATGCTGTTCTTCACACTACAGGTAACCTAGAGGCACAATCAGAGCTCTTGTGACCTGATTCATTCCTGTTTCTATCAGTGTTTTGCTTCTCTGTCCCTCTCTGTCTCCTATTTCTCACTCATTTAGCGTCTCTAGCCTCGTGGCTTCTGCAAACTTAATATTCTGGGTATCTTTACGTTTCTATGCTAACCTTTTACCTGTGTCTTTGTGTCCCACCAGTGCTCAGACTGATGGGGTAACTTGGCCACCATTCAACGTAGAGACTCCCATTGGGCAGACTACGTCTTTTAGGCTACCTCACATCCACTAACCCACCTACAGATGGCTGACTTTCCCTCGAGACCCAAATCTTAATCCAGTCATTATGCTTTTGAAATGGCAGAATGCCACGACGCAAAGCATGGAAACCATTGTATAAGGAGTGGTCTCCCGTCACTTCTCTTAAAAACGAGCCGTGGTACTGGCAGAAGTTTTGTCCACTAGGTCCTCTATACCTTACCTTTTGGAATCTGTGTGAAAAGACCTTAGGAGAACACCCCTTCAGGAGGTGCATGCCATGCCAGCACGTGTAACAACTTGCTTTGAGGGCTGGCTCCTTAAACACTCCTGTGTATGCTGCTGCTCCTATGATTTATGAAATTAAGATCTTAAGGAGTTTTATGCTTTCTAATATACTGTGTATTTCCTCATCATTTTCTGAGTCATATTTTCACTTGGTGTTTCTTCAGCAGATGGAACCTTATAAAAAATGGTCCAAAAAGGAATGCGGGGACATTTTGTGTACGCTTTTAAAAATATGTCTTCGATATGCCAAATGACCTCCTCCTAAAGCAGTAGAGTGAGTCAGCTTTCACTTTGCTCACTTGGTGGTCTGAGGGACTCTTTGATGGCATCATTCTCTCTAAATGACTCTCTTCTCTTTCATTTCTAAATTAAAGAGCGGTAAGACATTTCTCTTTTTGGCCAAATTCAAGTTACTCGTTGGGGCATCCCCTTGGTTTAAGCTGAAGCTAATTTTACCAGTAACATTTATGAAGAAGACGGTGGATATAAGAAAGGCTGAAAAACTACCAGACATGTAACACTGACTTCTTTATAGCCACGTTTCTATCGGGAACGGCGGCGAAAGAAACTGCCAGAATTTGTGCTGAGTTTGGCATTTTTTGCTGAAAACAGGCGTTTGGCTGAATGCATTTGAGAAATTTTAAGTGGCATTACCTGGAACTAATGCCTTAAATAAAGAGGGAGGTTTGAGCTAAAACAAACTGGAAGAAGGGGCAATATGCATGCAGTGTCTGTCGAAGCAAAAATTTCCCCCACAACAAATTCTAAATGAGCTGAAGAAATACAGAACAGTTTTCTGTGCTTCACCGCGAGAAATTTAAAAATCTATCTTTTGTTCACTGTTGCTTGTTTTTTATGTTACCCACATCAGCCATGGTGCCACTTAATTTTAGTGGGAGGAAATGAATACAGTGTTTTCTACAAAAATCTTTTCTGCTCTGTCACTTGGATTATACGTGAAGGCAGCCTGGTCTAAAATGAACACTTCTCACCAGGTTAAAGTGTTTGGCTCCTGTGTCTCAAGGTAGACTCTCAGTAAGTACCCTCTCCCCAACTTGGAGTCTTTTAGAAAGCATATATCCAGTCATCAATGCATTAAATGGCACTTCCAGCCAGTATGCCTGTAGGTGTGTGGGTAGGAGAGGTCAAATCCCATCTTTATTGTATGTATTTATTAGTAAAAGGCATTTGACACAGCCCTCTGGCATGTCCATTATGGCAAGTCAGACCTCACTTTTTTGTTGTTCAGTTTCAAATTGAGACCAAACAAAAAAACCAACCCTTAAATACAGAGAACACACTGGTGATTGCTAGAGGGGTGAGGGGCATCGGGGGGGTGGGTGGGAGAAACGGATAAAGGGGATTAAGAGGTACAAACTTCAAGTTATAAAATAAGTCACAGGGGTCTCTCTCAAAAATAAATAAATAAACTTAAAGAAAATGAAATATAAAAGGAAATAAAGGGTGCCTGGGCTGGCTGCTTTGGTTAAGTGTCTGACTTTGGCTCTGGTCATGATCTCACAGTTCATGGGTTCGAGCTCCACGTCGGGCTCCACACTGACAGCGTGGAAGCCTAATTGAGATTCTCTCTTTTCCCCCCTCCTCTGCCCTTCCCCCATTCACGCTTTCCCTCTCTCTCAAAAATAATTTTTTTTGTTTATTTAAGTCACAGGGGTGAAAAGTACATCATGGGGAATGTAGTCAAGATTGTAATGATGTTGTGTGGTAAGAGATGGTAACTACACTTATCATGGTGAGCACTGAGTATAGAATTGTCAAATCAATATGTTGTACCCTAAAACTAATATAACATTGTACGTTAATTATACTTCAGTAAAAGATTTCATGAAATATATATTATTTATTTATTGAAATATATATATATTTAATATAAAATTTAGTGAAATTCTAGTGAAATATGATGGATTAACAATATGTATGTTCTCCTATTCCCTCTTAAATCTTCACTAGAATGATAGGAAAGGACGTAAAATGTAGAAACCATAAAATTAACGAGAGCATGAGGGATGATAATTGCAGACAATAAATGACAGTATCTTTTTTTGAAGACAAAAAGTAGATGGGCAGTAATGAATAAATTAGCCAAGTGCAGAGAGCAGAATGCTGAGTGCCTGAAGGAGACACAGAGAAAAAGCAAGGAGATAAGCTGTAGGATTTTGGACGGTCCCAGAAAGTAGAAACACCAGATGTCCAGAAAGATAGAAGTGATGATTGAGATAGTGAGATTGGTTGGAGTTCTGAACAAGGAGTAGTAGTTAAATTCACTCCTCCACCTGTTACATCCTGGTGATTAGTGTAATCCAATCCCGGGAGGAAAGATAAGTCTACTCTTTGAAGAAATTAAAGTAGAGAAGTTAGGGTTCTGGACACCAGGCATAAATATAGAGTGGGGCGGTAGTGTTAGACTGAATGCAGGAAGAAGAAGTGAGAGACTACATATTTCATAATAACCCCACCAGCAACCTGAGCCTCACTGTTACATTCCCCTGCCAGAAGTCTTTTCAGTAAGACGTTTTCTTTTTTCTCCATTCTAGGTAGAATCTGAGAGAATTTCTTAGTGGGTCTACTCTCAACCTATGGGGGAGGAAAAATCATTTCCCCTCTACCTTCTGAGTTCTTGACTGTGACCCCTGAAGTAAAAGATCAAGAAGGAAAAAGCAACAAAAGTGTATTAACATGTATACGTCAGGTATACATGGGAGATACCAGAAAAAGAAGAGTAACTCCATGAGATGGCTTAGAATTCAGAATTAAATGTCATCTTGGTAGGGGAAGGGGAAGGAGGAGGATGCAGCGTGTTACAAAAAAGTTAAGTAATTTTCAAGGAAGATGAATGGGCCTTAGAATAGACTGGAGGTCTGATAGTTTGTGACAAAGTTTGGGTGTGCTATTGGCTTGTAGTTTCCTCTCCTGTGACAAGAATCCATTGTTGCTGGTTGATTAAACTCCCAATGGAGGGTATTTATGATAATTGTATTCCTTCTGGAGGATGTGTATTTAGGCACATAAGGGAGTTCAGAAAAATCCTATCCCTACTTTTACTGTTTTTCAAGTGCTTACAACTCAAAATAACCAATATACCAAATCCTATGTTGGGGGGCATGTCCTGAACCCCTACAGTCATATTTTGGGACAGCTTATTCTACTTTTCAAGCCCCAAGTAAAAAACCCGTAAATCTAACATTTGAGGAGTCTCCCAAAGAAATGTCCCACTTACAGTACTCTTTCATGAAACTCACCCATCTGACAAGGTTTGACCATGAAAACAGAGCTTGCAGTATGTTCTTCCCTTTGGATATAAATGGGTTGGCCTAGATATGGACAGAAAATACAGTTGAGAAATGCATGTTATATTAAAACAAAACAACAGACAAAGTGGGAGGAAAAGTCAATGTGGAAAGCGGAGTAAAACATTCTTTTTAAGATAAGCTATTTAGAACAAAAACCAGAATGTATAAAGAAGAAAAAGAAAAAACGGGGGCACCTGGGTGGCTCAGTCAATTAAGTGTCTGACTCTTGATTTCAGGTCATGATCCTAGGGTCACGGGATCGCGCCACACTTGGAGCTGAGAACCGGGCATGGAGCCTGCTTAAGATTCTCTCTCTCTGCCTCTCCCCCCCACACACATGCATGCACTCTCTGTCTCTCTCTCTCTCTCTCTCTCTCTCTCTCTCTCTCTCTCTCTCAAATAAACTAAAAAGAGTTATTTTCAATTCACAATTTCATACCTACCTAAACTATCAAATAAGTGTGAGGTATAGCATAAAAATATTTCAAAACATGAAAAGTGTCAAAAAATTTACTTCCCACACACCATCTCTTGGGAGAATCTTAGGGAAAAAACCATCAGATGAAGAAGTAAACCAAAAAAGAGGAGGACATGAGATCCAGGAAACAGGTTCCAGGAAAAAAAAAGAGACGCGATAATAGAAAGTCCTGATCTGACATCTATGCATGAGACCAGGAAAGCTGCCAATAAGCCCTGGAGCAAGAGGAATGTCTCCAGTTATGGAACTACTATATCATATGACATGTCTGACAGAATTGTCAGGGAGTGGGGAAGAATTATTCATAGATGGAAAGTAATCCAATTATATAAACAAGGCAATTATTAACTCCAGGAAAAACAAAAAATTTTATAAGACCTGTAAATGTAGTATGTCATGTGGCTCAGCTGTAACAATATTTACCTAGTCATAATTAGGTAAAATTAATGTAATTGATTTCCATTGTTTTCATTGTGATGAAATTATGTTGGGAGTAAGAGAGAAAAGAGGGTTTTGCATGTGTGAGCAATAGCCTGTGAGATTTCAATCCTATTTATAGTAGAAACCAGTAGATAGTAAAGGAAATCTTACATAATTATGAAAAAAATAGTTTAAGCCCATTATCTAGAAATACAAGTAACAGGAAAAAACCGAACAAGCATAGTTTCAAGTAGTTGCTTGTAGGGACGGGAGTTAAACAGTGGGCTGCTGTTTTTCTTTATTAATCTAAAGCTGGGGTCAGCCAGCTATGGTTCATGGGCCGGGTTCAGCAGGCTGCCTATTTTATTGGATTACAGCGACATCCACTCGTTTATCGATTGCGTGTGGTTGCTTTTGTCTCACAAGAAGTTGGTACAAAAGCAGAGTTGAGTATTTGTGACAAAGACTGGATGGCCTGAAATCTCAATTATTCACTTTCTGGCCCTTTTCAGAAGAAATTTGCCAACCGAATGTCTAGGGCAGTGTTGCTCAAATGTCGGCTGCATCAACATCATCTGGAGAGCTTGTTAGAATGCAGATTTCTGCACCCACCTGAGACTCTGATTCAGTAGATCCTGTGGGAACACAGAATCTGTGTTTTCGAATAAGTTTACAGGTGCTATTGATACAGCTGGTTCAGGGACCCCGCTTTGAGAACCACTGGTTTCAAGGGAACTGTTTTTAAAAAAAAAAATCATATGTGAGTATCATGTTTATAAAACAAATTTTAAGTCTTGAGAGGGATCAGCTTAGAAACCTGCCTGCAACTTTAAGCTGAAATAAATACAGAAACAACCTCTGGTAAATTAAGTGTGCCAAGAAATGATTAAAATGTACTTTAAGAACTTTTAATGGATTAAAACCATTAACAAATTAAAGTGGACAAAATATACTATGTCTTATTAAAATAATATCTCGTGGATGTGGGCATAGATGTTAGCAGTTCGCAAGATCCCTGCCACTGCATGGGCACGTTTCTTCCAACAGCTAGTGTGTGGACCTATCGCACTACCTCCTGTCATTCTGCTGTTTATCAAAGGCAGATAGATTATTGTATGACAATATCAACTATGCATGCAGTTATATAAAATTTTTTTATTTCCTCTTTTTTTTTTCATTTAAAAAACTTTTTGTGTGTTTATTTTTGACAGCGGGGGTGGGGGGGGGGCCGAGGGGGGAGGGGCAGAGAGAGAGGGAGACACAGAATCCAAAGCAGGACTCCAGGCTCTGAGCTGTCAGCACAGAGCCCAACAAGGGGCATGGGGCTCAAACTCACGAACTGGGAGATCGCGACCTGAGCCAAAGTCGGAGGCTTAACCGCCTCAACCACCCAGGCACCCCCTTTTTAGTTTATATCCTCTTAAATATTTTCAGTATTTTCATTTAGTATCTCATAAAACACTCGTTTTCTGGACAGCACAGCCTGAGACACTTGACATAAAACCTGTTCCTCTTCCCTTAACCCGTTTCACAGAGGAGGAAACTGATGCCCAGGGAATCTCCAAGGTTGTAGAGCCTCCTGATGGGAATCCCTACTTCCTTCCACTCTCTTCTATTCAGCTCCCGTTTGCTTTGCTTCGGGCTGTGAAGGAAGGAACCCTGAATGAGCCCAAAATCAAATCAGGCATAGAGGGGGGCGGGGAAAAAGCACTGCTAATATCACGAAACATCTCTCTTTTTTTTTTTTCTCAAAAAGCCTGAAACAAAGGAAATTCTCTGCTTCCAGGAATAGCCTTAATCAGTCACATATGTGAACATAGACCCAGCGACTGTTCAGTTTTCCAGCAACATAACAGGATTTTCCCAAAACACTGATTTTTTTTTTCTTTTGCCCTATTACCAGTATAAGTAGTTTTCTTTCCTTTTTCTTTTTTGGTTTTTTTATTTTCTTAAAGATCCTAGGCATGATACCAGACTTTTCAATCAGGCAGGCAGGATGCCGAAAATCGGCAGTGTTTGAAAGCAAAGAGAAATGAAGGATTATTGAGAGTAGAAGTAGTCCCTGGTTGGTAAAAACAAACAAACAGCTTTAAAAATCTAAGAATTGTGCCCTGCGGGGGTGGGTTTGCTGAACTGTCAGCTCCACCAGTTAATGAGGTTGTTTATCTAATGGAGATAGAAAAGACCATTTTTAACAATGCTGGGCTTTGTGTGTGTGATTTAAAAATCAAATTGAGTGGAAATGCAGCAGATACTAAACGGCATTGTTTATTTTCTAATTAATTTGCTACAAACTACGAAATCACGATGTTAAATATATTAGATGGTGCATGATTTTTAGAAGAGAAAGCTCAGAAAAACATTCACCTCTTATAGTCCATTTACTTTATTTTCATCAGAGAAACAAGTTGTGGTTTTCAAGTGTGAAAAGGACATCGATATTTTGGGAGGGGCACCACTTTGGGGGTTAAGTGTGTTACAGAAGCCAACGGGGACCATAGTCTCTTTTGTAAGGTTCAGCGGACTCCTGGGGAACCTGGGAGCATATGGTCTCACTGTTGATGATGCTCATTTTTAATATTAATAGGCCAGGGACTCAAGGCCCTGGGGAGAATGTCATCTAAGTGAGGACAGCCACTCACATCAGGACGGCCTTGTGGACGTTTTCCTCTGTAGGGTACAACTAGGACACCTTCAGGCACTCAGTGACATAAGCACACAGCACGGTGGAGGGTAAAGCAAAGAGATCGTAGAACCTTCCAGATCTAGGTTCAAATTCTGACCTAGCCACAGGCTGACTCTAGGACATTGCGGCTAAGTCATTTAAACTCACGGAGACGTAATTTTCTCACCTGGAAAATTAAGATAATAACTGCCTCTTAGGCTATGGAGTAAGAGATAGAGCTTGGGGCTCGTAAGCGAAGGGCCTGACACGTAGTAAACAAATGGAAGTTATTTGGATTAGAAAATTGCGAGGTTTGTAATCAAACTGGCTAATTGCACAAACTGAGAAATCCGTAAGCCTTAATGAGTCTTTGTTCTCAACTTTACCCGGATCCTACCTTTTCTTCCATGACAAAATTTGGAGACCTAATATCTTCCTCAGGCAACTGTGATGTGATTCCCTACCCTCCCCGACCCCAGAGCCTCATGTCTTTTCCAGTAAGCTTGTTCTCAGAAACCTATCATTTGGTGAGACAACACATATGTTAATAGCAAATTGTTACCTAGTGTTTACTCTGCCCCGGGCCCTCTTCTCATGGTATTAACCTCCTTTCCTCATGGCATCCTCCCAACAGCCCACTGAGGTAAATTCTATTATGACCCCCATTTTACACTCAAAGCTGCCATATTGAGAAGTCAGATAATTGTTCATGGGGTAGGGCCATGATGTGAACCTAGGTGGTCCGATTCTGGAATCATGCCCCTGACACTTACTCTTTGCCGGCCTTGAGATACCGTTCTTGTTTTGTGTCACATGGGTTTACTTTTCAGTGCTTCCCTCAATGGAGTCCAGAGTTTGGGGCTTTTACTGAATATTGGTCATCAGGGCCCAAATGAACCTGTGACGTCTACAGTCAGCCCACCCTAGAATCTGTTCCAGGCTTCTTCTGTCCCCAGTCTCGAGCAGTCCTAGGTGGTGCCGATCATTGCTTGCGAGTTCTTTGTAGGCGCAGGACAACTGAACCCTCCTTAACAACCTGATCTCAATTAGGAGCTGTTAAAACTAGACACTCCGTGATGGCAGGAGCCACGTTAGCCTTCTTCCACACTAGTGGAAGTATATCACTAGTGCCTACATCAGCACCTGGCATATAATAGTAAGTTAGGATTTTACTGATCGGTGGATGATTAAACAGACAAAGCAGTCACATGGATCAATGCACGATGCTCTTACAGGGAAGGTGTATACTGTTGACAACAAGAAAAGATAGAAAGAATTTTGCTGATCTTTCGCTGTATCTCTTACTCACCTTTCATTAGGGTACGGTTTTCTCCTACAATTATATTTATCTTTTGGAGGTATGTCATTCCAGGGGGCTAGGTTTCAATCCCAAGTTTGTTCATATAAAATATTTAACATCTTGGAAGCACCTAGATTAGGACATGATTGCACAATCAACTTCTCTAAAAGAAGCAAGAACAAATATTCATTCACTCGGTGAATATTTAGTGAGTGTCTCTAGCCTGTCTGGTATCCTTTGAGGAGCTTGTGACATAGCATGTGATAAAACCAAAAAACTCTGCCCTCCTGGTGAGTTCATTCTAATGGGAGAGATGGACAAAAACACTCGCGTAAAAACTTAAGTGCCATGGAGAAAACTTACGCAATGTGAGGGAGATAGGGAAAGACTGGGTGTGGGGGGATGTTGCTATTTAATATTGGACAGTCAGGGCTACTTTGAAATTGTATATTTGTTTTATTCTATATCAGGATATAAGACTTTAAGAAAATAAAGGTAGTAAATATAGGGGAACAACTGGGAATTAGAAGACCTAGCTTAACATCTGAGATTGTTCACATAACTCGATAAAGAAGAAAATATTTTTGACTTATAAAATTTATATATATATATATATATATTTATATATATATATGTTGTTTTTTTTTTTTTTCCTTACAGAGTTAGCAGTTCTGGATCTTTAAAGTGCAAGGTGGTCATACATTGAACTGTTTTGCCTTTGCCCCAGAAGACAGCTCACCCTCAACCCTTGCCCTGAATTGACCTCCCTCACTTTGGTTCAAGACCTGGAGTGATGTGTTCCCACCCCAGAACACTTTTCATCCTGTGAGGCCTGAAACATGACCACCAGTAGCCACGCATGTCCTGTCCCGGCAGTGAATGGACACATGACTCACTATCCAGCCGCACCCTACCCGTTACTCTTTCCACCGGTCATCGGGGGACTTTCCCTGCCTCCCCTCCATGGCCTTCATGGTCACCCTCCGCCAAGTGGGTGCAGCACCCCATCACCTGCAAGTAAGTACCACTGCATCTTGTTCTTTTTTTTTTTTTTTTTTTTTTATCTTGGTTGCTGGGCTTAATGGATGTGAGAAAACAGGACGCTTCATATCCAAGGTGAGTTCTCATTTTGTTGGGTTTTGGTTTCTCTCGCTCTGGAATTATACTTTTAGTTCTGTTGCAGAAATACAATTTGAATCTTGATACATGGTGCGGTTTCGAATTTGGTCTGTTCAAAGCTATGTTGTATTTTGCTTTCTTTTATAAAATGTAAACAAAAAGGAATCGGCGGCTATGACCAACGTTCTTGAAGAAGTTGGCCACTTGCTAAAAACTGTGGACAGTGAATTACAAGATGATACTGTAAAAATCATTAATGATAATCCTGAATTTAACATAAGTTTTGACTGTGAGGTCTCCTTGAATCTCTAGCTCTTTTCCTGGGTACAGACAGTATCCTTAATTATTTAATTCATATCACATAAGCTTTTTTGAGTGTCTTCATCCACTTTTGATTCTGTATTAAGCTGCGTCTTACCTCTGATCTTCTCTAGAATGTTGGGTAGAAAGTACTATAAAATAAAAGCAGAGTTAGAATTCTTCAAGACTGATATGACTTAGTTAGAGAAAGCATCCATATTATGTGATTTGGTTGTTTTGTTTTGTTTTGTTTTGTTTTGAATGTTCTGACTGTTTAAGGACAAGCTGTCGTGAGGTCTTGCCAGTGAGCTCTTGCCTAACCTATTGAGAAGCAGGTTGGGCAGTTGAGGACCTGGAGGTGAAAAAGCACATTTATTCCAGCGGGCTGCATCATGGCACCGTAGCACCTTCTCCAGGTTCTTTCATAGCTCAACAGGAGCTCTTGAGAGCTCTACCTGGTGATTATTTCACATCTTGCTGTTCTTTAATGAGTTCCTCCAGATACTGGCTTGTTACTTGAAAGTTACTCTTGAAGTATTGCCTTCATTGTTGTGGTTTTGTGGTCTTTGTGCCTTCACTTCTTCCTTCTGCTACATTTTTAGCTCCCTGGAAGCAGGTAGCTTAATCCACCTAACCGGGGATTCTCAGCAATGGTCCAGTACCTTCAAAGATAGTTTAGATATTCAGACGGTCTGGATGTTTGGGCAGATATCTAGATGCATGGACAGAATTTTACTCCAGGGATGTTGATTACATTCACCGTATTATCATGCCTGGTGCATACTGACTGGTTTTCCTTCCTGGAACGACCTGATGATAAGTCTTCCTTTCTGTGTTGTGGCCAGAATGTGGGTTAGGTTCAGTTGCTTAATAACATTCTCCTGTGCTTCTCAAGTTCAAATGGAAAATAGATATAACCAAAGTAGTTTCTTCACTGTCAGGAGAAATAGAAAAAATGCCTATATTCAAAATCTCTTGCTGACCCCAAGTGCCAGTTCAAACCCTGTTCATCCAACATGCAAATGATAAAATGAAGTTATAGTCCTCTAACCCATGAAGGAGTCTGACTAAATGATTGTTAAAGCTATTAAAATTTCACCCAGGAGTGTCTGTACCTAATTCCATAGCTCAGGCAGTCTGATGGATAGCACATTCTAATGTATTTCTTTCCTCAGATCACAAGTATATTTTGTAGATTTAGCTAAGGAGTTAAGACAGTATTATCCCCGTCCTGAGTGATCTAATCTTGCAGTTGGCAAACCCTTAGACAGCTGTAGCCCCGAGGTCCCAGCATCTTTGGGTTTCTTTCGGTACTTATTTTGAGGGAAATACAGAGGATAGTAAGATCTTTATGCTGAATTAGCATCCATGAACACTTGAGCACACTTTCAATATACAAATCCCTCACCCATCTGCTTGCAGATATTTTTAAGTCTAAGAATTCTGTAGAGCAGTGCTTGGCAAACGACAGCCTGTGGGCCAAATCCAGCCTGCCATCTGTTTTTATAAATAAAGTTTTATTGGAACACAGCCCCATTCGTTTGTTTACATATTGTCTATGGCTGCTTTCATGCTACAATGTTAGATCCCTGGTAGCCCACAAATTCTGAAATAGTTTACTGTCTTGCCCTTGACAAAAAAAAAGTCTTCAGACCCGTGCCATGGAGATAAGAACATTGGGACAGGCGTCCAGTCATCCTGAATGTAATCGGGCTCTGTTCTCTGTTGATGTTTGATCTTCTAATTCCTTGCTCCATTCCGAGTCTCAGTGGCTAGGCCTATACCTGAATAAGCTGGGCTAGATCCTATCTCGGACTCTTTTCACCTCAAATACAAGGTTATTTTTTTTTTCATTTCACTGTACTACTAGGGGACAAGATGCCATCACTACCACCCGTTTGAACCATAATGCAATTTCCATTTTTCTAGATCAAAATTGATCACATGTTGGCGATTTTATATGATTCAACCTTTAGAAACAGCGGTTTTGCAGTTCAGAAAAAGGGAGGGTGTAAATAATTACAATTTTTTTCTGAGGGCCTTGGGGAGAGGGTGCGAGTAACTTGTACACTGGAAGGTGGAGTGGCAGAAAAAGGACGAGGTACTGAAAGCTCAGGCTGGAAACATCAAAACTGGCCAACTTGGTACCCTGGCTGATGTCTTACTTTATTATTTCTTGCTACACACAAAGCACATGAAAGCCACTCAGATGAAATCACTAGAAGAAGCCACTGTTGATGTGCGGTCTGTTAGTCGGCCCTTATATAGACAGTTGTCTTCGTCTTTGTTACAGCCTGGGGTTTAGAAAGACTGGGAACAAGGGTAAGGTCTTAAAAGTTCAAGGCAGACTTTCTCTTGGCTAAAATTAAACGTCAAGTTTTATTCACGTATTGAGGTTACTTAGGGAGGTAGCTGAATTCTATAAAGTCTCAATAACTAGCAAAACACATACTTGGGTGGAAAAGCCAGCTAATCTGGAATGCGTGCTGGGGAATGACTCCATAAAGAGGATCCTGTCATTGAGCCGTGGGATTTGCCGATGTTTCTTTCATAACCTATACACCTCTAGATTCTGCAGCTCAGCCAGAAAGAATAAATTTCCCTGCCCCGGTGACAGGGTTCTTTCAGCACCTTGTAATTAGAAAGGCTCAAGAACCTTCTACTTCAAGATCTAGTGAGAACAATTTCCATAGGAGCTACTGATATTATACCCATTCTGACACCTCCCACCTTTCAGTTCTGATTCTCTGGTCGGCCTGTTCTCCTAGGGCAGAACCTGAACTCTGCACTTTAACCTCTTCCTTCCTATAGGATGCACGTTCCCCTTCCCACATACTGACATGTCCTTGACCTACCGTCTCATTTACGGTCATTTAGCCTCTGTGGATTTTTCTTTCATCAACTCTGAACTATGTTTACTTAAAGCCTTTATGATGTTTATTATAACGTAATGTAACTTTTTGTTACATTATAACTTTTTGTTACATTCTTGTAATTACAATTATGGTAACGTAATTAATGTTATTGTAATGTAATTTACTGTAATGTGATTTCATGTAAATAACGTTTATTTATGTCCTTTATAGTAATAATATTCAAGTCGTTTAAGGACAATGGTAGGGTGTGAATTGGAAAGAAAAGTTGATCTATAAAGGGGTGAATTCAGATCATCTCCAAAGCCTTTTCAACTCTGGCAGGTGTGGATTTTGTATATTACAACTCCAGTGTTCTCCTGGTCCTCATGCCCTTTACAACCAAACAGCCCATCTTTTCTTGATTTGTGCCAATTTTGGACCCAGTTCTGCAGCAGGAGTACCTGGCCATTGGTATGACCATTTGTGACCACTCATAATTCTGAGGGAAAGATGTGGCCACTTTTTAGAAATTCTGCTCTCCAGAACTTTCTGACCTAAACGACAATAACTATGTGCAGAAGAGAAGTGAACTTAAAAAATCTCCTATGCATGCACGTTCTTGCCTTTGTATTCTGACATAAATTTTTTACATTTTGAAGTCCCCGTGAGGTTAGAAACCAGACATATTAGAAAAGAGAGTTCAGGTAAGTAATAAAAACTACCATTACCATGTATTGAGCACCCTGTGTATAATCCACTGAGCACTGAATGTATATCATTCTTAATCTTTTTTTTTCCCCAAGTTTCCTTATTTTGAGAGGGAGAGAGTGCCAGTAGGGGAAGGACAGAGAGAGAGAGAGGGAGAGAGAGCATCCCAGCCGTGCAGAGCCCTACGCGGGACTCAAACTCGCAAGCCATGAGATCGTGACCTGAGCCAAAACCAAGAGTCGGACACTTAACCAACTGAGTCACCCAGATGCCCCTTAATCTTTTTTAATCGCCTCCTGAGATCTCTGCCGAGCCATTAGCAGCAGTTCCATTTTGCAGATGAAGACTTGGAGGCTTCAAAAAAGTAAAAAGCCAAGACAGCTAGTTAATGTTGGCACCAGATTCCAAGCCCCCAAATCCCGGGGGTCCCTAAGCGAATGTCCTTCCCACTGTGTTGGGTAACAAGGCCAACTTAACCTCCCACAACTCCACCACGGGTATCTCTTTTCCATGATGCTTCAGGGAGCTTTTGGAGACGAAGGACATTTAAAGGACTTCACAACCTCTTTAGTTCCACCCGTTACTGTGGAAGCAGCTGTCATTTTTCACCAACATAGGAACCGAGGGTGGATCCCATTGTCAGGAAGTCACTGTGGATGCCTCTGCTCGGCTCTGTCCTACAGACACAGAGCCTGTCACCGCCAGGCAAGCATGACTCCCAACAGGAAGAAAGCCTGATATACTATGCCAGGGAACACTCAAAATTTAATGTTCCAGAGCCCTCTGTGAAAATTGGACAACTGTCCGTCTGTCTCTCTTTATGTTCCTTTCATGGTTGCTTGTTCTGTTTTATTGCCACACATGTGCTTTTTTATAGGTTGTTGTAAGCTGGAAAATATTATTAACAGTTTTGGCTTCAGAGACTCTCAGTTTAACTCCAGAATCTTAAAATGGGAGCTCTTTTTCCCTGCTTCTTCAGAACGCGCTCTCCTGTCAAAATCACAAAATAGGGAAAATAGGGTATTTCCTTTAAAAACTCGCAGCCTTTTGGAGAGACAGAGTCTCAGAGTTCACAATGATGGGACATAAAGTTAGTGTTATTTCTGTATCTTTTCTTAAGGAGAAACCATGATATTAAATACAGGCAGATTCATGGTAACTAAAACCTAGTTAATTCCTATTGTCCTTAAACATACACAAGGACCCTGCTGGACAGAGATCATCTCTAGTTTCAACATGTCTGGGGCTTAGTAAATTGTTAGTGTTTAGGGAATGCCAAATACAATAGTATGGTCCACATACATGCATTCTAAATCTTTTTCTAGGCCAGATAAAAATAAGATAAAGTAAAAGAAACTTGTTAGGAATTTGAGTAAACGGAGTATAACAATTTTGCTCATTTCCTCTGCCTTTGGTCAGTATCTCTAAATTTCTGAGGCTTAGGGAGGTCCAAGGCTTTCACCTGAATATTTTAGAAATAGTTCATGTTTTGGGCATGAGTAAACACTTTTAGTGGTCTTAGGCCTACAGCCACATATGTCATAGGTAAGAGTGTATTCCTTAAGACTGGACAGGTATTGATTACTTGAATGCAATGCCTCTCTTCCCCAGTAATAGAGGAATCTTTGTGTCTTCTTCTTGATGTCTTTACAATTTCCCCAGACTCTGGTCGAGTCCAACATGTAATCCTTTGAATAGTTCTAACGAGGAGCTGGGTTCATTGTATTTGTTGAACTTTACCCCAAAGGGATCAGGAATATGTGAACATGAATTAGAAACAAAAAGATTATTGTTCAATTTCGTCAAATTAACTACAATGCCCAAAGGAGAGTCTCAACTCGGGAAGTGCGTTCTTGAATAGAAATAGGCTCTCAGTCCACAGAGGCGATCATAAAAACAGGAATGGATTTTCCGCTGACTTATTCTTGCCAATGATTATTCCTAAGGAGAGCATGTTTGAAAGAATATATACCAAAAAAAAAAGACCAAAAATGGAGAAAAGAGAGAGATTAATGGTTTAGACGTAATATTAGATTCCTTTAGATATTCTGTTTATTAGATAGTTAAACAGAGACATTTTAAAAGAGCATTTTTGATCTTAGGAAAATTGAGCCTATGAAAATTGGAATCACCATAATAGCTCTGAGTTGGCTATGAGATACGAGACTTTCCATGTGTTCCAAATTTGTCTTGATGAATTCATCAATCTACAGCTCCTGTACATTTCAGATGAGCTATTTTGGTCCTACTGATGAAAAAGTCATCCATATAACCTTGAGTGATAGGAAATTCAACTCCATACAGGTAGACTAACATGAGGACAGGTAGAATTAGCACCAGATGGCTGCCCCCTGGGCCGTCTTCACAAGGTGTCGCCCAGCAGTGTCACAGAAGCTCTGGTGATTTATGCTGTGTCATCACGGTGAGACAGCCCCCTTCCTCTGTCTTTGTTTCTCGGTTTTTCTATTTTGACTCCCACCAACGTTTGAATGGTGTTTTGGTAATTTAAATGGGGGAGAGAGAGAGAGAAGGGGGAGGAGGGTTGTATGGGAAGGAAGGAAGAGGGGAGAGAAGGAAGGAGGAAACTAGACAGACAAGAGAAAGAGAGAGACTCTAACCCCGTAATGTGCTCTCCAGGCCACCTCCAAGACCTTGAGGCCACCAGACCAACCACTGGCTGGTGGTGCCATCAGCACTCTTACTTTTTTACTTTGCCATGAGAATAAGATTGAAAAGAACTGTCACCTCTCTCTTCTTCTCTCTGCCCCTCCTCTTCTCATGTGTGCTGTCAAAAATAAATATATAAACTTAAAGAAAAATTTTTTTTTAATGGGGGGTAGGGCACCTGGGTGACTCAGTCAGTTAAGTGTCTGACTTTTGATTTGGGCTCGGATGACGATCTCATGGTCCATGAGATCGAGACACATGTCGGGCTCCCCGTTGACAGCATGGAACCTGCTTGGGATTTCCTCTCTCCCTCTCTCTGCGCGTTCCCTGCTCATACTCTCTCTGGCTCTGGCTCTCTCAAAAATAATTTTTCTTTAATTAAAAATAAATTAATAAATAAAAGAGCTGCCACTCATGTAGTGTGCTACATGCATTACCTCTGTCTACCACCTGGAAAAGAGAAATAGTGGAACAAAGGCTGAGCTAACCAACTTTCCTAAGGTTGCTCAGACAAAAATGATGGGACCAGGTTTGAATTCTGGCTCTGACCAATCTCTTCTTTTCACCCATCCGTGTTAGATGCAGACGTTGAGGCAATGCAAAGGTTTTTAAAACACTGTATCTGTCTTTAAAGATCTTGCACTGCCATGGGGAAATCATAATCACCTAAAACCGCTTAGATCTAAAACTCTGTTCTCTGCTCTGTAAGGTGTTATATTTCGTAAAGCTTGTAACAACCCCTCCCACCCACGTACCTGCTGTGCATATGTTGATTTACTATACGTGTCCCGTTTCTGCTATCTTTCGTTGTTTTCCTAGCTTTCCCTCCTCTACTCCCGTGTTAACCTGATGCCTGGCACACAGTGGCATCTCAGTTAAGGTTCACAGAATGACCAAATCAATAGTTCTTGCTGATGGGAGATTTCGACAATTTGTGGATGTCCTTTTGGATGTCATGATGATCGGCAGCACCGTAGGCATTTAGGGGGCAGGGGCTACGAGGCTGGATGTCGGGCACTGTGCACAGTAGTTGCAAAGAATAAAGAATTACCTCATACCCTCATTGACTTCCCACTGTCCCACCAGACGTTCCTGTTAAGAACCCTCCCTCCCAGATAAATTATGTTTAACTGAACTTAGCCATAACTCATTTTTACATATAAATGCAAACTATTACATGAATTTATTATACTGTAAATTATTTAGAGCTATAACTGCTGTGCAGATGGAGAGTAGGCTGCTCTTTTTTCTGTTTGGGACGTTTCTAAGGGGCGCCTGGGTGGCTCAGTCGGTTAAGCTTCTGACTTCAGCTCAGGTCATGATCTCGTGGTTCGTGAGTTTGAGCCCCGGATCAGGCTCTGCACTGACCGTGTGGAGTGTGCTTGGGATTCCCTGTCTCTCCTTCTCTCTCTGCTCCTCCCCACTTAGGCGTGCTCTATAAATAAATAGATAAATAAACTTGAGTTTTTTCTTTTTTTTTTAATATTTATTTATTATTGAGAGACACAGAGCGTGAGCAGGGGAGGGGCAGAGAGAGGGGGAGACACAGAATCTGAAGCAGGCTTCAGGCTCTGAGCTGTCAGCACAGATCCCAATGCAGGGCTCGAACTCACAAACTGGGAGATCATGACCTCAGCCGAAGTCAGTCGCCCAACCGAGCCACCCAGGCACCCCTAAAAAAATTAAAAAGGAATGTTTCTCAGAGTTATTTACTATTTCAGGTAATCATGTCACTGACGACAGGGTATTCTTCATTGATAGACTTACTCATACCACATGTTTTTATCAGTCTGCATTTGTAGGGAAAATAATCACTTTAATTCTGCATATTGAGGCAAGCATGTTACCACTTCTTTATGCCTGGACATTTATACTTTGAAATAGCTATTATTTTATTATAAATTACTTTGAATTCATCCTTGATATTGCAGTCAGGGCCATATATTGATTTCTTGGAAATTATATGTGTGGGCGGGCTATATTATCTATGGCTTTCATTTGGAAATAGTAAAGCAGATGTTATAAAACATGTTATTAAAAGAAGCATTACACCTTGAAGAGTACTGGAATGAGTGGATGGATGGATGCATACATGAATGAATGAGTGAAAAATAATTAACAGGGTCAACTAAACTGCTTTGAACGTAAACGTTCTAGCCACTGAGAGGAAGTTTGTAAGGGACGTGGACAGGAAAAAGTTTGTAAAGCCAAATCCGATGATTATGCCAGGCATGGGCCAATGGGCATGGCCCTGGGGAAAGCCATATGCAGAAGAACGATGGACAGTAGGAAGGTGTTTGAAGTTTCCCGTATTGGAAGGCATGTGGGGTTAGCAAAGAGCCATCTAGCACTTGCCTCTATTTCTTGATGGGTAAACAGTGTCTCCAAGGTGTACAAAAGGGAATGAAATGTATCTTTATTCATGAATTTACTCTTCCAATCTTTATTTAACACATACGTGTTAGGTATTTGGAGTAGGCACCTTAGAGTGTCTCTGATGGTTTGCTGGGTAAATTTATCCAAGTAAATGGTTCTTGTGTGTCAGGTCAGATTCTCTACCTCCAAAAGATGCTCAACATCACTAACCATTGGGAAAATGCAAATCAAAATAACAGTGAACTGGCACCCTATACCTTTCAGAATGGCTAAAATAAAAAACACAAGAGATAACAAGTGTTGGCAAAGATGTGGAGAAAAAGGAACCCTTGTGCACTGTTGGTGGGAATGCAAACTGGTACAGCCACTGTGGAAAACACTATGGAGGTTCCTTAAAAAATTAAACGTAGAATTACCATATGACCCAGTGATTTCACTAGTGAGTATTTACCCAAAGAAAATGAAAACACTAATGTGGAAAGATATGTGCACCCCTATGTTTATTGCAACATTATTTACTATGGCCAAGATATAGAAGCAACCCAAAGGTCCATCTATAGATGAACCAATAAAGATACAGGGTGTGTATACACACAGGAATATTATTAAAGTATAAAAAAGAATTAAATTTTGCCATTTCAACAACATGGATTGATTTAGAGGGTATAATACTAAGTGAAATAAATCTGTCAGAAAGACAATTATGATTTCGCTCCTATGTGGAACTTAAGCAAACAAAGAAAAAAGGAGACCACAAACAGACTTAAATATAGAGAACAAACTTGTGGTTGCTAGAGAGAAAAGATATGGGGGTGGATGAAATAGGTGAATGGGATTAAGGGTACACTTACTGTGATGGGCATATAGAAACATATAGAATTTTTGAATCATTATATTGTATACCTGAAACTAATGTAACATGGTATTAATTATACTTGAACAAAAAAAAAATGCTACCTCCTATGCACCTCATCTTAGGATTTATCAGGACAAATGCTTGGAACTGTTATAGATTGAATGGCATAACCCAAAAGATGTTGAAGTCTTAACCCTCAGTATCCATGAATATAAATTTACTTTTAAAAACAGAGTCTTCTCAGATGATCGAGTTAAGATGAAGTCGTTAGGGTGGGTCCTAATCCAGTACGACTATGTCCTTATGAAGAGAGGAAATCTGGACACAAAAAGGGAGATAGGGAGAGAGCGCCGTGTGAAGGTTCGTGTTAGGCTTCCGGAAGACAAAGAATGCTAACGATTGCCAGCAAATGAGCAGAAACTAGCGGAGTGTCATGGAACAGATTTTTCCTCACAGCCTTCAGAAGCAAGCCTGCCTGCACCTTAATTTGGGGGTACTTCTAGTATCCAGGGCTGTTTGTGGTCCTTTGTTATTAGTTGCCCTAGGAAACTAATAAGGCTTCTAATTTGGAACTACACCTTCCTGTCACCGAAGAAGGAAAAACTATGCTTTTGATCTCTCCCTCCTCTGAAAGTATCGAGTTATTTAGCTATTTTCTCATAATTTTATGCTCACAATAACTCTTCTTCTGAATTATGTGGTTGCTTTGGCTTAGACTAATTCTATTTCAGGCAAGTTTTTGTTTTTGTTTTCCTTTATAGCCAGCCTTCCTTGATTCTGGTGGCTCCACGTCCATGGTCATGAGTCACAGTGATCATATTTTTTTAAAAAACAAGTGCCTCTCTTGGGGCACCTGGGTGGCTCAATCCGTGAAGCATCCGAATTCGGCTTAGGTCATGATCTCACGGCATGAGTTCGAGCCCTGCGCTGGGCTCTCTGCTGAACAGCTCAGAGCCTGGAGCCTGCTTTGGATTCTGGGTCTCCCTCTCTCTCTGTCCCTCCCCAGCATGCATGCATGCATTCATTCTCTCTCTCTCTCTCTCTCTCTCTCTCTCTCTCTCTCTCTTTCTCTCAAAAAGAAATAAACACTAATTTTTTTTTTTAATGAGTGTATCTCTAATCCTCTGGTTTTATTTGGGTCCTATCCTTGGATCCTAAATTCCCACCCCCTTTCTTGACCTTTACATGTCTTCTTTAATATCTATTTTGTTCTTAATTTTAAACCCTCTGCCTCATGACTCTACCTACTCATCACCGTTATGTATTGGAGCCTTTGGGACTCTCCAGAAGAAGCATTCATGTTACAAATTCACATTTCAAGTCCCGTCACTGCGAGATTATCAGTGGCAGTGATATGATTCTAATTATTCGTTGCTTATTGTCTCAAATAGCATGCTGTTGGCTCACCCGGCAACCTCTGGCACTCTTTCTTCAACCCTGTGCTCCTTGATTTTATACTTACGAGTAGTTTTGTCATGTCGTTAGTTCTGTCGGTGGCCTGTTCTTTATATCTACCCCCCCCCTTAGTTCTCTACATCTGGGATTTTTTTAGTTACTTCCGGCCAAAACCCTTTTAAAATATTTTGGAAGCCACCCAAGCTTGTACCACGTATAAATTTAAAGATCCTGGGCCTCACTAAATCCTGCCCTGGTTCCCTTTGCCTTCGGCGAAGTGGGTGAGTCACCTTATATAATAAGATAAATTTGATAATCTGAAAATCTGCATCTATACAGTTATTTTTTTTTTCAGTGTGTGAAAATCTCCACAAGCCATTTTACTGGTGAAAATGACTCCTTACCAATGAGCGTGCATATTTTTAATTTGGGGCTGAGATATTTTGCCAAATACCCATAGGTGTACAGATGTTTGGATAAAACAAAATTTCTAGGGAGTTTGGGGAAGAAGAACAGTGATTATCTGGGACCCTGTGGGCACCAATGACAGCAGTAAATTATGTGGCTATTATTTTGGGGGGAGTGGCAAAATGTAGCACTGATGAGAGGTGCTACTCAGATACTGCCCTTAGCCTTGGGGAGCTTACAGTCAGAGAGACGCATACTCATTAGGAAATGTTCATTCTGTTCACCCGAGAACAGTGTAATGCTGTAATTTGGGGGGTGCAGGAGAGGAATCTAAAAATGGGGCAAGACAGGTTGCTCTTTGCAGGCCCCAACCCGGGCACTTGAACATATTTTTTAACCTCTGTGTGCCTCAGTTTTCTCACCTGTAAAATGGGACAATAAAGGTACTCAAAGGGTTGTGATGAGACCTCCATCAGTTGATGCGTGTAAACTTATCTAGTGCTCGGCCACTAACAGTGCTTAGAGTATTTGTAACTGTGCTGTAACAATACAAACCCTAGAAATAGCAGTCATTATTAGTATCTGCGGTCAGAAGCTGTCCAGTCATAAGCAAAAACCTTTTCCGTCATGGGGCTGACATTCTCACAACCGTTTCCAAAACGTAAGGGTTGTTCTACACACACACACACACACACACACACACACACACACACATTTTTCCATATTTCTTAGAAGTCCATATCAGGCATATGGAAGATTTCACTTTACAGAGTTTGTACCCTGCCAAGATTTCCCTTTAAACCAGAATTCTCTAGCAGGTGGTCTTGCGTTTGGGTATTGGAAAGGACTCTTTTGCCCGAGTAACCATGGCCTGCTGAATAATTTTGTATTCATCACCAAGAGACCACATCCAAGAAATATGTGTGTATCTGAGGTTATCTTTGACAGATGAGCTCTCCTCAGAGTCAGGGAACTTAGGTAAGAGCTGAACTTTCCTGTCTTCCCAGAGCCTATAGGCTCTTCTGGTTACTTTTTCTTCAGAAACCATCTAATAATGCTTGGCTGAATTTTAGTGATGTGTTTAATAGTGTACATTTCTCAAGCATTGTGGTTTTTGCTTCTATTAATACCAAGCTACTCTCATATTAATCGCGTAATGGTTATGAAGTTGGCCAATCCAAAAAAACATACTTAAAGAAAAAAAGCTTATCTTGACCTTTCATAAAGTGAGTAGCACTTTAATGATGACCATATGCTTAAAAAGAAAGCCAGCCTTCAGCATACTTAGTAAACCTCTTTTATCAGAATGGTGTAAAGGGATATTTTACAAAACAGGGATTAGGGATTTCCATGAGTTCTGATGGAAATCTTTGAAACGTGAGGTGAAATTCGCACCACCCTTGACTCTTGCTCTGACCTGTAGGCAATTTTGGGATTTCTTTCTTTTTCCACAAAAAAATCTTATTCCAGAACCAAGGTCAGAATAAAGCAAAGGATGCATGTAGCACTATCGATAATATTTTGTTCAGTTCTGAATCCCTAAGGGGTCAAGTATACACCTATTGATGCAAAGGCGGACATCTTCTTTAGTACTGGCCACAATTTCTCGATCTCTGCTTTGAGGACAGAGAGCAGAGAGATGTGTCCAGGGTCGGGCAAACAAAGAAGCACTTCAGACTAACAGAAAAAGACAAGGCCTGACACCTGGAGTCCAGCACTCCCACTGCAAACACAGCGGGCAAAGACAAAATGTGTAACAAACTTGTACAAATCAGAAGAAAAAAGACCAATCATTAAGGAAATCCAATTCAAGACCACATTGGATGCCATCTTCTATCCATGAAAGTTACATGAAGTAAGTGTGGTGACAGAACCAAATGTTGGAGAGAACGTCAGTCAACGGACACTCTGAGATAAATTGCCGGTGAGAAGCTAAATTACTATCGTCATCTTGGAAATGGCTCACATTATCCTGTAAAATTGAAATATGCAGATTTCTTATGATCAAGCCATTTGTCTTCTCGGTAACTATCCTAGAGAAGCTCTTTAATATGAATACCAGGGTTTGGGGCGCCTGGGTGGCTCAGTCAGTGGAGTGTCCAACTTCGGCCAAGGTCATGATCTCGCGGTTTGTGAGTTCGAGCCCCACGGCGGGCTCTGTGCTGACAGCTGGGAGCCCGGAGCCTGCTTTGGATTCTGTGTCTCCTCCTCTCTGTGCCCCTCCCCTGCTCCTGCTCTGTGTCTCTGTCTCTCGATAATAAATAAACGTTAAAAAAAATTTTTAAAAATATGAATGCCACAATTCATGTTGAAAAAAGTTCATGGTAGTGCTGTTTGGAAATTGTAAAAAACTAAAAATAAAAATTGGATACCAACCAAATATTTATGAACAAATGCAAAAATTAAGCGGTGACATTGTCATTAAATTCAATCGTGTGCCTCACAGAAAGTGAAGCTACAGGCATCAACATGCGCAGATCACAGAAACACAGTGTTGAGTTAAACACAATTTTTGGCAACAGGACGTTAACATTTTTATAAATACAAGAGAAACAATTTTTGAAAGATATAGGTAACAAAACTGTACATTAAGAAGTCAAGGCAATAATAAAGAGCAAATCCAAGGTAATAGATACCTTCTAGAGGTTAAACAAAATAGATGAGTGGATAGGACCGAGAAGCAGCACAGGCGTGCACGCAACAGAGGTGATAGAGTTCTAACTGTCAAATATTTAGTGATGTGTTTTCTCCCACATGCACATATGTTTATTTTTGTGGGTGTTAAATGCACCTTAAAAAGATAAGCTATCACTCTATCCATATCACTGCTTGATGGCAGTATCCTTAAACGAAAAAGTCACATTCTGAAAAAAAGGCAAATGGACAGTGAAAATGTTTTTTTTTTTTTTAATTTGAGTCTTAAGAGTAATTGTACTAAACAGAAGAGACTCATAAATATGGAGGACAAACAGAGGGCTACTGGAGTGGGGTGTGGGAGGGGGGATGGGCTAAATGGGTAAGGGGCACTAAAGAATCTACTCCTGAAATCATTGTTGCCCTATATGCTAAGTAATTTGGATGTAAATTAACAAAAAAAATAAAATAAACCCTTTATTAGGATTCCGCCAGATACATTATTTTCTCACTAAAAATAAATGAACAAAATATGAAAAAAAAGTGTACTAATGCAAATTTGAAAGTGAGATGCAAAGTAAGACTCTATTTCTTACTTACAAGTAGGCAAAGATTTGAAAGAATGATCCCATTGTTATTCAGGCTGTATAGAGAAAAGAAGACTCGTGCAGCCTTGATGGTGAGAATGAAAATTGATATATCCTTTCTATGGAATAATTTTACAGGAAATGACAGGGAGCTTAAAATATTCATACTGACGGCTTCGCATTTTTGCTCCTGTGAATTTCTTTGCAAGAAGTAAATGTTTTAGTGTGCTTGGGGAAATAGGTATTAGCACAGATTTGTTTAATTAAAAAACAAAGAAACTAAAGGCAAACTTCCTCCGTAATAAGAGGTGATTGATTAAAGTAGAGAATGAAAATAAAAAGCAGACCTTTAAAATTTTGATGGAGAAACAAATATATTGACATGGGAAATGCTCAGTACAAAAGACAAGTTCCCCAGCTAATAGAACGAAGTTTTCACTGTTAAGTATTCAGAATACTTAATATTCTTTATTTTAGCAGAAATATATTGTATTTATTTCAGGGTTTAGGACAGAGACTGGGGAGCATAGTAATAGTTTTAAATTCTGGGTCATGGATTATCCAAAATGTTTTCTTCATCTTTATTCAGGGGGAATGCTCACCCCGATCATCTCGCTGCTCGGTGCTCGACACATAGTAAACGTTCACTAAATGTTTGTTGTGTGAATGAGTGTGTTAAATGGTAGCTCATGGAATTAACTAAACTAGAAGAAAGGAGACTTCTCATTGTGCTAATTCAGTTGCATTTACTTGAAACAAATATCTTACCTACATCAGTATCCTTGTCTTTCAAGTGTCCCATTAACGGGGTGCTCAGGGGCGCCTGGGTGGCTCAGTCAGTTAGGCGTCCAACTTCGGCTCAGGTCATGATCTCACAGTTTGTGGGTTCGAGTCCTGCGTCGGGCTCTGTGCTGACAGCTCGGGTCCTGGAGCCTGCTTTGGATTCTGTGCCTCCCTCCCTCTCTCTCTCTGCTCCTTCCCCACTCATGCTGTCTCTCTCTGTCTCTCAAAAATAAAACATTAAAAAAATTTTTTTTAAATACAAGGAAAAAGGTGTTTGTGCCTGATTCCATTTCGTTTCCAAGGAATTAGCCCTTCAGAGGTCAGAGGGACATTTGCATTTTGGAATAGTAACTTTTGAGCTAAATCCTGATTCCACAGTGGCAGAGACTTTGCAGTGGTAGGGTTTCCAAGGAGATAATTTGGAATAGGAAATTTATTCTCTCAGCTTCTTCAAAGCCTGTCCCATAGGGTATCCACATACTTGACCTGTGCCCAAGGCTTCTTCTGTTTTAATAGACTCCAGGTGGATTATAAACGTTATTAGCATCACTTTGTGAAAAAAAAATCATAATTATCAATCTTTGAGAAACTGTTATCTTGTTTTTTCACAACAAATAGGTGAGTACTTTTTAGTTAACTCACTTATATCCTATTTTATTTGGGGAAAAAAATTTATGACAACTTACAAAAAAGTACATGTATAACTTTTAAAAATTAGAAAGAAGTATATTTAGGAATGAGAAAATAAAGTGAAACCTTGGTTTGCAAGTATAATTCATTCTGGAAACCTGCTTGTAATCCAAAGCACGTGTATATCAAAGCAAGTTTCACGAACCATCGGCTCATTGGTGATCATGTGACGTTTGGCCTCACATAACCCCGGTATTGTGAGACATCGCTCGCTTATCAAGTTCGAATTGATTAGAAACGTTGGCTTGTTTGGGGGAACACTCGCAGAACAGGTTACTCGCAACCCCAGTTTTCGCTGTATTAGAAAAATGAGTTGAAACCAACTTGAGGCCAGTGCATTAAAATGCATTGTCTGAGATAGATAATAAGCGTTGCCCGGACGTCCTGAAAGCCTGTCCCACGAAGAAGAAGGTCCATGCAGCCGTAGAGTTGATAGGGTTCCTAAAATGGAAGTGGCCCAGCTCTCAGGACAAGCGCAAGTGAAGCACATCCCAACCATACAGTAAGTCCAACTCTGTTTATGTGTTTGCGTTTTTAATAACATCCCTCATTGTGGGCCAAATTAATCATTCCGCAGCTCAGAGAAAGCAGGTCCCTGCGGGGGTCCCAAACAATGTCTCCAGGTACATAGCTCTCTCACCATCGGAACTCAATCCAAAAATAAATATTAGCGTGTCAAGATAAATAAATGGTCTTCATAGCCTTCAGGCACTTCTCCATGAAAACCCTTTCCCTCAGCCAAGGATTTTTGTGAACATTTGAAGAGCCATGAATTTGGGGTTATACTCCCTTGACAAGGACTGAGAAGCCAAAGGCCAGCCCCCCACCCCCAACAGGGTTTTCGCTCACAGCACAGTTTTGAATCCGAGCCGAAGGGCACCAGATCATGGAAAATGTAGAGCAGTGTATTTAAAAGCATAGACCTCAGAGTCCGAAAAACCTCCACGTGACCCAGCTGTGTGTCCCTTGGATAAATCAGCTTACCGCTCCCTGTCCTCTTGGCATTGCTCTGCCCAAATCTTATCTGCCTGGAATGTAGGAGGGCCAGCATGAGGACGGCAAGAAAGAATGCTCGAAAGTGCCCTGCACAGAGCTTCTGCTAAACCCGATTTATACCTTAGTCTGGGATATTTATAGGGAGGCAGGGAGTTGTGAGGAAGGGGGGAATGCGAAACCCTCCAAGAGAAAGTGGGAGTGGAAAGTCGTATGTGGAGCGAAGACTTCTTTCTCCTGGAGGGACAGCTACCTCAGCAGAAGCCACTGGACTCAAGGACGCATTTTCCTCAACTTGGGTTCGTTTTCTTTGGACGCTGGAAGGAATCGTCAGTGAATGCACTCACATGCCCCCTCGCCCTCCCCACCCAGCCCCAGCCCCCAGACACACTCTTCCAAGGCTGATGGGAGGAGACCGTTGATGTTTCCAAATGTTGAAGCTGCCTTTTGTGTGGTCATTAAGGTCCCGATTTGTGCACTAGTGTGCGGTTGTTTTTATTTTGGGGGGAAATCTGAAGTATTCCCTAAGCGTCTTGTGGACTTGCATTACAGAGCACAGCAGGAGATATTTAACTGGCAAGTTCTCTCTGAGGTCACCGTGTGCCACATTTTTTTTCACGGAAAGCTTCAACTGCTCAACTAAAGAATGTGTTTCTTTAACAGGCAAATGAAAAAGCGACTGCTGGGTGATTCCTTGAGGTATGCTTAATTAATTCCAATCTATTAATGACGGCAATTTTCTAGTTTCAGATGATAAATGGCAGCCCTTCCTAAAAGGCATCTCGAAGAGAAAGGATCTTCTCCCCACCCCCAGATTTTTTTTTTCTTTGTCCTTGGCTACTTCTGTCGCTTGCTGCTCAGAGTGAGCTCACGTCAGTAATAGTCATAAATGATTTACAAAAGTAATTCCTGTCTAATCGCTTGGGACTTGGAGGTTTTATGATGTTGCCAGATGTGCCATCAAAAAAAAAAAAAAAAAAATCATCCGGTTCAGAAACTTGTGATAAATCGAGTCAGAATCCATTAATTCCCTGAAGGCAACTGGTTGGTTTGCATGGATTTGTGTCGGGGCCTCGCCCATCTTCATCGGCTTCTCTTTATCCTTCTGTTCAAGTGTGTAGAAGACAACAAAGAATTCTGTAAACACAAAGTTACTAAGGAGCGGTTAGCATTTATTAAAGACCCTAGCACAACTTTTATGTTTGTCTCATGTGTTAAGAGGACATTTTAGTCCAATGAAAGGGGTGGGAGGGGAAAGTGTGAAAAGCCCCAGATGATCCCAGTTCTTGCATAGACTCTGTCTGTCTGTCTGTCACTCACAGTGCCGGTGCCAACATTGCATAAATACTCAGATGTTGCTTCTAATACTCTCCCCTTTTTTTGAAAGTTCCCCGCAGAATTCTTTACTTCCTCTGAACCCTCACCGTATGAGCTTTCTGTCTCTAATAAAGAATTTGGGCTATTGCACCTTATAAGGGTTTAGTGGTTTAAACATTTTCCCCTCTCGTAAAATTGTCATCTTGTCGAGGGTGAAGCCCACGTTTTCTCCAAATTCACCTTGCATGATGTCTTTTCTTTCATTAGGAAGAGTCTAATTTTGGTGAATGAAGGAAAGAATCCCAAAATGGATGACTGTGAATTTTCATTCCAAAACACATAGTGGGGGGTGGGGGGGATGGTGGAAGGGGTGGACAAATGGAAAGATCCATACCGAGCTTTTTAAACCACTTTGTTGGACTGCATACAAATAACTAAGGAAGCTGAGCAATAGAAGACTTTAAATCAGCTTATATCGTCTACCCGAGGACCAAAAATGGTACCTTCCCAACCAGGAATTCTGTATTCCTAAATTACAATCTCTCCATGGAGATTAAATGATCTGTAATCCAGTGTAACAAGGCACAGTAGTGCACTTTGATGACAACTCTCTAGGGGAAAAGTTCCCCATGTCATCTCTGATTACAAAGTCAAGGAATCCTGTGAATTTGCTGATGTATAGGTTCCCCTTTAATGTAAATGCAGGCAAGGAAGGGGGCAGGCAATGTGGAGTCCTTGAGGATAATAGACAAGTGTTGACATAATTCCGAATCCTAGCAGTTATTCTGGAAGTGCTTATTTAAACAGCTTTTCCGAATTGCCCCAGTGATGAGAGTTTTGAGTGTTCAGAATCTAACATTTGCATAATTCTTCATCTTTGGCCCTTCTCGGACGTAAAGGTAGTATTTTTGCCCAATGACTTCATAAATATCACAGTAGGAATCAGAAACCTTTTTGATATGATTCTTGAAGTACAACTAAATAACCTCTCATAGTTTAACAATTTATAGATCAAACAGAGGGAAGCACTCTAGCCTCTTGGGGCCCCTCATAAGCTAATGATTCTCCAGATTTCCTGCTACCCTTTTGAAAGATTTGATTGGTAGAAATCAATGTAATTGTTTTAAAACTATTAGTCAATCCTGTTGGGGAGTTAGCTCTGTTTTCAAGGACTAAATTTACAATGATACTTAGACACTGACCAATACAACTTCGATGATTTTCTCGTATTAACTATTAGATAGTCTCGCCTATAATTTCTTTTAATGCCTGTGTTGACCGAATAGAAATAGCTCGTAAATGTCCCAGCACTGAGACATCAGAATGTATCAGAGTGTAATCTATCTAAAGTAGAACTCTAGAAAATTAAATTATGTTTTTCTCACTTGTCTATTGGTCTTGGTCCATATGCACAAACGGTTTTATATCATTTAGTCATGGAGCAAAGTCAGTTTTTAATTATGGTTCTCTTTTTCTTTCCATTACAAATGCCTGCTCTTGCTGATTACCCTGTTGAATGTTGTTCAGGATATTGCTAACTGTATTCCACAATTGTGTCTTTATGAGCCATGCCAGGGGTAAGAGCTTTTCTGTTTTCTATAGCGCAAACATCACGTTTCTAGTGAGGGGAAAAAAAAAAAATTACCTCATGGTCACGGAGGATCATTTGGCGATCACATCTCCTTTTTGGCATGGCTTCCTGGAAGGCTTAGAGTCACCTTTGTAGTTCGCTTTAAATACAGGATTAATGGTGAACATTTTCCAGACTTGCCTCCCTTTGTGCATTACATTTTCTCTGTCTCATCCAGTTCTCCTCTCTTCAACCAGTTTTCGGTTTTCTTCCAGTTTGTTTTATGTATATCATATAAAGCACTTAAAATCGCTTTATAGAAATTTTCCTTGTATTATTTTAATATATGCTTCACAATTATTTTAGTTTCTGTGTGATAGTTTATGGAACGGAGGCAAATTATTTTATGCATCTTTGGCGCTTAAGTGGTCTCTGTTTGTTTTGGGTTGTTGTTGTTTTAACTGATGCAGAAAATAACTTTCACATCCAAGTTTTTTCTTAGGTCCATTTTTAAAAATTATTTTCTTCGGGTAAATTTTCAAGACTGAAATGGCTCATTCAAAAGTGTTCCTCTGACAACCAACCTCAACCTAACTTTGCCCTTTTTTGAAGGTAGGGAAGAGGATTAATCCATGGTAAATCTGCGTTTACAGATGGGCTAAAGGATGTAGTTATTGCCGAAAATTTACTCCTTATAGGAAGTAATTGAAACTTCATGTTCCAGTCTGCTCAGTGAATATATCACTTCTGTGCAGAAATAGGCCAAAGTAAATCTGGGCTTCACAAGTCTCAACATAATCTAAAATCTTCCTTGCTTAATGGAAGAGAAACTACTGAAAATAAAATAAATTTACTGAGTAAAATATTACATAGACACTGATTTTTAATATGCCTATAATAGGAATTAAAACCTTTGTGGGGGGGGTGCCTGGGTGGCTCAGTTGGTTGGGCATCTGACTCTTGATTTCAGCTCAGGTCATGATCCCAGGGTTGCGGGATTGAGCGAGCTCCACGTCGGGCTCTGTGCTGAGCATAGGGGCTGCCCGAGGTATTCATTCATTCATTCATTCATTCTCTCTCTCTCTCTCCCTCTCTCTCTCTCTCTCCCTCTCTCTCTCTCCCCTCCCTCCCTCCCCCCCCCCCCCCGCCCCTCACCTGCTCAAGCATTATCTCTCTCACACTCTCTCTCTCATTTGAAAAAAAAGTATAGATATATAGGTAGGTAGGTAGATATTTATGTGTATTTATTATATATTTATATGTTTATATATTTATCTCTATATATGAATGAAACCGATTCAGCCCCTCATGAAACTTACTTTCTGAAAAGAGGCTCTTAATGAATGTTGCTTCAGGCCACACAGATGGAAAAGCAAAATGCAAAACTTCATTCACCATATTGCCAAATAAACATGCAAAAGGAAACTTGAGTGACAGGGATGGGACTCAAGTGGTAGCTAACATTCCAAGCAATTGAAAGGCATTGTGTCACTTGTTCTATCAAACCACCCCTTTTGATCTTGACCATTTTGGCTTAGTTGTATGTCTTTCTCTTCCACTGATCCCACCTTCTCCCAAACCTGTGATTTTACATGTTGTCTAAACCACAGAAAATCCATTTCTTGTGGAATGGAAGCCAACCTCCCTTGGGTGTTTAGATACCTCAAAGATTGTTCCAGTGTAGAAAGAAGTCTTCCAGAAATTAATTTTAAAGCAAAAAATAAATCTGTTAGCACTGGAGTGAAAGGAACATGAAAACATTAAGACCCTAGAAAGTTCAGAAATCACTTCTCTGTTCCATTAAACTGCAATCAGATTGTGCTTTTTATTGTTTTATATGTTTCAATTAACTCAATTGTAATTGCTTGTCAGCATTTCATTCTAAGCAATAAATTTGTCATAAAAAAGAGTAGAAATAATCAAATTTCATTGTTCATCATTTTAGTGTTTGTTCCTCTTATCTGTTCCTGCTACTTCGGAATACATTCTTTTGCTAGCAGCTGTTGTGATATGTTTTATAGGGAGATATTTCAACAATTTTCTTTCTAATTTTCTTTCAGTTATACGTGTAGATATTGCTTTTCAGAGTAAGAAAGGAAATGATCAGATGGGAAAGGAAAAAGGGAAATGGAGAATGGATAAAACGTGGGCAATGCCTGCCTTTTATATATTTATATGACATTGACACACTACTTAGTTTTAAAAAATATATCAATATTTGAACTTATTTATGTGATAAACCAGCTAGTAAAATGATTATTTAGCTCTGTAATTTAAATAAAAATATTTGTGAATGAAGATTAGACCGCAAGAATTGTTGATATCGGCAGACCCCAGTATCAAATCGTCGCAGTGTTTTCTCTGGCCCAGAACTCTTTGAATTCTCCTCTCCTGACTGTCCTCTGACTTCTCATTAAGACATGCTTGAAAGAGGGTGGTGGAAAAGGATGCTCATTTATACTAAAGGGCAGGTGACCAATATGATTTACTATCTTAAACATCCCACAGATATTTTAACAGAAATACAGATTTTGACTGAAAATATTAAAATGTGACTCAAAAAATGCATAGTTGGCATCAGTCAGTATCTGGAAGGCAAGGGATATTTCTTGATACAAAAGATCTTTATGGTGCCACTGAAATTATATCACACAAACTGTGGCCTGTCGTTCTTGATAGAATTCCCTTTCTAAATATTTTTCACCTGCAGATATTTATTTCTTACAAGTGTACTGTCTCCTTTTCAGTGCAGGCCTTAATCTTGAAATTATGTTACTTGAAAATACATTGTATCTTAAATGCCTAATTTCTGACACTATGATTTGTAAAACATTTTTTTCTAGCTATTCATGGGCTAAAGAGATAGATTTTTAATGTCATTGGATTTGCCTGGTAAGTTTCAGTAGTCACATGCTAAAATAATATTTCTTAATATGATTAAAAGAAAAAAGGGGCGCCTGGGTGGCGCAGTCGGTTAAGCGTCCGACTTCAGCCAGGTCACGATCTCGCGGTCCGGGAGTTCGAGTCCCGCGTCAGGCTCTGGGCTGATGGCTCGGAGCCTGGAGCCTGTTTCCGATTCTGTGTCTCCCTCTCTCTCTGCCCCTCCCCCGTTCATGCTCTGTCTCTCTCTGTCCCAAAAATAAATAAACGTTGAAAAGAAAAAAGACTTGTGGCATTAGCTTGGTTATCTCTAATATCATATTTGGTTTCTGCATTTATTCCAGATAAATCCATCAAATTCCATTCCCATTGCTCTTCCTTTCATCTCTACTGAATTTCCAAGCATTTTCTTAACACCTTGTAAAGTTCATGGAGTTTAAAATGCTTTTTATAGAACAAAGGTACATTAAAAACTTGATAGTGAATGTCAGTTCAGTGAATTGTGTTTTACCATTGACTTATTGTGAAATTAGTTACATTTTCAGAATGGAAACTAAAGGGGGAGGTGCTAAATCAGAGTTAAAATTACATGTAGAAGTATTGTGAATCTAATCACATATTTAAAGAGAAAACCAGGGGCGCCTGGGTGTCTCAGTTGATTAAGTGTCTGACTTCCGCTCAGGTCATGATCCCACAGTTCACGGGTTCAAGCCCCGCATTAGGCTCTGTGCTGACAGCTCAGAGCTTGGAGCCTGCTTTGGATTCTGCCTCCCTCTCTCTCTGCCCCTCCCCTGCTCATGATCTCTCTCTCTCTTTTTCTCTCTCTCTCTCTCTCAAAAATAAATAAACATTAAAAGAGGTTTTTTTAAATAAATAGAAAACCATAATGATTTCATAAAAGACTGGTAGTAATATGATATAAAAATATAAGCAACTTCCATAAAATACCCAAAGATATATCGGAAGTATATGCAGTCTGTTATTTCCTAGAATCAGTGGATTCAGTGTTTGTGACTCTATTTTAAATCAATTATTTGGTTAGTGAACTAATGCAAACAAGGCTTTTGGGCAGTTTTATGGTTACGTTTCCTTTCTTCTGTTTGCTTCAAGTCATTTCAGAACCGTTCATCATGGTCATGGTCAGCATCTACCTGTAGAGTAAGTTATCAGGTGTACCGTTAATAGAATTTCACATTTCCAAAATCTCTTATATCTGTAGGTGAAATGTTCTCCTTAGTGCTTGCCTTTTAAGTGGGACATTCTTATGCCTTGCTATTATTATATCACTCAAGGGGAGCTTTGAGCAGGCCAGGAAAGAAAGGAGGAAAAAAAAAAATTCCAGATGCATCTGTCAGTTTCTTAGTTTGGCTTCCCTTAGAAACAGACTCTGAGACAAAGATTTGAGTGCAAGTAATTATATTAGGTGGAGTTAAATTAGGGGAGTGGAGGAGCAGACTAGAAAGAGAAGGAAGCCAAGGACGTATGTATTATCATGCAAATTACCACGTGCTGGCACTTAACCCCTCCGGAGGACTCTGGGAGACCCTGTAGAATCTGCGTCTTTGAATGACCCCCTGCCCCCCCCCCCACCCCAGGGGCAGGCAGCTTGCTTCTTTACCCACCATCCACTGGCTGAGGTTGTCAGGTAAAGAGGCTTCATTGCCCAGCGTCTCCTGTTCCCACAGGCACAGTGGAAATGGACCCTGGTGGCCAGAGGACGCCCTCTCACAAAGAGATGCAGTTACTGGGGGTTGCAATGCTCTGGCCAGCTTCCCACCCCCAGTGACAGCGTCTGCTGAAGTAGTTATGAATTCCTGGCCACTTAGCCTTTTGATCATCAGAGAAATATCACACTGTCATCTCCCTGTAAAATCAAGGAGTCACCACAAATATTTTAAAAACAGCATGGGTACTACCTACCCAAAGATACTACCCACAGATCTACCTACCTACCCTAGAAAAGATGCCTTGTCTAGTGTATCTAATTGCCCCAATATCTATATACTATAGATGCTAATATCATAGCTAAATGTTTGCCCGACTCCACTTTACCAGCCTTGGAAATAATCCATCTCGGATGACCCCCATCCCTGGTTCTGTTTGCCCATGAAGTAAAAGACTGCCCCCCGGAATTTAAATTCCTGGTGGCCTTTCTTTATTAAGTTGTAATTTTAAAGCTTCTCCAAGGGAACTTTCTAAAGAGGGAATCTCTGTTGCTCACTCGAGTTTTTACTCCTAAATCGTTCAGGTCACATTTGAACATTCAGGTAAAAATGTATGAATTGCTGATGTGTTACGTTGAGTATTTTGCTGGTTGGTCCGAGAATAATGAGGTCGTTTGCCTGGGGATATAGCTTCAACTCAGGTCTACTAAGTATGTTTTTTTTTATTTTGAGCCTTAACTGCAGAAATCTCTAGGGGTCATCCCCTGTGCCCATCTAGAAAACTCTTCTTTCTGGGGCGCCTGGGTGGCGCAGTCGGTTAAGCGTCCGACTTCAGCCAGGTCACGATCTCGCGGTCCGTGAGTTCGAGCCCCGCGTCGGGCTCTGGGCTGATGGCTCAGAGCCTGGAGCCTGTTTCCGATTCTGTGTCTCCCTCTCTCTCTGCCCCTCCCCCGTTCATGCTCTGTCTCTCTCTGTCCCAAAAATAAATAAATATAAAAAAAAAAAAAAAAAAAAAAAAAAAAAAGAAAACTCTTCTTTCTGTGCTTCACGTGCATTTCAGGAACCATTTCAAGAGACGTGGATTACCATGTTAATAGTGTTTGGACACAGCAATGACACAAACCAAAGTTATGTTGGGATTCACTGTAGATTAGAGGTGCCCTCGTTATTCAGTTATTCTTCTTGAAGAAAATACGTCAGGGTGAGTTCTGCCACGGTGCCGGTGTGCTCTTACAGATCCCCAGTCATGCTTGATAGCTTCCGGGAAATTTCCCAAACCCTGGCTTTACTTTTCCTCACCGACATTTCAAACTCCCCTAGACTGGTGACTACCCTGAGTGGTGGAAACCATTTTTAGTGATTTTGCAGTAGTGGGTCCCAGGCATGTGGCATGGGACCGTTCTTGAGCCCAGCTCTCCTCAACCACGTAAAAGTGGATGGTATTTGCCACTTCCGTGAAAGGAAGGTATTTGCCCCTGACAGCTTCCTTTTCCTGCTTGTTTCATTCTTTGAGTCCCAGAATCATGAGACTAAGATGAGAAGGAACTTTGAAAATACATTCTCAAGTTTTAAATGCCCTTATCCTAAAGATGAGAACCTTGAGATTGCCCAAGGAAACACAGCAGATCTGGGACACATTTCCTCTTTCCTGGTTCAATATTCTTACATAGTCCACGAAATACTTACCAAAACACATAGAAAAACCAACTATTCATTTTAATAAGTGTTGATAAGTAGTAAAGTTACAAAACAAAAATACAAATGCCAATATTCCTTTTATTGCTTGCTTCATTTTTTTTCCTGTATTGCTAAAACCTTTTAATATACCAGATCATGTACTTATTTATTTTGTTTCTCTGCCTCTTCTAGAATGAAAACTCCACAAGAATAAGGATTTTTGCCTGTTTTATTCCCTGACGGTATTCCAATCACTTAGCACAGCATCAAGGTGCTCAGCAAATACTTGTTGAATGAGCGAATGTATGCAAACCAGACTCTTCATGGGGATAGTATATCTTACTGCTTTGAATTAAATCCTAAGGATCAGAACGTATCTGTTTCTATCAGAAGAAGCTAATTTTAGAATAGGAGGAATTTCCTATTTTAATACTCTGAAAACTTGAATTATTAGGTATCAGAATAAATTCCCTTTGGATCATGATTCATCAAAAGCTCATCCACGTAATGACATCAAATACTGATTGCTAAGCTTTATTCCAGGGACTCTGTTGGATTTCTGCTGTTGATTTTCTTTTTTTTTTTTTTTTAATTTTTTTAATGTTTATTTATTTTTGACAGAGAGAGAGAGAGACACAGAGCATGAGGAGGGGAGGGGTAGAGAGAGAGGGAGACACAGAATCTGACGCAGGCTCCAGGCTCTGAGCTGTCAGCACAGAGCCTGACGCGGGGCTCGAACTCATAAACCGCGAGATCATGACCCACGCCGAAGTCTGATGCTCAACTGACTGAGCCACCCAGGTGCCCTCTGCTGTTGATCTTTTAGGCAAGTTATTTGCTCTCTTTTGAGATTTCTTCTCTCGATTTCAAAATTCTGGAGGGTCGCCTGGGTGGCTCAGTCGGTTAATTGTCCAATTCTCAATTTCGGCTCAGGTCATAATGTCACAGTTCGTGAGATCAAGCCCTGAGTCAGCCTCTGCCCTGATGACAAGGAGCCTGCTTGGGATTCCCTCTCCCTCTCTCTCTGCCCCTCCCCCCGCCTCTAAATAAAGAAAAATAACATAAAATAAAATAAAAATGCTACCAATAAGGCCTACCTTAGGAGCTCCCCCTGCCCCCTGACCACCCAGTCCAGGGTGCAGTCTGATCCTAAACATCAGTACCACTCTTTTTTTGTTTTTGTTTATCCTATAATCACCGTGCTCTACATTGGATCCCCGGACTTCTTATCTTATAACTAGAAATCTGTATCTCTTGACCACATTCACCCATTTCACCCACTTGACTCCCGCATGCCCTGCATCTGGAGTTGCCCTGCAACCACTAATCTGCTCTTGGTGTTTCTGGGGGTTTAAGATTCCACCTATGAGGGAGATCATATAGTGTTGTCTCTCTCTGATTTATTCCACTTAGCATAACGCCCTGAGTCCAGCCATGTTGTCTCAAAGGGCAGGATGCCCTTTTATTTTATGTCTAAATAATATTCATGTGTGTGTGCGTTTACATTTTCTTTATCCATTCATCCGTTCGCTAAGGTCGTGTCCGTGTCTCAGCTTTGGTAAATAATGATCCAGTGAACATGGGGTGCAGGTATCTTTTTGAGATAGTGATCACGTTTCCTTTGTGTAAATACCCGGAAGTTGAATTGTTGGATTATATGGTCATTCCTTTTTAAATTTTTTGAGGAAGCTTCATAGTTCCATAGTGGATGCACCATTTTACATGAACATTGCATGAGGGTGCCCTTTTCTCTATCTGCTTGCCGATACTTGTTATTCCTTGTCTTTTTGATAATAGCCATTCTAAGAGATGCGAGCTGTCTCTGGAGTTTTGATTTGCATTTCCCTGATGATTAATGATGTTGACCACCTTTTCATGTCCCTGTTGTCTTCTTTGGAAGGACGTTTTTTTCAGGTCCTCTGCCCATTTTTTAATTGAGTTTTTTAATTGCTTGAGTTGTTTCAATAGGTTTTGGAAATGAATCCCTTTTCCGATACATGATTTGCAGATATTTTCTCCCATTCTATGAGTCACCTTTCTGTTTTGTTGGTGGTTTTTCTTGATGCCAGTAGCCCCATTCTCTGGAGATACATAACTGTCTCCTGTTTTGTTTTGCTCTTTTTTCTTAGGAAAAAGACAAGATGTCCACTGCACCATCCATTTCACCCAGCCCTCTGACCTGACATCTTTATCTTCTTTTCCTCATTTGTTTTCCAGAAGAACTGTATTTCCTTTCCTAAACAAAGCAGTGAGATCACACTGAACCCTTCATATTTGGCTGCCAATTCCCCAACCTGCTGAATTTGTACCTTTTCTTAACCAGCAAGGGAAAGTGACCTGGACAGAGATCCAACGACCCTCCTGGGAAGCACCCGACTGCTTCATTATCCTTGGAGTTCATGAAAAGGTCTTTCCTCTTATCAAGGAACTCTTCACTTAATAAAGTGTCCCACACAGAATACATAAGCAGCAAAGTACCCTGAGTTCAGTCTAGTGTTTGAAAACAAACATGAATCACTGCTCCCTGTGTTGAGATGAGGGCTTTAAGTCAAAAGGAAAACAGAAGGCTAAGGACGCGTCACCTATGCTCACGGTCATCGTGACAAGTAGCCACAAATATATGTGAGTCCACAGGCCAGTTGAGTCCCCACTTGGCTTCACGTTTCTGTGTATCGCAGCCACTTGACCCCTTCATCAGTCAGCTGGCATTCCGTTTGCAGGCAGCAGAGTCAGGTTAGTTATGCAAAGACTGCTGGAGAGCAGAAAAAGCTACTGACCTCTCCCTTTGTTGCTGCTTCCGGCTCACGATTACCTCATTTAACTTCTCTGTCTAAAAGCGTGAGCGCCTTCTTAGGCGCACATTCATTGTGGGTGCGCGTTGAAGATACTCTGACGTTTATTCCTAACAGACATGCGTGCAGTTGTGGTCATGAGGACCTGTAATCCTAGGCTGATCGCACACGTCGTGGCCATACAGTGATGATTCAGGCACAGATTGGCCGGGGTCCATGTCGTAAAGTCACAGATTGGCCAGGGTCCATGTCGTAACAGACGGTGGGTAAACCATAGGATGCCTTTGCTTTGTAAGAACTGAGAAAGGAAACAGTCCGGTGGGAGGCACACCCCCAGTTGCATGGGTCGGAGAGGGCCTCTCAGGCCCTCTACAGAACCCCCTTAACTGGACACCTCCCCTCCTAGTGGGAGCAACACACACAACTGTGCAGGATGGACCTGGGTTTTTCCTTCTCCATCCCTAGCTGTGTTCCTCACCACATCACTTTGGAAATCTAAAAACAAAGTTCTCAGACATACATTGCGGTCCTATTCAAAACAAATTCAAAAGGCCCTGAAAACAGCCTCTCCCTCCCTTGTGTTTGGAAGAAGGTTAGTTTGTCCTCAGAATGCATTTGGATCTTATGTGCTCATTTTCCCTGTGGCGTAACTAAAAATACTGCCAGGAAGCTCTCCCCTGCCACCCTACTACATTCAACTTTGATGTCAAAGTTGGAAAAGAGAAACTCTGTCATACATAAGGTAATTTGATAATCCGATTTATGGTACGTCACCGGAGTCAACATCCTACTGAAATTTACCCATGAATTGTTCCCAGGTATCTCTTACCAACATTTCCCTGCAGGGCTGCTGCTACTTTTAGAGATGAAGTTTCAGGATAGGCTCCATAACTTCTCAGGTTATCAGTTTGGGCCAGATGATAATAGCATTTGATACTAGCCAGCAGATAAGATTTGGGAAATAAGAAGGCTGCGGCTGGAGTCTCAGTTACAGCGCACACACTATAAGTTGATTCCAGAAATGATGGCCATCACACTTTTCCTCTTTCAGATCCAATACACCCAGTTCAGTGCTAGGCACAGAGAATAATCACATGTGCAGGTTAGCAGAATTCTCTAGACCAAGGGTTGGCAAATTACAGCTGTAGGCCAAGTCTACACTGCATCCCGCTTTTTGAAAACAAGATTTGGGGGAACACAGCCTTGCCCATTGGCTTACGTATGGTCTGTGACTGCTTTCACGCTACAGAGTCAGAAGTTGCAGAAGGACCTCCTCTGACTCCCAAAGCATGACATATATTTTTCTCTGACCCTTGATAGAAAAACAGTTTGCAGAATGAAATCTTGCCATTTGCAACTACGCGGATGGAACTGGACGGTACTATGCTAAGTGCAATTGGTCAGAGAAAGACAAAAATCATGTGGCTTCACTCATATGAGGGCTTTAAGACACAGGACAGATGAATACAAGGGAAGGGAAGCAAAAATAATAAAAAGAAGACGGAGAGGGACAAAACAGAAGAGGCTCATAAATAGGGAGAACAAACTGAAGGTTACGGGAGGGTTTGTGGGAGGGGGGACGGGCTAAATGGGTAAAGGGGCACTAAGGAATCTACTCCTGAAATCAGTGTTGCACTAGATGCTAACTAATTTGGATGTAAATTTAAAAAAATTAAAAATTAAGAAAAACAGTTTGCAGGCTCCTGCTCTGGATCTGCCACATAAAAGTCTACTCAGTAAACATTTTTTTAATGTTAACATGAATTCAGTTTCTGACCCCGGGCCCTAATTAACTGTGTGACTTTGGGTGCGTTTCCTTTCCGCATTACAGTTTCCTCATCTCGTTAAAATGAAGATAACTGTACCTATATGATGGAGTTGTGAGGATTAATTTATTAGTAAATGTAAAGCGCCCAGAGCCACACCTGGGACATAGCAAGCATTCGAAACATTAGCTTTTATTCATCAGATCCATTGGTTTTATTGGTCCTGAGGATACGGCCCTATTACCAAGGACCAAGACCTGTTCGAGGCATTTGAGAATATTTTACTTCCGTGTGACAAGAACATGAAACAGGACAAGATCCTAAAAAGTACCTGACAACAGAGCCAGTGCAGCCGAGGGAAGGAATTTTTATAAGCTTTCTTGGTTAGCATACATTTGGGCCATTTCTACAACAACATGACAAATATTTTCTGAATGTATATCATCACAGTGCCTTGGTGATTAATGACAGAAGCAGCAGAAGGCATGGTGCTCTGCATATACTTACATTTTGTAATATATTGCAGAAGCCATTGTGGTCTGGTGGAAATTTATTAATGATGATCCATAGCACATAGGAGAAGATGTATGGATTTTACTGTAGCATGAGAACTGAGGCATCAAGAGAGAAAATAGCAACCTGGTTCATCTTCCCATGGTTCATACATGAAATCTGAAATCTGAGTGTATATGTTGTCCTTTCAACCAAGTGTCGGCCATCTTTTTCTGTAAAGAACCAGATAGTAAGTATTTTTGGCTTCGGGTATCATGTGGGTCTCTGCTACAGTTATTTAAACTGCTGTCGTCACACAAAAGCAGTTATGAACTATACGTAAATGAAGTACCATGGATGTGTTCCAATAAAACTTTATTTATAAAAACAGGCAGTTTATAAATAAAAACGACAGCTGCCCCCAGAGGCCATGGTTTTCAGACCCATGATTTTAAACAATGATAAGTCAAATTTTATTTTTTCTTTCTCTTTTCTCTCTTCTATCATACTCCCTTGTGTACACTACCTGTTTCCCCCAGTCAGATAGTCTCATTTGCAAGGAATATAAGGTCTGCCCGAAGGAAAAGAGGCCTCTTGTGCTATTTACATTTCAATTTGTTTTGTTAAGTATTTCTGTGCACTTGAGGTCCTGGGGAGGATGAGTATTTCTGTTTTCTTCCAGTAAGTTGAAATGAGATCGTCAAACATGAATGGACAAAGAGGCAATAGTGGGCTGAGGCTAAAACACTTATATCAACTCCATTCCTTAGTCTATCTTTTGAGAATGGAACTGAAAGGAGAATGGGTAAATTGCCTAACACAGAAATTAATTCAATAATATAGACTATGCCCAACTGAGCACCAATAACTCTAGCAACTTGCTGTTTAATACTGTGTTATATACAGGAATATGTATTTTTTGAATGACTTGAGATAGCTTTGGCATAAAGAAATTTCATGTCTATAAGGTATACAACTTGATGTTTTATTTATACACATACATTATGAAAAGAGCACAAGCTAAGTGACTTACATCACCTCTCCATAGTTGTGTGTGTGTGTGTGTGTGTGTGTGTGTGATGAGATTTAACGTAAAACGCGTCCTCTTAGAAGATCCCAAGTATACAATCCAATATTAGTAACTATTATTGCCATGCTACACATTCTATGTACAAGATTTATTCACCCCAAGTAACTGAACCTTTGTACCCTTTGACCAACATTGCCCTGACCTCTCAGCCCTTGGCAACCAACATTTACTGCTCTGCTTTTATGAGTTCACCTTGTTGAGATTCCACCTAGAAGTGAATCTGTGGTGTCTCTGTGGCTTATTTCACTTGCCTGTAATGTCCTCCAGGCTTACCCTTGTCATTGGAAATGGCAGGATTTTCTTTTTTAAGGCTGAATAGTATTACTGTATATGTGTGTTGTGTGTATTTATATACCACTTTTTAAATCTGTTCATCCACTTATGGGCATTTAGGTTGTTTCCATGTATAGGCTACGGTCAACAATGCTACTGTAAATGTGGCAGTGCAGATATTTACTTGAGATACCAGAACTGTCCAAGATATTTCCAAGGAAATGAGTATCTTGTTAAATATGAGACCATGTACCATCCATAGCATCATGTTACTAAATCTGCATGTCATCTGTCAAATTATATCTTAATCTGGTGCTATTTTCATGACTGTGCCAATCATTCTGTTTACTGGATTTTTATGAATCTGGAAGAAAATAATCTATATTAAAACCTCTGATTATCAGCTTGAAGTCCACATGACCTAAAAGATGAAAGCACTTTCACTAAGGAAACTCCAGGTAAAGCTATGTGTAGTGAAATCTTAATTACCAGAGATCATTTACTTGGGAACCCAAACTAGGGCACAGAAAGGAAGTAAGGGATGTCCCCGAGCATCATGGCAGCTTATGCTCTCCCTTTTGGCTCATCAGCCAACCTCTCAGGCTTTCCTCAGGGTCCACATAGTTGAATTTAAATAGAATTCTTTGCTCTTTTTCTTCTTCTTGTTCACAACTTTTTATTTTTAACTTTTTATGGAAGTGTGATACATACACAGGGAAGTATGTGTATCATAAGTAAACCGTTCAATGAACTCGCAGTACCGGCTCATAAACCAGGTCACCAGAGCACCCTGGAGGCTCTTTTCTTCCCTCTTCCATCACTGCCCCCAGCAGTCTCAGTACCCTTCTCCTAACAGCATGAATTTGTGTGGCCTGTTCTTGTACTTTACCTGCTACAGTCACACGGTCTGGGCCCTTTTGTGCCTGGCATCTTTGACTCAATGTGTTGGTGAGATCATGCCTATTGGCCCTTGTAGCTTTTCTTTCTTTTTCATTTCCGTATGGTATTCCATTGTACGTGAGTTCGCCATAGTTTATTTACATATTTGATTGACGATGGGCCTCTGGGAAGTTTCCAGTCTGTAACCATTGCCAATATGGCTGCTGTGAGCTTCCTAGTATGTGTCTTTCGGTGACCACTTATGCACATGGCCACTGAGTATAGTCCTCTCTCTCTCTCTCTCTCTCTCTCTCTCTCTCTCTCCCCCCCCCCCAAGTGACACTGCGGAGTCATGACATATGAATATGCTCAGCCTTTAGTCCTTTTTACGAAGCACTTGCCTAAAGCTCACAGCCATTTTTAAATAGATTAGAAGTCAGTCCTGCTACAGACAGTCCTGTGACTGGCAACAGTGAGAGCTGGAGTGACATTTAAGAGTGCTTGGAACAGGGGCTATTGAGCGTAGGAGCATCGCTATACTGTGGCAGAGCAGTGGGTATTTGGTTTTAACTGTGTCGACCTTGACTCACCAAGAATGTCAAACCATGGTCAATCGCTTCTATTTGAAACGCCAAGAAAGGACACCTTCAATAACGTAACCATCATTTTTAAAATCTCCGCTCTTACACTGATCAATGTCGTTTCTTGAAAAAGTCGTTTATGCAGCCCCTCATTGTCTGGAATGATCCACTCTTTCTCTGATGAGTAAATCAATGAATTCTGTGGTATATTTCTAAACTTTTGCCTTATTAGAACATAGTTCCACTAATAAAACCTGTGACCGGGTAGTAAGCCAGAAGAGTCAGCTCACCAAAATTGTGCATATAGAGTGTTCGGTACATTTCTGTGAAGTTGCAATATCTCTATTATAATTTCATAGTCCGAACAGATGACCTTGATCTATGGACGTTTTAAGGTCTCCAAGCACAGCAGCAATTCAAAAGTTTGGGACTCTGAACTCTGGCATGAAAGTGTGTGCCATGACTTCAAGGAAGAAGCTCTTCAGTGGGGTCCCATCCTTGGCTTTGCTTTCTTGCTCTGCATTGGCAGAGCTCTTGCTGACTTCAAAGAGAGAGCCTCTAGCCAGGTACAAGAAGTGCTCCTACAAGCATTAGAGTGGGGTGAGCGAATGGGCTGGGTGTGAGTTTTCTTCCCCGGTAGGGATTCTTGCTAATGGGGAGCACTTTGCTAACCCAGAGGAGTATTAGTGTTAGAGTATGTATGTCAACTACATGTAGGGAGACTGTATCTGAGGTAATGGGGTGCAGTGACTTCTTTTTCATTTAAAATAATGTCTAAGTTGGGGCGCCTGGGTGGCTCAGTCGGTTAGGCGTCCGACTTCAGCTCAGGTCATCATCTCACGGTCCGTGAGTTCGAGCCCCGCGTCGGGCTCTGGGCTGATGGCTCAGAGCCTGGAGCCTGTTTCCGATTCTGTGTCTCCCTCTCTCTCTGACCCTCCCCCGTTCATGCTCTGTCTCTCTCTGTCTCAAAAATAAATAAACTTAAAAAAAAAATTTTAAAAAAAGTAATGTCTAAGTAGATATGAATTAAAATATAAACATAAGCTGTAAGTATTTGTGTAAGTCTTATATATTTTTCCACATTGAATTCACATGACTGCAAAAGAAGTCTCCCTGCTGAAGAACCCTGGGCATTTTGACAGGATGTCCTAAAATGCACTTGAAAGGACTTGAGACCTTGAGTGGGTCTGGCACAAATTGCATGCTTTCTAAGGAGATTATAAGATTCAAAGTTCCCATGTTTTGTGCTCCTGACTATGGGCCAGGTTCTTTCTGAATATCATTTCTTATCTTGAAAGTAACCCTGAAACGATAACATCATTGTTCCCAATTTACATATGCAAAAACCGAGGCTAAGCCACTTTCCCAGGGCCATGTAGTTAACAAGTATCAGAGGTATGTCCTTCACCAATTCCCGTTCCATTATCCCACCCTTTTTTTTTAATGTTTATTGAGAGAGTGCAAGCTGGGGAGGGTCAGAGAGAGAGAGGAAGACAGAGAATCCCAAGTAGGTTTTGCGCTCTCAATGCAGAGACAGACGCTAGGCTCATCTCATGAAATCAAGAGTCTGACACTGGGGTCCTTTTGTGGTTCAGTCGGTTAGGCGTCAGACTCTTGATTTTGGCTCAGGTCATGATCTCGTGGTTTATGAGTTCGAGCCCTGCATCAGGCTCCATACTGGCAGTGCAAAGCCTACTTGGGATTCTTTCTCCCTCTCTATCTGCCCCTCTCCCACTCAAGCTCTCTCTGTCTCTCTCTCTCTCTCTCTCTCTCTCGCTCTCTCTCAAATAAATAAATAAAAGCTATATGTAAAAAAAGAGAGAGACACTTAAGTGACTGAGCCACCCAAGCACCCCCCATTATCCCGCTCTTAAATTGGGGGATTTCAAAGGCTGTTTCTGAGGGTGCGTATAAACTACAATGACCACAATAGGGATGACTCAGGAAGAAGGTGGTTAGAACACGTGAACCGTGAATACCAAATGGGAAATCTGAAAAGGAACAACAAAAAAAGCACCTATCAAATGGGCTGATGGGTTTCAGCCACATGTGTAAAGATGCCAGGCAGGGGTTGTCATTCGCAGCTGCACACGGAATCACCCAGGGCCCAGAGTCCAGTGCCCCAAGTTTCTGTTTGGTTTGGGGTGAAGCCCCTCCGTGGTGTATTTGAAACGCTGCCCAGGTGACTGTCCTCAGCCAGGGTTGAGAGCCACGGACTGCAACGAAATGCCCTTGTAGACTAAGCAATTAGGTCTAAATCATGAACGTAACTTTTTAAAGAAAGCATGAAAAGGAGAGCATGTACGTGAAAGGGTTTGACAAACTGCAAACTGTTCTACATATGGCACTTTAATGGAGAGATAAATGGCGAACATAATTTATGAAAGTAATTGGACACCTGGTCCATGGTGGCGAGGGGGAGGGAGAGACAAGGCATGTTGTAGGCTACCAAGGATAGAGATTTCTTTAGGCGATGATTTGAAGCCAGGCTTTCCTGGTGACTGGCCTATCACGGTCCTTCTGGCCCTCAGGCTATGGGAAGGAAACATGGGGTGAAGAGAGGCCATTGGTACCTCAGGGTGGAAAATACTGGGCCGCCTGTGTCTCGGGGTCTACAGGGCCAGGAGCGTTCCCTGGACTCGTCTACAAATGGAGAAGCTCCATGATGGAAGAAAGTAACTCCTGACATTGGGGTATGAATCTCCAGTATTTGCTAAACCAGACTGGAAGTGACAATTGATAAAAGGGACAGAACCTTAGAATTTTCATTTAGGTAAGTCAAGGTCTTGTCTTTGTTTTTGTCTTGTTTTTTAATGTTTATTTTTGAGAGAGGGCGAGAGAGCTCATGCATGGGAGCAAGAGAGAAGCAGAGAGAGAGAGAGAGAGAGAGAGAGAGAGAATCTGAAGTAGACTCTGTCAGCACAGAGCCCAGCACCGGAAACCACGAGATCATGACCTGAGCCGAAGTCAGACTCTCAACCGACCGAACCATCCAGGCACCCCATAAGTCGGGTGTTAAAAGGAATTCTCCTCAGAGGTGCATTTTACGCTTGAGGACACGGCCTCACTCTTTGAGAGCCTAGAGCCCTGAACTACCCCTTGAAAACGTGATCTTGAAGCAAGTCAGAGAGTACCAATCTCTCTCTCGGTCCCTCCCTACCCTCCTATCTCCCTGACCCAGTCTCTCTCTCTCCTCTCTCTCTCTCTCTCTCTCTCTCTGTGTCTCTCTCACACACACAGCTATATGTAAAGAGTCATTAAAGTAACAAAACCACATAGCATAGTTATTAAAAGTGGATACCCTTATGACCACCACCCATGGAACGAGCTAGACTTCGCCACATACCACAGGAGCCCTCCACCTGCCCCTTTCTAAACACCCCCACGTCCAAGAGGAACCACTATCCTAACTTTGATGGTAATCAACTTTATACTTTAAAAATATGTATTTCCGTCACCCAAATGTACATCCCCAGACACCAGAGTTAATACTGGTTTTTATTTTCTAACTATTCCTTCACATCTCTCTTAATCTCTAGTTTTGCCCCTTCATTTCTTGTTTACTCCCTTACAGTGTATTTGCTGAAGGAGCCAAGTCCTCTGTGCACAGTGTGGCTCGGCCTGGATTTTTGCCGGTTATGTTCCCACCATGTGGTTTAACACCTTTCTTTAGCCTCTGCGCTCCCTGCAAATCGGTCGGTGCATCTAAGGGGTTAATCACATTTGCCTTTGTTTTGTTTGGACGAAGCAAGCGTCTGAGGAGGTGGGTGAGGTGTTTTCATCAAGAGGTCCGTGCGATCTAATTTTCTCTTTTTGTCTTGGAACTAGTCATTGATTCTCCACGCTTAAATCCTTCCTTCGTTAGGAGTAAGTGGTGATACTGCAGTCGTGTCGTTATCATTCTTCATTTGTTTGTTGAAATATTTCTGTGCAGAGAAACTTCCTCTCATCTCGTGTTTGCTTATCTGGTGGTGCAGTGTGTAGAAGAAAAACAGGATAAGTGCTTGACTATTTGATTTTTATATACCGGTGTTCACAATAAGGAGTCAGATCCCCCACATCTTCCCCAAAAGAAACCAATTAATTTCTTTTTATCATTAAGAACTCATGAATGTAAACATACATGATTTGTTTCAGTCTCTCACGGTTATGATTTGTAGTCTCATTAGGAGTCTGCCTTCCGGGCTGCAAAAGGGCTAAAACTATGCCTGTGCGGTCATTCCTGCAGGGATGGGAGAAGGAGACAAACAGGGCCTGAAGTTTTCTACCCCTCCTTTCTGACCCCTGAATGTCCTCGGACCTAGGGAAGGAAGGTGGCCGGGTCACCGAGAGGAGACCTGGGCGTGAATCTCAGCTCTGTCTCCTCTCAGCTGTGTGACCTTGTTTCCCTCCCGAAGCCCGAGACTCTCTTTCCTCTTCCGTAAAAGTGAGAGGAACAACGCTTGCCTGAGCTTTCTGGAACAATTGAGAATGTGCACAAAGCACCGGGCCCAGTGTCCAACAGGTGGTAGGGTTGGGATACAAATTCCTTCTCTTTCCTTACCTCTGGAAAGCACAGCCCTGGGGGTACCCTCGGTCTGAGGGCAGAGACCCAGCTGGGGCCAAGTTTGTAAGAAATGGAAGTGGGGTGCCTGGGTGGCTCAGTCGGTTGAGCGCCCAGTTTCAGCTCAGGTCATGATCTCACGGTTTGTGGGTTCGAGCCCCACTTCGGACTCTGTGCTGACAGCTCAGAGCCTGGAGCTTGCTTCGGACTCTTTGTCTCCCTCTCTCTCTGCCTCTCCCCTGCTTGTGCTCTCTCTCTCTCAAGAACAAATGAACAAGCAACAAAAAGAGAAAACAATTTTAAGAAATAGAAGCACTTGAAGAACGGGGTCATCTCTTTGGAACCTGTTGTTCAAAGATTTAAGCCCGTCACTGCACGCGGCTCTCCTTTTTTTTCTTTCCTGTCCTTTTTTGCTTTCACCCAAAGAAATTTTTTATTATTGCCTTTCGGTAAAATTTATTTTTACTTCCTGTGTTTTCTGAGGAAAGTTAACTGGTAGTTCCTAGAAGCCTTTTACTCTAACACAAACCAGCCTCTCTGACTTTTGAACAGGCTGATCTGAGCTACAGTGCTGTGGGCTCCCCAGGCAGACGAGGCACACCCTGGCGTGTGTGTATTTGGAAGGACTCCAGCTTGCAGGGAGGGCCGTTTTCTCTGGCTGCATTTCAGAAGCACCGTGACAGTCATCAGCCTTGCACTCCCTCTTTCCCCCCCCAACATACACACACACACACACACACACACACACACACACACACACCCCCCACCACCACCACCACCACTTAGGTTGCTTTTTTTGTTTCCCCCTAAGGCCCTTTTAAATGCCCAGTGTGCTGCTCTACATTTTCCCAAGTTATTCCTTTTCATTTGTGAGGCCATATCATCATAAAATATAAACACGCTTAGAAATTGCCATTTATTTCCAAAGAAAAAGAACTTCTGTCTGGGAAAGCTGTAACTAAAACCAGATGCACGTAGGTACATCCCAAGCAGTGGTTTACCCAGCTTGGACGACCTCTACCCAGTAGAAAAGGAGGATTCTGGGGCATTCTGCCACAGTAATATAAAACTTTATCAACACATAGATGTGTTTTCATGAGAGAAGCAGGAAGTCGTTTGCTAAGGTCTTATGTTGCTGTAGGGTTTGACTGTATCAATGCAGAGATGTTCAAGTGCACTTGGGCCCGTGGTCCTTGCAATAATACTGCAGAAAACTAAGGAGAGGCTTCTTTCCCATTTTATGAAAGAGAAAACCTTGAGCGGTGACTCAAGGTCACAGAGCTGTGACAGCCAGGACCAACAAACACTGAGTTATCCTTATGCCTTATCCAGTGGCCTCTGTGCTGCCCCAACCTGGGTGTCCACTTACGTCGGGGCAGCGTGACTTCCTACCCTCACATGCACCTTGTTCCCCCCGAGGGATGGCTCCTGACCTCTGCGTTTGAACATCCAACCGATGCAGGCCTTTGAGTCGCCTCCGTTTCCCTTGGAGTCAGTTTATCACAAAGAGGCCCTTTCATTCATCTGTAAGTATTTTTTCCACACCCACTATGTATGAAGCCCTGGGACCCTGTTAGGAGAGAACCAAACACTTTCAAAGCGCTTGCAGTCAAACGGAAGAGTGATTATATATATAATGAAATCAATAAAAGGATTGTCTCTAGGTTAAAAAAAAAAAAAACCGATGTGTGTCCATACATCATCTTGTCGTAAAGAGTAAGGAGGTCTCCAGAGAATTTCTCATTTTCTGGCTACTTCCGTGAGGAAAAAAAGAGAACGTAAAAGCACAAAGTGGAGAAGACACGTCTAACAGCTCCGAGGTGTTACTGTGTCTGAGCCATTTTGTCTTTACCATTTGCAGTTAACATTGGTATGCTTGGGTTCTGCTAGAATAATGCATCTTTTGGTGCCAAGATTGAAATCTAAGAGAGAGTCTGTCCCTTTGTTATTTTTTTTTTAATGTTTATTTATTTTTGAGACAGAGAGAGAGAGAGCATGAATGGGAGAGGGTCAGAGAGAAAGGGAGACACAGAATCTGAAGCAGGCTCCAGGCTCTGAGCTGTCAGCATAGAGCCCGACGGGGGGCTCGAACTCACGGACCGTGAGATCATGATCTGAGCCGAAGTCGGACGCTTAACCGACTGAGCCACCCAGGCGCCCCTGTCCCTTTGTTATTTTTATATCACACTTGCCAACAGGCTATCAGCTGCCCTCCCCCACTTCCCATGTCCAAACTCTGTTTTATCAGAATCTTCAGATAAAACCCACGTTCACTCTTTTTGCTTTCAAAAATGATATCTCCTGGACAATTGTCTTCAATCATGAACCACAACGTCGGGGCTTTGAGGAAGTCCCATTAGGTGTATCAGAGAACTTTATTCCTGAATGGTTTTGGAATGCAGACTCCTACATACTCACACTGCCAGACCTGTAAAGGTTTTTAGGTTCATACAAAGAGGTTCAAATGTGATCCTTGAAACGGAGAAAAAATCCGGAATCCAAAATAGAAGTAAATCTACACAGTATGGCACACATACCTCATTTATAAACTGTTATTGCTATGTTCAGAGTAAGACATTTGAGAAAAATGTGCTGATTTGAATTCATCTTTTTTCTATAGAGAATTATTGAATAGGCACAGATACAGGGTTATCTTAATGCATCTGTATCATCTTACGTAACAAAAAACCCAATGCTTAACATGTTTTATAAAACCCTCATATGCAACCATTGATTTAATATTATAATTGCACTGCCTTTGGACTTCACTCTAACTTGAGCTCAACCAGTTTGACAGCCGTAACTCTCTAACTGCCTGATTCAACAGACCCCAACTAATAGACAATTTTCTTCTGTTTAAAAAACAGAACAATTTTTCTTTTTCTTTTTTTAATGTTGATTTATTTTTGAAGGAGACAGAGAGAGAGAGAGACAGAGTGTGGGCTAGGGAAGGGTAGAGAGAGAGGGAGACACAGAATCTGAAGTAGGCTCCAGGCTCTGAGCTGTCAGTACAAAGCCCAATGCAGGGCTCGAACTCACAAGCTGTGAGATCATTACCTGAGCCAAAGTTGGACGCTTAACCAACTGAGCCACCCAGATGCCCCTAGAACAGTTTTTCTTTATATGAGAATTCATTTTACAATAGCTTAGGTGTTACAGTTTTAACCAATACTTAAGTTATCAAAAGTCTTTTGATTAGTATTGTGATTCGTTTGGAGAAAACACTGTGTAAGAGAAAGAGAAACAACTGATCTTGAGGTTACAAGACTCAAGTTCAAAAGCTAACTCAGCCACTTATACCTTATGTGATATTGTTAAGTAGAGATGGTCATTCATTGTCTTGACTGTCGAATGGGGTCACTGATGCAGGTCAAGCGAGGTGAATAAATAGCCCTGTAAAACTGTAAAGCAATGAATAATAAGGCATTGTTTTTTTAGGTTTAGTTTATACACTTCACACACACACACAGACATACTCAACCGCTTTGCAAATTTACCTTTTTTAGTTGTGATGTGTGGTCTACTTCCAAAGTTTTCCAACCATCTGATGATACAAGACACAGATACAATAGAAGTGATCAAACAGTGATGTATGGGTAACCACCAGATAATGCAAGAAAAATTAGCTTCGTAGCAGTCGGGGCAAATGGAAAAACACACTTTTTGCATCGTTCTCCTAGTAGTCTTGTTGCAAGAACTTTTCTTGTCTTATACTATCTCTCACTTAAAAAATAGGCTTCATAGATCATTACCAAATATATATGAAACCAACATCTTCCTTTACTGAGATGCTTCATTTTGTAAAATGTTGTTACTGCATCTAAAATTGATTCTTTGTGGGGCGCCTGGGTGGCGCAGTCGGTTGGGCGTCTGACTTCAGCCAGGTCACGATCTCGCGGTCCGGGGGTTCGAGCCCCGCATCGGGCTCTGGGCTGATGGCTCGGAGCCTGGAGCCTGTTTCCGATTCTGTGTCTCCCTCTCTCTCTGCCCCTCCCCCGTTCATGTTCTGTCTCTCTCTGTCCCAAAAATAAATAAAATAAAAAACAAACAAACAAAAAAAAAACGTTGAAAAAAAATAAAATTGATTCTTTGTGATTTGGTCGTGCTCAAATCTCTTTTAGAGTAGTGTTCAATAAAAGCCACCTTTCTAGTGCTGTGCCCACACTTTGAATGAATGGAAAATGTCCTTACAATAATTTAAGCCCTACGCTTTCGTAACATTTCCGTGTCACACCAGGGACACACGTGTGCCTGATGTGTCTGTGTACTCCAGAAATAACCCTAGCCCTGAGTTGCGTTAACAGCTCTTTAATTCTCGCTCTGGATTCTGTTAGTGGTATCCGGACCTCAGAGGTGATACTAAGAAATGGAAAAATAGGGGCACCTGCGTGGGTCAGTTGATTAAGTGCCTGACTCTTGATTTTGGCTCATGGTCTTGGGCTTGAGCCCCATGTTGGGCTCCACACTGAGGGTGGAGCCTGCTTGGAATTCTCTCTCTCCCTCTCTGCCCCTCCCCTGCGCACATGCTCACATTCTTTTTCTCTCTGTCTCTCTCAAAATAAACACTTTTTAAAAAAGGAAATAAAAAATAAATGAGATTACCAAATTCACGCGGGTTCAAGCTAAGGCAAAAAGTTCACCCTATGGGCTCATGACATCTTAGAGGATGCATCCTTCACTGGGCAGACCCTGGTTTTTACAGCCACACAGTCAGGAGTTTATTTCCAAGGTTTGGCATTTACCGTGTGGCCTTAGGAAAGACCTGTGGTATATCCGATCCTTAGTCTTCCCATCTGCAAAATGGGCTGACCAAATCCAGCTTGCAAAGTTGCTTTATTACAGGTACAGGGGTATAGACAGTAATGAACACGTATCAGTTATTACAGTTCTACTATCCCTTACCTACAATTCTAATGCCTACAATTTTAAAATGCCCCAACTTCCAGCATCCAAATGTACTTCTCATAACTCATTTGACAAAAATGTCTCCTCTGAAACTCAAGTGTAACCTGACCTGAGCTGAGGTAAGGATATGAATAGTCTTTTAACTATTCAGGGCAATTTAGAGACAAAAGCAGAAGTATTTATGCGTTGGGTTATGGAGTGCTGTTCCAGGCTCTGTTGGGGACCATACGTAACGAATGGCATATGCCCTAAATTACCTTTCTAAACTCTGAAAAATTACGAATTCCCAAACACAACCAGCCCCAGTGGTTTCAAATAAGAATTGATGAATCATTTTATCCCTAGGGTTGCAAATTTCCTTAATGTCTAGCTTGTCAGAACACGCATTGAAAATAGAAATCTCTTCTGCATCCCTGATGCACAGTAACCTCCCTCTGCCCTGCCCTATTCATTTTGTGCTCTTTTGATTTGAGGGAGGTTGGTACTTGGGTAGCAGGCACCCTGGTTCCCTGATCCACTGGTTACAAAGTTCTTCTTTCTTCCGCTGAGCCAAACTCTGCCTCCTGGTAAATTCTCCTCCTTGCCCCTCTTCTGCAGAGCTGAGAAAACAGAGGATAAGCTAGCTCCCTCTTCCACGTGACTGCCCTTCAGATATTTGAAAAGAGTTATACTCTTCTTTAAGTCTTGTGAGTTTTTTTGTTTTTTGTTTTTTGTTTTTTACAAACAGTCCCACTCTCTGTTTCCAGTCTTTATCTAATCTATTCTCAACTATTCCCAAGCCTTTTATTTTTTTTTTAATTTTTTTAATGTTCACTTATTTTTGAAGGAGAGAGAGAGAGAGAGAGAAAACGTGAGTGGGGGAGGGGCAGAGAGAGCAGACTCCAGGTTCTGAGCTGTCATCCCAGAGCCAGACAAGAGGCCCGAACCCACAAACCGAGAGATCATGACCTGACCCAAAGTTGGACGCTCAACCGACTGAGCCTTCCCAAGCCTTTTCTAATTGTTCTTTATTTTGTTATTTAACATGCGCTATCTAGAATTGAAAACATTATCTTTGTCTAAATAAGTCTGTTCCCAGCCATTGATGACCAGCATCATCTTCTCTAGCTGCAAACCATATCTTCCTATTATTGACTGAGGTATACTGGCTGACTCCTACCCAGTTCGAATTCTGCATTACCTACTTTATCAGACCTTAGGCAAGTCATATTAAACTCTCAGTCTCCTTCTCTTATCAGTGGGGATAATTGAGCTTTGTGGTATAGCTCTCAGGATTAAAGGTAGCACATGAAAAGTATCTAGTACCTTGCCTGACAAAGTAGACGTGTAATCCATGGTAACGATTATTATTAAAAGCTTAATAAATGAGCCTCCTCGTCCTCTTCATCAGCATGTTTTTATCGCTCTCTTGGGCTGATCCTGAGTGCAACCCTAAGACACTGGTGGGTTTATTTTTAGGTCTGATCCACATGAAAGTAATCTGTCATTGTGAAGATAGAATTTGTATAATAAACAGTTCCTGTCAGTCTTAAAGTGAAGTCACTCTGTTTCTCCTCTTCTTTCCCCCATCTCTTTTGAACCAAATGCAGCTTCCACAGCAACTTTATTGACGTAAGCACTCAAACTTGTATCTTTCAGGCACCTATTTAGAGATCTACAGTAAAACTGTGTGTGTGTGTGTGTGTGTGTGTTTCCCCAGCCTAGAGACCAAATGGATTCCAGGGTATCTTGTTACACAAGTTGAGACTGTGTATCCTGTGTGGATGTTTCCAAGTGTACAGAGTAGAGCCATAAATTCCATTTTCATCAGTGCCAAAAACTCGGTGCCAAAGAACATCTTGACGTTACTATTAGTGTATGTTGTATCCTGTAATTAAGCAGAATCGGCTTGTAGATGAGTTCTTCTGAAGACTGAGCCTGCCTTTCATGGGAGCATAATCGGAATGAGCTATTGCTCTCATTAAGTTACTTGGCAATACATCACCAGTGTGGCCTGTCATTCTAATGATGCATTAGTGTAATTCATCAACAGGGTGAATCCCACTAATAAGGTGTTACTCCAGAGGCAGGGCTGTCCAGTGCAGAAAGCATCCAGGGGCACATGCAGAATGGCTACAGCCTCAGGCCCAAGAGGCTCTCAGTAATGGACTTACCCCCTACCCTTCTTTGTACTCTGTGAAATTTAGCTGTTTTTTAGACTATCCAAATTAATGCCCGTCTGTCCCCAGAGTGTTGTAATTTTTCCTTTCTGACTAATCCCAGAATCCTTTACTGGCCCATGGATATCCAACTTGAATTCCTTTGGTCATATGATCGAACCACTGTGATCTTCGCTGAAGAGTTACGCTTTGAAAACATTCAGTGTTATTGCTGACTTTGTCAGAGCACTTCTGGATTTCTATGTTTCTTACCCTACGTTATTCTAAAGTGGATGAGATTTTTTTGTTTAAAGACTCCTACAATGATACAACACCAATAAAACGGTAGGTGATAATGATACTAAAAATCAAGGCTTTGCAACTAGTGGATAAATAAATCCCGGAGATCTAATACATAGGACCGGGATTACAGACAGCAAAACTGTATTATAAACATTCAACTTGCTTAGAGACTAGATTTTAATTGTTCCTACCACTAGAAGAAACGATAATTACGTGAGGTGATGGAGGTGTTTGCTAACACTACCGTGGCAATCATTGCAGTCTCGATTTGTCGAATCAGTGTGTCCTACACCTTAAATTTACACAATGTTGTGTGCTAATTGTGTCTCAAGAGAAAAGTAAAAGATTCTCTCTGGGGAAAAGGAAGGAAGGAAGGAAGGAAGGAAGGAAGGAAGGAAGGAAGGAAGGAAGAAAAAGAGGGAGGGAGGAAGGAAGGAAGAAAGGAAGGAAGGAAGGAAGGAAGGAAGAAAGAAAGAAAGAAAGAAAGAAAGAAAGACAGACAGACTAATAAAGCTGGCTCATTTGAGTATTTATCTCTGAGTTTCCTGGTAGCAAAATCAAAAAGGAATGATGGATGAAAGAATGAGAAACATTTTGTTTGGAAACTTATTTTCCAGTGTTAAATGATTTGGATCAGTATATAAGGAACTTTAAAGAACCTTATGGGCTTTGCCTTCAGTAGTGAGATCGATGAAAACACAGAAATAATCTTCCTAGTGATTTCTTATTCTCATTCTTTGATAAAGTGAAGGATGTAATTACAGCCTATGTATTTAGGGCATTTTCTGTAAAAAGCAAAGCCAAGTCATATAACTTACTTCGGGAATGGAGTTAGAAAGCCTGTAGAATGAATGGGACCATTTGTTTCTACTATTTTTCACTAATAGAACTTCTGTCCTGTGAACTTTTTTAAGGAAATGGATACAAATTTATTTTTTTTTACCTTTATTGTGGTATAAATCACAACAAATCAAATTTACCCTTTAGGTATACATTTCGATGAATTTTGGTATCATACAATCCATGTAAAAACTACCATCATCAGGATACTGAACGGGAGGTCCATCCTGCCACAAAGTTTTCTCATGCTCCTTTTCAGTGGATCCCATCCCCAACACCCAGGTCTAGGCAACCGCTGATCTCCTTTCTGCCATCGTAATGTCACATTTTCTAAAATTCCGTACAACTGCAATATTCATGCAGTCATTCGTGTCTGACTGACTTTATTTCGTCTCTGTGTTGTGGTACGTATTGTTGTTTTGTTCATTTTTATTGCTGAGTAGTATTTCATTAGGATTTAGTTTTATAAGAACAGAGTTTAAAGGAGATTACAAGCAGTTGCCGGAAGAATATCCATGTGAATGTAACAACAGGCATAAAGATGACGGTATGTGTTCTTGCTGAAAAAGAGAACTAATGCCTTCTATCCCAGTATATTTTTTCATATTACAATGGCAAGCTCAAAAGCTAAATGATGGCAGGAACCATGTTCTACAGCTTTGCCATCAGATCTGCAATATCTAGCCCAGTGTCTGCTTTTACTAGGTGCTTCATAAATCATTGTTAAATGAGTGAATGAAGACATTAATAGAGGCTCACCATCCATGCACAACAGTCATGTGAAGAGAATAGTCCCACAAGATAAGGAACAGTAAAATATAAAGAGAAAAGTTACATTCATTACCACTTATTGAGCCCTTGTCATAGACGTGCTTATAAAGTGACTGAGTATTCTGTACGTATTTCAGGTTCCTTATAGACTTGTTTTAAGCTCTCTAAGTTGTGCGTTTTGAAAACCTTTTTGATCTTTTGTAACTTATCCTTACTGCCAACTTCGGGACAATCAGCCGAGTACATGACTGTGCCCTCTCCTTTTATCTGCCCTACAAGTACTTCTAAATATTTAGCAATTTTCTGAAGCATGCACTTTTCGGTTCCAAGAATTTTTCTAAACATAGAAAAGTATAACCAAGGAATGGCACATTTGGAAACAGAAGACCATAGAATGTTAACGCCTCAAGATGGTTTCAGCTAATGGCCTCATGTGAAAAGGGGAGGAAATAACTCTCCAAACTGGGCTACCCCGATTCATACAACTTTGGTGACCAGTGTGCAATTGAAGACAAATTCATTAATAGCTGATTAATCCCACTAAGCAAGCGGGTACTTTGCAGAATTGAACTGAAAACAAAGGAAAAGTATTTTAGTTTCCTTGATTGTTCATATTCAAACAAGAAAATTGGGAATGTGTAGTGTGTATTTTATTAAGTGGTATTTCAGAGCATGTTGAGGAAAAAATAGTGTTCTCGAGGACAGGCTACATGGCTTGCATTAGAATCCTTGCCAAGGCAAGAAAAACAGAAAAAAGAAGGCCAAATTCTATATGAAGCAGATTGAACCTAAACCCCACTGGACATCTCAGCAGATGGCAAAGTCTGTCACTTATCTGGCTTAAAACTTTTTTTGGCTTTGAGATTTATTCTCTCTGGCAAATCACTAAATACTCCAGAAATTACGTTTTCAGGTGGAATTTTCATCTGAAATCTTAATAATTAGTTTTGGCCCCTGTCATACATGTATCCATATGACTTAGCATTCATAAGGATTTGAATCCATCAGATAAAAAAAAAGCTTCAAGCTTCTGCAGTATTCTGAATTTCATAGATCTGATGAACCATTAAGATAAGACTGAATTGTGTTGATTTTATAAACCCAGCAAGATGATACCTAGACCAGTACTTTAAACGTCCCCTTGCCACTGGATGAAACTTTGGTTTGCTCCATCCATCCACTAATACAAAAATTATTTATCAAATGCTTGCTAAGCTCATAAGTATTATAATACAGGAATAAGTACTCCGATGGTGCAAAGGGAAGAACAAAGGATTTCAATGTGGGAAGGGAATTTGGGAAGATTTCAAGAGAAGGCAGCTTGTGAGTTGGGCTTTGAATGAAGAGAAGCATTTCCGAAGGTTAACATGATTTCTGGGAATGCAAGGGAACCTACGAAAAGAGCCAGAAGCACCGCATGACGAAGAAAACCAACAAAACTAAAAGAACGGAAAACCTACAGAACGGAAGAAGATATGTGCAGATGACTTATTTGATAAAGGGTTACTATCCAGAAAATGTAAAGAACTTAGAAAACGCAACAACCAAAAATTGAATAATTCAATTAACAAATGGGTAGAAGACATGAACATTTTCCCAAAGACATCCACATGGCCAGAAGACATGTGGAAAGATGCTCCACATCACTCATCATCAGGGAAATTCAAATCAAAACTCTGATGAACTGTCACCTCACAACTGTCAGAGTGGCTAAAATCAACAACACAAGAAACCACAGATGTTGGCAAGAATGTGGAGAAAGGGGAACCTCTTGCACTGTTGTTAGGAATGCAAACTAGTGCAGCCATGCTAGAAAACAGTATGGTGGCTTCTCCAAAATTTAAAAATAGAACCGCCCTACGATTAAGTAATTGTACTACTAGGTACTTACCCAAAGAATACAAGAATACTAGTTTGAAGGGATACAAGCACCTCAGTGTTTGTAGCAGAATTATTTACAATAGCCAAATTATGGAAACAGCCCAAATGTCCATCGAGTGGCAAATGGATGAAGAAGTGGTATATGTATACGATGGAATATTACTCAGTTGTAAGAACAGAATGAAAGCTTTCCATTTGCAATGACATCGATGGAGCTAGAGACAAGTAAGTCAGAGACAAATACCATGTGATTTCACTCATATGTAGAGTTTAAGAAACAAAAGAAATGAGCATAGGGAAAAGAAGAGAGAGAGAGAGAGACAAATAAGGAAATAGACTCTTAACTATGGAGAACAAACTTGTGGTTACCAGAGGGGAGATGGGTGGAGGGATGGGCTAAATAGATGACGGAGATTAAGGAGGACACTTGTGATGAACACCGGGTGTTCCGTGGAAGTGTTGAATCACTAAATTGTACACCTGAGGTCACTTGGGTGGGTGGCTCAGCCAGTTGAACATCTGACTCTTGGTTTTGATTCAGATCATGATCCTAGGGTCATGGCATCGAGCCCCGTGTTGGGTTTCATGCTGAGTGTGGAGCCTGCTTGGGATGCTCTCTCTCACTCTATCTTCCCCATGCCTGCCCTCTCCCCCACTTTTGCTCTCACTTTCTAAAATAAAAAAAAATTTTTAATAAAATAATGAAGTAAATTGTACACCTGAAGTTAATATTATTCTGTATACTAACTGGAATTTAAATTAAAACTTTTAAAAAAATAAAAGCAGTAAGCAGGTGTCTTTTCCCTGGATTCATTTTGGACGAAGATAGATCGATCGATTGATCAGCAGGCCAAAATGACTTTAGTCATATTTCAGTACCAAAGAGATGGAAGTCATTCATTTAAGAGCCTATACTTTCTGGAATCCTTGCATTTCCTAGAATTAATATGCCATAACAACGTTGAAGTATCTCAAAGATGTGATATTGATAAAACAGAATGTCATGAGTTGACTTAAAAAAAAAAAGCATCACATGGAACTTGACGATACCATGTTTAATTAAAAGTAAAAGAAAAAGAACTACATGCAATATGACAATTAAAGATAGATGATACAGACGTGGATCAATCTGCATAAACACGCACATACTTGTAATAGAGATAACTACACCCCTACTGACAGTAGCTACTTCTGATTAATAGGTTATTTTAATTTGCTTTAGTAGTATGATGATATCTTTGAATGGACTTTAAAAAAGAAGAAAAAAATAGATTTGAGCATTCTAGTACCCATCGTAGTTTTTTGTGTTGCCAAGTTCTTTGTCTCCAACTAAGGATGTATATATTACCCCTAAAACCAGAAAAGATATAAAAGTCATTGTGAAGGCCCTGGTGGTTTCAATGTTCATGGATAACTGTAATTGATCAAGACAACTATAGCCTTTTTAGGCAAACTGCCCAATATGAACATTCAGCTTTATGTGATGCATGAAGGATGGGGGCCCACTTTTCTAAAAGATTTGTCGTTAGATTTTTGTTTTAAATGCTGTATTTTCGTTGTTCATTTAGATAATCTGTAGAGTTACAAAATACCAATTCAACTTCATGTTTACTCTATAAAATTAGGCACTTCTATTACATTCTTGTAGTTTATTTTAGTAGGTAATACAAGAGCCTTTATTAAACAAACATGGAGCTAGATTATAATTACTTTAAAATAGCAGTGAACTTGCTCTGACTTCAGGATAATTTAGTTTTTCCCCCACACCAGCCCCCTTGCCATATCTCTCTTAGGAAAAAAGTACCATGGCCAGTCTTTTGAAATAGAACTTAAAACCAGCTTTATGCTGGGTTTCTCCAGCATTTTATAGACTTCCCTGAACAAGTTTTCTTGTTTTCTCAGAATAAAACCTGCAAACCTGTCAATCCTTATGTCTTAATATAATCTATATACATTTATGACAGGTGAACACGTACAACATCTGCTGAGGGACATAAATTTGATTTTACATTCAACTTGTCTTCGAGCAGGTTGACTGCTGTCTGAATTGCTAGTGGGTACTCAATCAAAAATGGCGTCTCCCTTCACTTTTCTGGCAGGTTCTCCCAAGCTCCCTGTCCCTCCTTATCAGACTGCTCTGTGAATCAAATGCAAAAAGACACACTGGAAACTGATCAGGATGTGACAGGTTCTGAAAGGCGGAATGTAGGGACTTTGGAAGGACCTACAGTCATCCATAATACCTCAGGAATACATAACGTTGTGATTTTTCTCATGATGCAGCGCATGTCACATTGTAAGATACCAGTTATGTAATGGCTCACAAAATTTAACCTTAGAGAGATGATTGTTAATTTGGTTACATGCTTTGCTTTCCTTGATGAGCCCAATTAGTCTATCTACTGTTCCAAGCTGTGATCTTTTATTCCAGAAGCTGATGGCTGGACACTGGAAGGATACTGCTTACAGATGCTCAAGGTACCGAGGGAGCCTATGTGCAATTTGAAAGATGGCCTTTCATAGGCTCATGAGCTCTCTTATCATGTAAATATGTCTGCTGAAGCTATATTTAAAAATTAAAGAAACTTGAAAGAAATCCATGTTAAGTCTATTTTACCTTGAGTTAAACAAAGGAAATATTTTCGGAAGATTAGTAGAATCACTCAAATAATTGACTAGACATTTGACTAAGCATGGAAGATCTAACATTTATCCAGTCAAAAGGGGAATTTATTTGATATTAATTTTAAAGGCACTGCAGAAATCTTATACTGTTGGTGTTAATTGAAAGGTTTCTTTTCCTGGGGCGCCTGCGTGGCTCAGTCGGTTAAGCGTCCGACTTCAGCTCAGGTCACGATCTCACACTCCGTGAGCTCGAGCCCCGCGTCGGGCTCTGGGCTGATGGCTCAGAGCCTGGAGCCTGTTTCCGATTCTGTGTCTCCCTCTCTCTCTGCCCCTTCCCCATTCATGCTCTGTCTCTCTCTGTCTCAAAAATAAAAAATAAAAAAAAAAACATTAAAAAAAATTTTTTTTTAAAAAAGAAAGGTTTCTTTTCCTGCCAATGGTAACCACGACCACCCCCCAGTTCATAATTAGGATCATACTGCATATATTCTATTTTTTTTCACATATCATCATACTCTCCATATGGATACATGGTGATACCTTTAGAAAAGCAATCTTTGGCATTTTGCTATGGAAGACCAAGAACATGGCTCCCTTACATTTCTTCCCATTCCCAACCACATGTTTTGTTTGTTTGTTGTGTTTTTAGATTTACCTCGTGAAGGTTTATAGTATTAACATTCTCTTTTATAATCCTTATTCTCATAGTGGTTGATCATCAAGTTTCTTCTAAATGTACCTGGGATCACTTCTCACAGACCATCCTTTGTTTTACAGTTTCCTCTCTCTGCGCTGTATATCCTCTTTATTCATTTCTTGATGGGCTAGATTCCATTCTCAACTAGGTCTTTCCAATTATTCCCTTTTTTTTTTAGAAGGACTCACTTTGTCTTTAAGAGAGAACAAGCGGCCCCTGGATGGCTCAGTTAAGCGTCTGACTTCCATTCAAGTCATAATCTCACAGTTTGATTCATGGGTTTGAGCCCCGCGTCAGGCTCTGTGCTGACAGCTCAGAGCCTGAAGCCTGCTTCAGATTCTGTGTCTCCCTCTCTCTTTGCCCCTCCCTACTCACACTCTGTCTGTCTGTCTGTCTCTCTCAATTAAATAAATGTTAAAAAAAATTAAAAAAAAATAAAAGTGACCAAAATCTGAGCTGGGTATATTAATTTTTGTTTTCCTTGTAACAGTCAGTAGACATAGCTTCTGTGCCTTCTGGGAGTGAGTGTTGCTATAGGGAAGTCTGAAGCCAGGCTGATTTTTATATCTCGTAGCTAATTTAGGACTCTTTGTCTCAACACCTTCAGATTTCTCTCTCTATCCTTGCATCTCAAAAACCTCACTGGAATAGATCATTTCACTCATTACTTTATAACCATTTTCTTAGGGAAAAGTGCCGTGCTATATGGATCTGCGGATACAGAACTTCATTCTTCACAGGAAATTATTCTCTTATTATGCCTATTTTATTATGCCTTTGAGGGTTTACTGTCATCTGTGGTGATGGTGACGATTTGTCTACTTCTCTAAGGATACTCTAAAGAGTGGACAGATCTGCCGTGCCTAACGTGAACTTCATTGATTTTTGGGTTTCCTTTGTATTTATTATTTTCTCATGCTTGTCCTCCATGTCATTGCCTCTCTCTGTAGCAGTATCCATTCTGCTTCTAGCTGCGGATGTGATTTTCTTTTTCCTAATAATGGTTTGACTACTTTCTTTCATTTCTCTCCTTGCTGTGGCCAGATGGCTTTGCATCTCTTTAATGACCTTTTCTTTCATCTCCTGAACCGATTCTTTGCTATTCTCCCCACCTATCAAAGGTTCCCTGTTTGGTTTTTCTTAAGAGTTTAGAGGAGTATCTGTCTGTAGTGTTCTTCATTCCCAATGCCCTGAAATGTGTTGATTGTTTTTTATGCAATTTTTAACTTTTTTGTTTTCTTCTTCAGCGAAGACAGGAAAGTGTAATGGTAGCTATTACAAGGTGTCACGTTGGATCCTTGTCAAGCAGTCATCATCTATGTGTGACTTTCTCTTTGCTCACCACTAGTATAAGTAACAATATGCAGGTGGGGAGTAAATTGAGACTAACAAGGACTCTGTCACTAATGTATCTTCTGCTCTAGAGGAATTGTTCTCTTCTGTAGAGCAGATCACTAAGGCGGACGTTAGGGTGACTCATCATGAAGTTTCTCACCAAGCTGCGGTTTGTTTCTCTTCATTTTTCCTCATTTCTCCTTTGTTTATCTCCTCTCTCACAAGTTATCTTGGCATTCCATGGAACCACAATTCTTCAAGGACATTTCTTTGTTCTTGATGCCCTGTCCACTAACTAATGGAGCCTCAGTCTTCTAAGGAAGAGGCTCTTACTTGAGTCTCTCACAACCTGCCAACTCACCTTTAGAAAAATATGTACCTTACCAGAGAAGTTTGCCAACAGTTACTGGCATTTTTCAAACCTCAGCTTGAAACACATGTCACTCTTCTGGACCAACTATCTACATATCTGTGATATGTGGTTGTTAGAGAATTTAATCGTGAATTCTGTTTTCTACCCCGTCTTGTTATTCCTTTTGTTCATTTCCATGAATCTTAGTAAAGGGGCTATACACACCTTTACTTCATCTTTTCTGTATGGATTTCATGTGACTTCTTAAAAATGTACAAAATACAAAGATTCCTGTGTTAAATTTGATAAATATACAAAAGTTTCAAAGTCTTCTCTCAAGTCACTGGTAGAAAATTATAATTTTCCATAAATTACTGCCATTTGCAGTGCCGGTTTCTAAATGTTTTACTGATTTTGCCCACTTTAATATGTAACTAAACACTCTACCCCACTAATCACTGGCTACATGTATAATGTGAAAGAGATCTGTGGACCTTCTGCTACCATTTCCCTATCCAAGGGAAAGTGATAGAACTTAATTATACTGACTGTGTTTTAAATGGGTGCCTTTTTTTTTTTTTTAATAAAATAGACTTTTTTGCCCCCAGCAGTCATTGTTAGAAAGCATTAAATTGAGCATTCAAGATTAATTCCCTGGCAGGTCAAGAGGAGAACAGCACGTAGCCAATCCCACCTTAGTGTTTCTTCTTAATGGCTCCAGCACGGTGTGAAAAAGTAAACAGTTGTGACAAGAGATATAATGGATGAGCTGGTGTGACAGGTCACCCCAACTAAAGCTCATCCTCTCTCTCAGTATGCTCTGTAATGAAGTGCACTATAGTTTTTCAGACCATCAAAGACTTGTATTGTAAACCCTATTTCTGGAGTGGGGAAGGATCTTGAGTAAATATATTATGAGTGATGGTGCCTAGTGACACCAAAGGAATAAAAACAAATAATGAATAAAGTATGCTTATCCTGAAGTATTAGCCTAGGAATCCCTGGTATTAAGATCCCCCTTCCCTCTTTCACATTCCTTCCACCATTCTCTCTCATGTATAAACATTCTGTACTCCAAATAATTTAGTTTCAGGATAATTATTTAGAGAAGAGGGATTTTATAATTATTAAAGGTCACCAGCTTATAGCTGACACACCAACATATTTCATGCCTTTTCACAAATTGGGACCACAGAGATACATGGAAAACGAAGTAAGATAATGGTTAAGCTGTCCTTCCCTATGTCATCAAATTATAAATAAAAATGAGACACCTTCCTCCTCTCCCACTAATCCACAAGTATCAGGGAGATAGACTGATAGGAAGAAATAAGAATAACATCCTATTCACTAAAATAAATGGTTACTCAAAACTGGAGTAGACTATTTCAGAGAAAAGTTAAATTCCTCAGTTAAATTATATTTGTCTCGTGTTTAGTTGCCAATAACAACTATCCTTTTTATTAATGTCATCTGGTTTAATCATCCCAGATAACAAGCATTCTTTCTTCAGTTTACAGAAAGCTGAGGTTTGCTCAAATCTGTAGAATGGAAACCCCAGTCTTTATTTCTATAGTGTTGCAGTGTTGCCTGCTATGGTAACCAGTAGCTACATATACCCGTTGCGGACGCTTGAAATGCGACTGATAGGATAAGAAACTAAATTTTTAACTTTATTTAAATTTAAATTTAATAAGCCACAGAGGGCTACCATATTAAGCGACGCAGATTTAGTTAGTTCTCTGTAAGATTTTTTAAAATTTTTGTTATGTAGCAATAATGTACTGAACATGGACTGATATCTCTAAAAATCCATGTATCTCAAAATCTTATGAAAATAAGAAAGTCTTAGCAAAATACAAAAAAATCGCCCTATAAGTTTGTCTCACTAGCTCTCAGCTCCTGGGAATACCTTCTCCTTCAAACAAACAAGTATTTAAAAACCCAGTTGCCAAGAACAAATTTTCCTTTTCTTGTTCATACTTTAAGGGTTACTCCAGAGACTTTTGAAAGTAAGGATTCAGTACTTTTGGCAAATTTAACTAAACACCTGTTGGTCAAGACCTAGGGCAGCAAGGCGATGCCTGTTTTTCTCAAAAAATAGAAGAGTTTCTTTTATTTGACTTCTACCCACTTTGGGCCTTCTGGTTTAGAAGTGCAAAGGCAAATTGCCTTTGATTACTGGGTCTCCTCCAGCTCCTATGAAGTCAATCTCAGAAATCCTTGTAGACTTTTAGTTTTTCTTCCTTGCAGCCAGCAACACTGTTAGGAAACTATGAGTACGCTGGGACTTTTTAGGTTATTCCCTTGAGAAGTTTGTTACATCGCTGTCTGTCCATGTGGGGGAGTTCTAGTTTCCCCATGTCTTGCCAGCACTTGGAAGTGTCTTATTTTTAACACTAGCCATTCTAGTGTCTAACAGTATTTTGTTGTGGTCAGAATGGGCATTTCCTGAATGACTAATGAGGTTGAGCATCTTTTAATACGTTTACTTGTCGTCTATATATCTCACTGAAGGATCTGTTCAAGTCTTCTGTGCATTTTTTTAATTGGGTTGCTCACCTTACTGTTGAATTTTAAGAGTTTATTACATATTCTGGTTAGGAAGTCTTTGCTGGAGATGTGAGTTGCAAATAATTCCTTCCAGTCTTTTCATTCTCTTAACACTGGTCTTTTCATTCTCTTAACACTGTCTTTCACAGACCAAAAGTTCTTGATTTTGATGAAGTCCAATTTATCGTGTTTTTCTTTTCTTTTGCTGTCCTAAGATTTTGCTGCCTGACCATGTTCACAAAGGTTCTGTTCTTTGTTTTCTTCTAAAAGTCATATGCCTTTTGTTTAACATTTAGGTCTATGGGGTATTGTATGAGATTCATTTTTTTTTTTTCAACGTTTATTTATTTTTGGGACAGAGAGACACAGAGCATGAACGGGGGAGGGGCAGAGAGAGAGGGAGACACAGAATCGGAAACAGGCTCCAGGCTCCGAGCCATCAGCCCAGAGCCCGACGCGGGGCTCGAACTCACGGACCGCGAGATCGTGACCTGGCTGAAGTCGGACGCTTAACCGACTGCGCCACCCAGGCGCCCCGAGATTCATTTTTTTAATGCTTATTTGTTTATTTTGGGAGAGAGAGAGAGACCTCATGAACAGGGAAGGGACAGAGAGCGAAGGAGAGGGAGAATCCCAAGCAGGCTCTGCACTGTCAGCACAGAGCCTGATGTGGGGCTCCATCCCAATGAACCATGAGATCATGACCTGAGCATCGGACGCTTAACTGACTCAGCTACCCAGACGCCCTGAGATTCGTTTTTCTTTTGTGTATAGAGGCCAAATTTTCCAAGAACCAGTTGCTATAAAGACTAACAATTCTTCATTTAACTGCATTTGAACCTTTGCAAAAAATTAATTGAACATATTGTGTGGAGCCATTTCTGGACTCTGTTTTGTTCCATTGAACTATGTGTTTATCCTTTTATCAATATCATACTTGTTTATGTCTGTAGCTTTCTCAAAAGTCTTGAAATTAAATAGTGTGGTTGTTCCTGGTTTGTTCTTCTCTTTAAAATGTTTTGGCTGGGGCGCCTGGGTGGCGCAGTCGGTTAAGCGTCCGACTTCAGCCAGGTCACGATCTCGCGGTCCGTGAGTTCGAGCCCCGCGTCGGGCTCTGGGCTGATGGCTCGGAGCCTGGAGCCTGTTTCCGATTCTGTGTCTCCCTCTCTCTCTGCCCCTCCCCCGTTCATGCTCTGTCTCTCTCTGTCCCAAAAATAAATAAACGTTGAAAAAAAAAATTGTTAAAAAAAAAATAAATAAATAAAATGTTTTGGCAATTTTAGTTCCTTTCACTCTCGATATGATTGTTAGAATCAGCTTCTTGGTGTTGACAAGCTCATTCTCAATATTCTGTTGAACGTATAGGTCTATTGGGGAAGAATTAACATTTTGACAATATCAAAACTTCTAATGCATGATCATAGCATGTCTCTCCATTTGTTTAGGTTTTCTTTATTTTTTGACCAATGGTTTATAACTTTTAGCATACCCATCTGTTTACATTGTTTTAGATTTGTGCATATTTGTCAATTCTATTATAAATGGTACTTAAAAAACATTTCGTTCTTAATTGTACATTACTGACTATAGGAATGCATTTGAGTTTTTAATATTGAACTGTACCCTGAAATCTTACTAATTTCACTTATTCTAGAAGGCTTATGTGTTTATAAATTCCTTAGAGTTTTTCCATGTAGACCATCATCTCATGTGACTAGAGACAGCTTTATTTCTTCTTTTCTCATTTATATTTACTTTTATTTACTTGTTTTATAACACTGGTTAGGCCTTGCAGAACAATATTGAATAAGAATAGTGAGAACAGTTGACCTTATCCCAGTATTATGTAAAAAGCATTCAATTTTTTTACACTAAAATATAATGTAAACTATAGATTTTTTTTTAGATGCCTTGTATTAGACTAAGGGCATTTATTTTTTTTTTTTTTAACGTTTATTTATTTTTTTGGGACAGAGAAAGACAGAGCATGAATGGGGGAGGGGCAGAGAGAGAGGGAGACACAGAATCGGAAACAGGCTCCAGGCTCCGAGCCATCAGCCCAGAGCCCGACGCGGGGCTCGAACTCACGGACCGCGAGATCGTGACCTGGCTGAAGTCGGACGCTTAACCGACTGCGCCACCCAGGCGCCCCTAAGGGCATTTATTTTTATTCTCAATTTTCTGGGAGGTTTTTGTTTTGTTTGGGATTTGTTTTTTGTTTTTAAATCCTGAATGGATTTTGAATTTTGTAAAATTAATTTTTTTGTATTCTTCAGGAGAATCACGTTTCTTCTTTAATTTGTTAATACCTTGTTAAAATCAATTTTGAATGTTGATCCAGCCTTATATCCCTGCTTTTTTTGTGATGTAATATTCTCTTTTTTTTCCAACTAACATGGTTTTTTTTTTATTAATTTAAATTAACATACAGTGTAGTATTGGTTTCAGGAGTGACCCCAGTGATTGATCACTTACATATAACACCCAGTGCTCATCCCAACAAGTGCCCTCCTTAATGCCCATCACCCATTTAGCCCATCCCCCCACCCACCTCCTCCTATCCAGCAACCCTCAGTTCTCTGTATTGAAGAGACTCTTAAGGTTTTCCTCTCTCTCGGTTCTTATCTAATTTTTCCTTCTCTTACCCTATGTTCATCTGTTTTGTTTCTTAAATTCTGATATATTATTCTTTTGATATTTTTCTATATTCAGTTTCCTATATTTTGTTGAGGATTTTGAGATTTTTTTTTTTTTCACGAGGGATGTTGACCTATAGTTTTGGGTTGTTTTGTTTGTTTTGTTTTGTTTTGTTTTTGGGGTTTTTATTTTGTAATGTCTTTATCTGGTTTTGCTATAAAAGTAATGCTGGTGAGTTTGGAAATATTACTTCCTTTTCGACTTTCCGGAAGAGATTGGATAGAAATGTTCCTGTTTCTTTCTTAAATATTGGTAAGTATTCACCAGGGAAACCACATGGGTTTGGAATTTTATTGAAAGGGTTTAAACTATGAATTCAATGTCTTTAATATTTATGGGCTATCCAGGTTATATTTTCTTTATTAAGTTTTGATTGTTTACACTTTTAAAGGAACTGGTACATTTCAACTCAGGTATCAAATTTTGGGTCTATAGAGTCTAGTGATATTCCTTCATTTTTTCTACATATTGGTAATCTGCGACCTCTCTCTTTGTCGGTCAGTTTGTGTAGGCACTTAATCAACTTTATTGATCTTTATAAAGAACTAGCTTTTGTTTTTATTTTCTCTTTATATTTTCTGTTTTCAATTTCTTTTCTGCTTTCATCTTTATTATTTCTTTCTCTGTTTAAGGGAAGAAAAAAGTCTTTCCTACTACCCTCCCTTTTCTGCCTCGGCCTCTCTAAATTAGACTGACTCAAGACAGATTAACAAGAAAATGGCACAGAAATTTATTTATAACAAGTTTTATATGACACAGGAAACTTCATAAAGAAATGAATACCTGAAGGAATAGTTAAACCTAACCTTTTTTTTTTTTTATTAGGTTTGATGCAGAATGTAAAGTCATGAGTAACTATGGTAGGACAGAAAGATATGGGCTAAGAATGGTAAACTGGAGGGCACTTAGCAAGGCCTGTTCACTTGGATACCACTCTGTCCCTTTTCATCCTCCCAGAAATGAGGATGCTCCTTTCCTCCAAGTATAAGAAGGGCACCTCTCACAAGAGGGTCTTATGACCTCCTTCAGGAGAAAAGGGAGAAATCAGTCCTTCTAGAACCTTCTGTTTCTGTGACCTGACTTAGCTAAAAAAGGCGAGGTCAAAGAGTCCTTCTTGCACATGACATTTTTCAACTTGCTTTAGCCTAAAATATTCAGGATGCTGAATTACCATCTTGTGGAGTGGCCTGTTCTGAACCCCACAGTTTGCATCTCTTCCCTGCATCCGTGGATTGAAAGTAAGCCTGGGATAGGTATCCATTTATAATCTAGAATTAGAGGATTCCCTTCCCCAATCCTCTCTTCCCTGGGATCTTCCCATACTCTCTCATTCCAGAAGGACCCCTTATCCTGGTTTCTCTGGCCAGAAAGTTGTTCCTCTGCTTTACTTTTGCATATTTCTAAGTGACTACATCCACCCTTGGGGTGAAGCAACCAGAGAAAAGAAGGAAGAAAAAAATTATAGGGATTCTCCCGACACGCTTCAGCCCTCAGAGACCTTTTGTACTGGTTCCTCTGTCAGCAGGGTTTTTCTCTCGGAGTTTTGATACCCGTGTCCTTGTTGCCACTGTTACTGTCCCTTCCACATCAATACAGTTCATGACTGGGACTGTTCTCAGAGCAGGGCTGGGCAAGAACAGAACACCCCAGAAACCTCAGGTATTCCCCCCCAGCATCTTCTGGCTCACAACTTCCTAATTAGCCACAAAGAAGGGTTTCTCTGAATATTGCTGCCCATGCCCATTGCATAGTTCCACAACTCCGGCCGTTGTACTATCCCAACCAGAACTTTCAGTGGAACTGGTCGTTCTTCAGGTTTTCCCTTTCCTCACTATTGGCCTGCGATCGATTGTTTACTCTTTAGGATGCTCAGTTGCTTTCAGTATTTTGTCTGAAATCTTTCGTTATAATATGTAGAGAGAACGTCTCCAACAGACTTCGCCCATCTTGGCAAATACCACCCATTATTCTCTCCATCAAAGATCATAAAGAAAACTTTACTCAGAAGACCAAGAAGGTTCTGGAAGCTGGGCTTACAATGATAGTAAATCTTAAGAAATAGGGATATTTGAGGTGAGTTAGGACACTGAACTGTAAAAGAAACCTCTTTCTCCTCACTGAAAAGGGATTGGATGTATTTTCAGAATTCAAGCAAAGGGGATGGGCGTTCATTCTTCATTAGAGTAAAATCCAACTGGCCTTTTTCCTCTGTGTCTGTAATAGCCATCAGGCCTTTTACTCACTTAAATCACAGACAAAACATTCCATAAATGTAATAAGCAAGTCTGTTGTTTCATGTGGTTGACTGCTTTTCTCTTCCTTAATTACAGCCCTTCAGTGAGGTTACAAGGTAAGAGGGCAGAGTGAAGAAACATATACGCAGATATACGCATGTGGTGAAAATGTTTTGTTACAAACAGCCTTCTTTGACGATTACTCACTTTTTTGTGCCTTACAACAGAAATTGAAAAAAATAACAAACAAAAAAAACCCAAAAAAACAAAAACAGAGGTAGGAATCTCCTGATTTTTTTTCCCACAGTACTTGTATCTGTGAGCAAAAAATGCTTTAAAGTACTCCAAAACTTATTCAGACACTAGAGACTTTCATCACCTCTGTTTTTTACATTAAAATCAACTCTGGGGTTATATGAATCAAATACCTCTAGATACCTTATAAGATCAATAACCCCAAGTTGACACAGCCCGAGAAAGGACTACATTTGAATTATTTCAGGGGATCTTAGTTTTAACTCTATTTCTTTGGCCTTTTTAGATACTCTCTTTGTGTATTCCTCAGAAATATTCAGATTTCTGGGGTGCCGGTGGCTCGTCGGTTAAGTGTCTGACGTTGGCTCAGGTCGTGATCTCAGGATCCGTGAGTTGGAGCCCCGCATCGGGCTCTGTGCTGACAGCTCAGAGCCTGGAACCTGCTTCAGATTCTGTGTCTCCGTCTCTCTCTGCCCCTTCCCCACTCACACTCTGTCTCTCTCTCTCTCAAAAATAAATAAACTTTAAAGAACAAAAAGACAATAAAGAAATATTCAGATTTCTGATGGGGTTGTAATGTGGCTGTCTGGTTTTATTCATTCAGCAAATATTAATTGTGCCAAGAACAATGCTGTTAGAATTTAACAGTAAATAAAAACGACAGATGCAATGAAGTAGCTGGGGATTCCACCTAATTTTACTCATCAACATGATTTAAGCTCCACATACTTTCCAAGACAGTAATACCCTGTTTTCTCTTCCCTCAAAACAGCAGATTGGCAGTTTCTTGCTTTACGTTTCTCTGGTGAAATATTCCATCTACTGGCTTTCTTGTTTTGTTCTGAGAGAGCGCGCAAGCAGAGGAGAGGAGCAGAGGCGGGGGTGGGGAGAGAGAGGATGGGAAGGGAGAGACAGAGAGCGAGAGAAAGAAAAAAAAAGAAAAGAAAAAGAACCCCAAGTAGGCTCCATACACTCAGCACAGAGCCTGATACCGGCCTGGATTGCACCATCATGAGGTCATGACCTGAGCTGAAATCAAGAATCCGATGCTTAAACTGAGCCTCCCAGGCGCCCCTCTCCTTGCTTTGTAAAGACTGAGAAGGCCACTTCTAAAAGGCCTCGAATGCTTGAAATGCAAAAAGCGTGAACAACACATGAATGGCCATGATTTTACAAATAAAAGAGAACAGAAGGAAGGAGTGAACTATAGGAGGTAATCAGAAGAGAGGGCAGGAAGGAGGAAAGGAAGAGAAGAAGGCACAGAGAATGAGGAAAGGAAAATTCTTTCTCCCCTCAGTATGCGCTTCGGTCAGTGAGAGAGCTGGTGCTTTAAACGACTGATATTAATATATACACGTGTCATAGAGAAAATCGTTGCTAAATTTTACAACCCTACTCTTCTGTCATTCTGGTGACCTCTCGTTTCGTGCTGAATTTGATATTTGGTAGAGGGCTTGGGAAAAATAGAGGCGAACTCTTCCTCATGAAATATGTTTTGATCAAGAGTCCTAGGACCAGTTTTGAATTCTGATGCTGTTACTTATCTGGAAGTTGAATTCTTAGGGTTCATGTACATTTTTAAGATTAGAATTTTCACTTACGAGCTTAGAGATCGTAAGAATAGCCTAATTTTGCTAATTGTCTGCCCTCTTATTCCTCTCGTTCTCTAACTAACTCTCAACACAGGTTATCAGTCTTGCAGTATTGAGCTAACCAGGCTGCACACTTTCCACATTTGGTATTTTTCTGTACTTTTGGTGTTGCTTCAGAGACATAATCTTGTGCTATTAGAGTAATTGCCATCTTTCCATTTAATAAAGTTCTCTTTTTATCTGAAAAGATTTCCTTTAACAGTTAAAAGCTTTCCTGCATTAATACCTCACAACCGAAGGATTCTATACGGAACAATATTCAGTAGACTCCGGGCCATCCATTTAGAGACTGTGGTTACTAAAGTCCTACAATGATCTTCTAATAAGTTGGTGCCATTTATCCGGCGGTCGCTTGGGATGACTTCCTAAAACAGCAGCATAAAATGATCTGAAAGTAAGCAGAGTATTATTTTAATTAACGTTCTCTTTCTTTCCCCTTCTGTCTTTTATTTTCCTCTCTTTACGTTTCAAATACCGTGGGTCATTTTATTGTGTCTTACAGTGTAGGGTTAGGGGAAGCGCATGTCCTCTTAGCAGTACTTTGTTTTCCAAGGGCTGGTGATCGTTTTTAAAAATCATACTCCAGGGGTGCCTGGGTGGCTCAGTCGGTTGAGCATCCGACTTAAGCTCAGGTCATGATCTCATGGTTCATGAGTTCGAGCCCCCACCTCGGGCCCTGTGCTGACAGCTCAGAGCCTGGAGCCTGCTTCAGATTCTGTCTCCTTCTCTCTCTCTCTGCCCTTCCCGCACGCTTGCACGTGCGTGCTCACTGTCTCTCTCTATCTCTCTCTCTCTCTCTCTCTCTCTCTCTCTCTCAAAAATAAATAAACATAAAAAAAAATCATCCTCCAAAACTAGTGAATAAGTTTTTTGGTCAGTAACTCAGATATGCTCTTAAAAAAAAGAAAGAAAAAGTACCTTTATTTTAATAACCGCTTTACTGAGATATAATTCACCACATATCATGAAGTTCATCATCATAATGTGTACAATTCAGTAGGTTGTGCTATATTCAGAGTTGTGCGGCCATCACCACTACCTAATTTAAGAACACTGATCACCCCAAAAGAAACCCCACACCCAGTTAGTAGTCAGTAGCTATTCCACCTTCCCTCAGCACCTAGCAACCACTGTTCTCCTTTCTGTCTCTGTAGAGATGCCTATTCTGGACATTTCCTATAAACGGACTCATACAATATGTGGTCTTCTGTGACTGGCTTCTTTTACTTAAAGTAATGTATTCATGGGAATGCACGCCGGTGCAGCCACTCTGGAAAACAGTATGGAGGTTCCTCAAAACACTAAAAATAGAACTACCCTACGACCTGGCAATTGCACTACGAGGCATTTATCCAAGGGATACAGGTGTGCTGTTTCGAAGGGACACATGCACCCCCATGTTTATAGCAGCACCATCAACAAGAGCCAAAGTATGGAAAGAGCCCAATGTCCATCGATGGATGAATGGATAAAGAAGATGGGGTATATTTATACAATGGAGTATGACTCGGCAATCAAAAAGAATGAAATCTTGCCATCTGCAACTATGTGGATGGAACTGGAGGGTATTATGCTAAGTGAAATTAGTCAGAGAAAGACAAAAATCATATGACTTCACTCATATGAGGACTTTAAGACACAAAACGGATGAACGTAAGGGAAACAAAAATTATATAAAAACAGGGAGGGGGACAAAACATAAGAGATTCATAAGTATGGAGAACAAACTGAGGGTTACGGGAGGGGTTGTGGGAGGGGGGATGGGCTAAACAGGTAAGGGGCACTAAGGAATCTACTCCTGAAATCGTTGTTGCCCTATATGCTAACTAATTTGGATGTACATTTTAAAAAATAAAAAATTGAATTAAAAAAATAAATAAAAGTAAAAAAAATGCCAACATAAAAATAAATAAATAAAGTAATGTATTCAAGATTCATCTATGTTTTAGCAGCTCCTGGGTGGCTCAGTCAGTTCAGTGTCCAACTCTTGGTTTTGGCTCAGGCCGTGATCTCACGGTTTGTGAGCTTGAGCCCCTCCTCGGGCCAAAGCCTGCTTGGGATTCTCTCTCTCCCTCTCTGCCCTCCCCCAACCCCTGCTTGCTCGCTCGCTTGCTCGCTCTATCTCTCAAAATAAACTTTTTTTAAAAGATTCCTTTATGTTATAGTGTGCATTGGTACTTCATTTTTAAGGCCAAATAATATTCCATTGTGTAGATACACAATGTTTTGTCTATTTTTTATCTGATGAACATTGGTTCGTTTCTACTTATTTGATATTGTGAATAAGGCTGCTATAAATATCTGCGTACAAGCTTTCATGTGGACATATTTTTTCTACTTCTCTTGGGCATACTCTTAGGAGTGGAATTGTTGGGTAACACAGTAGCTCTATGTATAACTTTTTGAGGTACAAACTTCCAAGGCAGCTGCACAATTTTACATTCTCATTAGCAAGGGGTGAGGGTTCAGTTTCTCCACATTCTCTCATTCTCAAATTTGCTCATCCTAGCTCTGGGTGATAGGGTGAGGGGCATCTCAGTGTGGTTTTGATTTGCATTTCCCTCCTGACTATTGATGGTGAGTGTCTTTTCGTGTTGATTTTAACCATTTGCCTATCTTCTTGGGCAAAGTATCTATTCAAATACTTTGACCACCTTTCCATTGGGTTATTTGTCTTTTTGTGGTTGAATTGTAAGAGGTCTTTATATATCCTGAATAGAAGTCACTTATCAGATATATGATTTGCAAATTCTTCTTCCCATTCTTTGACTTTTCTTTTTTCTCTTTTCAATGTTCTTCTTCTCCTCTCCTTCTTTTTCTTCTTTTTGTTTTGTTTTTGTTTTGGGGTTGTTGTTTTTTTTTTTTTTTTTTTTTTGAAAGAGAGAGCAGAAGAGGGGCAGGAGAGAGAGAATCTTAAGTGGGCTCTACACCCAGCCCAGAGTCTGACACAAGGCTTGATCTCACAACCGTGAGATCATGATGTACATCAAAATCAAGAGTCGGAAGCTTAACCGAGTGAGCCACCCAGGTGCCCCTCTTTTCACTTTTTTGATGGTGCCATTTGAAGCATGAAAGTTTATAAAACTCACAAAGTCCAATTTATGTGTTATTTTTTTCGTTTTGATTTTAGTGTCCTGTCTTAGAAATCGTTACCTAATCCAAGGTCACTAAAATTTAGACCTATGTTTTTCCTTCTCCCAGTTTTCTAGTTTGAGTTTTTATATTTAGATCCCTGATCCATTTTGAATTAATTTCTGTTTGTGGTGTGGTCCAACCTGATGCTTTTGGATGCGGATGGATATCCAGTTGTCCCGTGATCCACTTTGTAATGGATGAACTTAGCCAATCCAGACTAAACAGCCTAAGAGCTGCAAACATGTTGCTAGAATTACATATTCTAAGGAAAACATGATGAAATGATCTGAAATAAAATGTCAGCCCTTTCAGTTGACTGGCATGATATGAGACATGTAATGACTCACAGAAAAAGGAGTATACTATTAAAATTTTTTCCAGGTTTCTGGAGTATTATCCAAAGGAGAGTTATGTGTAGCCGGTATAGTTCATCACAGGTATGCCTTGACTGTGGAATGGAGATAGTTCATCGGTTTTTTCTACAGCCGGGATAGTAGACTTCAGATATATTTCCTCTCCTCTTTAATATCTCCGGTACCCTGTACTGAGAAGCAGTTCCATGGAGAACGATTTACCTCTCTGGGCACAGGTAGCTTCTCCACTTAACTTAGCAAATGAAAATCTATGTTAATAATCAGTTTCTTGAAAATGTGGTGACAGTCCAGTCACCTCTGAATCAACAAATGACATCCCACTTCTGTTTTGCGAAGCCGAGAATCTGATTGAGGAGAGTAGAAATGCTTAATGCCATCAACGAGGGCTCACCTTAGTGGCCAGCTGGTTTTTCCTTCTCTGACAACTTTCCTTAAATGCAGCACCTACGAGCGGAAGAGCATTAAAACCATGCTTAAAATGTGTAATATCAAGGCAAGGTGTTGGGGGATGTGTGTGGGAGAGGGGGAGAATGCTGCATGATGTAAAAGTACTTGGCATCTAGTCTAGGTGTAAAAAATAAAGTGAGGTAGGACAAGTTTAAACTGGGAGTTAGCTTCAGGGTAAATACCCACCCATTTTTTGTCACCAGCTATGATCCCAAAGTAAGTACCTGCTGAATTCTCTCAAACATCCTTACCCCTAACTTCATAGACACAGTAGATTAAGACAAACGGGAATTTTCCCTGGAGATCAAGACCTACATGTTTAATCTCTTGTCAGAATTCAAGGTGGGTCCTTAGATGTATAGCCACCTCAGTAGTGGCTAGTCGTGGGTGATCAGAGATCATTCTTTGTGATGCAAACAGTTTCTTCCCTTGCACCTTGAATATCATTATGAATTCCTCATGGGACGCTATTATTATCTGCTTTGTGTCACTTTTGTGAATTTCCTCCTCTGCCTTCCCCATCCCTCAGAAAGGGTGCAATTACAAATTCACGAAACAATTGAACTTGGAGTTTGAGACAGCATTTCACCCTTGGCAACCAAAATCCTTAATTATTATGCACCTTGTAAGTGAAAAAATAAAAGCTAAAAAAGATAAAATTTATCTTGTTGAGTAAGAATCAGTATTTGCCATGACGGGCTCTCACAGAGCTGAATGTTGGGTAAAAAAAAAACAAACAAAAAAAAACTATAATTTTAGAATCTAATTGCACAGATTTTATATCATATTAGAGTAGTTTATGTAGTATAGTTTTATTTATATTTAGTGGAGCTGCTAACGACTCCCAGAACCTGGTCTTTTGTATTGTTTTTGTTTTCTAATTTTAACAACTTGAGATCCTTCAGTCATATGGTTATTTTAAGTACTCTTTTGGAGAAATATTCATGGGAACAAACTTTCCATGGTGACCTGATAAGAGAAATTGACACCCCAGAGCATATACATGCATAGAGTCAGTGTGGTTTCTTTTTATTGCAATATAATTGACATATAAAGTTCCCTTAGTTTCAGATACACAGCATAATGATTCAGCATTTGTGTGCATTGCGAAATGATGACCACAATAAGTTTGTGACCATCTGTCACCACGCAAAGTGACCAAAACGATTTTCTTTCTTGTGATAAGAAATTGTAGGATTTACTCTCTTGGTGACTTTCAAATATGAGCGATAATATTCATCTGTTTGTGGACATTTAGGTTACTTCTGTATCTTGGCTATTGTAAATAATGCTGCAGCAAACACAGGAGTACATATAGTTTTTTGAATTCGTGTGTCCTTTTCTTCAAATACCCAGAAATGGAACTGCTAGATCACATAGTAGTTCTATTGTTAATTTTTTAAGGAGCCTTCATACTTTTCTCCACAGTGAGTGTACCCACTTATATTCCTGCCTACATTGCCTGAAGTTCCCTTTTCTCCACATCCTCACCACTTGTTATTTCTTGTCTTTTTTGATAATAGCCTTTCTAATAAGCGTGAGGTGATATCTTCCTGTGGTTTTGATTTGCGTTTCCCTGATGATGAGTGATGTTGAGCATCTTTCCATGTGTCGGTTGGCCATCTGGAGGTCTTCTTTGGAAAATGCCTCTTCCAATCCTCCGCCCCTTTTTCAATTGCATTGTTTATTTTTTGCCTTTTGAGTTGTAGGAGTTGTTTGTTTATTTTAGATAGTAATCCCTAAGTTTGCAAATATTTTCTCCCATTCAGTAGGTGGCCTTTCATTTTGTTGATGGCTTTATTTGCTATAACAAATGATTTTCAATGCGATATAATCCTGCTCATTCATTTTTGTCATTCTTTGCTTGTGGAGTCAGACCAAAAAAATCAACAACGCCCGTGTCAAGGAGCTTATCGCCTATGCTTTCCTCTAGGAGTTCCATCGTTTCAGGTCTTAGATTTAAGTCATTAATCCATCGTAAGTTAATTTTTTTACGTATGGTATAAAATAGGCTAGTTTCATCCTTTTGTATGTAGTTCAGTTTGCACCATTGTCTGATTTAAACTCCGTTTATTGAAGAAAGTGTCCTTTCCCCATTTAATATTCATGTCTCTTTTGTTGCAAACTAATTTGACCATATATGCATGGTTTTATTTCTGCTCTGTCTATTCTGTTCATGGATCTGTGGGTCTGTTTTTATGTCAGTGCCATCTGTTTTGATTACCATAGCTTTGTAGTATAGTCTGAAGTCAGAGAGCATGATGTGTCCAGCTCTGTTGTTATTTCTCAGGATTGCTTTGGCTCTGTGAGGTCTTTTGTGGTTCCGTACAAATTGTAGATTGTTTCAGTTCTGTGAAAAATGGCATTTTGATAGGGAGCGCTTTGAATCTGTACCTTGCTTTGGGTAATATGGACATTTTAACAATATTCTTTCCATTCGTGAACACGGAATATGTTTCCAATTATCTGTTTCTACTTCAGTTTCTTTCATCACTATCTTACAGTTTTCAGTGTACATATCTTTTACCTCCTTGGTTAAATTTATTCCTAGATAGTTTATTCTTTCAGTTGCAAATGGAGTTGTTTTCTTCATTTCTCTTTTGGGTAGTTTGTTGTTAGTATATAAAAATAACAGATTTTAGTACCCTGCAACTTTTTAAAAAAATTTTTTTAACGTTTATTTATTATTGAGAGACAGAGAGACATAGAGCGTGAGCAGGGGAGGGGTAGAGAGAGGGGGAGACACAGAATCCGAAGCAGGCTCCAGGCTCAGCTGTCAGCACAGAGCCCGACGCGGGGCTCGAACTCACGAACTGCAAGATCATGACCTGAGCCGAAGTCGGTCGCCTAACCAACTGAGCCACCCAGGCGCCCCCATACACTGCAACTTTAATGAATTCATTTATTAGTTCTAACAATTTTTGTGGGGTTTTTTGGATTTACTATATATAAAATCATGTCATTCATAAATAGTGACACTTTTACATTTTCCTTTCCAACTTGGATGCCTGTGTTTCTTTGTTCTTGCCTAATTGCTCTACCTAGGACTTCTAATAAAATGTTGAATTAAATGTTTAAGAGTCTTTATTCATGTGTTGTTCCTGATCTCATAGGAAAAGCTTTCAGCTTTCCCCCATTGAGTATGTTACCTGCGGGCTTGTCATCTATGGCTTTTATTATGTTGAGGTATATTCCTCTATACGTACATTGTTGATTGTTTTTATTGTAAACGGATGTCGAATTTTGTCAAATGCTTTCTCTGAATCTATTAAGATCATAAGATTTTTCTTTATTTTGTTAATGTAGTGTGTCACATTGATTGATGTGTGGATGTTGAACCATCCTTGCAGCCCTGGAATAAATTCCATTTGATCATGGTGTATGACCCCTTTAATATATTAACTTGGTTTGTTAGTAGTTTGTTGAGAATTTTTGCATTTGTATTCATCAGAGATATTAGACTATAGTGTTCTTTTTTGGTATCCTTGTCTAGTTTTGGCTTTGTTAAATGAGTTTGGAGAGTTCCTTCCTGTTCAGTTTTTTAGTAGAGTTTGAGAAAAAATTAAATTAAATCTCCTTGCAGTGTTTGGTAGAGTTCACCATCAAAGCTGTCTGGTCCTGGACAATTGTTTGTTGGGAGGTTTCGATTACTGATTTAATCTCCTTACTAGTAATCTATCTATTCAGATTTTCTATTTACGATTCAGTCTTGGAACATAGTGTTTCTTAGATATTTATCTCTTTGTTCCAGTATTTTCCAATTTGTTGATATATAATTTTTGTAGTAGTCTCATGATCCTTTTCATTTCTGTCATATTATCATAGATTCTTTTATTTCTGATTTTATGTACTTAAATTCTTTCTCTTTCCCTCCCTTGCTCCCATTCTCTTTCCTCCCTCCCTTCTTCCCTCTTTTGGTGAGTCTAGCTAAATGTTTGTCAGTTTTGTCTTTTCAAAGAACAAGGTCTTAGTTTCATGGATCTTGTCTATTGTTTTTAGTCTCTCAATCTTCTCTGACCGTTGTTTTCTTTCTTCTAAGTGTGGGTCTCATTTGTTCTCTTTTTTTCTAATTCTTTTAGCTAAAAACTTGTATTGTTCTTTTTAGTTTTTTTTTTCTTATTTCTTAATGTAAGCCTGTATTGCTATGACTCTTAGAACATTTTTTTCTGCATTCCATAAATTTTAGTAAATTGTATTGTCACTTTTATTTATCTCAAGGTATTTTTTTTATTCCTCCTTTTGATTTCTTCTTTGGTCACTGTTTCTTCAGGAGCATACTATTTAATCTCCACATATCTGTGATTTTTTATAGTTTCCTTCTTATAGTTGATTTGTCATGTAATACAATTATGGTGAAAAAATATGCTTGATATGATTTCAATTTTTTTTAAATCTTTTGAGAGTTGTTTTGTGGCTTAACATAAGATCTCTCTTGGAGAATGTTCCATGTGCACCTAGGAAGAATGTGTATTATGCTGTTCTTGGACAGAATGTTTTATATAAATCTATTAAGTCCATCTCGTCCAATGTATCATTTAAGGCCAATGTTTTCCTATTGATTTTTTATTTGAGTGATCTATCCACTAATATAAGTCGGGAATTAAAGTCACCTGCAATGATTGTATCGCTGTATTCTTTCTTGAGGTCTGTAATATTTGCTTTTTACATTTACATACTCCTGTGGTGGGTACGTATATTTATAAATGTTATACCCTGATATTGGGTGACCTCTTTATCATTTTGCAATACCCTCCTTTTTTTTCTATTTTCAAAAAAAATGTTATTTTATTATTTTTCTTAAATTCAGTATAGTTAACTTAGTGGCATATTAGTTTCAGGTGTACAATAGGGTGATTCAACAATTCTACATTCCTCAGTATTGTCTTTAGCATACTCTTAATCCCTTTCATCTATTTCATTCATCCCCTACCCACCTCCTCTCTGGTAACCACCAGAGGGGAGTAGGTAAGAGTAGTTAAGAGTCTGGTGTTTTGTTTTGTTTTGGTTTTGGTTTTGGTTTTGGTTTTTGGTTTGTTTCTTTTATTGCTTTCTCTCTCTCTCCCTCTCTCTCTGTCTCTGTCTGTCTTTCTCTTTCTCGCTGTCTCCCCTTCCTTCCTTCCTTTGACATATAAGTGAAATCATAATGGTACTTGTCTTCCTCTGATTTACTTCACTTAGAATTATACTCTCTAGATCCATCCATCTTGAGGCAAATGGCAAGATTTCATTCTTTTTATGGCTGAGTAATATTCCCTTGTGTATCTATACCACGTCTTCTTTATATAATTCATCTATCAGTGGGCACTTGCACTGCTTCCATAATATTAGAAATAATGTTTCTATAAACATAGCAGTGCATCAATCTCTTTGAATTAATGTTTTCATACTCTTGAGTAAATAGCAAGTAGTCCAATTACTGGATCGTGTGGTAATTCTCTTCATTTTCTGAGGAAGCTTCATAGTGCTTTGCACATTGCTGCACCAGTTTGCATTTCCACCAACAGTGCACAAGTGTTCCTTTTCCTCCACATCCTTTCCAACACTTGTTATTTCTTGTCTTTTTTTAATAGCCATTTTAATAGATGTGAGGCAATACCTTATTTTGGTTTTCATTTGCATTTTCCTGATGATGAGTGATGTTGAGTATCTTTTCATGTGTCTGCTGGCCATCTGGATGTCCTCTTTGGAGAAATGTCTGTTCGTGTCTTCTGCCCATTTTTAAATTGCATTTTGATTATTTGGGGGGCAGAGTATTGAGTTATGTCAGTTCTTTATACATTTTGAATACTAACCCTTTACTGGATATGTCATTTGCAAATATCTTCTCCCATTCAGTAGGTTGTCTTTAAATTTTGTTGATTGTTTTCTTCGTTGTGCAGAAGCTTTTTATTTTCTTGCCCCAGTAGTTTATTTTTGCTTTCATTTTCCTTACCTCAGGAGACATACCTAGGAAAATGTTGTTACGGGCAATATCAGAAAAATTAGTGCCTGTGCTCTCTTCTAGGATTTTTATTGTTTTAGGTCTCACATTTAGGTCCTCAATCCATTTTGAGTTTATTTTTGTTTGTAGTGTAAGAAAGTTTCATTTGTTTGCACATAGCTGTCCAGTCTTCCCAGCACCATTTGTTAAAGCCACCCTCTTTTGGCCGTTGCATATTCTTTATTCAGTGCCCTATTTGTCTTTTATTATAATCTTTTATATATATATATATATATATATATATATATATATATGCATTTTAATTTTTTAAGGTTTGTTTATTTTTGAGAGAGGGAACTAGTATGCAAGAGCATGAGTGGGGGAGGGGCAGAGCGAGAGGGAGACCCAGAACTCAAAGCAGGCTCCAGGTTCTGTGCTGTCAGCACAGAGCATAACACAGGGCTTGAACCCACGAACTGTGAGATCATGACCTGAGCCAAAGTCAGACGCTTAACGGACTAGGCCACCCAGATCCCCACAATCTTTGTTTTAAAGTCTCTTCTGTCCGGGGCGCCTGGGTGGCTCAGTGGGTTAAGCAGCCGACTTCAGCTCAGGTCACGATCTCACGATCTGTGAGTTCGAGCCCCGCGTTGGGCTCTGGGCTGATGGCTCAGAGCCTGGAGCCTGCTTCCGATTCTGTGTCTCCCTCTCTCTCTGCCCCTCCCCCGTTCATGCTCTGTCTCGCTCGGTCTCAAAAACAAATAAAAAACGTTAAAAAAAAAAATTTAAAGTCTCTTCTGTCCGATACAAGTGTAGGTACTCTAGCTTTCTTTTGTTTTCTCTTAGCATGGCATACCTTTCTCCCTCCTTTCACTTTGTCAGTGTGCATGTAGATTGGTCTTTCTTTACTTTTTTTTCATTCAGCAATGCTCTCTTTTTTTGATCGGAGAATTTATTCTATTTACATTGAAATTTTTTTAGATGTTTATTAATTTTTGAGAGAGAGAGAGAGAGTGAGGACCCAAGTTGGGGAGGGGCAGAGAGAGAGGAAGATAGAGAATCAGAAGCAGGCTCCAGGCTCCGAGCTGTCAGTGCTGAGCAGCCCAACACAGGGCTCAAACCCATGAACCGTGAGATCTTGACCTGAGCCAAAGTCCTGCTTAACCTACTGAGGTACCCAGGTGCCCCAGTCCATTTACATGTAAAGTAATTATTGATGGGTTTGTACTTACTGTCATTTGTTACTTGTTTCCTGGCTGTTTTACAGTTCTACTTGCTTCCTTCTTCTCTTTCTCTCTTTTCTTGTGGTTTGATAACTCTTAGTCTTTTGTGTATGTACTGTAGCTTTTTGCTTTGTGGTTACCGTGAAGGGTCACATATAACAGCCTGTGTGTAACAGTATATTTTAAGTTGATGGCAAGTTGTTGGTACACATTCTAAAACTCCACATTTTTACTCCCCTCACTACGTTTCATGTTTTTTGATGTCACGCTGTACATCTTTTTATTTTATGCATTCCCTCCCTGATTATCATAGTTACAGTTATTTTTATTATTTTTAACTTTCATGTGACTAATTTACTACTTTTACAGTATATTTACCTTTACCAGTGAGATTTATACTTTCATATGTTTTCTTGTTACTAATAAATGCCCTTTCTTTTCAGCTTAAAAAAAGGAAACAACCCTTTAACTTTCCTTGGAAGGCTGGTTTAGTAGTTAGTGAATATTTTTAAGCTTTTATTGCCTGAAAAACTCTTTCTCTCTCCTTAAATTCTGAATGATAACCTTGCCAGATATAGTCCGAAGAGTTTTCCTTCATTTTGAATATATTGTGTGATTCCCTTCTGGCTCGCAGAAGTTTTGCTGAAAATCTGCTGATAGCCTTATGGGGGTTCCTCTGTTCATAACAAGTTGTATTTTTCTCTTGCTGCTTTTAAGATTCACTCTTTAGGTCTTGACATTTGAATTATCACGTGTCTTGGTGTAGATCTTTTTGGTCTCTTCCTATTTGGAATTCTGGGCTTCCTGGATCTAGATATTTGCTTCCTTCCCCAGGTTACGAAGTTTTCAACCATTAGGTCTTCAAACAAGTTTGCTGCACCTTTCTTCTGGAACTCTTGGAACACAAAAGTCACTCTGTGTCTTTTTGACTCTGTTTCCATAGATTAGGCAAACAGTTATTTCTTCCAGTCTTGAAGGAGTGGCCTTGTGCGGGATGTAAACCTTATCATTAAAACTTGACCTAGCTGTTGGTTGTCTCTTGATCATTTGTGATTGTCTAAGCAGCCTGATTTATTCTTGACAGGTCCCATTTGTGGAGGATGTTGCAAGACCTATCAGTGTTTTAAAGGCAGGGATCCCGATCAGTTTAAGTTTCATTCTAATTGGAAGCCAGACCCTCAGGGAGCAGCTTTTATAGCATGCGAATACAAATATGCCGTCCTCTGTGACTGCAACTGCCATACCCTAGTGGCCTCCAGCCCAGGAGATACAGTGTGCCCTTGGTGACTACTACAAATATAGGGACTCCAGACAAGTATATGGACTCCTTCCCTGGAGGCCCTGGTGATCTGTAGAGAGGAATAGGGAGAGCACAAAGATGGCGTCCCCCAGCACATGTGCCCTGAGACCAGTTTTGTAGGCTCTAAATGTGTGGCAAATCTGAAGTCTGCTCCTTAGGGTGAAGCTCCAGGATGAATTAAATAGGCCTTTTCCGTAGGAACACTGGGGGTATGTTTTAGACTGCTGTCTCTGTAGCACCCTGGGGAGGAGTGTAGCCTACCAAAAACTGGGTTTCTGATTATGGTAGTCCCTTGGGACCCAGAAATGTAAGCCCTCCTTGCTACCAGAGCCAGGTGATCAAAGGGCACCACTTTCTGGACTGCTTACCACCAGCTTACCAAGGCAGTAGAATAGGCAATGCAGGACCTGGGCACACCCACTGGCATTAGTAAGGTAGGGAGAGAGTACAGGGCCAGGGTGGGTCTGCAAAGACTACAAGGTAGAGGAAGAGTGTAAAACTGACTCCTGCCAGTACCTCCATTTCCCGGAGAAGGTCCCACCGTACTTCTGCCCCTCTGGCAGATATTTAAGATTAGCAAATGAATCTCCTTCACATATAGTCTAGACATCATTCCAAATGCTGCTATTTTGCTGGTCCTGGGGGCAAGTGATTCTGTATGTGAGCTCTTTGATAGAAGTACCTCTGTTCCCTCCAGCCCTTTCCGTCTCCTGGTTGTAATACCTGTAGGTTTTCCAAGCCAGACGTTTTGGGGGCCCATCTCCCCATCGCAGGTCCGGAGGGTTGGAATGGCTGGTTCGAGACAGGAATTCCTTACTCCTCAGGCAGAAACTCCCGGTTTGTGAGATGCTCCCAACTGTGATTCACCACACTGGGGGGTGGGGGTTTGGGGGAGACCATGTCTCTGCTTCTCCTACTCATCTCAATGTGACCCTCTTAGGATTTGTTTGAAGGGTTTGCTCAGCTACTTTTCAGGGTTTTGTTTTGTTTTCAGAGGGAATTGCTCCGTATATAGCTGTAGATTCAGTGTATCCCCAGGATGAGGTGGGTGTAGGAGCTTCCTATTCCACCATCTTGGACAGCCCCCCATAACCTGGACTTTTAACATATAACTATTGGAAAAGAAATTTTATTAAGTGGGCTTCATGCCAGCACGGAGCCCAGTACAGAGCTTGAACTCATGACTGTGAGCTCAAGACCTGAGTTGAGATCAAGAGTCAGAGGCTTAACCAACTGAGCCACCCAGGTACCTCGAAAAAAAATTTTTTTAATGAATTGCTTTTATACTTGAAGTCTGGGCAAGTAATGGCCAATGAATATTGTGTGTGTTTGTGTGTGCTTCTAAATTCATGTATAACATTTATTTCTTACTGATTTATTGACTTTTCAGTGAGATTTTTTAAAGATAGGTTTTCCCCTTCTAATCTTTTATTTATTCATGACTGTCTCTTGACCTATCATGTGAATGTCTATGTTTATAGATAGTTCTATGAGGAATGGTCTTCTAGCCTACAAGGTTTTTATTGCTTCAGCCAGCGGGTGGAAGCTTATGTGCATTTAAACATTGACCCATGTTGTTGTTGGCGGCGGTGGTGGTGGTTAGTTATTCAAAAACATCTGTTGATCCCCAGAGAACTTGCCATTCCTACGTGATAGAAGCAAAAGACCAATATTCTACAGGCAAGATGTAGTTCCTTCCTGCCATTGAGGAAACTTCAATTTACTTGTGAGATATGAACCAAATACACATACATGAGCATCTACAGAATATACAGCTATCTTTACTTTTTCTGTCTTTTCTTGTGTGGTGCCCTCATGGGAACCTCATGGTAGAAAATCCATCTCCCTTGGTGGTGGCAACTTTGTTGACATAATCCCCTAGAATACGAGAGCAACAAGGAAAATTTACTTTATCGTTAGGTAAGGAAGAATTAAAGAAATCAAGAAGACATTGATTAAAGAGGTAGATTGCTCTAAGGATGTCCATGTTATCTTGGAATTTATACAGAACAAAATAAAACACTGTACCAAGAAGTGGCTCATAATCAGATATATAACCAAGACTTCAGAATTTTTTTTTAATATTTGGAGAAACGTTAGTAGAAATTTATGGACTGCAACCCAAAGCATAGTCTTCTCAAGAAGGATAGGAGAGTGTCAGAAATGAAATTCTGGGGGCGCCTGGGTGGCTCGGTGGGTTGAGCAGCCGACTTCGGCTCAGGTCATGATCTCGCGGTCCGTGAGTTCGAGCCCCGCATCGGGCTCTGTGCTGACAGCTCAGAGCCTGGAGCCTGTTTCAGATTCTGTGTCTCCCTCTCTCCCTGCCCCTCCCCTGTTCATGCTCTGTCTCTCTCTGTCTCAAAAATAAATAAACGTTTAAAAAAAATGAAATGAAATTCTGATTGTGTAACCAGGGGAACAGAGAAGGAAAAAGAAATCTAAGGAACTAAGATTTCCATGGCTGCTCATGGAATACGAAAATAAAAGGTTAAAATATGGGAAAAGGTAGGAAGACCCAAGGGTGAAAATAAAGAGTGACACCGACAGTTTATTTTTTAGAGGGCTTGGGTGGCAATTCTGTTTTAGCCTTGTATCATTACGCATCATTATCAAGAACTTGAAAGAGGACGTTGGCATCGTAGTTATCATGCTTGCCTAAGACATCATAAAACGGGGACTATCCCAAAGCTCTTGATGACCTGGAAGGACCGCATCTCACCAAGGGAAACATTAATTCGTATGTGTAAAGTTATACACTCACATTTAAAAAACATCTGCCTCTAAATGGAAGAGGGAGTGAGCTTCCCAGCAGCACTCACAGTGGCTGACAGGAAGTTTGGCGTGACTCAGTAATGTGGTAATGCCTGCTTGGTAACTTCATTTGATGCTCGAATGCAGATCAAAGATTGTGCTGGTGAACCACACTTGGAATAGTATGTTCCATCTGGGTCCCATACTTAAAGGAAGTGTTGATCAAGCAGAATATGTCCAGCACAAAGGACTACGGTAAGAATGAAAAGGGGGCTAAAACCATATGGAAATACACATACGAAGAGGGACTTAAGCCTGGAGAAGAGGAGATACTCATGGAGCTGTCACAACTGTCTTTGGATTCCAGGAGGTCTGATCTATGGAAGCGTGATTACGCTCCATCTCTGTGTCTAGGAGGGTAGAACCAGGGCATGAGGCTAAGAACTAAGGTGAGGCAGGTTTGGGCCGGGTATTAAGAAGACTTTTGGAACATCTAAAATTGTCTGATAGGAAGTTGGTTTCCTCAGGAGGTCTGTATCATTAGAGATGTGTTCACTGAAGGCCCGGTTTCCAGGTCCATCAGAGAGCTTTCTGCCTCTACTGCCTTCTCCCTCTCATGGGCTGCAGTAGTCCTCCCAGACCTTCCCTTTCTATCCAGCTTCATCCATCTAATGCATTCCCCTTCTATCCTTCCCAGGTTCCTTATTCTCTCCCAGACTTTCGAGGCTTCTTCCATCCCCCGGTCCCTTGTATTACCTATAGTATCCCCAAGCGCATGCCTAAAGATACCCCTGCTGCCACCTTAGCATCTCAATCTGGAGAACTCGGTCTTTTCCATGAAAGCACAAATGAGTATCTTCTCCCAAGGCCGGTTTAGTGCCTCCCTCATTTCTATTCCACAGAATTCCCTTCCTGCCTTAGCTGGTGCATTTACCTACGTACGTTGTAAAGATGCACCTACATACCAGTCTTTCTTATAAAATTGTGAGGTCAGTAACTTACTCATCACTGCACTGTGCTCAGGACACATGCTCTTGAATGAATAAATGTCGAGGAACTCCTGGCAGAGGCGTGGCACAAAAGACAGACAAGAGAAACATGGGACAAGGAACTTCTGAGGTTCCTGAAGCTCAGCACCTACATGTTTTATGTAGCAGTGTCACTTAAGATGATTCCAAAAGGAGAGTTCTAAAACTTTTATTTATTTATTTTTTTAATTTTTTTTTTCAATGTTTATTTATTTTGGGGACAGAGAGAGACAGAGCATGAACGGGGGAGGGGCAGAGAGAGAGGGAGACACAGAATCGGAAACAGGCTCCAGGCTCTGAGCCATCAGCCCAGAGCCTGACGCGGGGCTCGAACTCCCGGACCGCGAGATCGTGACCTGGCTGAAGTCGGACGCTTAACCGACTGCGCCACCCAGGCGCCCCTAAAACTTTTAAAGAAATGGTAACCTTAAGAGGCACCTGGATGGCTCAGTCGGTTAAGCGTCCAACTCTTGATTTCAGCTCAGGTCATGATCTCCTTGTTGGTGAGATCGAGTCCTGCGTTGGGCACTGTGACAGCAGCCTGGAGCCTGCTTGGGATTCGTTCATTCATTCAGTCTCTCTCTTTCTCTCTCTCTGTCTCTCTCTCAGTAAATAAATAAACAAGCATGTTTTAAAAATGGTACCTCATTACACTAAATGGCTAGTCATGCTAAGGTGACTGCTTCGAGTGGGCAGCACTGATGTTTTCAGAGGAGTCAGGCACGTTGTTGTACGGTCACATCTGATATGGCAAAGTAGGCAGAACACATGATGTTCTAGAAGAATGTTAATAAGAGTGGAAGCCACTGGAAAGTTATTTGTTTTTGGTTTTTTTTATCATATATAGTTTATTTATTTATTTATTTTGAGAGAGAGAGAGAGAGAGAGAGTGAGAGAGAGAGAGAGAACGCACAGATGGGAAAGGTGCAGAGGGAAAGGAATATAGAGAGAATCCCAAGCCAGCCTCACACCCCCAGCACAGAGCCTGATGCGGGGCTAGAACTCACAAACTGCGAGATCGTGACCTGAGCCAAAGTGGGACACTGAGCCACCCAGGTGCCCCAGGAAGGTTTGTTTGAGGAAATGATTCTGATACTCTGATCCAGCAATAATTGAGTATTGACGAATACCTTGAAATTAGGACTTTTTGTGGTTTTCAGCCATGATAGTCCCAACCCTGAGGGCATTTGGAATCATGTAGGTCTTGGGGTTGTCTTGGTGTGTGGGAGTAGTCTGGCATTAGTGGACAGTCCTCAGGGATATGAACTTACTATAGTAGGAGATAGTCCAGCAACCAAAGAACTGTCTCACCCAAAGGGACTGTAGCTCTCTTCTCAAGAAACACTAATTAAAGAGAGCAGGATGTATTGATTTGGTGATTTTCTTTCCTCTCTTCCTCTATTGTTTTTCAAACCCATACAGTAAACTGATGTGCTAAAGATCAGCAGATCCATTAGAAAATGGACATCTTGCTTCTGCCAGCGGTTGGTGTTCCCTTTCCGCAATGTGGAGTTTTGGCTGGAAAGTGGTTGTATAGTCAGAGGCTACATCTCCCACCACTCCCAATACTTAAGGTGTGGCCACATGACCAAGTTCTGTCTGGCCTGTGATATATAAGCAAAAGCATCCTATATCACTTGTAGACCTGGTGAGGAACAATCTTCGGTGCGGTCCTTCACTCTCTTCCCTTTCTGCTAGCTAGAAGTCAACGTCCAAAGTCATCCAGGAAGCTACATGTGACAGACGATCTTTATCCTATTTAGGATCATGTGGGTGCCTAAATGACTGCCTGACGCAGAGCGTGACCTCACCTCCACCCACCCACTGGTTGGGCCTTCCGTGTCCAAAGAACAAACTTCTATTGTGTTAAACCACTGAAATTTCAGGTTTCTCTGTTACAACAGGTATTAGTGTTTTAATCAGTACGTTTCCAAATGAGTGCTTCAGCTAGGATGCCTCTACATATAAACCATATAGAAGATGCCAAAGCGTCTCTGATTTTTTTTTTTCATTTTAAACAAAATCTGCTTTATTTTATACATGACCCAAAGCCATTTCCTCTCTCATTAGAGTCTGAGCTCTTGGTCTCTGTCATCGCTTTCCCAGTAAGTCAAGAGATTAGAGCTCCTTTTCCGGGCAAGTCTAGGGAAGCTTTTCTTTCTCAGGCCTTGTCTCTCACACACATTCATGTGGGGTCCAGTCAGTGTGGAGCCAGCTTCTCAGCCTGCCTTTTTCTCTCCTCAGTTTGTTTGTGGACCTTTTTTCCCTTTCTCCTTCCCCCATGGTGTGAGTTCATGTGTGGCTGGTTTTCTTGGGCACAAGGCCCAGCTGAGTTTCAGTTCTGTTTGTTGTTTGTACCGACTGTTCAGAGATCAGCTTCGGATACCCGGTGGTCAGAGTTCCCTGGAATAGGGGACCCTGACTGCATTCCTTTAAGCCTGTTGGAAGACAGCACATGCGAGAACACCAGGGCTTTGCCTGGCTTTGTTCACAGCAAAGAAAGATGCCGTATTCTGTGTAGAGTATGAAATATATAGACACATGTTTCTGGAGCCTCTGTCTTCTGCTATAAGCCAATAAAGAATCTTCAATTTAATAACTGTCCCAGATGTTGCCTACCACATAGATAGGAGTGAAACGACCGAAAAGTTCACTTAGTTGGGATTCGCTCACACTCCTTTATCGTGAGGGACAAAAAATAACAAACCTCCAAAGGGCAAAATGGAATCTTACAAAATCCCACAGGAGACAGACAACCAACCGCCTCCTCGTCAGAAGCCTGAGAGGCTATACCTAAAGGGTAAGAACAAAGCAGAATTGAACCCAGTTTTAAAAACTGCCATCCATCTTCAACGAGCTCAATTCTTAATTGGATTAGATGAGCCCCTCACCTTGTCTCCCAGTTAAGAGGGAGGAGAGAACCCACGTCTTAAACAGAGGAAAGGGAATCCCCTGTCTTGTGAGAGATGTCGTCTGGGGCCTCCTCTCTCCAATCAGACTGGTATTGATTAGTTACAACGTACAGACCAGATCACTCAGCCCGATCTCAGCCCAGCACAGAAGCTGGCTGACCTTGGGGCAAAGTTGGTTAACTTCGCTAATCCGTGGTTACTTTATCTGTAATTAGGATGATGATGGGACCACTCATTGGCCTATGTATGGTGAAAATTAAATGAGACGGGACGTGAGGGAGCAGTGCTTAGTGGTTAAGAAAGTCGCCCCTAGAGAGTCTTGGCCCCATCGCTTGCTGAGTAATTTCAGACAAGTCACTTAATTTCTCTGTGTTTCTATTTCGTTACCTATAAAATAGGGTTAGTAATAGTACCTACCTCATAGGATTGTCATGGGAATTAAAGAAGTTCAACCTTATAAAGCACTGAGAGTAGTTTCTGATAGGAAGTATGTGGTATATGTGTGTTGGTTACGTAAATCTCGTAACGTAATAGTTGCTATTATAATTATTATTATCATTATATGATGATGATCACCACCATCATCATCATCCGGTTGTTGTCTTTCTTTAAAAAAAATTTTTTTAGGGGCGCCTGGGTGGCGCAGTCGGTTAAGCGTCCGACTTCAGCCAGGTCACGATCTCGCGGTCCGGGAGTTCGAGCCCCGCGTCGGGCTCTGGGCTGATGGCTCGGAGCCTGGAGCCTGTTTCCGATTCTGTGTCTCCCTCTCTCTCTGCCCCTCCCCCGTTCGTGCTCTGTCTCTCTCTGTCCCCAAAATAAATAAACGTTGAAAAAAAAATTTTTTTTTTAATTTTTTTAATGTTTATTTATTTTTGAGAGAGAGAACGCACGAGGCAGCAGGGGAGGGGCAGAGAGAGATGGAGACACAGAATCTGAACAGACTCCAGGCTCTGAGCTCCATCCGAGCTGTCAGCACAGAGCCCGATGCGGGGTTTGAACTCATGAACCGTGAGATCATTACCTGAGCTGAAGTCAGATGCTCTCCTGACTGAGCCGCCCAGCCACCCCCAGTTATTATCTTTCTAAAGCCTGCTACATTTGACCCTGTGTCTCCTTCCCTTCTTGGAACTATTGCCTTCGCTCTGGGATGCTACCCTTGCTGGTTCTCCCAGCCTGTTTCCTGCTCATTTCTCCTTCACTTTTTTTTCATGAGCATCTTTTTTTTTTTTTTTTTTTTTTTTTTTTTTAGAGCACCCCTTACATGCCAACGTCTCCCAGGGACCTACCCTCAGCCCACTGTTCTTCTCATTCTGGAGTGATGTCATCCTTCCTACTTACCGATCAAATTGCCCCCCATAAACTGATGGTGACTCATCATTCTCATGTCAAATCCATCACATTAGCCCGGGCTCCCGCAGGTTCTAGGTGCCCCTCATTGGCTGTCAGCTGTGTGTTACCTTATGGTCATCCCAGATCATTCCGAACGAAACTCATCATCTTCCCCCTAAATCAACTCCTCTTCCTGTCCCATTCTGTATCTCATCCGTGGACACCTTCATCTCCCCGGTCATCCAAACTAGCAATGCAGAGGTTGTTCTAGATTCCATCTTTATCCTCACAACTTGCATTCAGAGCATCGTTAATAGGCAGCCAATTTTTCTGGCCGATACTCCTCCAGATGGTACTCCCTTTCCCTTATGACTCCTGAAGCTTTAATCCAGACGCCACCACCCTCACTTGGCCCTCTCACGTGGTCTCCTTTCTCTTAGCATGCCCTTTTCAAGACCATTCTCCATCTTGCTACCCTAGTAATTTTCTCAAACACAGAGACAACCCAATATTCCCTAGATTAAAGCCCTCTGAGGCCTCCTTTCTTATCAGTTGAGGACTGAATTACCCTATTATGTCAAGTTCCTTATGACTAGTCCTCATTTAAAAATTCAGTCTCTTGGGGCGCCTGGGTGGCTCAGTCGGTTAAGCGTCCGACTTCAGCTCAGGTCACGATCTCACGGTCCGTGAGTTCGAGCCCCGCGTCGGGCTCTGGGCTGATGGCTCAGAGCCTGGAGCCTGCTTCCGATTCTGTGTCTCCCTCTCTCTCTGCCCCTCCCCCGTTCATGCTCTGTCTCTCTCTGTCTCAAAAATAAATAAACGTTAAAAAAAAATTTTTTTTAATAAAAATTAAAAAAAAAATTCAGTCTCTTATACTTGATTCTTTGGATCGATGAAACTATCATCTTTATCCACATTAAAACTTCTCAAAATGTTCTCACTGTACACGACTACTGTTTGTTCCTCTAAATGAGTCTCACTGGACTAAAATCGAAGCTTCCACTGGGCTTGTCCCTTTCTGTAGGCTTCACATAGGATCTGTTTCCTTGACTTTTTCAGGTTCTACAAGGCCCCCGCATTCTTTGGTTCATGGTCCCCTTCCTCCAACTTCAAATCCAGCGATGTCTGGTGGAGTCTTTATCACATCACATCAGTACTTTATTCAGCTTCTCTTTCCCACTTTTAAGGATACTTCTGTTTACATTGGACACACCCAGAAAATCCAGGATAATCTCCCTGTCTTAAAGCCAGCTGCTTTGCAATCTTACTTCCTCTTTGACATAAATGTAACATATTCATAGCTTCTGCAGGTTAGGACATCTCTGTCTCCAGACAGGCTGTCGCTATGCCTACCATAATGTCCCTTCCCATGTTCCCATAAAATTCTATGTATCTCTGTCATTCCACATGGTAAATATTGTCATGGCATTTGGGTTTTGATTTTTGGTTGTTGTTTTTTTCAATTAATACATAATCGAGGGGCGCCTGGGTGGCTCAGGTGGTTAGGCGACCGATTTCAGCTCAGCTCATGATCTCACAGTTTGTGAGTTCGAGCCCTGCGTCGAGCTCTGTGCTGACAGCTCGGAGCCTGGAGCCCGCTGCACATTCTGGGTCTGCCCCCTCTCTACCCCTCCCCCACTCACACTCTGTGTCTCTCTGTCTCTCAATAATAAGTAAACGTTAAAAAAATTTTTTTTAATAAAAAAAATTTTTTTAAGATGTAATCGACACACAACATTGTGCAAGCTTCAGGTGTATAACATATTTGATACATTTATATACTGCTTCAGTATTCGTGTATTGGTCTGCCTCCCTGACTTAAGTTTTATTTATTTATTTTTTTTTTATTTTAGAGAGGGAGTGTGAGTGGGGGGAGAGATAGATGGGGGAGAGAGAGAGAGAGACAGAGGGAGGGAGGGAGGGAGGGAGAGAATCTTAAGCAGGCTCCACGTTCAGTACAGACTCCAACAGAGAACTTGATCCCACCGCTCTGGGATCATGACCTGAGCCAAAATTAAGAGTCAGACACTCCATCGACCGAGCCATCCAGGTGCCCCACTCTGACTTAACTTTGATCTTTTTAGCGTCTTACTCGTTTTTTTGAATCCCTATCTTAAGAACAAATAGTAGACCCTCGATACATGTGTTTGAAACAATGTAGATAATTCAAATCCCTAGTGATAACCTGAAATCCCTTTAAGGACCAGCACAGAAGAGGGATTGCCCTGTACACAGTATTACAGTTATCCATGTTAATAATGAAGTTTAGATGGAGATTGGCCCACCACCATGTGAGAGGAATGGTGTAAGTGGAATTATTATTATTGCTATAGCTAACACTTATTGTATCTCTTATTTACCGGACGTCGTTTTCAGTGCTTTTCATGTATTAATTTAGGTTTTACAGCAACTTCCTGGTATAGGAGCAAGTACTGTCACCCATTTTATGAATGTGGAAACTGAGGCATTAGAGATTAGATACCTGTCTTCGTGTCAGCCAGCTTGGCAGACAAGAACTCTGAGTGAATCATTTTATTCTGCCAACCCAAACAATCCCTTCTGTGGCTAATCTGCATACATGGGAGGTCGGTGTGGTTAATTTGAAATTTTGTTTATTTCTCATGAAACCCAATAGCCTTTAGCTTCATGGGTTTAAGGAAAGAACTGAGTGAATTAGCTGGCTCCGTCTGAGATTTTTGAGCCAGCCAACTTCTAAGACACATAGGCTAAGGGCCTCAAGTGTAAAAATGAGCTGTGTATTATCTTTCAAAGCCACCTTGGTCTTTGGGAAAATCCTTGGGCCTAACCATGAGTCCACACACGATCATTTTGTCAGCTTGATGAGAGTCAGTCCCAGGGGAAGGCCGGCGTGCCAGGGAGGAAGGATGGAGAAAGAAGCACATTAAATCCACAGTTGCTTACAGCATCTGCCTTTGATGCTGTCTCTGGGGGACACGCTGATCGCCTTCTCTCAGTCAACAAATTCTATGTCTTCTCAGCAGTTCTGAAGGGGGAGAGCCCTTTAAGGCATTTTGTACTGACAAGCTTATTTCTCTTAAAGCTCTAGAATGTAATAGAAGCCATCAGAGGCAGGGAATATTAGGAGGTTGTTTTGCACGACGGCAACAGAATTCATGTTTTCAGGCAACGCTCTCACTTTTATATCAGCAGTTCAATTAGTGGCAGGGTAAACTAATAATACGTATTTGTTTGTACACTGGTTTTTTTTTTTTTTAAGAGGATGATGCTGTTTTGTGGCAAACAACTTTGTTTAGAAAGCTGATGATATCTTTTCCCTGAATTCAAAGCTCTTGCTAAACGGTAACCTGGTTGATTTATAATCTGGGCAAGAGGGAAGACTGTGTGAAGAACTTTAAGGGGATGCCGTCATCCCAGCATGCCTTCCGGAACCCTGGGGTGAAAAGGGAAACTGTTTTTCCTCCACCCTGTAGACGTGGTCATCGAGAGCCTCCGTTCTGTTTTCTTATGTGGGAGAGAGGCTGAGACATACCTTCTGGAAAAAGCTTGACAGTGCTATGTGGATTTAGTCCTTCTCTCGGTTTTCTGTTACTGGCATCTTCAAAAAGTCTGAAAGAGCTAATTAAATAACTTATTCCCAGGGAACTTACTCTCTTAACGACTTCGGGGCCAAAATGACTTCTTACTCACTTTCGTGCAATCTGACGTAAATGTCGTTTCTCAGATAGAAAAGTAACGTGCGTATTAATTTTTAGCAAGTTTTAAACATTTCACAAAACATATAGTTATCGTGGAAACCATCCTTGCCCTCTACTCTCGCCCCAAGGTTGACTTCATACTGAGTCAGTATTGAGGAAGCACCTCCATTTTACCCCGATGGTATTTATCAAGTGCCTCCTCCTTCATTTTGAGTAGCCACAGTGTGTTAGGCTTTATGGGGAAATGGATGGTTCAAGCAGTGAGGGGAAACAAATCCCAGCCCTCTCTTCCTCCTCACATGGTTGCTGCCAATCCACCCACCGTCTGGATGATTCCACTGTGTTTACTTGTCGCCTCTCTCTGTATGTTTAAACTGTTTGCCTAACTCTTCCCCTTCCTCCTTTGATGTGTCTTGGGTTTATCACCTCTTGTTTAGCGTCCTGTTTTTCAGAATAAAATTCCACGCTTGGCAGGGGTATTTGGAGGGCAGAGCCCTGGAGGACCCTTTCTTTTCCACACTTGACTGAGGTTATTTTTATTCTGTGACAAACCCGACAAGCTCTTTCTGGAAAGAGATTTTGCATGTTTGCATATTATTCTAAAATAAAGGGGCGCCTGGGTGGCTCAGTCGGTCAAGCGTCCAACTTGGGCTCAGGTCATGAGCTCGTAGTCTGTGGGTTGGAGCCCCATGTCGGGCTCTGTGCTGATCGCACAGAGCCTGGAGCCTGCTTCAGACTCTGTATCTCCCTCTCTCCCTGCCCCTCTCCCACTCATACTCTGTCTCTCTCTCTCAAAAATAAATAAGCATTAAAATTTTTTTTTTCATACAATCACTTAAGTTGTTCCAATTTGGGAGTTAGTTATCTGGGTGGGAGTTCATTCTATATGAATGAGCTGAAGAACTATAATTTGTGGTTAGTCCACTATTTGCAGTAAAAATCAGACCATTATATATAATAATGGCATAGAGTTAAGTACTCTTATTTCCAGTGTGTATGGATTGAGATCGTCAGAAATAACTATAGAAATCCAATATGGAAAACTGGCAGATATATACACATAATACTGAAAGGAATATATTTTCTTTATTTTGATTTCTCAAGGTTTTTTATAAATGCTAGCAGGGTTATGTTTTTCCTGTATTACCTGTGGTTCTAATGTCAAATGTTTTGGAATGCCCATTTGGATGGTAAAATTTTTTTTTGAATAAAAGTGTACCATAAAAAAATTGTATTTGAACTCACAGATGAACACTCACACATGAATCCTTGTTTTTTAATCTTTTAACAAATCTCAACCATAGACTTATTTTTCCTTTCTCCAGTACAGAGGATTTGGTAACCATCATTGGTTTTTTTGAAAGAACATATGTATCCAATATTGAAGGGCTCATCATTTGATGTAGAAGAAATTAATCTTAACTTCCTGTTCGGTGTGTGCGTATGTAGATACATGCACACAGTGTCTTGAATCCAGACCAAGAAGTGCCTTTTCCCCCTGGATAATTCTTTTTCATAACACTTCTGATTCATGGTCCCTCAGGTGAGATGTGGGTGTTATGTGTTCTACAAAAGCGATCTATGCTTTTTGTATTATTGTTCCCAACTCGGATCTTAGATATGATATATTTCAGCTCTGGTACCCACTTAGCTCACCGCCATTTGGGAAATTCTATTGTTGCCAAGTTGACAACAGAACTCACAGAACAGCGGAGTTGATGAGTTTTAGCTCCCCTTTTATGCTCTGCTACTCATCCTTCCTTCCTTCCTTGTTGTTATACAAAGAGTCCAGGGAGACTCTTGCCTCAGGGCCTTTGCACTGGCTGTTCCCTTTGTCTAAAATGTTCTTTACCCATCAGTCACTTTCTCATTTCCTTCTGGTCTCTCTCAAACATCATCTCATCATAAAAGCTTTCCCTGGAAGGCCTGTCTAAAATGTCAATCCCTCTCCACACCTCAGAACCTCTTTCTCCTCTCACCCACTTTATTCTTCTTCCTTTACCCCACCGTTACTCGATACAGACATTTTTATGCAATTCCGTATTCACTGCCTGTCATATCTTCCCTCAACACCCATTAGAGCAAGGCTTTATCTGTTTGTACCTGGAATGTGGAATAGTACCTACCGCCCGATAGGAACTCAGTAAAGATGTGTGTGGAAAAAATGGATGAGGTGCAAATATGTTCTTCCAGTAATATATAAGAATGCTGAATACCAAAAGGAATTATGCTTTACCTTTCTTCCTCCAGCAGACTATTAAGCCATGACAGTATGGTGTTGTAGAATATAATTTTTCAGCCGTATTCCAAAATATATCTCATCTTTGGGCTATTAAAAAAGAGCAAATGATAGCCATATTGCTGGATCACTTCAGAAGAACATAGAACAGTCGTCGAAATGAGTCCATGAATCTCCTTAAGTATTCTGAAATGAAAGATCATGAGCAATAACCTGTTATTTATTGTTCCTCGAACATGCATGTCCCATAAGGTTTGTCAGTATATCACTGAGGAGCATCCATCATTGAGAGGTGGTATGTGTGGTGGTTGAGAGCAGGGACTTTGGCATCTGAATGCCTGAGTTCAAATTCCACATCTTCCACGTACTGGCTGCGTGCAGCTCGACCAAGTTGCTTACCTTCCTTAAGGCTCAGTTTCCTCAACTGTAAAACGGGAATACTAAAAATTCTTGCTTTGTCGAAAGGCTATGAAGCTCCAGTAAGTACGCACTGTTGCACTCCTTAGCTCGGTGCCTGGAACGTGGCTAGTATTCAGCCATTTGAGATTAAATAGCAGTAGGAATGATAAAGATTAAAATAATAGTGATGATAATATGGAGTCATGTCACAGTTACTTTGAAGGATATTATGACTTGGCTGTTAGATCCTAAACTATCTTCTTGACGAAGTGCATTCTCATTGACATTAAGAATGTCATGTTTAGGGACACCTGGGTGGCTCAGTCAATTAAGCGTCTCATTCTTGACTTCAGCTCAGGTCGTGATGTCACAGTTCCTGAGATTGAGCCCCTTGTTGGGCTCTGTGCTGATGGCACGGAGCCTGCTTGAGATTCTCCCTCTCTGTCTGCCCCTCCCCTGCGCACACTCCCTCTGTCTCTCTCCAGATAAATAAATTAAAATGGCAACAAGCGTATGAAAATACATTCAAATCACTAATCGTTAGGGAAACGAAAAACAAGACCAAAGTGAGATCTACCCTCATACCCGTTCGGATGGCCCTTCTCCAAAATGAAAACAAAAACAAAATAAAACAAAAGCAAAACATAACTGTGAGGATGTGGAAAAACTGGGATCTTTGTGCCCTGTTGGTGGGTATGTAAAATGGTCCCGCCTCTATGCAAAACAACATGGCAGTTCCTCAAAAAATTAAAAACAGAACTACCACATGATCCACTTTTGAGTATAAACCCAGGAATTGAAAGCAGCGACTCAAACAGATACTTGTACACACATGTTCACAGCAGCATTATTTACAGTGGACAAAAGGTGGAAACGAGCCAGATGTCCGTGACTAGAAGGAGGGATAAACAAAAGATGGTCTGTACACACAATGGAACATCACTCAGCCTTAAAAAGAAAGGAAATTCTGACACAGGCGACAAAACACAGGCGGACCTTGAGACGTTAGAGACACTAGATGAAGTGGAACAGCCAGACTCAGGAGGGCAAATATTGTAAGACTCTCCTTATGATGAGCTACCAAAATAGTCAAATTCGTAGAGACGATAGAATGGTGGTTCCCTGAGGCTGGGATGGGGGAGGGCGGAGGTGGGGGTGGGATGCGGAGTTATTGTTGAGTGGGTGCAGAGTTTCAGTTGGGAAAGATGAAAAATTTCTGGAGATAGCCAGTGGTGATGGTTGCACGATATCGCGAATGTACTTAACGCCATTGAACAGTTCACTTAAAGACTGCTAAAATGGTCAATTGCGTCTTACGTCTATTTTACCACGAGAAAAAAAAAAAATCTAGGAGTATCATTTTTGAGTCAAATGAAATGTGCACATAGTGGGTCCAATCCACCATGGACCCCAAAATGAAGGTTTCTATGCAGGATTTGGAAAATAATTGGCCATGTTACCCCACCCTGATAGTTCACACCTAGATAATACTTTCATTTTTAAAAAACCACATAAATACAGAGATCACCTTATAATGCTTTCACCGCCCCGTCCCCCCGCCGACCTTGAGGCAGTATTGTTCTTACTATGCAGATAAGGAAAATGGATCTCAGAAAAATTAAATGATGCAGTACCCAAGGTTACATTACTGGTAAGTTTGGTGTCCTGGCTTTAACTTCAGCCTTCAGGCATCTGGTTCTGTGTGCTCCCCTCTAAATTATAGCACCACCACCACCCCGCCCCGACTTGATCTTCTTTTACTCCATAAATGAATGGCCCGTTCCACCTTTCAGTGAAATACAAATACTGCTCATACCCCAGCTGGCAAAAAATCCGGAATCTCTCATAAAGCGAGGTTGATCAGAGTTACTACAACCACCGAGTGTGAGGGACTATGGCTTAAATTTATTATCCCTCAAAATTTAGAATAAACCAAGTAACTCTATGGAATATTTAAGGATGAGATAAAACACCAAGATATAGCAGCAGGTTTGCATTTCCATGGGCATGATGCGGTTTTTCGTATGAAAAATAAAGTGCTAACCAAAAATAACTAACCGTTGGAATGTTTTATAGAATCAGCATACTGACTTCCCAGGAATCTCATCTCAAATGCAGGGCCTAAAAGAGTCTGTGTCTTGAGCGGAAAGAAGTAATCCAAAAAGTTTAGTCACGTTTCTTGGCCAAGGGTCTCTGCATTAGGAGAATTTGACGCTGAAGTGTTTCTGGGAGAATAAGTTGATATTGGCATTCACATAACTTGCTCTTGGAAGAGTTTCCATGGAAAGGTTGTCATTGGATGAAACAATAGCCCCATCGTTCCTGCAACCTGAATCTCATGCATGTGAGAGCAAGGCAGTTGCTATAAAATACTTGCTGTTCCTAAAACTTATCGTATACTGTAATATTCCAAAGCAAGAATGTTCTCATTCAACTCCAGGATCTTGTCTATATGGGAAACCAAATATGCAAAGCACTTAAAAAAAAAAAAATTAACGTTACTTGTGCCTTTCTTGTCACAAAGCACTGCCTGCTGAGGTTTTGTCTTTTCATAGCCAGTCTTGCTGAGCAAGCTAATGACATGTATAGAATGATGAGGCAACAACACGGTTTAAAATGAAAATATTTATCTTCATCATTTACAAATTCTACATCACCTACCTGGTTGGGACAGTTCTGAGACCACATTTTGATTGTCCAGTGCAGTGGTCACTAAACATGTGTGGTTATTTGAATTTGATATATAGAATAATTAGAATAAGAGTTAAAACGCAGTTTCTTAGTCCTCCTGGCAACGTTTCAAGTACTCAGTAGCCGTATGTGGCCAGTGCCAAATGGATAAGACAGTGCAGATATAGAATCTTTCTGTCATTGCACAAAGTTCTATGGACAGTCCTATGTGTGCCTTAAAAACTTGTTCATCTTAGGTTGGGTACCATCCTGGTCACATGCCAGTAGGGTGGGAGAATCCACCGTCGCACCAACTGAGAACAGAGCTGGCATTAGTGGGTCGGAGCTCACAGATGTGCCATAATCTTCTCTGGGCACCAGTAAGGTGACTTTGCAACCTACCAATGTCAGTCTGGCTAATAAAAAAGTCTCGAGGTGAAGATAATATTGTCGGTTTGATCTCCACCTCCGGTACATCAGAGGCTTCTAGATCGGCCTGGACATGACAGTCCTCTCAGTCAGGGGATGTCCTGCCTTTGAAAGCAGCGTCTTCTCTAAAATCCTTCAGGTACCCTGTTAGGTGGTAATTCTCAACTGCGGACTCGAATTTGCCTGGAGCGCTTTCGTTAAATGCAGATATCTGGGTCCCAACCCCAGAGAATCTGAATTCCTTGCTCTGGTTTGCAGCCAGGATTTTTCCAGAATTCCTCCAGGTATTCTAGCATGTGGCCAGAGTTGAGAGTCAGTGCCCAACGCCAGATCCCAGCATCGTAAGTAGTCTTACCTCAAGGTGTCTCAGCCTTGCGATCAGCCACAGGTATCAAGTCATGAAAGCACACTGGACAGGGACACAGGAGACTCAGGTTTGATTTCCAGCCCCCCACCTGGTGAGGAGCGGACCTTGGGTGAGTCACTACCTTGCCTGGGCCTCAGTATCTCCCCCTGTTCGATGAAAGGATTGACTGTCACTTATTCCTAAATTCTCCCAGCCTATGAAATACCAATTCCCACTCAATCTGGTCAAATAGAACTATTTTTTTAAATGTTTATTTATCTCTTAGAGAGAACGCACGCGCGTGCAGGGTGGGGAGGGGCAGAATGAGAAGGCGACAGAGGATCCGAAGCAGGCTCTGCGCTGACAGCAACGAGCCCGATGTGGGGCTTGAACCTACGACCCTTGAGATCATGACCTGAGCTGAAGTCGGGATGCTCAACCGACTGAGTGTCCTAAGCTCCCCCGAATAGAACGCTTCATATTGAATCGTGGGAAGAAATATCTTTTGACATCCGGAGTAATACAAGCCTCAAATAGACCTGATCTTACCCAGTCAGCCCCCAGCTGCCCTGGTGTACTGGGGATATTGGGCAACCTATTCTATGCAGTTCCATCCACTGCGATTAGAATCCAGCTCAATAGTTAGTGGCTTCTGTGTGGATCCACGAGTTGTATTAACTGTAGAACCATCACTGATGTTCGCGCCTCTGACAAAGGGCTCTAACTGGCCTCTGATATTGGGCGTGAAAAGCTAATGTTTCCTTTTATGTCCCAAGTAATTTCCAAGTGCTCACTTGTACAATCATTTCATTTCCTTCTCCAGAAGTTTTTACAGCTAGCCTCTAAAATCGTCACCTAATGGGCACTGAGGTGAGAGTTGTATTTCCCTGACGTTCTAATCTGGTCATACCTTGAGTTTCTTCCTCCTCGCCTTTTGCCAGAGCAAGGCTGGCTTCCTTAGTGGCTGCCCGATTCATCTTCGAGTGCGCCCATATCTCACGGGGCTGTTGGAAGTGACATCTCCCTGCGCATCCTGTCAGAGACCGTGATGGGATAACACCTTTCAAGGTGACAGTGTATGTGACGGCAGGCAGAGGGGAAAGTGCGCTCACTGGCAAAGATAAGGAATGTGATATCGTTTGGTCTCTGTGTTTCATCACCGTAACTGCTTATGGGTTCAAATTGCCCATGAATCAACCTGTAAGTGCCTCAGAATAGGAAGGCAGTTGCTACCCAGCACTCAACTCCACTATTGCAAATATCTCACTTCTTCAGCATCTGCCAGTCTCCTCCTATAATCTCCCACCTAATGTCTTTGCAATGCCCTGACTTCCTGCTTTTAGAAAGATCCTTTTCTGTCCCCTCCAGGAAATGGCTGCAGCCCTCAGCATGGTGTTCAGGCCTCCGTAGCCTCCCCCCTGTGAATCCTCCTGGCCCACTTCCCTGCACTGTTTGCCCTGTAGGTCCCAACCACGCTGCATGGGGTAACCCAGCCTCCAGCCCTGGGGTGTTTCTCCCTCTGGGCTTTGTGCCTTTGTCTCATTGGCCTGAGAAACTCTGGGCCTGGAGCTTCCCAGAAGATAGGTTCTCTGAGTCACCTATACGTTTTTAAGCTTGCTTTTTTTTTTTTTTCCTTTTTTTACCTTTCTTAATATTTATTTTTGAGAGAGAGTGTGTGTGTGAGCGGGGCAGGGGCAGAGAGAGAGAGGGAGACACAGAATCCAAAGCAGGTTCCGGGCTCTGAGCCATCAGCCCAGAGCCCCACGTGGGGGCTCAAACTCAGGAACCGTGAGATCATGACGTGAGCTGAAGTTGGCCACTTAACCGACAGAGCCACCCAGGCGTCTCTGTTTTTTTTTGTTTTTCTGTTTTTTTTAATTTTTTTTTTAACGTTTATTTATTTTTGAGACAGAGAGAGACAAAGCATGAACGGGGGAGGGTCAGGGAGAGGGAGACACAGAATCTGAAACAGGCTCCAGGCTCTGAGCTGTCAGCACAGAGCCCGACGTGGGGCTCGAACTCACGGACCGCGAGATGATGACCTGAGCCGAAGTCGGCCGCTTAACCGACTGAGCCACCCAGGCGCCCCAGGCGTCTCTGTTTTTTTTTTTTTTTTTCTTTTCTCTTTTTTTTTTTTTTATTTTTTTTATATGAAATTTATTGACAAATTGGTTTCCATACAACACCCAGTGCTCATCCCAAAAGGTGCCCTCCTCAATACCCATCACCCACCCTCCCCTCCCTCCCACCCCCCATCAACCCTCAGTTTGTTCTCAGTTTTTAACAGTCTCTTATGCTTTGGCTCTCTCCCACTCTAACGTCCTTTTTTTTTTTTTTTTTTTTTTCCTTCCCCTCCCCCATGGGTTCCTGTTAAGTTTCTCAGGATCCACATAAGAGTGAAACCATATGGTATCTGTCTTTCTCTGTATGGCTTATTTCACTTAGCATCACACTCTCCAGTTCCATCCACGTTCATAGCAGCACTCTCAACAATAGGCGTCTCTGTTTTTAAGCTTTCTTATCACTATATTAAAAAAAAAGAAAGAAGAAGCAGGTGAAATTAATTTCAACAATATGTGTTTTAACCCAGCATATTCAAAATACTATTTCAACATGTAGCAAATACAAAAATTGTGAATGAAAGAGTTTACATTCCCTCTTTCATGCTGACGTCCTCAAAATCCAGCATGAATTTTGCTCTTCTCGCACATCTCAGTTTGGACTAGGATGTTTCGGGTGCTCACGTGTCGCTGGTTGCCGTAGGGTGCCCTACTCGACCTAGGGCTTCCAGCCCCTCCCACCCCTGTCGCCAGCCTTGTCCCGACGCTCCTTGTAGGATTCTGACCAGCCATTGTTTTGAGAAAGCCGTGTCTGACCCCAGCCTCCATCACCCACGTTGTTCAGTGGTTCTCGGTCCCTGCTGCACATTAGGATTAACCGGGGAGTGTGCTTTTCAAAGCCCGAAGACCAGGCCTCACTACAGATCAATTTGATCTGCATCTTGCTGGGGCCCCGACTTCAGTTTGGGGTGAGAAAGGAGGCAGGCTTGAGGAGACGGGCAATAAATAAGTGGGTCATATATAAAATGGTTTTCTATACTATCAGGAAATATAACGCAGTGAAAAGAACACAGCCTGATGGGGGCAGGGGCTCTGCCCCTCTGTAGCGGGTGATTGGGGAAGGCCTGTCTTTCCCAGGGCTGCTTTGATGATGGGGAAACCAGGACAAACTTCTGGAGCCTGACTGTCTAGAAATAAGACGTGAGGCACATCCTGTGTGTACCTGCTGGAATAACGCTGTGAAACAAACAACCCCCAAGTCTCAGTGCTCATGGCAACAGACATTTTTTTTTTTTTTTTTCTGTCGGTCGGCTGGATTCCGCAGGGCCTTACGGGACTTGGTGGGAGTCAGGGGTTGATCCAGCTTGCGGGTTGGAGTCAGCAGTGTTCCCCATGTCTCCTTGTTCTGGGGCCAGCAGCTGCCTCTCTGCATTTTCCTCCCACAATGGTAGCAGATGTACGAGATGGGGCGGGGGCGTGGCAAGAGGAAACATTCAAGGCATCTGCAGGCTTAAGACTGGCACACTGTCACTTCTGCCCATATTGGACTAGCCAAGGCGAGTCGGTGACCCACTCCGACAGTAATGGGGTGGAGGGGTGTCCTGCACCCACAGTGAGCATGGTGAGGGCAGGAAAGGAAAAGGGGTGAGCCAATAATCAACCCCATATGCCATCTAAGAAAAATTAGCTGGCCAGCTTTTGCTTGGAAGCTTAAAAATGTTTTGTTGGGTTTTGTTTTTTATTTATTTTATTTTATTTTATTTTATTTTATTTTATTTTATTTTATTTTATTTTATTTTATTTTATTTTATTTTTGAGAGAGAGAGAGAGAGAGAGAGACAGAGACAGAGACAGAGTGTGAGCGGGGGAGGGGCAGAGAGAGAGAGAGGGAGACACAGAATCCGAAGCAGGCTCCAGGCTCCGAGCTGTCAGCACAGACCCCGACATGGGGACTCTACCCACAAGCTGTGAGATCATGACCTGAGCCGAAGTCAGACGCTCGACTGACTGAGCCACCCAGGCGCCCATTGGTTTTGTGTTTTGGAATAAGACCTAATTCTCTTTTGTACCATGCTCTCATGTGCTCCAAACGCTGGACTCTAAGTGGGCCTGCACATTTCTCAACCGCAGTGATTACCTTATTGTACTCACAGGCTCTCCATGCAGCACCCTTGAGAACTCAGAGTCTTAACTCATTTGCATAGGGATACTTTAGCAACTGCCTTGGGCCTGAAGCATCCAGAAGCTACCCCCTTACACTGTCAGCTACAGGAAGACCCTCTGCTCTGCCCCTTTTGACAATATGTACCATTCTCAGAATCATGCATATTCAGTATTTGTATGTATGCCTTAAAGTCTTATAAGCCCACTGAGGGTGGTAACCAGACCCACTTGTTCACGGTTGAATCTCCAATGCCAGGTTCAGTCACTGGCACATTGTGGGCTCTTAACAGGTGTTGGTTCAATTGAAGAAATTATCCCAAAGTGGCCAGCAAGGTCAGAGTGCTATAGAGGGTCTCATATGAAACTAAGACATCCTTAGGTCACTCAAGTTTCCTCTTCTGTCAAATGAGGTAATAGGAAGTTTACATCATGGGGATGATGTAACGATTAAATGAGATAATTCATGTAAATGCCTTAAAATACACGTACGTCATAAAAAAATAAATAGATGATTTGTGGATTGGGAATATAGGAAACCAAATGAAGTGAAATACAGTAGAAAGAATTTCATTTAGACTCATTCTACACCTCATTTGCTCTCTCTTAGCAACTAGGGAACTAGTCAAAGTAATCCACAGGGCATTAGCTGGTACTTAACAAGTTTGGGGAAGAAGAAAAAGTGTCAGAAGTTAATGCCCCTCTAATTTCAAAGTAGGGGCAGGGGTGGTCACAGAAATGATAGGCTGAACACTTAGCATGAGAAAGCCCTGGGGAAGAAAAACAAAGCGAGCTCAAAATGCATTTGCAGATACGGAGATGATTGAAGAGTGGAGGCCTTCATAGTAAGCCAAATGGCTGTGCAAAGACAAAGTGTTGTCACATCACTTTTTCCTCACATGACTGGTTGGCAGGTCTGGGGATCAAGGGCGCTTGATTAATACAGAATATCTGGACTTCACTCTGTAGTATAAACATTTTATAAACTGGAAACTTATGTCCTCGGTCCAGCCCCGGTCATCTTTTCTGGTTGGACTTAAGAGTTTAGACAGGAAAGGAGAAAACAGGAAAAAATGAAAAGACGGATAAATGAATGAATATTTGCATAGTTGAAAAAGAATGTAGATAAAGGGTATTCAAGGCCAGCAAGAATAATAGTAGTAAAGCCTATATCCAAGTTTTAGCAGAGAACTTCCAGAAGTTAACGGACTAGTTGTCCAAGGAGTGGAGCGGAAGCTTAAAGCTGCAAGGCATGATTTAAGGTGGAGCTGGTGAGGAAGAATTCTAGGCAGGTGTCAAGGAATTCGTAGTCTGTCTCGTGGAGGCCAGTAGAGGTGGAGGGTGGGCAGCCTGAAGCCAACTGGGCCACTGCAGAGCAGCCTGGGGAATGGGGTCCAGGATGTTTTCAGCCACCCAAAAAGCATCTTGATTCGCTCACTCAGCCCTCATAGGTCACCATTAACATAAGCTTCTCACATGTAGGAGTAAAGGGAAAAAATGCATATGAAATCTCCATGCAAATAATGAGAATTCCTGCCCAGGGACTGGGCTTTATTCTGGGTTTTATCTAGATCCCCAAAAACAATGGCTTTCGAATCACAGTTTGTGAATGGGGGTTGACCTTGGCAGAGTCTCGAGTCTAGAGATCTAGAGTCAAATGAGCAAAATATGGCTAATGTACAGATGGTGAGTTTTTCATAAAGTTCATTTATGCAGCGTAAACCCTTGCGTCTTTCCTACTTTCTTAGCGTGATTCTGTCCTTTCTTAAAACGTATAGACTGTGGTAATAGAAGGTAATTGGTGGTTGGTTTATTATTTTTTTGTAATACCATTAGTGAAATAGAAGTTGACCACCTTGTGTGAGTCCCTCTGCCTTTTGTATGTAAATTTTTACTGAACTATAACCCGTAAGTGCACAGCTTGATTAATTTTTGCAGAGTGAACACACAGGTAACCAGAAACTAGATTAAGAACAAAGCATGCCTTGTACTTCTGAAGGCCCCTGCGTTGTCCTTCTCTGTCATACCCTTCCCCAAGCATAACCACTGCCAGACTTCTGACAGCCTGTGTAATTTATATAAATGGAATCGTACGGTATTTTCTCTTTTGTGTCTGTCATCTTTCACTCACATGACATTTGAGAGACTCGTCGCTTTTGTGCAGCTTGTAGGTGGTTCATTCTCCTTGCTGGGAGGATATAGTGTTCTGTTCATGTGTGTTTCTTCATCCTGAGGGAAATTTGGGTGTGTGTGCTTTGGGGCCGTTGTGAACGTCGTAGCTATTGATCACCTTGTACGTGCCTTTTGGGACACATGTGTGCACGTTTTTGTGGGGATACACCTCTAAGTACCTCTTTAGAGCCAGGAAATGAATGATCTCAGTCTCACAGGCTTGTTCTGGAGATTACACAAGATGACGTACGTGAACCTGTTGTGAATTTTAAATGTGATGCACACGTAAGAATTGGCACTTTCAGGAAGACCCCGTCCCATTTTTCTGTACCCATTACAAAGTCCAACACGTTTCTTCAAATATTCTCCAGTCACTCTCAGGGCCTTCCAAACCCATCTAGCAGATGGCATCCGTAGCAGTGGTTCTCGAGTCTAGGTCAAAAATCTCTAGGTACACCAATGTCTACCTGGGGACCATTGCCAAATATCTATTGACATGTAGATTGTATTTCTCTGGCTGAAACTCCATTAGGTTACAACAGCCTCTGTCCAAAAGAAACACTGAACAGGTTATATACACAGGTGGAAACTAAGGCAGCTTACTCAAAGTGAAGAGAAAGCTGGCAAAATACCAACCCATCTACAAGGCAGTTTGCATATTTATTAGCTTATGTGTGAACTTAGCCTCACGAACACGTAAGAGAACATAGTTGGAGAGTGACATTCTACTTCACCGGAAACACTGCCAAAGAAGATCAAATAGGAGAGTTGAGAATGCTTTTGTAGATTTCGGGAGATACCGAGATATGTGGCTGTGGCTTTATCGTAACAGTTCTCGATTCGTGTTTAGTTTCCTTAGTGCCCCAACCGTGACACCAACTTCTTTAATATTTGAGCCCAAAAAGATTGTGCATCAGTGGGGAGTTGAACTTACAGCTGATTATCGTGTGTTATTTCTCACATGGTAATCATAGCACTACTGGTAATCGTACCAGGCTTTATGGTTTTGATAACACTTCTTCACACCTCATTCCCTTTTATCCTCACACCCACCCCAGAAACGAAGCGGGGAAGGGAGTGTTCATCTCCCGATTTTACTTAAAACTGAATCTCAAAAAAGTTGCCCGTCTTGTTCAGGAGTACAACATTACAACGCAGCAGATACCAACATGGGACCATGGGTTCCCTGGCTTCTGATGTTCTTCCACTCACTACACACCCTTTTGGGTGTATATCCACCTCTCCCACTATACTATAAATGCCCAGAAATCAGAGGGAACCCCTTACCCTGTGTTCTGTTTCTCTTCTGCACCTGCTTCTGCATCTTCAACCTAGTGGGTGCTTAACTTGGGATTAGACGTTCTTCTTCATAAGCTAATTGCAGTTACACAGGTTGCTACAGGAGTTCAAGTTGCTAGTAGAGAATGAACGGCATTCTTGATTGAAAAAAGCCCTTAAACAATCTTTTGACGATGCAAAGAGAGACCCCAGAGCAAATCTAGAGAAGAGACAGATTATTGTTGACCTATGGGGAAAAGAAATATTGGTATTTTTTTCTCCGACAATGTGAGAGGAAGCGTGGTACCAAAAGGGAGGAGATAAAAAGACGAGAGTGGCTCTGAAAAATAGGTGGTCTGTGGTAAATTTTCCGTGGTCAGAAGTTTTGGGTGCTAGTGATGTCTAATATTAACTATTAGGCATCTCCCGCTCTTCTCCCCGCCGGACGATTTTGCCCTGAGCTTCAGTAAAATTATATTATATATCCTGTGTTAGTGGTGCATTAGGAAGTGAAGTAAGAGGGGTCAAGTCAGTCTTTGGGCTAAAGAGAGAGGACGAGAGAGGCCAGCTGCCGCAGGAGGCAAGACAGAAAGAGAAGGTTGAGAGATGGGCCAAGAGCAGGAGAGCTGAGTGGAAATAACCTGGATGTAAGCCTCATCAGGAATGCTCAGAAATGTGGAAAGGTCAGTAGACTTACCGCAGAACATGGGATGTTGGGGTTCAAATCCTTGTAGCTGGACATTGAAAAAAGCAGTAACCCCAGAAAGCTGGAAGGCTTGACGACATAAAAATGACATCTATATTCACTGAATGATTCACATTAACATCTAGGTCCCTTAATCTTTGGTGAGTTGACAGAGTTTTATTTTGTACTTTTTCACCTTCTATTTTATTTTGTTGTTACCCCCTTGTTCTTATTCTGCTGGGAAATGACTCAATTTAACGTTCTTTGCTTGCTCGCTCACATGACAAACCAAGGTCATGTGCACAGCCAGAATCCTAGTGGTATGGGATCCTTCTATGCTATATACCACCCTGCGTCTCAGAGGGGTGTGTGTGTGTGTGTGTGTGTGTGTGTGTGTGTGTGTTCAAGGAAGAGAATAAGCAGGGTCACAAAGAGAAGGAAGATCACTTACCAGCTTAAGGACAAACTTGTTTACTCTTAAATATACATTTTTTTCAGAGTCAGCAGAAGCCAGAGCCATCGTGCCTATGAAACTGCATTTGCATTTATAGTACAAATAAGAAAAATGAATTCCAGCTAGAGCATGTCCTTAAAGAGATTATAAATCCACTCTCTTGACTGGAGTGCGGGGCTGTACTTTGATTGGTATATGAGCGTGTGTGTTGCACTTGAAAGTTAAGGGAAGCGAGAAATTTGGGAAAGGAGCCAGTGGGGCCTTTTTACCATGGGAACAGCTTAGTCACAGAGAGCCATCTCTTCTATTTGAAAACTGCTTATACCTGGCTTATGTTGTAGACATTGAATCCACAACAAAGTTTGGCTTATGGTGGGTTAATAATTAGATACTCTTTGTGTATAGTTCAAGTGAAGGCCACTAGCTATGACTTCACTTTGGCTGGGGTTTCCCTGTAATCCATTTAGCAAATTAAAGAGATTACTTTGATTGGTGCCATTATCTCCTATTCTCTTGCGGGTGAACCACTTAACCTGTGCTTAATTGAAAGAGATAGAGAGGGTACAGTAACAAATACAATCAAAAGGAAGGGGCAATAGGATCTGTAGGCCAAACAAATGATGGCACTGGGCTAACAATAGCAGATTAGAGGTGAGATCAATTAATTAGAAGCTATTGTAGGGGTTGGGTGCTTGCCAAGGTTTCTAATAGCCTAAGCCATCATGCCAGCTCTGTTTAGGAGGATTTTAATGACTGGGAGTTGATGTGGTTATTTCAATAATTACTTACTTTTATAATTACTTCATTAGAATACTAAATGTATTACTTCAAGGAGGAAGATCTTTATCCCCCACACATCCAGCCATATTGGAGGCCCCATCTTTCCGCAGACAAGTCTCTTCTTTGGAAGAGGCAGCGGTTTGGAAATAGTTGTGCTTGTATGGTATTAAGAATTTGATATATACAGATATATGATATAGGTAGAGATAGCTATCACACCTGCTCTGTAAGGCCCTGGGCTAGGCCTGCAGAGTACAGAGATAAATAAGGCACTGCCTTTTGCGGTGGGTGCAAACGCAAAAGCATAGTTTCAATGCAATTGGATAAAGACTATGATAAAGTGATGCAAAGGGTATGCAGGTATCAGTAACCGTTTAGTAGAGGAGAAGAGTGGTCATTCTAGTTGCTTCAAGCAGAAAGGGATTTAATATAGGGGGATTAGGTAGCAGGTCTAGCCTGCCGTCACGTGACTGACCTCCTCTTCTGCCCTCTCTCCCCCTCACCCTGCTTCAACAGGACTCCTTTCTGTTCTCTGAATTGCCCAGCCACACTCCCAATGAGAGGTCTCGCAGTAACTATTCCATCTGTCTAGAATGTTCTTCCCTCACATACCACATGGCCAGTTCCCTCTTTCTTCCAGTTTTTCCTCAAATGTCACCTCTTCCACAAAGCCTACCCCAGCTTCCTGATTTAGAGTTGCTCCTCACTCTCACTTCCAGCATTTCTCATTGCCCTTACACCCTTTTCCTTAGCACTTGAAATTGTTTTAAATACCAAATACTTGCTTACTACGCTCATTGTTTATTCCCACATACATGGTGGAATGTCAAGTCCACGACGGGATTCGGTGCCTTTTGACCACTGCTGATGAGTCCCAAAGGCCTAAGTCAGTACCTGGTATATAGAGGGTGTTTAATAAATCTTTACTGAGTGAATCGGGTACCTATAGCATCCCTGGAAAAGCTGGTGGAGAGGAAGCCAGGCGCTGCTGCTAGACCAGTGGGTTGAAGGTCACACCGCTCTGGCTGGGCTCCGTAGTTCAGGAAACTGTGGCCAGTGCACCACCGAGGCCACTTGCACTACACCCCACTCCCACGTTAGGGAGCTTCCTCGTCAGCGTTTAGGGCCATGGAGAGATGGCTTCTGCTTCTCTTCTGTCTTCCAAACCTCAAGAAAGACACTCTGGAAAATGTAGGATTTTACCTTCTCCAGACAGGAGGGAGGTAGAATGGTGACTAGAGAAGCCAACTCAGCTGTCGTAGGACCTTGTGGGCACGTGAATCAAGGCCACCCATCCCCCCTTTCCGGTGGGCAACCCAAGGCTCAAGGTTGCATACTGTGCTGTAGGTCTCACATGTCACAGAGCCAGGCTTACCCCACCTGTCCTCCTCATTCTGAAGCCCTTGTTCCACTCCATCTCCTCTGTCACAGACAGCAGAGTACCAATAAGACCCAAATCAAGAGCTTCTGTGCCCAGGAAGGCTTCACTTTCTCCTAGAAGGATGGCGGTGACCCCTCACTTTTGTCAGTCGGGACCAGACCAGAAGGCGGAGCTGGTCTTACGGACACTAGTCAGAACCCTGAGCATAGCGACTCAAAGCGTCGGCCTTTTCCTTGGCAGCTTCTTTGTTACTATACCCAGTCCACTTAGGAGGAAGAACGTGAAATGACTTTCCTCTCTCTTTTGGGCCTGACCCCAAGTGGAAATTCTTCAGTTCCTCTTTTTCTCAACACTGGTGTCACATAAATCTGACAGGAGGCCACATAATTGCTGAAATTAAAGCATAATACCTGACACCTTAGAGGTAGCCCGCCAGAGTCCGTGAATATTTATTTAATGGAAATGGGGTAAGTATGACCTTTCTGGGTCAAACTGACTGTTTCTCTCCCTGACATACTTTGCGAAGAAACAGAAATTTTGAGCTGCAAATCAGTAGGTCATCTGCTCTGGGGCTGCTATACTGGGCAGGATTATTCCATCATCAGGAATAGTCGCAAGCATCTCTAAGGGGCGAGTTTGTGAATTGCACTAGCTTAGGGTCCATTCAAACAGGATTAGAGACGTGGTCACTAAGTAATCCAACCTTTGTGCATCTCTGTGAGTGGGGCAGGCAACTTTCTAAAATGGCTCCCAATGATGCCCACCTTCTAGTGTTCACTCTCTTGTGTAATCCCCATCCCCCACCCCCCGTCTTGTGTGTGCAGAGTGGACGTACTGACTTTTCTAATAACTAGCACAAGTGAAAGTGACGAACTGTTCTTCCAAAGATTAGGTCATAAAAGACTCTCCCTTCTCTCTTGCTGGCACTCTGTCTACTAGAAGTCTTCCTACCTTCCCACCCTCCCTCCATCATGCTTATTTTGCCAGAGAAAGTCACCATGATGGAGAGGCCAACGTGGCAACAAACTGAGGGTGGCTTTCATCCAGTGTTCGCTAAAGAACTAAGGCCCTCAATCTACCATCTCCAAAGGAACTGAATTTTTCAAAGATACAAATGAACTCGAAAGGGGACCTTTCCCCAGTCAGGCCTTAAGATGACTGTCGCCCAGCCAAGACCTTGATTGCAGCCAATGAGAGAGTCTGGAGTAGAGAGCCCAGCTAAGCTGCGCTCAGATCCTTGACCAAAAGAAGCTGTGAGTTTATAAATGTTGTTGTTTTAAGCCATTCAGCGCAGAGTAATTTTTTATGCCGCCATAGATATTATAATGAGGGAGGCAGCATTCTAAAATATGGATACTCATAGCTCCATAAATCCGTGTAAGATGAAAAGTAGAGGAGGGTCTCATGATGCTTAGTGAATTTGGATGTTCATTCAGGAATATTCAGAATTATAAATCAAAAGCTTGATTCATGTTTGAATAACAATTATGTTTACCAAAAGTTCTTAGAGCAGCTCTGTGAGATAGGTGCCCCAATATTCACTAATTCATGTATTCATTCATGTACTCCTTTATTCCCTCATTTATTTACCTGGGCATCTCCAGGTACTGTGTTTGATGAATGGAGCCCTCTTGGAGCTTCCAGTTTAATAGGTGAGAGCAGCATTGCCTCAATCATCACAACCGTGAATGTATAATCACAAGCTGAAGTGTCAATGCATAGTCCTACCGAAGGAGATTGAAGCATATCAGGGAGCGTTCAGGAAAGATTTCTCTAAAGAAGTGATACGTTCAATACCGAAGAATGAGTTAACTAGGTGACTTGGGAAAAGAGAAGCAATCCAGTCAAAGGGAATAGCATACACACACACACACACACACACACACACACACACACCCTTAGGCCACATGTTGGGAAGGCCCATTGTTTGCACTCAAGAGAGATGCAAAGATATAGGTATGGCAGGTAGGTGGGGACCAGGCTGTGCTGGAGAGTGTACGAAACACGATCATAGGAACCCATTTGAGGAGGGCAGTAGGTGGTGATGTGATCAGATTTGCACTGAAAGGTCACTTTGGCTACAGTGTGGGAAGAAGTCAGAGGAGAACCTGAGTTTATCCCAGGAGACCAATTAAGATGCTCTTGGAAGTAACCCTGGTGAGAGGAGGGTGTCTTACCCCGGGGTCGTGGCTGAGGGCGGGGGCATGTTTTGGGAGACCTATCTGGTGAAGGAGACAGACTGAGTAATGAACTGGAGGTGATGCAGATTAGGTGTAATGAGTATCTCCATCTTAACAGATGATGCGCTGTGGCTTAAGGAGGGTGACACCGTACGCAAAGTCAATGGCAGAGCCAAAGAAGCAAGAGGATAGATGCTAAGTTCCACTTTAGACAATAGAGCTGGAGACTAGGCTTCCTCTTTGTTCTGTCCCCATCTCTACGTAACCACTGATACGCACATACGGATATACTTACACATGCTCACTCCTGCTCAGTAACATAGGGGTCCACAGGGCCACACTTGCACCTATGCATGGGCACACACACAAATCCAAACTGAAAAAATATTGCTCAAAGCCATTTTTTTTCTGCCCTCCCTTGTCTGTGTTTCCTTTAACCCTTCTATTTCAATCAATGGCCATTATGTAGCTCCCCAACCCCATTCAATCGCTAACCCCTAATCCTTGTCCTACGCTCTCTTGAGTGTATTCTCTTCTTCTCCACTGCCATCCCTCCAGTAGTAGTGTAATAGCCTTTTCATTCCTCTTCTCTTCTCCGGCCTCTTTCTTCCCTGGTGTGCCCTGTACAGAGCATTGCTGGATTGATATTTTTTCAACCACATCTTTCTTCTTAACACACCCTGCTAAGAAAACTTCAGGTGCTCCCCAAGCTTCCAGTTCCGCCTCCTTCGTCTGCCCCTTATGCCCTCTATAGGCAACTTCCTAATGATTTTTCTTTGATTTTTGGTTCCCCCAAACTGGCTTAGTCTTTACCCATTTGAACATTTAAAAAAAAAAAAATAATGTTTATTTATTTTTGAGAGACAGAGAGCATGAGCAGGCAAGGGGCAGAGAGAGGGAGACACAGAATCCAAAGCAGTCTCCAAACTCCGAGCTGTCAGCACAGAGCCCAACGCGGGGCTCGAACTCACGAACCACGAGATCATGACCTGAGCTGAAGTCGCCGCTTAACCGACTAAGGTTCCCAGGTGCCCCACCCATTTGAACATTTTAATAGTACCTAAGAATTAACAAAGTTCTTCTCATGTTCACAGCAACCCTACAGGCTGGCATTTGCACCTTTCACAGGGGAGTAAATTGAGTCTCACAGAGATTATTCCACCGTAGTGACTAATAACGGCCCTTGTACTATTACGCTCTCAATGCTTCTCTTTGAATAAGCGTATATTTTTCCTTAAATGCATTCCTTTTACAAGAAACTTTATATATCATGGCCACAAATGAAAAAAACGTCCCTGTCACTTGTGATACTCTGTCTGTTATGGGGAGATTAGAGACATGATGAAGACACGTTGCAACTATGAAGAGTTTCTTCTGGCTGTAATTAGAAGAAATGGAAAAGACCACTTGTTTCTCACTGGGTGACTCTGTTTTCTCACTTGTATTTGTGTGCCACATCGACTCATTTGCATCCAGCAAGTGACGCAGGGCTCACATCTCGGCTGCAGGTGCATTGTTGAAATGCACATCATCTTGAACACAGTTAACAACCCATGGTGTTCTATAGATTCCGGTGCTCTCCTGTTTCCAGCAAACATTAAATGTATCCTCTCTTTTCCACCCCAAATTCATTTCTGACACGGCTTTGTTTTTTCCACGCACTCTGTACCCCAAACGACATTTCTTCCTATGTTTCCACATATAAGCAACAGAAGGATGCTAAATTTTTGGAATAAGCAATTTCTCTCCAGAGAGTCCCAAGGCTGCACTCACATCAAAGCTAAATAACCTCTCTTTCGAAGGGACGTTGGTCCCTCAGGCCAGGGCTGAGGTCATTAGCAGTGCAGAAGGAGGAAGCATGGATGGTAAATGCTTCCATCTATCCTGGTCCCCACACGGACACCCTCGGCCTCTCCTAGCCTCGCGCCAGCACCTTTCCCAGTATTAGGAGTCACCTGTCAAATTCTAGCTCCTTTATTAGGAGTTCAAACATTTTAATTGTTCTTCCCGTTTGTCATCCGATAAAATGCACGGAAAGCTTTTTCTAAGTTACACAGTGTTCTACCTAAATATAATGTCTTCTGTATTTCATATTTTTTTTTTTCACTCCTCAGGTTCTTTTGAAAACTAAATCCAGGAGGGATGCAAATAAACATTTCGAGAAATGATTGTAGCTTGTGATAGAAACATTTCTCTTCATTTTTGTTGAACATATTCCCTTAGAGCTTGATAAAAGTAGATAGACTGTGGTCCTAAACATTCTGGCAGTTCATGTAGGCTTGGAGACTTAGGCATTCAGTGTGCGTTAAAAAGGGGAAGGGGGGGAAATCGTTCACTATTAAATTTTCCATGAATCTGGTGAATTTTTTAAAAAAATAAATTCTTATTTAATACAAATTAATCCACTTATGTAGCTAAAAATATCTAACTTAGTGTTGACAATAAGTGGCAACTATAGCAAAACATTGTCAAAGAAATTCAAGCTGCAGGTACTATAAAGCAATTACAGGGCATGGTTCGTGTGGATTACAAGCATTACTGCATTTAGCAGTCGATTTTGTTTGTACCATAGCCCCAGCTTGGAAAGAAGGAGCGGAAATGGCTAAGATGTTCTGGAATATAAAAATAAACAAACAGCAAAATAAATGATCTAGAGAGACTTTGGAACCGAGTTCAAAAGCACACTATAAAGCAGTTGGTCATTGCTTGTTCGCCTAATCACGCCAGGCTGGTGGGAGAATTCCTGTAAGACTTTTGGAGCTCACTGAAGCAGAGAGGACACAGTCAATGTGCTATTTTCTTTGGTCCAAGTCTTTGGTGCAGAATATTCTCGGTATTTTTGTTACCACTTGATATCAAATCCCAGCTGTGTCCATTGAAGTAAGCCATGAGCCCAGGACGTGACTTGGGCCAATTTACATGTGTGAGGGACTCTACCCCAGGTGGTAGCCGTTTGGTGAATGATTACCTGGCTGTGGCCTGCCTTTCTCCCCTGGAGATGCTTCTGTGCCTGGCCATCAGCAGAATTCCCTACGGCGGAAACAATGAAAGAGGACAGCCAAGCAAATTCATCCCAGAGTCGCCATCTTCAAAGAGAACCTGCCATCCCTTGGAGCTGTGCTCTTCTCTTCCATTTCTCCTCCTCTCCTCAAGATTGAAATTTCTCCTTTCAACTGTCTCTGTGGACATTTGAGACCGTGATCTTTACCCCCACGTGTCCACTTCTGCTTAACCTTCCCTTTTTTTTTATTTTTTTAAAATTTTTTTTTTCAACGTTTATTTATTTTTGGGACAGAGAGAGACAGAGCATGAACGGGGGAGGGGCAGAGAGAGAGGGAGACACAGAATCGGAAACAGGCTCCAGGCTCTGAGCCATCAGCCCAGAGCCTGACGCGGGGCTCGAACTCACAGACCGCGAGATCGTGACCTGGCTGAAGTCGGACGCTTAACCGACTGCGCCACCCAGGCGCCCCTTAACCTTCCCTTTTATGCAAGTTCCCATCCAGTGGCCCTTTCCCAACAGGCAGAGAACCAGAACCCCCTTTCTTATTCCTCATACCTCACGTGTATTTGGAGGCCTAAACTTCTGGCGTCATCCTGCAAAGAGCCAGAGGTGTAACTCAGTTATACTGTCCCACCGTTGAGGCAGTGCTTCAAAAGGTCACAGTGCATGCAGTTGCCCGGACCAGCAGAGATGGTCCCCTGTGCCACGTGGTGCGTGAGATCCCAGGTGTAGAACTGAAGTTGAGTCCAAATATCAGCTCCAGCTCCCACACACTGTGGAGCACCAGTCAGGTGCCTCGGTGTGTGTGTGTGTGTGTGTGTGACCCAGTTTTCTCATTCGCCAAAAAAGATGAGTCAGACTTCTCTCATAGGGATACTGTGAGGTGGAAGTGAAATATGTTTGTAAAGTATGGAGCACCGTGGTGGACACTGGGCAAATGCCTAATGAAGACAGCTTTCTGAACTGTAGGCTCTTAGAGAGACCGAGCATCCACATTCCCTGTTACCGCCAACCACCTCTCCACCACAAAGAGTTAAGGCTCTAAAAGGCCAGGGGTGTCCACCGATGTCTTTATTGTGTATTTGTGTATGTTTCCTGACAAAACTGAGCTGCGAGGAAGTGTAGACCCCCAGAATGGCATGTTTTCATTTATTCAACTTTGGCAAAAAACAGATTGCATTAGCCATAGCTCATATCCACTCGAAATGATTTCACTTGACTTCATTAAGCTTGAAGAATTGCACTTTTCATTCACCCCTTTCTTCCTCATACTTACTTAGCCTTTACAACTCAAAAGATAATTGCTCTATTAACAAATGTTTATAGCATAATAAAGGAGTGGGAGGGAGGAAAAGGACTTTCTTTCTTTCTTTCTTTCTTTCTTTCTTTCTTTCTTTCTTTCTTTCTTTCTTTCTTTCTTTCCTTTTTTCCTGTCTAGGCCATTCCCTTTAGTTTCTTGGAAGCACTGTAGAACAAAGGAATATGCCATATATTATTTTTGGAATTCAACCAAATGATTCATTTTTCAGCCACTAGCAAATAGTCCTTAGCCAAAAGACTTCAAGACCTTGTGGGGAATGAGGCTACCAGGAATTCCTAGTGGCTGAAAGGATGTCACCACCACTCAGAGCTGTGAAGAAATCTTGGCTTTACTGGAAATCAGGAAAAGGCGCTGGCAGGTATTGGTAGAGCCAGTGGAAATCCCCCTCTGGGGCCTGAGGTTGGGGGATTTAGGAGAGCTTTCCGGAGAAAGCTCCCCTCTTCAAGCTGATGAAGTGTTAGACTTTTCCAATAGAAATCTCTTCTAACTGTCTGTTATGAGCCGAATTGTGTCTCCCCCAACCTCCTGTGTTGAAGTCCTATCCCTCAGTAGCTAAGAATCAGATTATATTTGGAGATAAGGCCCATAAAGAGATAATTAAGGTTAAATAAATTCTGTAGGGTGGGCCCTAATCCAATCTGACTGGCCTCCTTGTAAGAAGAAGAGATTAGGACATGTACACACAGAAGACCATGTGAAGATGCAGAGAAGATGGCCATCTGCAAGCCACCAAGAGAGGTGTTAGAAGAAACAACCCTACCAACACCTTGACCTTGGACATCTAGCCTAAGCCACCCAGTGTGCAATATTTTGCGCTGGTAGTTCTGACAAACTGAGACACTGTGTTAAAGGACACATGCTACAAACTGTCATGACTAAGAGGATGCCTTCATGGTCTCCCCGAAAACATCCACAGGACTTTACAGAGAGTAGCTCTGACATGAGGAGTCTCCATTTGGGCACATGGCAGCAAGGTTCAGGAGTCAGAAGTGACCCTTCTCATGCACTTCACCTCTTTGAAGAAACTGTGCTTTATCGGTTGATAACCAGCGTCTTGGGCTGTCTTGACTTCCTTCTAGGACATTGTTTTCTTTATAAGGACCTTTGACAGTGAAGAGACTACTTAACTTCCTGCTCATTCTTCAGTTTCTCCCTCCTCCTTCCCCCTTCCCTTGCTCTCCTCCAGAATATAAATTTTGTTTTGTCCTTGACCCAGTGATAATATTTTCCTTAAGAATTATATGTGAAATTACCCCATCCTCAATATCCAAGCCTTCTCCTCACCTCTGACCCTGGAATTTTCTATGGTTTGCTCTGCCGTAGGGATTGGTGGCCAGAACGTTGATGAAGAGGCAGTGTCTACTCTACCATGAATCACCTAGGTCAGACAGGGCATATCCCCTCCGTGCTATAATGCCTCAGTTTCCCCTTCCTAAGATAGGGGGTCCAGGCAAACTTTTCTCTAAGATCCCTCCAGAATTAGCACACAATGGCTCTAATCCACCTGCTCCACAAAAATATACACCAGTACACACACAGATACACACACATCTCTCTCCGCTTGGATCACAAAGGCACAGCCATGTTTGAAGATCAGTTTGAATTCAACCACCAAAAGCCATGCGTTCTGTAAAGTCACGTAAGCAGTAAGCTGCACTTGCAGAAACCAGTCATTAATGGTCCCAAATAGGACGGTGAACTTTTCTTTGTACTCATCTCTTTAAGGGCTGCTACGATGCTTGTCCTAAGTCTTGCATATAAGTCATAATTTAAGAGAGACGTGCGAAAACGTTTGATCCAGATGTGTGATTTTTTTTTTTTTTTTTTAAACACACACAGCTTGTTTGCACACTGCCTTTTACCCACTGCAGCAGTTTGGCCTCTGAGGATAACTAAGAAAAACCTCTGAGATTGTTCGGGGGAGCTTCACCTGCCAGTCTGGGCTGCACGATCTCTATAGCAACCAAACATAAATCAAGGAAATGGCCCCTTTTGTAAGTTGGTTAATAGGCACAACATGCTTCTTTAGAAAATCCAACCATTCTTTCAATAGACTTTGATTGAAAGTCAGCCTTTTCTTCAGACACATTCACATTCACATCTAGTAGCAGCTTGTATGGCTGTCCACGGGCTAATTTATTACCCTTTAAAGATCTGGCAAAGAAAAAATGGCTCTCAGAACAATGTTTACATTCAGAGGCATAAGCACAGAACCACAAAAGAGCATCCTTTTGTTCTGAACTTGGAATATTAATCTTTAACCTAGGACTTTAGCGTTCCCCTTCTTCTGGGGTTCAACAGAACCTTCTCCTCTCATTAAAATTTTACCAATTTAATAGGACTTTGTTTCTAATATGAGAGAAGGGGGAGTAAGCCTTCCTCCCATTGTTTTGCCAAACCTTGATAGAGATTAATTGTTTCTCAGGCTCCCCGCCCTTTGCCTGTAGAATACTTGGCTTTAGGGACTGCTGATGAGGAAAGTTGGCTCTGTTGTCCATAAGAGAAGAATTTGGCTAATGAACAAAAATGCAAGGGATTCTCCTCATCCGTCTTCATGAAGCAAGGAAAGGGCCATCAGTTGGTGAATTGGCCCCCTCTTATCCCGTCCCACCAAAATGTAATTTGGAGATGGATCCAAGAAACGCCCCGCACTGAGCCCATCTCCCAGTGTCATAGGGTGTAAAGGCCAAGTGGGGACACACATGAAAGGACTTCTCCTTTCATGCAGGCAGGGGCACATCACTAAGTCAATGGTGTGCTTTCCCTCAAGCAGGGAGCCAAACTCTGGACCCTGTCTTCCTTTGAGGTAGGGAGGGGAGATGGGGAAAAACCCGTAGAAACAGACCTTTGTAGTTTGTTGTGTTTTTTTTTTGGTTTTTTTTTTTAAGTAGATGAGGAGATGAAAAAGTACTTCTAGAACAAGAGGGAGCTTGCTCTGCTCTGTGTAGTTTCATATCACAGAGGAGTTGGGCAAGAAAAGATTTACATTAATGCCTCCCTCTTTAGCTGTCTTAAATCTTCAGAAACCAAAGTCTTGAGAAACCAGACGCTTCAGGAGCTCCCATTCCTTTGATATGGTCAGCTGTCCCGACTGGCATGAGAGGAATAAAGAGTTGGTTTCACAATGTGCGTGTTCAAACGTGCTCTCTATTATAGTCCTAGCACTGTGTTATAAGAAAAAAACCGTCTCATGCTCTGTAGGGCTGGCCACTTAGAAATAGTTTTTGCCTTAGCATTAGCCTGGAAATACCTTTGGAGTCTGTCAAACTGATGGGCCTTCCAAAATGTAACGCAAAATAAGAACAGTGTGTCGGAGATCCTCTCAAAGGCAGAAAGAGATCCTAGGCATTCAATGAAGCCAAGTGAGTTTTCTTTGTGCCTGGATGCCCCACGGAGCCAAAAGGTAGCTATCCTGGTTATTCACAGCCTGGCCGGATAAAACACATCGTGCGTAATTTTCCACCACATGCCTCTATCCGTCTTCTGACACGTCTTGGAGAGGCAGAAAAGTACAGTAGCCTAGCCAAAATGGCGGCCAGGGCACTGAATAGTCAGGGTTCAAATCCCGGTTTTGCTGCTCCCGGGCTCTGTCAGTTTGGACAAGTCACCTTCACCTCCTTCTGCTCAGCCTCTTCACTTGTAAGATAAAGTTAAAGTAGTACCTGCTTCGTAGAGCTGATAAGAGGATTCAGTGTATTATAAAAACCGTGTAGAACAGTGACCGGCCTATCCTATGTTAGTTGCTACTAACGTTTTTAGTGTTTTTGCTGTGGTTGACGCTGTTGTACCGTTGATATTGTTGGACTACAGAAGAAAGCACCTACGTTTTCCGAGTTCAGCTGACATTTTGCAGCGACACTGGCCAAAAAGAAAACAACTTCCCCAGGCTGGAGTAACTTCACCAAGAAAATCCCGACATAGGATTCAGCCTGTGTCTGCAGCAATGATCATCCGATTTGCCTAAAATCCTTGTCACCTGATATCCCCACCCTTGCCTCTAATCCTATTTGATGGAAACCCCTCAAGCTCAGGAGTTCTGGCTCAAGAGGCCGTGGACGTGTGCCCCACGTCTGTTCTCTGCCACCAACATCAGGACCTGGTTTCAGTGCTGCAATTCGAGTACAGAATGCTGGGGCCCAATTTCGCATGTGCCAGAGCCTGCGATGGTTAATCAGGGCTCATTGGTCCTCACCCCTGCTCGTTTGTTCAAAGGGCTTTTGATCCTTTCAATAAGCCTCCTCAGCTCCAGCACAAGTATAAAGGAGACAATAGCTTCAGAGGAGGTAAGAAGGAGTACTCACCAATGGGTTCACAGGGGAAAGCGCAGCCTGATTTCCAAGCAAGAGCCCCACATCCGTAAGAGTTTGATGAACGAGTCCGAACTTGCCGAAAGGATCGGTGGACTTAAAAAACAAAGAGTTTGTTGTTGTTGTTGTTTTTAGTTATTTTGTCACCAGTTAAGAATTAAGTTTTAAACATTGGTTGCTCACGGAGGAGCAGCAGCAGATTCTAAAGGGAGGGGTTGAGGTTTTGGAGAGAGACTGTCGAACCCCAAGAATTCAACTTCAGTTGTTGTGGTGTGGCCTGAGGCAAGGCCTCGTCTTGAATTCATGTCAGCTGTCCATCCGTCAGTATCCAGTGACGGAAAACAAACACCATTTCAGCTATTTCTACCAGAAGGAATTTAATACAGGGAATTGGTTGTACAGTTGATGGAAGAGCTGAAAGAAGAGCCTCAAAAGCTAGGACAGCCCGGATGTTCACTTCAACAGAAAGCTGCTTCCGCCCCTGAGGCTTCCGGGGCGAGAGGAAGGGGTAATGCTACCAGAGCCTAAGACTTTAAGACAGTGGGATCTAGAACCCTGGAGAGGATTCGGTCACATGGGAGAAACCCCTAAGGCAGACGGAGAGAGGTCCTGGCTTCTCATCGCATCTGCCCCCCCCCCCCCCCCCCCCGTGGTGGAAACTTCCCAGAAGCCATTTGGCCATGTAGTCATGTTTCTCCAGTCTTTCTCCCTCTGTTACTGTCAAAATAGAAGATAAAATCTTTGTTTGTTTCTTGTCGTCGTCGTTGTTGTTGTTTGCAGATTTGTTGTAAGATTCAGATTGCCCTTCCCCCGCTCTGCTGCCTATCAGGGTCCCGTGGCATATAGGTAGATAATGGTGGGTCATTAACCCTGTGCTATGTGATCAGTCCTGTACTCTGATCCCATGGTATCCCATGGACACCAGAAAGTGTTTCTACGCGTTTTCCTCTAAAAGCAGTCTTAATATGTTCATTTTCCCGAAAGGACCATGGAGAGCCCTACGGTTTCCATTTACCATGTAACTCTCTTCTGCTGGAGAAGCAATATGGTGTGGTGTTCAAAGCCTGGCTGTGCCTGCTGTGTGATGTTGGACCGTTTGACTTCTCTGTTCCTCAGTTTTTCTCATCTGTAAAGTGGGATTAAGAGTAGGCCTTAAGTGGCTCAGTGGGTTAAGCGTCCGATTCTTGATTTCGGCTCAGGTCTTGATCCCAGGGTCTTGGGGTCAAGCCCGGCATTGGGCTACACGCTGGGCATGAAGCCTATTTAAAGAAAAAGAAGAGAGGAAGGGCGGAAGGGAGGAGGAGGGAGGGAAGGAAGGCAGGCTGGCTGGCTTAAAAAATGGGGCTTCTGGGTGACTCAGTTAAGTGTCCGACTTTGGCTCAGGTTATGATCTCACGGTTTGCGAGTTTGAGCCCCGCTTTGGGTTCTGTGCCAAAAGCTCAGATCCTAGAGCCTGCTTTGGATTCTGCATCTCCCTCTCCTCTCTCTGCCCCTCCCCTGCTTGTTCATGTTTCTCTTTCTCTCTTTCTCTCCCCCACCCCCATCTCTCTCTCTCTCTCAAAAACAAACAGGGGCACCTGGGTGGCTCAGTCGGTTAAGTGTCCGACCTCAGCTCAGGACATGATCTCCTGGTTCTTGGGTTCAAGCCCTATGTCGGGCTCTGTGCTGACAGCTCAGAGCCTGGAGCCTGCTTCAGATTCTGTGTCTCCCTCTCTCACCGACCCTCCCCTGCTTTCACTGTCTCTCGCTCTCAAAAATACATTTTAAACAGCTAAAGCAAAATAAAATCAAGGATTAAAAAAAATAGTATAGTCCCAACCTCATGGCTTTTTCTTGCTTGCTTTTTTTACTCTGCCTGATGATACAGGGGTGTGTTCTCCTAGGTATTAACTGAAAATTTGCTCAGGCCCTGCCGTAAGTCCTGACCTGTCAGTGGTCTGTTTTTATTGCTGCCATAGGATGATGAAATGGGACTTTTTCTGCCTGGGTTCTGACTAAGGTACCAATATGCTAGATATCAGATACCAATCTGCGTGTAAGGCAGATCATCAAAAGCAAGAGGGAACTTGTTGAGAACAAGTTCCGGGAGTCTTCAACCCAATCCCCACCAGCAGCCACAAGGACAGTTCAACAGTATCAAGGGAGGAAGGGCTCGTGGGTGGTGCAGTTGGTTAAGCATCCCACTTGGTTCCTGCTCCGGTCGTTTTCTATTTGTGGGTGTCAGCCTCATGTCTGGCTCTGTGCTGGCAGTGCAGAGCCTGTTTGGGATTCTCTGTCTCTCTCTCTGTCTCTGCCCCTCCCCTGCTTGCACTGTCTCTGTCTCACTCAAAATAAATAAATAAAACTTTTCAAAAAGTACCAAGGGGGAGAACAAGCGTCTGTGGTGGATTTGGAGAAAGGGGAGCTTTGCCTCACTCACTGAAGATGTTTCTCAAAAGGTTGTCTCATTGACTGATTCCATAAATGTCGATCAGGGACTAGGTCTAATTGAGTTGTTGGTCCAAGAAAAAGAACCCTCAAAAATGCATAATCTAACCTAATATTATACGTTCAGGGTATGGTCAGATACCAAAAGAGGCAAAACTTGAGATGAGCCTTGAAAGAAGAAATGTAGAAAAGGATCAGAAGAGGAACATAGTATGAAATGTTCCAGAATTAAGGAAAAGTCCTCTTAGCCACAGAAAATCTGAAGGGCCAGGCAAGCTGGAATACTCCTAAAAGACTCTGTCCCAAAGAAGCTGGGAATTAGGGTTTTGTTAGAAACTACTGCTCAAAGGAAAACCGAGATAGATAGATCCGTGGGAAAAGGTGGGTGGGGAATAAATTCACCAATTTCTAGCTTGGGAACCTCAAGCAAAGTATGTCCCTGTATCTCTATTTATGATGTGTGAAACTCTGATTTTACCCGTAGCTACCTCTTGATGTGAGATTAAAATGAGTTTGTAGGAGAAAGTGTTCAACATGGTACCTGGTGGGTAGAAAACATCCAAAATTCTTAGTTCAGTTATTTCAATTATTTTGTGGTAAAGGTCTGGTAAATTTAGGGAGGAAAGAAGAAAAGGATAGGAGTGATGGGAATCACTGGGGGGAAATAACCTCATTCTACTTAGGAGGGTAATCTTCTTCCCTGTCCAAATTGTTTTATTATTTAATTCAGTGATTCACAGGTTCATGTCCAGCCTGACCCATGAGCTGGTCCGTGTCATTATTATCGGTTATAAGTTGAAAGTCCTACTGCTTTTATCTTCTTGACTGGATCATGAGATTGGCCAAGGGAACCAGCCCTCTCATTAGCCTGCCATCCCCAGAAGCGCTTTCTTTCCCAGATGTTCTGGAGAGGATGTTCTACAGGAACAGGGAGATACTCTTTCCGTATCGTGGGAGGTCCCTCAGGCCTATGGACCAAGATAGTTCCTGGAGACTTTGAGTTTGGTTTAGGGGCTCTCATTCTCTGTGTGTCTGTCATCTAGAGAGAGTTGAGTGGACTATGAAGTAGCTGAAGGTCCAGTTCCTTTGTGTGGCCTCTGTGACCTTGTAAAAGTCTACACATGTAAACCTCACGATATTCACGTGCCTCTGCGATGGGACGCAGGTTGGTGTGTGCCCGATGTGGGTGCACATCTTTCTTAAGAGAGGATTCATTGCTTTCTTCATATTCTCAAACGATTAAGAAAACAATAATAACCGGCTTAGGATAAAGCAGGGGAGTTACGGTCTAGATTCCCCACCAGCAGAATAGTCAGACCAATATCTGAAGCATGGTATATCAGAGAAAGGAAGGAGCTTATAATCGGCTCATTTAACCCAGCACCTCCCCCCACCCCCTCACTGCGTAGTTGAAAACAACTGCGGACCCAGAGCCACTTTCTCTTTTCCAACTTATGGTTTACTTTTAATTTTATTTTGGATTTAGACTGGTCAAAGGCTTTCCTGCCTCCTCGGCAGAGATGTAATACAATATGAACTCATAAGAATCACGGTTTGTTTGTTTTCTTGTAATCTGAAACAGCTTTTATCAAAAACCTAATTCATGAAGAGAAGATCATCGTGGGCAGGAAAAAGCAGATCTTTGTGGGGGGCTTTTTCCTTTCCTTTACGATATAAGGACTCCATAAAGTATTTTCTCCTCGTTTTCTCTCCTATGAAAAGCCAAGAGTCCGTGCAATTTTTTTCCCCTCGTCTTCCAGTCTAGTCTCACGCATGGGATTCATTAGACAAGACGAATCACTGAGAGAACATTTATCTTTATCCAGGACATTGTTTGCAGAATTTTTTGATGTTGTCCTGGCATTTCCACTTTTTTAGCGGCTTTTTGTAATGACGGATGGGCTCCACTGTTCTAATGCCTGGTGAGGCAAGCATTCACTTATGTATGTGTATGTACATATGAGAAACATTAATTTTTAATTTACTCTGTTTACCTTGAGACACTGCCAGTGGGTGATTCAAATATCCCGCAGAAAGGGGCTTTTCTTTTGTAATATAGGACAAAGGACAGCTAAGCTCGTGTTCTTTCTTCAAAGCAGAGGTTTGGAGGGAGGGACAATAGTATTTATTTGTGCAGCTTAGAAAAGAACTATTTTGAGGATGTAAACACTCATATAATTGTATTAAGACTTGCTACCAAATCTTCTCATCTGGTATTCGCTTAAAAACTAGGCTTAGACACAGTGATAAAGAACCGGCATGGGCTGTTCCCACGTTCCTTTAATTTGACGATTCCTTGTGTGACTGTATTTAAGAAGTGAATCTGGGGATAGTGATTTGCATAGTGGTAAGTCTAGGCTGCTCTCTGATTTCTAGACCCAGGTGTGACAGCGACATCGGGACTCTCCACCGTCTTCCCCGCCTGTCTTGGACTTGGGTGCCCCAGGAGCCTGGATGCATGGGGTCTGCTCATTCCAAGGGGGAGCACAACCTCTCAGCTTCTTCCAGGAAGGCTTGGGGATGAAAACTGGAAAATTCCAAAGGCTTTCCAGTAACTGTAGTAGGCAGTCCTATACAAGAGATTGGAGGCCTCGGTCACCTCTCCCCCAGGTTATCCAGGCGCTACCCAGGGTTTACTCAGATGCAAGAGGCCAGTCCTGGTCCCAAATGCCAGAAGAGAGCTGGAGGATCTGAGTGAATCGTTACTGTCACAGCTGTACGGGGCCTCCTATTCAGGCTTCCGTGTCTGGCTGCGCTGACGTGCACTGCACAAGGGCAACACGTCTAAGGGGATGCATTTCACTTTGTTGATGTCATAGACTTGTGCCATTATTAAAAAGTTTTCTCGCAGATGGCATCGTGGTGACTTTTTCTAACAAAATCAGTGTCTTAGCTCAGTTTTGCGTAACAGAGCAAACTTTTCAGTGAGCATTTACTGGAGATGCTGGTTAATTACTTTGACCTCTCCCCTCAGAGCAGCCTTCTTAATATAAATTCAGAGGATCGGTCAGCTCTGGTAAGGAAAAAAAACCAAAATGTATCCTTATTATCACGTACTCCTAACTGAAATTTAGAATTATGAATGGAGACACTGACCACAGTACTATGAGCAGTGCCTAGGATTTCTTTTTTCATATCACATCCAAATGGTCACAATATCTCAAAATACTATTCATGCCTGTCACTTTTTCAGAGTTGTGATAGTTGTTAAGACTTATCCCTACTATGCTATTTAAAGAGTTCATAAAGAGGGGCATCCATTGCTATATCACAAGAGTTTAAACAAATATTTCAGCTGTTTCTTCATAAAACTGGCCTCCTTTATAATCCTGTATATTTTATCTTATGAAACACCATGCTGAGAAAGGGGTTTATAAGACTCACCAGCCTACAGAAGGGTCTCTCTCTCTCTCTCTCTCTCTCTCTCTCACACACACACACACACACACACACACACACACACACGAGGCAGAGAGAGAGATTTTGCTAAAGGAGGTTAAAGAATAGAGAAATAGTAATTCTTGTCATTTCTCCTTTTCAAGAATCCTTTGGCCACCCTCTTTCCTCAAAAACATCCCGGAAAAGTCGTAATTACGGTATGAATCCATGTGAACGGTTTGCCTTTTTTGTCTAATGGCCATGCAGCATAATTACAAGCCCGTATGGCATAAAATATGTGTCCAATTTATCTTCAGTTCATTTTATTTGATTTAAGTACCAAAATGTGGTCGTTTTAGCAGCCTCCCTAGTTTTGTAGTTTGTGCTTTAGGAAGATCCGCTTGAGGGGGTAGAAGAGATCACATGAAATCACTTGAGAATCACTGCTCTAAATTTAACCTGTGCTCCCTTATCGCTGCTGTGGTGTCTGACACTCTCTTGTGTAACAAAAAACGACAGTTTTCTGTGAAATGTCCTTGCATTATAATCTGTCTAACATAAACACATGCTCTCCTTAATGTGGAAAAATGATTACGATGCTTCGCAACGTGTCACAACTTTTAGATTGTGTTTCTGCGGAGGAAGGACAGCAGATATAGCCAAGCAATAGTCTGATCGTTCGGTGCACAAGACAGTCGCGTGCAAATCCCAGTCTCTATAGCTCCTGAATCCACATGGTTTCCTTGTCTGGTATTAGCAAAGGCGATCTAGTCTCTGAATCAATCAGTCCAGATTCTAGAAGGAACTGTATGATTGTCCAAGTCTGATGTCCTCCTGGGCCCATTCAGGACCCAGGGAGACAAGGTCCCACAGTAAGAACAATCCTGCAGGGACCCCCGTAGGTAGTGGGCAGATCTGTGAGAAAATGGAAAGAGCCAGAGCTTTCGGTAACAAGACCATCAAGACTTAAAAAGAGAGACCATAATGGTTTCTTAGAGCAGCCAAGACTATATGCATCAGTGCCCATGAGTGTTGACAGTACATACCCTTGGTGGCCCTGAGTGGCATGGAGACCTGAGCATGAAGGACAGGCTAGCAGTTCTTTATATTTTCAGGGAACACGAGAAGCCCTTTTATGTGAGTGTCTCTGTGTTCGGCAATTTTTATGTACATTGTCTCATTTAATCCTATTTCCTGAGGCAGCACCTGCCAATATTTCTGTGACATTAATCTCCTTTCTGGAATGTCTTCGTAGGATTTCAGTCCTTTCCTTTATTGCCAACTTTTTACGGGAGTCCCTCACCTCACACACATAACAGCTTCCTGGCACCTCACATGTGCTCCCCGACTTTGCCTGTTGAGTCCTTGTCCTTCTCTTCTGCTTGGCCCCCTTGAGTCATGGCAGTAGCTGAGGACTCTGCTGTTTCTGGGGCTGCTGGAGGGGGGAGCCACCACCGTGATCTCCATGCTGTGCCAAAGATACTTCTCTGCTCTGGTACTACCTTCACCAGAGGTGGTTGAAGCCATTGGTGACAGGAACTCCCACCACAGGAGCCTCAGATGCTCAAGATAACACCGAGATCTTTGTCCTCCCCAAGACCAGGACCTCAAGTCCCATTGATATTCTGGAATTTTAAACATTCTGAAGTTCTGCTTGGATTCCAATTCAAGATGGCGGACGAAACATGTGCAAACACTAACACTCCCAAGCACAATGCGGAATTAAGAAACGCAGTTGACAAATATTTGTCTACACCCCACAACAAACCTGAAGAGGGTATATTTTCTACTAAGTAGAAATGGAGGAAGTAGACAAAACCTCATGGGTATAAGCAGCAGGCGCCCATGTTCACACAGCTCTGCACAGAGCTGTGAGTAACTTAGCGCCTCCCGAGAGCCAACAATCCCACACGACCACTTCACCTCTAGGCCATAACAGTGCAGGACACAAAAGGGAAAATCCTCCTGTGGAAGAAAAGCACAGAACTGAGAGTCTTCAGATATCCAAGGGAGACCAGTTGTAAGGAAAAGAAACTGTAGGCTCAAGAAATGGAAGAACTAATCCCATATGAGATCAAAATATTAGAATAATGCGTAAAGGATTTTAAAATTAAAGAAAGAAAGAAAGAAAGAAAGAAAGAAAGAGAGAGAGAGAGAGCTTCAGCAAGCCACAGGAGGGAATCCTATCACTAAAGTCAGAATAGGAGGTCATATTCATATAAAAAAATAGTTAAAAAAAATCAGAGATCTTAAAATGAAAAAAAGTAACATTGTTATTAAAGTTTAAAACTCAATTACATTAGTTGAATTGTATCCTGGACTCAAGTGGAAGGTAAATCCCTGAGCTGGAAGATAAATAATGGGATAAGAATTATTAAAAGAATCTTAAAAGACCAACATGCACCTTGTAAATAGTACCAAAAGAGAAAACAGCATGAAAAAAAGAATAGTGGCCATATTTTTTTTTTCGGACCTGAGTTCTCTCAATAAATTTACACAGATGCCAATCTGAATAAATAAAAGCAAGTCATAAGCACAAAGAGGTATCATTTCACACTCCCTAGAAAGGCTAAAACCAAAAAAGCTGGACAATAAAAAGTAGAGGCAAGGATGTGGAGAAATTGGCACCCTCGTACGTTGTGGTGGGAATTTTAAATGACATTTAAATGACAAATTTAAATTTGTCTAGTAGTTCTCCAAAGGTTCCACATGGAGTGAGCATTTTAACTAGCAATTCCACTTCGAGGATACACCCAAAGAGACTACACAACCTTGACCCCAAAAGTTTGCACAACACTATACCTAACAGCCAAAAAGTGGGAGCAACCCAAATGTTCCCTAGCGGATGAATGGATAAACAAACGTTGAATGAATGGGTAAACATACAATGGAATATTATTCAGGCATAAAAAGAAAGTACTGATACGTTACCGCAGCACAGATGAACCCCGGGAACATTATGCCGGTGCAGGAAGCTAGTCGTGAGAAGCCACATATCCTATGATCTCATTTAGACGAAACGTCCAAAGTAGACCAAAACGACAGAAAGAGTAGACGAGTGGTCGCCGGGGGCTAGAGACAGGGCAAAACAGTGAGTAACTGTTAATAGATACGGGGTTTCTTCGGGGGTGGAGGGTTGATGAAAATATTTTGGAATTAAATAGTGGAGATGACCGCACAACTCAATGAATATACTTACAGTCACTGAATTACATACTTTAAAGGGGGAATTTTATATTATGTGAATTACATCTCAAAATATTTAAAAAGAAAAAACAAAAAAAGTCCTCGTCAAAGCTGGGCCGCGTGGAGGTCCTACTTGGCCCTGTGAGCAGAAGTTCCTCCTTTTCTGCACTTTCGTGGTTTGGGTGTTAAAGTACTATACTCCACTTATCATAAAACGTGTTTGTGTGTGTGTGTGAGAGAGAGAGAAAAATGGCATTTTCTGTATCTTCCTTTACATTGTCGTTTCTCGGTTTCTAAGGGGACTTGGACTGCAAGATCTGAATGGCAGGCTCATACTGTCCTTAGAATGGCTCCAATGCTCTGATCAAACAAGTGTTTTTCATGTTTGTTTATTTCTTGAGAGAGACAGAGTGTGAGTGGGGGAGGGGCAGAGAGAGAGAGAGAGAGGGAGACACAGAATCAGAAGCCGGCTCCAGGCTGTCAGCATAGAGTCGTCTAATGCGGGGCTCGAACTCACAAACTGCAAGATCATGACCTGAGCCGAAGTCGGACGCTTAACCAACTGAGCCACCCAGGCGCCCCTCCGATGCTCTATTCAGAGCCTGAATTCATTCCTTTGAGTTCTTTCCCACGAGGCCCCTGGGTCCTTTCCTCGAACAGCCTCTCGGCCCGCGCAGCAGCTCCAGCCGGAAGCCCAAGGCACTTGGCAGAACTTTGGGAGGTATCACTATCTCCGTTTGCAGGTGAGAAACCCCAAGCTCAGAGAGATTGTGACATGAGAAGCAAAGAAAACCGACACTGATTGTATCCTCTCAAGCCTGCCGAGCCCCTGATTCTTCAAGTGCTTTTAACCGTGAACCCCCGTGGACTCTACTTGTCACAGGCCTCCATGCTCCGTAATAGCTCCAGTTAAGCTAGAACAGAGTATTTAACAACAGTGGCAAAGCTGAGCTTCCGTTGTATTTTTGGAGACCCAAAGAGTCAGTAGAACAAAGGCCGTGACTGAATGAATGCAAAATGAAGACACATTCCTGTCTGACTTCAGATTTCCTATCTGATCTTTCATGACCTTTTCTCTGGACAGACACCAGCAGGCAACGCCCCCACCCCCCGACACACACACTCACACACACACACACACACACACACACACACACACTCTATTGAAAAGTCACCGTGTAAAAATGATTCCTACGTGGTGGTGTTCGTCATCTTTCATCCATCAGTAAATACGTTGTATCAGTGCTCAGGTGCCCTACTTTGTGAAACCTGGCTGTAATAAAAAAAACTTCCAAAAAAGAAAATAGCATGAAAAAGAAGAGTGGTCATAATATATTTTTTTAGTACAGTCCCTGGCATAATTTCGGTAGAGTTGCTTCTGTGCCCCACAGAGCTACCGCCAGCCTAGCAGAATGTTTTTAGTTTGCTTTATTTTATTTGGCTTGGTCTCGGCTTGTTCCTTAACTGCCGACTGCAGAGTCCAGGGTTTAAAGGTGAAGCATAATGGTGGATGCCCACTGGTTTAACAAGGCTTGTGAATACTGCCAGGTCGTAGCCAAAGTAGTCCTGAGGCTGAGGGGTGCCTGGTATGAGAAGGAGCATAGAGTGGCTCAGATGTTCCAGAAAAACAAAACAAAACTCAAAGCCTTGTAGTTCTTCCTAGCTCTAGCTCCCTCCACCCGGAAACGTGAGAGAAGATGCATTTAACCCCCTGGACTTCCGTGATATGAGTACATGCGCACCTTTCCTTTGCTTGCCTTAAAAATAAAAATAACCTTAAAATAAGCAAAATAAACTTAAAGGAGTTCTCAAACGCTCCAGCATGTTAGAAGAACCCCAGGAGATTTTAACCATCCTGATTTCCCAGACCTCATCCCTGATCATAATCTCTGGGGGCAGGATGCAACCGTCACTCGTTTTTAAAACTCCCCACGTGATTCCAATGTGCAGTCGAGACTGCAAAGCGAAGCTCTGAGCAAATTTGTGTCTTATTCAAGGCTTGCATTCTAATATCCAAGGCCAAGATTGAAAATAGAAAAAATTACTCTTGAAAACTCTTCTAAGTTGCCCATAAAGTAGAGTATAAGTGGCCTTGCTTCCGCAGCCCTGAATGGTTAATATGTGTAGATGCCTAATGCACCTAGAAACGTAGAACATAGAGTAAATGGTACATATGCAAAATATAATTTTGTTGTATTAATTATGTAACCGAAAGCACACACTCGGTTCAATTCAGGTTATTAAAATGCACAGAAGATGATTCCACGGTCCAAATGTGGAGTGAAAGTAGTGTTTGTATAAATGATTAAGATGTAAGTGTTAGGTGACCTAATGTCAATTTCAAGGGAGTTTTCATGACGTATCTCTTGTAGTATTTTTACAACTTCCTTGGGGTTCACGAAGCCAAGTAAACTCTCTTGTGATGCGCAGATCACGGCTAAACCTAGAAGCCAGCCAGTCTAGACTCCCCACCCACTGGGGGCCAGAGTAAGTCTTGCAGATAGTCAAGGCCTCTCAAATCCCAGCTCACCTGGCTGTTCTGGCCTTAATTTCAGTGCTTCCTAGAAAAGCTGCTTTATTCAGTTCTGCTAGTCTCCTCTTTTCTTGGCATGAAACGCTCGTTCCATTCCCACAGCTTTGTTTAGGCTTTGCTACTAGCTTTGAATGTCCCTCAAATGCCCTCCACCTGCCCATGATCCCACTACCCACTTCCATGCACCATCGGCCACAACTACAGTGCTCTAAGTATTGCTCCCTTCGGCTGCCTAAGGTGACCTGTTCCTTCGTTACTCAGCTTGTCTCTCATCTCCGCTCTTTGGGACTTTTTCATTGACCTTGATCTCTTCCAGACTGATCTGGTCAGTCCACACTTGGAATAATCTTTGACTCTTTTCTCATCCCTAATATTGAATCCCCCCATGAGTCCTGTGGGCTCCCACTTGAACGTCCCCCAGAATCTAATCACTGCCTACACTGCCACAAGTTCATGGTACCCTATAAACCCATCTGGGATATCGTAATAAGCACCAAATAACCTCCCTGCTTCTACTCTTGCCCTTAGAGATGGGCTTCCAGAGCCCTCCGGCGACTCCCATCGTGCTGAGGATGGAATCCAGAGCTCATCAAATCCTGCCAGGCCACATTAGCTAGCAATTCAGGCTTTCTCCATAGAGTTTTACCGTTCGTATTAGCAATAATAGCTGGCACTGAACAAGCAGTTAGTCTATATGAGGCACTGTTGGAAACCTTTGACGTGTTTTGCATGTTAGGAAACTGAGGCACAAAGAGGTCAGGAGACTTTCAGCAAGTACACAGCCAATAAGTGGTGAGCTGGGATTTCACCTTCTCGACCACTGCCCCACCCTTCCTCTGGGCAAAGGAGACCCCAAGATGTGCCTCAACCCACGCTGTCAGACCCTCATTTTAATTTCAGATATTTCAGGAAGGATCCCAGTGCTCTGTTTGTTTTCTTATGTTTGCGAATATATGTGTGTGTGACTTTAACCGTAGGAGGAAAGGTTTTAAGGAAGGAAAAGGAGAAGAGGGCTGGAGCCTGAATTAATTAGGGGAGCCCAAGTGGCTCAGACAGCAATGCCCCAGAGCCAAGCTGGAAGCCAAAAAATTTGTTTGAAAAACATGATCTCTCCCAGGCTGAAGATGACGTCAAATATATGGTGATCTACCACCCAAAAGGCAAAACCACAGTTTGCTTGTTTAAAGGCTGCTTTAGGTTGGTTTGGCTGCTGCAAACAGCAGGCTGCCGTGGCCAGCCAAGGGTTCAAAAGTTGTCTGGAGGGAGGAAACCCAGGTCTTGCCAGCTCAGAGGCTCTGCGTCTGCTGCGGGGTCAGGCCCCAGCCCACCTGTACGGGCTTTCCCTTTGCCACACCCAAGCACCGGTGTCCTCTGAAGCCCCATTCGTTGAGTGGCAGAGAGCGCTTCGGCTCCGACCGGAATTTCTTCCGAAAGAGTACAATGTCCCCCAGTGGCATACACAACAGAGAGAACGGTCTTCAGCAGTTGCACTGAAGGGTGAGCAGCACAAGGCAAGGGACCGGTTGGTTGAAACAGTCAAATATTTCAAGTGATTTCAGCCTGTCCGGTTCCCCTCTTGTCCCCAGTGCCCAGGCTCTTTGGATCCTGGCACGCACTTCAGTGACACACAGGTGACCTAAGTGGAGCCGTTGTGAGTATTTGGGGGAGAAGAGTGGAGGAGGCCGAGCCCGCCCCCCCGCCTTGACTGTATTCTAAGCAGTTGTTATGGGAAACAATGAAGAACCTGGGAGGAAAGGCCGGTCCCATGCCAAGGAGTGCAGCAGCACCCTGTTTTCGGCAGAGGGGAGTGAGCGGCCGTGGGGTTCCACTGATTGGGTCTCCGTGGCAGGCCGGCTGCCCCCCAGGAAGGCCTGGTATTCCTGTCCTCTCGGTGAACCTGCTTGAAAGGGATACAGGAGTTATTGGGTAATCAGGACTTGTCAGCGCCTCGGTTATGCAGGATGGTTCAATCCGATAATGTGAATGGAGCCTGTAATAGTGCTGATGAAAAGCACTCCAGTTTCAAAAGGGCCTTGAATGATTTTTTGTTCATTTTCTGTTTACATGTAATGTGTTATTGATGTCATTACCTTATAATACAGCGGCTTGTTTCATAGAAAAACCAGGAATTATTCATTCTTTAAAAAAAAAAAAAAAAAGCCTAAGAAGAAGAAAGAAGGAAAGAAAGAGACCCTGTTACGTGAGGAAAATTGCATCCGAATGCTACGACTGAAGCATATTGATTTTCTGGCACCAGACTTTTTAGATTAAAAATGCCAATACTAAATCCTTTCATGACCTATAGTTCATATGAAGTTCGCATGTCATTTACTATTATTCTGGGGGGAAAAAAAAGCTGAATCTTTAATGAAAACATAGTTGGGAAGAATGTCTGCTGTGTCTACAATTTGCATACCATTATAATAATGCCTGATTATGAGCTAAGCATGCTGCTTGCTGGTGAGGTGGGATGAACGTTTTTCTTAGTTCAAATCAAAAGCCATTTGTCAGTTTTAATTGTCTGCTTGTCTTGACTTCATCCTTGGAAAGAACTACAGATGGACACAGTTTTGATTGTCCAGGCCCATGAAGGACTTGGCATGTGTAGGTGAGCCCAACACTAGGACCCATTCCTTCACATTCCGCCAGGGTGGGAGACCGATGTCTGGTCTCGCCCGAGTCCAGAAACACTGATGGAACTGATGAGTCATTCTTCCCAGTTAGTTAAGAACTGTAACGTAGCCACCGAAGTCCCTGACATGGTCCTGATTTTGTTGCATCACTACTACCAATCTCAAAAGTCTCTCAGTCGACACGGGAATGCCCCAGTGGCGCGTGTGGTTGAGATTTTTCTTTTCTTATGGCACGCCATGAGCCAGCTTTGAAAGTGCAGCACAAATACCTTTCCTGAAAATCTGTTTCCTTTTACTATATTCTTCTGTGAAAGCCTAACATATTTACTGTCTGGCCTTTCACAGAAAAAAGAAAAAAACTGCAAAAATCTTCTCCTCCATTATGGTGGCCAAGAGTAGGTACAGCCGCTTTTCAGAGTTGCACTGCAAGCAGCTAGCATAAGAGAAGATTCAGTTATGAATTTTAAATCACGGATTTTTGAGTGAGATGGAATGTTAATGAGAAATCACCCAGTCCTACTTCCCAACTGACTGATGTTTGATTACCCCCACTAACGTTTCCAGTATTGGGAAAACGATTTTGAAGCCTGCCATTCTGTATTTTGATAGTTCTGTTAGGAATTCTTCCTTGTATCAAATAAAAATACATCTCCTCACAGGTTCTTTCCAATGGTCAGATTCCTCTGCTTTGCAGACGTGGGAACGAGTACGAACAGTCTCCAACACGGCTAATCATTCCGGGATTGAAAGCCATCACTGTTTTCCCCCTAGTGTTTTCTCCTTCGAGTTAGATATTCCCGTTCTCTTCCTTTGTTCCTTTTATGCTAGAGTATTGAGCCCTTGAAAAACCAAGCCCTTGAAAAACCAAAAAACATTGTCCAGATGCATGAGTCCAACACCGGGTACAAATGCAGTATTCCAAATGCAGTTCTACCAAGAGGGAATTAGAATCATCACCTCCGTCGTTCCAGAAGTAATATTTCTGCTTCCGTAAACTCTAAATTGCCTTTGGGGAGACCACATCTCACTGGTGAATCAGATTGGGCATGAAATCAACTGTCTTGATCTGCTCAGACTGCTATAGCAAAAGACCACCCATAGACCAGGTGGCTTAGACAGCAGGCATGTGTTTCTCGCAGTTCTGGAGGCTGGGAACTCCAAGGCCAGGTGCTCCCAGATTCAGTTCCTGGTGACAACCCACTTCCGGGTTTGCAGACAGCTATCTTCTTACTGTGTTCTAGCATGAACTTTCATTGTGTAAGGATGAAGAGAGACCTCTCTGTCTTCCTCTTCTTGTAAGGGTGCTAATCCCAGCAGGAGGATCCCGGCTTCGTGACCTCATTTAAACCTAATTACCTTCCAAAGGCCTCACCTTTGGAGTTGGGACTAAGGTGGGACTTCACTCTATGAATTTTGGGGGGATAAGACATTCGGTCCATAACTTCAAGTACATTACCTTTGCTGATAAATAGGAAATTATCCTGCTGTTTTCCTACCTTTGTTCCCTTTCCGTCCCCGGTCATACCTGCCTGCACTATGCCGTTATTTTCACAATGGAGCCTGATTCCTTAACTTCTGATAATTGCTTCTTAATTGGGAAGGAAGAAAATGAATGTCTCTCGTTCTTCCTCTCTTCATCCATCCATGCGAACAGTGGCTTCTTCCAGACTAATTATTCTCTTCCAACCTACTTTACCTTCTGTAAATGGAAAGGAAGTAGCTAAAAGCTAAGATTCTTTATGGGAATCATAAATGCTGTTCTACACATATTTCTGACTCTCTTCCTTTCAGCAGCCGGGTAGGATTGCCAGGCCAGAGGATGCAATCCGGCCAATGAATTGGGAATATGGAAATAATGTGTGTCACTCCAAGACTGTCACTGAAGTGCCAATTCAAAACCCCGCAGACGTCTCAGGGTGGCTCAGTCAGTTAAGCGTACATCCTTGGTTCGGGTCGTGATCTCACCATTCGTGAGTTCAAGCCCCGTTTTGGGCTCTGTGCTGACAGCTCAGGGCCTGGAGCCTGCTTCGGATTCTGTGTCTCCTTCCCTCTCTTCCCCACTCCCACTCACATTCTGTCTCCCTCTCTCCCTCCTTGCTCTCCCCCTCTTGCTCGCTCGCTCTCAAAAATAAATAAACATTAAGAAACATTAAAAAAAATTAACAACCCACAGAACTCTCTCTCTGGTACGGTGACCAGCTTTCAGGATAGTGGCTATTTTGTCACTCTGGGTCCCAGAATAAGGTGGCATGGAGCACAGTCCCCTGCTCAGAGGATGGACACGGAACCTAGGTGAGAAATAATCCTTTGTTTCTATAAGTGGAGGCTATTTGGCTGTTGCTTTTGCAACATCTGGGAGTGGTTTTGCCTTTCTGACACTCAAATTTTCCAGTCACTCATTCATATCGCATTAGTCAGCTCTTTGTGTAGTGCCTACTATGTGAGTGCACTTGGACTATCACAGCGAACAAAACACAAGTCTCTTTCTATCCTTGAGGAATACAGGGTTTGGACATTGCAATGGCCGAACCAGACCGGACTCCTCCCAGTACAATGTGGCGGATAGAATGTAGTGCATCTGGACAGAGCATCTTCAGACGTATGATGATCAATGAATGTGTTACAGAGAGGCCAGGCGAGGAGTAGGAGAGCCAGGATTTAAAGTGCCACTTCGGGGGCACCTGGATGGCTCAGCCGATTAAGCATCTGACTTCAGCTCAGGTCATGAGCTCACGACATGTGGGTTCAGGCCCCACCTTAGGCTCTGTGCTGACCACTCCTAGCCTGGAACCTGTTTTGGATTCTGTGTCTCCCTCTCTCTCTGCCCCTTCCCCACTTGCACTCTTTCAAAACGAAATAAAAATTAAGCAAATAAATCGCCAGTTTTGTCACTCACCTGCTGTGTGACTTTGGGTTGACCACTTTACCTGTCTGGGCCACTATTTCCCTTACCCGTTTCCACTTTTGCTCGATTTCACTCTATCCCGTTCATGCCGGTGGTTGTCCAGCCTCTGTTTTAAGGCTTTCGGAAACAGGATACTCACCACTTCCCAAGGCAGCGTTGTATCTCTGAGCCCCTGTGTCTGCTCAAATGTTTTTCCTCTGAAACTCTTAAGCTCTAAAAGCCTGACCATACAGGGATTTCCATCTTGTTGTGGAACCCTCCTTCCCCCACATGCCCCGTTCAGAATTTCCACATAAGTAAATTTTTTACTGAGCTCCTATTCTGTGCCAAGTACAGCCTTAGAGTAGACGCTCTGGGGACTAGAGAAAAAGTATACATGATGGCCCTGAACTTAAAATGCAGTTAGATGAGAGCAGCATTTAGATCCCAGGGCACAACGTATCGTGCTAAATTGTGCAGCAGAGTCAGGGGCCAGGGAGGTGTAGACGGGATGAGGGTAATCAAGGAAGCCATCATAGAGGCCATTGAACTATGCCCGGCTTGGAAGGTTTGACAATTCTAGGTAGGGAAGGAGAGGCAGATCAGACAGGGAGAACAACTTCAGGGAAGGCAAAGAAGAGCTGAACGTGGTAGATGATGAAAACACAGTGGAGTCGCACCCGGCAAGAACAGAGAGTCGGAATAAGCCCCAGATTCGGGCTAGCCCAGTGCAGCCAATTTTTAGAAGAATTCAGTGACAGAAATTTTCCAAGATAGAATACCAGCCATCTAGGTGGGTAGTAAAAGATATCTTCCTTTCCTTCTTGCAGGTTTTTGGTTTTTTGGATAGAGTGTTGTTTTTTTTTTTTTAAGTTTGTTTGTTTTGAGAGAGAGAAAGAGGGCACAACTGGGATAGGGGCAGAGAGAGACAGGAGAGAGAATCCCAAGCAGACTCTGCATTGTCAGCACAGAACCTGATGTGGGGTTCGAACTCACAAACTGTAAGATCATGACCTGAGCCGAAACCAAGAATCAGATGCTTAACCAACTGAGCCACCGAGGTGCCCCAGTTTCTTTGGTTAAAAAAGAAAGATCTTTGCCGACATGGGCCTTTTATCACAGGTTCTCCATTTGTTTACAGCTTTTATTTAATGAACGATAGCTGCAGTATCGAATTATAGATGTACCTCCCTGGACATTCCTTGTGTTGATGGCTGATACTGCACATCAATATAAACGGGTCAGTTAAGGGCTCCATGGGGATGCCGGGGGAGTTTGGGCTGTAACAAGACGTGGAGAAGGAAAATGTGGACAGGAATACCTTTGCCAAATGGGTTCCATCCTTTATATAAGTGATGGCTTTATTTTGGCTTTCAATGAGAATGGCTTTCCCCGAGGCACATATGGGACATAGACCGTTCAGGCTCATGACACAAACTCTTCAGAAAAACACAAGGCATGACAGTAGGGGATGTGAAGACACAACACTCGAGCTGCCCTTGCTCGGCCTCTGTGCTGACCTACGTACCTCCGTCTCCTCCTTCAAGTTAACTTCTAGTCTCCAAGAAAAAGTCAAGTGAAAACAAAAGTCACTCATGTCGTATTTAGCTGAGAAAGAAGGAAAGCAAGAAGATACATGAAAAAATAAATGTCGTGTTCAAAATGGAAGTTGGTTGCCGCAGATGAGTTGTTTCCCGCAGTGTAAGAGGAAGTGGGTAATGAATGTATTGAATCCGAGGCAATCATTTATGAAATGCCAAGGACGATGGGGGTAGAATCAGAAACAGCAGAAAAATTAATGTGTTATTTTCTATAAATGGGAAGGGGGAATTTTAGCTAATAACCTTTTGGAAAATTAAGGTTATTAAAAATAATAAGCTGACTCTTCTACAGACCTTGATCGTTTTCAAAACACATTCGGAGGCATTATTTCATTTGATTCCCGTGACAACCCTAGGAGGTCTGCAGAGTGGTGTTTTTTTGTTGTTGTTGTTTTTTGTTTTTTGTTTTTTTAACTTTTTTTTCAACATTTATTTTATTTTTGGGACAGAGAGAGACAGAGCATGAACGGGGGAGGGGCAGAGAGAGAGGGAGACACAGAATCGGAAACAGGCTCCAGGCTCTGAGCCGTCAGCCCAGAGCCCGACGCGGGGCTCGAACTCACGGACCGCGAGATCGTGACCTGGCTGAAGTCGGACGCTTAACCGACTGCGCCACCCAGGCGCCCCTGTTTTTTGTTTTTTTAATCTTCATTGTATAGATGAGAAACTAAAAATCGGAAAGGTTAAGGACTCACTCTAGATGACACAGCTAATAAGCAGCAAAGTCAGGGCTTTAAAAATCTCAGTCCTAACTCTGGTCTGGTCAAGTACAGAGGAAACGCAAAGCCTGTGAGTTATCAGCGGGTTTATAAAAAGTGATCCACTTGACAGAGATAGAATAGCAATGTAGTTTGGAGGGCATGGGCTCACTCTGCAGCAGAAATTGCAAATCAGACGCCTGAGGTCATAATCTAGTAGTAGATGAGCTTGTGCAATTATGGCCCAAACAATATTTACAGTTTATTCAATTTTTAACAAGATTTAAAAATCAGGATGTTTTTTAATAAAACCTGGATATGTGGCTTCTCTCTTAAACTTGGCACCCCCTCTGGGGCACCTGGGTGGCTCAGTCAGTTAAGTGCCCGACTTTGGCTCAGGTCACGATCTCACGGTTTGTGAGTTCGAGCCCCGCGTCGGGCTCTGTGCTGACAGCTCAGAGCCTGGAACCTGCTTCACATTCTGAGTCTCCCTCTGTCTGCCCCTCCGCCGCTTGCACTCTGTCTCTCGCATCGTCTCAAAAATAAACAAACATTTTAAAAAAATTTTTTTTAATTGGCACCCCCTGGTCCCACTGACCAGTGTTTCCATGTGACCATAAGCAGCAAGGGCTTAGGAGCAGCTGTCTCTCTTAGACAGACATGCACTTTGTAGTTTGCCACAGTCCCCACCACTCCGTGTTGTCCCCTGTCCTGGAGTCCAAGGATCAGTTGATGTTTCTCATCGTGTCTGTGCTGTTATTTTTTTTTTTACCTGCCCCTCTGTATCACTCACTGGATTCTTCAGGCATTTGAATTTATGTCATCACATCTGGAGGCAGCCTCTGGGCTCTACCAATTTCTGGCTGTGTGACCATGGGCGGTTACTTTCATCCGTAATGCCCCCATTTCTATTTCATTCTCTAAAAAAGGAATGATAATGACGGCACTCCAGTGGGTATTTGGCATTTTGTTGTCGTTGTTACTTGTTCTTTCAACATTATTTCTTTCTTTGAAAGTTCCCATCTTATGGGGATAAGGAAACCTATCTAGTTTTCAAGCATCCCTAGCATCTAGGGCACAAGTGAGGGACCCTCATCCTCCAATAAAACGGAGGTGAACCAGACTTAGGCTGAACCTAGCTTGCAACCCGAAGAAACATGTGTGTGCCATTCATCTTGCAAGAGCCACATGTCATGTCTGGGGACAGCATGGCAGATGTGTCACTGGTGCCATTCAAAACCTATCATCGGTTTGTTGGGATATGAGCTGGGATGTGTGCGCCCATTATTGGAAGCATCTGGGCTTCCTCCATGCTCTGGTATGATGTTAGCCACTATCTCTGGTTGTGTAACTTCCAAGCCTAGTTCTCTGGCCCTCCAGAAGAAGCTATGAGCTCCGGAAGATCCTGTAGTGAGTATCTCTTGCCTTTTGCCTCTCAGATCCACTCCACATCCTTCCCCTGTGCTGTATGTGTTGCACAAGGTGACCACTATAAAACTTTTTTTTTAACGTTTATTTGTGAGACAGAGAGAGAGAGACAGAGCATGAGCAGGGGAGGGGCAGAGAGAGAGGGAGACACAGAATCCGAAGCAGGCTCCAGGCTCTGAGCCGTCAGCACAGAGCCCAATGTGGGGCTCGAGCTCATAAACTGTGAGATTATGAACCGAGCTGAAGTTGGACGCTTAACTGACTGAGCCACTCAGGTGCCCCTCAAGGCGACCACTACAAAATACATTTCCCAAGCCCCTGTGTCAGCAGGTTGGTAGAGCCTAAAGTTCATGCATTTTGGGGGCTCTCTTTTATAAAAATAATTGAAAATTATAAATACAGAATGATGTACAAAAAGAGTGTTTATTTTTACTGAGGAAAAAAAAATCACAACAGATTACAACTCTTAAAAATTTAGAATGAGAAAAAACAGAACAAATAAAATATTGAAAGCCAGAAAAGTAAGATCTGTTTTTATTTGCTGTCGAGATCTCTCTCTCATACTTTCTTCCGAGAATCTTTGGCTTTACACTCTTTGACTTTCTTTTCCTAGGAAATAATTTGCTGGAGACAGAAGCAGAAATATAATTCCATCTTCCCTCAGTATGTTGACTAGAATTCACTTTTTTATTAATGACAGTTTAGAAAAGTTTCCATTCTCAACTCCTGAGTGGTGTGCTTATGTAAATTTTTAGGATCGGTTTCCTTTGAGGGTAAGCCCCTGTCAGGCTGCTTTCCTGGAAGAGCTAGAAGAGTTTAAGGCAGTTTGGGTTTCTCATGTCGCAATCTACTGCTTTGTCGTTGGCATCCTCGCGGTGAGACATCGAGGGGAGAGCCAGGGCCCACGGCCTGGTGGACCCTCACGTTTTAACGCAGGCCATTCGGACATCCGACACCACACTTTTCACCTATCTGAATGTCTGGTGGGACATTTAAAATTCATGAAGGAGGTGAAAAAATTCTCAGCGGGGTGGGACAGGCTGATGTGTGCAGGCATCTCCATCCTCTACGTACTCCGGGGTTCTCGGAACCCCCAGTCCTCCTGGCGACCACACTAGACTTAATTCCACACAGAAATAAGTGTGAGCCACATGCATGTGTCCCACTAGACATCAACTAAATCAACTTCCCCAAACCAGCCCTTGAAGCATACCCCAGACCACTCTAATGCCCCCTATTGGGAGAGGAGGTGTGGTAGAGGGGATGTCAGAGCACAGAGATAGCCGTCAGAACTGGGAATTAAAATGGCATATTTTCAAGTCCTCTGTGTAGAACCATGGATACAAGTTGCTCAGGCCCTTAGGAGGCCTTGTGAGCGGTCTCTACATGGTAAGAGGCCCTTAAGCTTGAGCCTCACTAACTTCCCCCTCAGCTCCTTTCTTCCAGCCTCGTTTGGCCAAAAGGAGGCATTGGCAAGGCCTTTGTTAACATCCTCCCTTCCTTTTACCCCTCCAGGCCTAGGATGGGTAGTGGCTTCCTGCCTGTCACTGCCCCATTCAGTTTTCAGCTCTTATAAAACATTGGTGAAAAGCAACTGTATTAAATTCATTCTCTTGGGTCACCTAGAATAGAGTTGCTTTCCCAACTGAACTCTGATCCATATTCTTTTTCTGCTTAAAAGAATATGCTCGGAAAATTTTGTCTATCTCTGAATTTGGCCTGAATATTGGTATAAACAGATGCCTATCATCCTCAGTCAGCTTTTTAGACGTGGCACCTAGTTGAGCCCACAGGTTAATCTGAGGGCCATTATACCCATAGGTTCTTTCTGTATTTACATATTTTCTGCTCTATCTGTTGAGAGATAGGAAGTATCATTTTTCTCTGTAATTGACAGATACGTAAAAGATGACATATTGTATTAGAAGAAAGCCTGAACTGTCGCTGAGCACAATTCAGAATCCCTGTAGGCACCAGACACAACACCCGTGATAGAACCAAACCCCTGAGCCTGGGTGGCTCAGTCGGTTAAGCGTCCAACTTCGGCGCAGGTCATGATCTCACCGTTTGTGAGTTCAAGCCCTATGTCGGGCTCTGTGCTGACAGCCTGGAGCCCGCTTCAGATTCTGTGTCTCCCTCTTTCTCTGCCCCTCCCCCGCCCTCTCTCTCTCTCTCTCTCTCTCTCTCGCTCTCGCTCTCTCGCTCTCAAAAATAAATCTACATTAAAAACATTTTTAAGGGGCGCCTGGGTGGCGCAGTCGGTTAAGCGTCCGACTTCAGCCAGGTCACGATCTCGCGGTCCGTGAGTTCGAGCCCCGCGTCGGGCTCTGGGCTGATGGCTCAGAGCCTGGAGCCTGTTTCCGATTCTGTGTCTCCCTCTCTCTCTGCCCCTCCCCCGTTCATGCTCTGTCTCTCTCTGTCCCAAAAATAAAATTAAAAAAAAAAAAAAAAAACATTTTTAAAAAAAAGAACCAAATTCCAAAAAAATGGTACAAAGTAGTATCTGTAAATATTTTAGGCCAAGGAATCTAGTGGGATTAGAACTAGAAACGGAAAATGAAATTTTATTTCATTTGGAAAAGCGTGCCCGAGAGGAATAATGTATAATTCAGACACATCGGTAGCAGAGGAACCCAGGACGGTGCTGGTGCTAAAAGAGGAATAGAATAGTGGTGACGACCACTTTTGGTGCCGTGCTGTAGTCAGATTGTAATAATATTTTAGGACCCTAAACTGGACTGGAAATCGATGAGAGAACAGCAGATGGGATGTCGGCCATAAATGGTGAAAAGAAAAGACAAAACAGTACAAACTGCGTTGCAGAGGACTAACCCGTACGACGATGAGATGTTGTCCTTCGTCTTTTTTCTGTATTGGAGACATTTTCAGAAATGGGACACTTTATTGTAAGGGACCGCGAAAGTCATTCACACCCTAGAATTTGAGAAGGAATCCTAGAAACTACTTGGTTGATCCCCTCAGTGTACAGATGAAGCAGTGAGAATCCAAGAGAGAATCAGTTGGCTTCGGGTTAGCCACATGGGCCAAACTAGGACTTCTCTTTCCCCTCAGAATTTTACTTCCGTAGGAACTTACAACTCTATAAATGCTAACTGAGAGAAAACTCATAGCTAACCATAAGGATTTGCTGATTCTAATTAGCATAAAAAAAATCCACGTTTGCATAGATAAAAAGAATAATGCAATAATTAAAGGTATCTTGTTGTAAGAGTAGCTGCTGTGTTTTGCTCTCCACTGTATCCATAGTATCTACCTTGTGTCTGACACAGAGAAGGCATTAAATGGATGTTGGATATTCATTAGCTGGATCATTGGTTGATGAGTGGATGATTAGATGGTTGGATGAGTGGGTAGGCGGGAGGGTGGATGGGTGGAAGGAAAAGGTGAGTGACCTTCGGCGGGGGGGGGAATTTAATCTGTTCCCTCATTTCCTGAGGAACAACTGACCTTGGCAATTCTGGGCCATGCTATCTGAGAATGAACACAGCAATAACCACATTTTGTAATAATCCCAAACAGCAAGGGTTTCGTATCAGGTAACATAATAAAGCCAGTCTCATTTTCATGATCAGTAGACTTGAGATTTCCAAGAGAGGAGCCCAAGAGTGTCAGTAGATGGATAGTAATCATTTCCCTAAAATTACAAACAAGACCTCACTATGTGTGACTAAGTGGGCGAATGCCAAATTAGTGAAGAATCTGAATTCTACAACAAGATTTTATGGCTTTTAGAAACCTACAGGCAAATGGGAGTAGGCTAATAAAATATGATCTGGAAGAGATCATTGGGGGAAACGCTTCATTAATTGATAAGGATGTGTAATCATCTAAGTAGAAGTACACCTCCTATCAACTTCAGCGTGCTTTTAGAGAGTTCCCTGTATGAAAGCATTCTCCTGGCACCTCTTTTACACTTTTAATTAGGTATGCAAACCTTTTTCTTCACACCCTCCCGCCTCTGTTTGATTATTCACAAGTTTGGGGTTAGTGGAATGATTCTCAATTGGTGATGTTTTCTGGGACACCACCGTAGATGGAAACAACAGGCATCCTGTTGAATGGTTAACTAGAGATCGGGAACACGCTTCACTCGGGAAAAGTTTCACTTGAGTGTACCTTCCCCTTCTCCCCCCCACCCCCCCCCCCGCCCCGTAAGGTTTGTCTGTCTCACTGATTAATTGTGTAATTATTAATCTTCTACGTTTTGTAAACTGATGAACAGAAAACGAGTCTGCCGTTTCTTTCCCCCTTTTCTCCTCCGCATGTAGCTGAGTTCCGTCACCATCAGCACTAAATTCCATTCGGAGTTCACAGCCGTCACGATAGCTAGTGCAGTTTTAGGTTAAGCATATTTTATCCATAAATTGCTATATTTGGTTCTCGAGTTATTATTGCAGTTCCTTGGGGTACATTTAAATCCACCTTATTGTAATAGATTATGGAATATAGTGGCTAATGTGTCTAATGTAAAATAAATGACTATAATGATTTATGATGCGACACTTCAATTTTATTGAACATAAGGATCATTGTACTAAAATGGATGGTGTATTGCTGGTTTAGCATAAAATACTGAATAACATATTCAAGAAAATGAATGGCTTGGCCAGTTCATAATATTCTGCCCCTTCAGCTGAGAGGTCTTTAATAAGCAAGAGTGTCATTACACTTGAAAATGTATGTATAGGTAATCCATTATCTAGAACAATGACAGGGATCTGCTTCAGTCCTTATTAAAGAGGGGACTCTTTGGAAGAAAATGCCATTCTTTGGTCTTCCTGAAAGAATGATTTCTACCCAACCACGGGGCAACTGTAACAGTGCTTAGCAGAGTTGTAAGTGGCCCCCACATTTAAAAATTATCGCCTTAAGACTCTCTCATAACCTGTGAGACAGAGGGGAATTTCAGGAAGGTTTTGATTTTTTTTCACCATTGTCCTCGGGCTGTATCCTTAATGTTCTTTCCGTGTCCATTCGCCAACCTTTTGTTTTAACTCTTGCAGCTCCCGGCTCTTATAGGAACTCGAGCCCGTGTCTTTCCCCTGATCTCCATGTTTGTGTTTGATTACTGATTCATAAGGCAGATGTAAGAAGACCTGAGTGAGCTGTGAATTCTTATTAGCGGTGAGACTACAGATAGTTTTCAGTGATACACTGGGCCCATGTATTTGTGTTCTCACGCCGGATAGATGAACGGAAATGCTTCTATAAAAGTTAGCAAGTTTAAATTGATGGTACAGTTCTGTCTTGCAAAAAGTGGGGGCACATGAAGCATACGGGAATTGACATGACCCTTTTCTGACTCTCTCCCCTTTGCGATCCTGTGATTCTGCCCTCTCAGCCCCATGATTCTCCTGGAACCCAGTGTGATGCCATAGGCACTTCCCACCACAGAACCACCTCTTCATAGAATCGTCTCAACAGCCTCTATCTCCTTCACGGGAGAATAACCAGCTTTCCTCCTCCAGCGTGGCCGTACTGGTGTCAGCGGTGAGAGAACCCAAATATTTGGAAGCCAGCTGCCGCATTTTGGGTAGGGCTCCTAAGTTCATTACCTGTGCTCCCTTTCAGCGTGTGCTGAGTTCATGTCCATCCTCCAGCCCTCAGCCCAGACAAGCTCATCTGACCAGCCCATACTGAGGCGTGGTCAGGCACCACACAAGCCTGTGACTGGGGGTCTTTTCCTTATGGGCCAGAGAACTCGGGTCATTAGGATGCCAGGCATCCCCGGGGAGTTTTGGCTTTCTTCTCCTTAACAGCAGGTTTCACCACCGCCTGAACAGTCACGGGTCCCCACGAGAAAGTGATAGGACCATGAAGCGAACACGGTGTGTGTGGAGTTCGGGAGTTTTACATTCCGGAAGTAAAACATAATGTTTACAGCGGATCCTGCATTATGTAGATTTCAGGCCTTTATTCGTTCAGGATACACTCTCGGCCGGTTGTTGTTGTTGTTGTTGTTATTGTTTTGAAAAGGTGACACAGCCTGAAACTCTTCACTGCAGAGAGTAACTAAGGATATCTTGATATCCTAACTGAATTTGGGAGGCTTATGGTTCTATTTCTGGAGCATCATGGATATTTTCTCTGTAGTCATCTAAAAATGAAAGCGATAAAGACCACCTTTTTTGCTAATGGGCATGTTGCTTTTGGACCTCTTGCTACATTAATCTTGAAAAGACCAAGGCAAGGGGTGCTGAGATACTTCTGGCCCCACAGGTCTCCCGACCTCTACAGCTCACCCATCATCCGTTCTAGCCTCAGGATTCTTTTCCACCATAAATTCTATGCCGTCATCGAAGATCATCAGCCTGTTTTTGTTTGGGGCGCCTGGGTGGCTCAGTCGGTTGGGCATCCGACTTCGGCTCAGGTCACGATCTCGCGGTCCATGGGTTCGAGCCCCGCGTCGGGCTCTGTGCTGACGGCTCAGAGCCTGGAGCCTGTTTCGGATTCTGTGTCTCCCTCTCTCTCTGCCCTTCCCCCGTTCATGCTCTGTCTCTCTCTGTCTCAAAAATGAATAAACGTCAAAAAAAAAATTTTTTTTTAAAGACTGTTAGGGTGTTTTCTTTCTTTCTTCATACCTTCATATTTTCTCTCAAAATATCGTAGTCAATTTAAAAGGTTCATAAGGTCTTACCGCTGCCCCAGAAGGTCTTATTTTCTCTGCGTTATGCCCTCATACCAGCTTCAGTTTGAATCCCTGTCTGATCGTCTTTGGGAACTATTCCGCAGTATTATGGCTACAGAAAAGGAATTTACCAAGGCCAAAACACACAGTCTGAAGATTGGCCATTAAAGGGCTTTCCTGCTCTAACTCCATTACCAATGCAGCAACGCCCCACCCACTGTTTCTAGCTCCTTCCCCATACTGCGCTACCCCCACAGTTTTGTTTTCAACTGTTCATCATGGCAAACATCTACTTTCTTCTTTCTAAATTCTTATGCTTGACTTCTTAGTGCCAAAGTAGTATTGAGAATCCAGGCTTCCACTTGTGTGGGTACACAGGTAGAATTATTGATGTTAACGTGTTTTTCAAAGTGCTAAAGAGGCTTTTTCTGAAACCTAGGATTTACATACATATTTTGACCCGAGATGATATTTGGCTTCTCTCCCAGTGAATTCATCCAACTATTTCTTCTTTCACTCTTGAAGCATGTATTATGAGCCCAGGTAAACCCTTGATGTCCTTCACTTAATCCCTTCAGAATACTTTGATTTACAGAACAGAGGCTTTTTACCTGAGACATATTGAGGTATCCACCCATCATTGATACTTAAAAGTATTTTTTTTTTAATCTGTATCCTCCTTCAAATGATAAGCTGTATAAACTCATCAAAGGAGCTCTGGGTTTCTTTTGGGGAGTGTTGTTTTTCTAAGCGTTGTGGCGTCTCTGAGGCAATCTGCCTCAATCTGCAGGGCAGATCCCGCAGTCCTGGGCACAATAAGCCTGGGACAAGTTTTGGAAACGATAAAGACAGTCAACTGCAATTATCCCAGAGTTAAGCAGGGAATTCTTCTAATAAGTTGTGTGAGACACGTTTCCCCAATGGGAACTTGACCGCTTGGATAGAGCAGTAATGTATTTGCTTCCTCCAAGCCAGAGGTACCTAACTACTTGTGTCGTAAACTGCTTCCTATTTTTTTTTTTTTTTTTTTTTTGCCAAAAACACGTTAACATATCTAGGATACACTTAACAGAGACCAAATGAAGAAAAATTTTTAATTGTGCCATCAGCCGTGTGCTTCTTGAGTAAATGTGAAGATACCTTGTTCTTGGGTCAAGAGGGCTCAGTGTTAGAAAGTCCCGGCTTCTCCCCTGAATGAGCTCTGAGTTCAGTGTGATGCCTTCCAAACTAAAACACTTGATTGGGGAGTTTGTGGGCGCAGGCAGTGGGAGGATGGGTGCTACCTTGATGTAATGATTCTTAAGCTCATCTGGAAAAAAGGAAAAGATGATCATAGTTAAAGGCAAAAAGTTTGTAAAAAGGGACCAAGAGGGTAAGACCTTCTTTCCATATAAAGTGCATTATAAGCAGTGGCAATTCAAACAGTGAGCCAGTGGCGTGGGAGTAGCAAGATGGGTGGGGCTGCCCTGAGTCTAGAGGTGGTCCCAAGTACATCGGGGAGGTCAGTACGTGAGCTGGCCAGTCAAATGGCGAGACGGTATACTCTTTAATACGTGTTGGAAGAGAAATAAAGCAAGCTTTCTGCTCCATTCCTTCCCCCTGAGCTACACTTTAGATAAATCACGGAGGGATAAATGATGGTAATGGGAGAAAAAAAAAAAGGTTCCTACACAAAGTTCTGTAAGAAATCATGGGTGTACTTGATGCTAAAGAAGGGAGGACCTCTTCGGGAGGGACATGAAATGCAGGAGCTATAAAAGAAAATATTGCTGTATCTGACCACAAAACAAAATTTGGTTCTCATCAAAGGTTAAAAGACAAACAGAAAACTACTGTGTCATATTTCAAAGATCTGACTTTTATTCTCAGCAGAGTCATTCATTTATATATGAATATACATACGCAGAGAGACACGTGTGTATGAATGCACAGATACCATTTTAATTTCTCCAAATAAATTCATAGTATTTATGTACTTTGGGAGGATACACACCAATTTTTTTCCCGTGCTTTTGGGACAATCTTTTATTGAATATACTTTTGTACTCTTATTCTTTTACTAGCATAGCATGTATTATTTTCATAAACAAAATGAAAACCTTTGTTGGCGATGGTGTTTAACTTTGAATGACCCATAAATCGGTGCTTCTTAGTCCTTTTGGAGACAAAGACTCCATTAAGAATCAGATGAAAACGACGGATTCCATTCCCCGATAAGGCTCAGAAGTATAGGCACTCCAAATACTGCCTGAGTTATGAATCCTTGCTCGAAGTGGTTCTCCTAGAGTGGGCTAGCCACTGTTTCTGTTGCTGTACAACCTCACCCAAACATAGGAGCTGAAAACATGAACCATTTTATTGTTCATGATTCTGTGCATGAGAAATTCAGGCAGGATTCAGCCAGGTGCAGCTTGTCTCTACTTCCGTTGAGGTTGTCTGGGTATAACAGGTTATCTGTGAGGATCCAGTAAGGCTTCACGTATAGCCTGGGGCCTTGGTCCTGTCTGTCTGCTGAGGTGCTCTCCACGTAGCCTCTGTCCGATAAAGTCCCCCGTGCTGACTACATGAAGGCCTGGGGCAGAAACAGAAGCCGCATGATCTTTGGAGAGCCGGACCTGGCAATCACACAGCCGTCATTTTCACCACATCCGTTGGCCAGAGCAAATCACAGGGTCAGCCCAGATTCAAGGGGAGGAGAAATACACTCAACGGTCTCTTTGGACGGAGGGGTAGTGTGCTCGTCCTGCAAAAGGACTTAAGGGATGGGGTTGGGAGTGCTGTGACCAGTTTTGGAAATACGCTACCACAGTTTGACTCTGAAAATGTGGTGCTTTTAGCCAACATGTGAATTTGTCTGTCTGTGACCTAACATTCATATTCAACAAGAGTAATCTAGGGGTGACCGTAAACTTACAACAGTCACATGCTCGATTTAAATACCCGAGGGGGGGGTGGTGGTTGTCGTCGTTGGTTGGTTGGTTTTGTGTCTGTTTTTGTTCGCAGCTTATTCAAAATGACTGTATGTCTGGAATGGAAAAGTAGATGCCGTAAGTTTAATTGATATATTGTATTTCCCCCCTTTTTATTTAAATTTTTTTTTCAACCTTTATTTATTTTTGGGACAGAGAGAGACAGAGCATGAACGGGGGAGGGGCAGAGAGAGAGGGAGACACAGAATCGGAAACAGGCTCCAGGCTCTGAGCCATCAGCCCAGAGCCTGACGCGGGGCTCGAACTCCCGGACCGCGAGATCGTGACCTGGCTGAAGTCCGACGCTTAACCGACTGCGCCACCCAGGCGCCCCTTTCCCCCCTTTTTATATGAGATGTTTTGCCCGTAACTTTGAAAGCTTTCATTTGGGAAGTCTTCAGAAAACCTGTATTATCCTGGATAATGGAAGGTCATGCATTTTGATGCTAAACCTTCAGCCACACACCAAGGAGAAGAACCTGGGGACAAACCAAGGGACAAAACATGAGCCACGGCCCCACAATGGATTAATGGCAGTGATAAGACTTAAAAATGAAGGTCGGCTTGCCTGGGTGGCTCACTTGGTTAAGTGGTAGACTCTGACTTTCTGCTCAAGTCCTGATCTCATGGTTTGTGCGAGCGAGCACCACGTCGGGCTCTGCACTGGCAGCGTGGAGCCTCCTTGGAATTCTCTCTCTCCTCTCCCTCTCTCTGCCCCTCTCGCGCACACACACACACACACACACACACACACACATGCATACTCTCTCAAAACAAATAAACATTTTTGAAAAAGGTCAATTTATGACCCCAAAGCCCAAGAGAACTTCCAGTTACACGTGATACATTAAACCACAAGTTTATTTTCCTTCCAATACACCAGTCAGACACTAGTAATTCACTTTTCAATGATACCAGACAATCAAGAATTGCTAGGCAAGGAGGAAAGTTTCTAATGTAAAATAGACTCCAAAGTAAACAAACAAAAGGGGAACTTAAAACAGAATAAAGGAAACAGAAGAAACAAAATTACTGCTTTGAGGTCTCTGATAAATTGAAAGATATTTTAACAAAGATCAGGAAACTGAAAAGAAGAAGCAAGAAAGAGCCTTTGTAAACAAAAAAAATCACTCAAGTGAGAAAAGATGTTAAACGCAAGTTTTCTTTTGGTCGCAGTTTTAGCTAAATACAAGATCCACAGACCCCAGATCACTTTTTAGTCCCCATAAGAGAATGTGAGATGGTTTTTCATCCTTATCATCACCCACCTTAAGCATATGTGAGAGAAGGTGAGGAGATTTATGAAGGAAGGACAGTAGTGAGTATTTCTCTAGAGAGAGTCAGTGTGTTCTGTGTGGCTCATTCCCCCTGGGGAAAGGAAATGAACTTTTAGAGAAGCACTCAAAGATGTCGCTACGTGTCTCCCTAAAATGCGGGAGGACAGTGATTGGTCCCCACCTGCCCCAGCAGGAGAACAGAGGAGCAAGGGTTACAGTAAGAGCACACTTCATCCCACCAGTGCTCGAACAAATCTCTGTGTTTCCCATGGGTCACATGGGGACACTATGGAAAGGAGCAGAAATGGCATCATCCTAAAAAGGACCCCTAGATGGGCAAGATGTCCCCAATTGTCTATTGAGACAGTGGCCTAACTGAGACTATTTTTAACACCTGAAAGAGGCCCAAGTTTCTTTCAAGGGCAGGAAGAAAACACTCAAAATAATACGGTTGACAGGGTAGGGTATTAAAAAAATAATTTCCTTGATTTCCTGATTTCAGCCTTGCAAGTCCAACTTTTTTCCAACAAAGTAGGTAGGTTTGTGGTCTCAGCGTCTTTTAATGTGTTCTTACCAGATCTCTAGCTCTTGTTGTTAGCCCCTGGAGTCTCTCCTGAAACTCTGAGACAGTCTGAAAGTCAAATTAACATCCTTTAACAGAAATGAAAATATTTAATAGGTAGGCTAAATGAGATATCAAGAAACTTAAAAAAAATGTAGAATAAAAAGACAAAGGGATTATAAAATAAGAGGGAGAAATAGAAAGATTTAGATCAACCCAGAAGGCTTAACATTTGACAGGAGCTCCAGAAAGAGGAAAGAAAGCAAGGGAATGGGAGGGGGATAAAAAAGTTTCTAAGATCTGAAGGACACAAAGTTTCGGGCTGAAAGGACACAACAAATGCTTAGGTACGGTAATCAAAAAAATCAATAAATACAAAGATCCACATCAAGGAACACTACTGGGATATTTCAAACTGACACATAAAAGAAGACTCAGAAAGCATTCAAAAAAGAGGAAAAAGTCATACTGAAAGCAATTGGAATCAGAAAGACATCAGTCTTTTTTAATAGACACATTAGAAGAGAGAAAACATAAAAGCAGTATTTTTTTATAATTCTGATTGGAAAAGGTTCTCAACCTAGAATTCTACACCTGCCTAAACTTTTCATCGAGGGTGGCCATCGAATAAAGACATCTTTAGGTAAGCATGGTCTCAGAATAATTTCCCTGCACACTTTCCTAATGTGATCTTCAGGGTATGGCTTTAGTCAAATGAGGCAGTTAACTCCAAACTAGAAAGGATCCGTGAAATAGAATGTCCCACACAGGAAATTAGAAGTGTAAAGCAGGGTACAGATTGGGAAAGATATGGTACCAGACAGCAAATGGCACCATGAGTCTAGAGAGAAAAGAATTCAGGTTCGATCCAGAGAATGAAGTGCTCTGGGAAGAAGTTCTCCAGGGTGTGAAAAGGAGTTGATATATTATCTGGTCTATTCAACTGTTGGAAAATAATACTTATAAGGGGGCATTTTTTTTTAATTTTTTTTTTAATGTTTATTTTTGAGGCAGAGAGAGACAGAGCATGAATGGGGGAGGGTCAGAGAGAGGGAGACACAGAATCTGAAATGGGCTCCAGGCTCTGAGCTGTCAGCACAGAGCCCGACGCGGGGCTCGAACTCACGGACCGCGAGATCATGACCTGAGCCGAAGTCGGCCGCTTAACTGACTGAGCTACCCAGGCGCCCCATAAGGGGGCATTTAATAGCAAATTAAGGAGGTGCCTGGATGGCTCAGTCAGTTGAGCATCTGACTCTTGATCTCGGCTCAGGTCATAATTTGATGGTTCGTGGGACCTAGCCCTGTGTTGAGCTGCATGCTGACAGTGCAGAGCCTGCTTGGGAATCTCTGTCCCTCTCTCTCCACCCCTCCCCATCTCATGCTCGCTCTCTCTCTCTCTCTCTCTCTCTCTCTCTCAAGATAAATAAACAAACATTAAAAACTAAAAGAAATTTAAGGATATGTAGAAAACTGAGCAAAATTTTTAAAAAAGCAACTATGAACTCATTTGTACAGGAAATGAAAAAGAATCATAGTACACTACTGGGCTCTGCAATAAAGAGTAGACAGTAAAACTTTATTAGGAATTATAAATATTCCTTATCTATCATTATAAATATACACTTAAAAATAGAATGAGGAGAATGACATAAAATCTGGATCCTCATATCTCATAAATAATATCAACATACAAAGTATAAAATCAATATGCTAAGAAATGTCATTATAAGGATTTTGGCAATCTGGAGACCAGAATAAATTACTAAAGGATATTTAAGGAAAAGAGATGAGAGTTTAGGGGTATGGAGAGGGAGGGGCTAATGTTATCTTTCTTTTGTCACCAATTTTTTTTTTAATTTTTACTATTATTTATTTATTCATTCATTCATTTTTTTTTGAGAGAGAGAGAGTGTATGTGCATGAGTGAGGGAGAGGTGCAAAGGGAGAGAGAAAGAGAATTCCAAGCAAGCTCCATGTTCAGCACTGAGCCTGACACAGAGCTCTATCCCAGGACCCTGGGATCATGACCTGAGCCAAAATCAAGTCGGATGCTCAGCTGACTGAGCCATCCAGGCACCACATGTCACTGTTTTATTTTTTAACAATAACATGTCACTGTTTTGTTTTTTTATTTTCTACATAAGGGGCGCCTGGGTGGCTCCGTTGCTTAAGCGTCTGACTCTTGATCTCAGCTCAAGTCTTGATCTCGGGGTTGCGTGGAGGCTATTTGGGGAAAACAACAACAATATATGTGTATTATTTTGACAAATTAAAAGGAATCAAAAAGAAGTGCATCCAACATGACTCACTTTGACTCCATTGATTCCACATTATTTGTTGGTCACCAGTTTTTAAATGTTTTAATTTTAGTTCATTAATTTTCTTCCAAGTTTTCATTTAAGTGCAAGGTAACACGTAATGTAGTATTAGTTTCAGGAGTGGAATTTAGTGGTTCCTCCCTTACATATAACACCCTGTCCTCATCACTCATTGAGTCTGTTCCCCTACCCACCTGCATCTATCAACCCTCAGTTTATTCTGCACCGTTAAAATTATCTTATGGTTTGCCTCCCTTATTTTTTTTCTTACCTTTGTAAAGTCAAGTCTGTTTTTACCTTATTTTATTTTTCCTTCCTTTTCCCTATGTTCCTCTGTTGTGTTTCTTAAATTCCACGTATGAGTGAAAGCATACGGTATTGGTCTTTCTCTCAATGACTTACTTGGCTTAGCATAGTACACTGGCTCCATCCACATCGTTGCAAATGGCACGCTTTCGTTCTTTTTTGATGACTAAGAGTCCACTGTATTTACATACCACATCTTCTTTGTCCATTCATCAGTCGATGGCCGTTGGGGCTCTCTCCATGGTCACCTTCTTTTTTCTAATCAGTGGGCGTCATGGAGGGTGTGAAAATAAGACACAACCATTTCCCTGTGAGGGTTGCTTAGGGAGGAAGACGGGAGTTGGGTGAAGTGAAGAACATGAGTCTACCTCCCCCAAGACTGGATGGTTGCTGAGCAGCTCCTCTGTGCCTGTTTTCTCATCTGTGAGGGAACAGACCTGTGCTGTAGGTTTTGGGGGAGGATTAAGTGACCGGATAGAGAGAGTACTTCAGTACTTAGCAAATACTAAATGCTTAAGAAGCAGCGGTTATCACTGGATTTTAGCTAATTACGTACACATCATAAGATGGTAAGTGCCGTGCTAGAAAGCCATCCAAAATGCTGAGGAAGCAGAGCCCATGGTTTTTAAACACATAATTCCCTGGTGAAGGTCATTGGTAGTTACAGGGCCCCGATCATGAACTGAAAAGCTTTGCAAAAGCAATCCACCATTTGACAGGCTTCCAGAACCCAACACATACGCGTGTTTTTGCTTGGCCTCTGTCTTCCTGCATTTTGCATGTCAGGCCAGGTTTGGCACTTCATTACCTTCTCTCGGCTCCGCTGGGTCCGTTCGTACAGTTGTCTCTTAAGGTTTCTGCCCCGGCATAACCGCTAACAGCATTCACCCCATCTTCTGGCTGTCAGCTGAAAGGCCACTGAGAGTTTACTTCCTGAGAGGAGAGCTGCTGAGAAGTAGATAATCCAGCCAAATAGCCAGAATCCCACATGCTTACTTTTTACAAGGGCAGGCAAGCAAATACCGAGCATGTGCCTCTAAAGCCCTTGTCTTTATGTTCTCTGCTCTGTTCTCCTCTTGAGCTGATTTTTCTCACCTACGCGGCCAGGGAACAGACCAACGGAAAGCAGAGTAGAGAATGTGAAGCTCCAAATACAGGAGTTTTGTTGGAGTGTGTGGTAATATAGCCATTCGTAAACTTTCAAAGTCAAGTTCATACATCATTCACTTGATTACTATTTAGCCAACAAACAGAGGTTTCTCAAAACATGCCAAACATGCTGTGATCTTAAGAGGAAAATAGGAAGTAAAATTATGTATTCCATATGATCTTATCTATGTAAGAAGAAAGGAAAAAAAAAACTGGAAGGAAATAAACCAAAATGTTAAGAGAGGTCATTCTGAGTTCAGAGATTATGAATAGTTTTTATTTCCTTCCTATTCCTTTTCTTTTTGTTTTTATTTAGGAAGTCTGTTATTTTGTCATGAAAAAATATGTATATATGATATAAAAATAAGTAGTAATAGCTTCAAGATAAATAACAAATTTACTTCCACAAATACCTGAATGCTTATTTTCTGATATTTTGTTAGATGCTTTTAGAATTCAGTGCCCTTTGGTAATGAAATGTATTTTATTCATTTAGTATTTAGGTTAATGGTATCTTATTTTTGCCATTTTCCTCAGTTGATTTTAATCCCTTTGCAGACAAGAACCAACTGTTACACTTCTCTGTAACTTGAGTGCCTGGGCTGGTCCTCTTCTGGTATCAGGTTCTTACAAATATCCCAGCTTTGGAGAAGGAAGGAAGGAGTGTGATGTTCCCACCAACTTAAGATACTTAGGACAAATTCCCAACAATGACATGAAGCATTGGAATATGGCCACCTCTGTCATTACTTGGAACTCCACGGAACTGTTCCTACGTTTAGTGCCAATTACCTAAAGGTTAATGTGCTGAGCAATACCAGGAGAATTGGGGTTTTCCCAGGAAATGGTCTGTAGCACATTATGTTCAGGATGAGAGAGTGTGATTGCTTGCTTGGGAGCCCCAGAGTGTCCTGTGATGCTTTTCTCCAAGTGGTGTCCTAGTCTGTGAGGCTTAAGGAGAGGAAGTCAAAACGACTGGGAAATAAATGAAGCTGGGAAGAGTATGTACATATACTCAGTAACTATTTGCAACTCACCATGGGTGCAGTGATGAACATACCCCTGCCCTCATGGAAATTACATTCTAATAGAGAAGTTCCATTGGATCCCAGTCTGTTGGAAAGGGATACCATTGACAAGCTAGACAGTGTGAAGAGAGAGCTTTAGAGCTATGTGCTAAGTGGGAAACACAGGAATTGGAAACGCATATCTTACTCTATTTTGTATTTGGTTTTCAGTTTAGATATGTCAACCACTGTCACCACCATCCCACACCCTACTCTCACCCATGAAAGGAAGCAAGGGAGGGAGGGAGGAAAGAGAGAGAAATTTAGAACCTGTTAACTATAAGGTTGTATGGGAAGTCATTTCATGTACCAACCAACGGTAAGAAATACATTTTTTTTCAGGCACACGATTCTCCAAATCAGGATCCTAATCACCACCGCTATAGCTATTTTAGGAAGCATTTAGTTCTTCAGAGAGAACTCACAGCATGTATTTGCAGAGTTCCTCCACTCTGACAAAAGGCCAAATCTTGAAGGGCAAGAGGAACAATCAACCTTATCTCCTACACTTGCACCTTGTTCCGTGTGCTCCAGAAACTGGATTTCTTGATCCATCAGGATCCTTCCCACTTCATGGCTTTTGCTGTTAATGTCCTCTGTGCCTGGAGACGGCTTCCACCAAATAGGCACTGGTCTTTCCTGGTCACGTTGTTCACTTTCTTGTTCAGAGATCTCCTCCTTGCAGAGGCCTTCCCCGACCACGCTAGTTAAGATGTCCCAGCCACCCTATATCTTGCTTAATTTTTCTTTAGAGTACTTATTCTTTACTACAATGATAAGTATGTACTTGCTTATTTATGTTTTTCCACTAAAATGTAATTGCTGTAAGTAGAGATTTCTTGTTTGTCCTCTCCCCTTCTCCATCCCCAGAGCCTAAAAGGGTAGATGATGCAGTGGGTACTCAGTAAATATTTGTTGAATGCATAAGTGGATTTATTTAATTGAATTGAGTTTACCCAGAGATAATAATTGAAAGCTCAAGAAAATGAGATCTAACAATTGTTAAGTTACCTCCATAAATAATTAACACTATATCTTTCATTCACTGAATCATAGGCTTTAAGAATAAAATCGCCATTAATGAGCACCCCCAGAACACACAGAATTTAGCAAAGTACCAAAACATAAAAGACTTTTTGGGCCCGTTTGCTACATTTTGGTCACATGAGATGACATAACCCACATAGGATGACATAACCTATCTCCAAACCCACTCAACTCAGACTCCGCCTATTTTGCAGGAGGCATCCCATGGGGGAGCCAGAGATAGCATCTAGAGGCTATGTTTACCAAGGGAAGGCTCTGGACTGAAGGTCCCCTGGCTATTGTCACTCTGTTTGTTTTTCATGATTGGAATGTGTAGCACCATTTGGGGGTGGGCTAGTGTCTAAATTGAATGGGTGAGGAGAAACAGAAAGACATTCTCTTTGCCACCTTTGTAGAAAAGCAGCTGGGAATATATGTACTGAATTACCCGCTATCAATTATTGATGGCTTTGGCTGGAGTCATTTACCCTCTCTGGTTACTTTGACATATGGCCAAAAGGCAGCCGTCAGCCTGCCTTGTTCTTCAGCCTCTTATCCATAGGAAAGTTCTTAGGAAAAACTCTACACACTGAACTCACCTTTAGAAGCTTCTGTGGATTTCTGCGGAACTCCGGACAACCTGATTATCCCTCGGAGGATAAGTCAATCATCGATTCATTTATTTCATTTCTTCCAGGAAAGTAAGGCTGACGTTCAGCAGTTTATAACAATATAGCTGTTATTAAAATAAATACTTGTAAAGAGCCATTATCCTGAGCCCTTACCACCAGAGTCACCTGGGTTTTCCCACAAGAACCCGTCGCTAGACCTTCCCCAAACCACCACTAAAGGGTTATTACCTCACGACAGGGAGCCTTCTGGAACAGTTCTGTGAGAAAATAGCTAAGGTCTGTTCTGAGTAGCGGTGCCCATTACCTTTCACATGAGAAATATTTGAGTATCTCCCTGCCTGACACTGTAAGTAATGAAACCTTCCTTTGAAAGTTCTATGTCCTTTGCTTCATAACAATCCAAGCATAGCTTAACAGAGATGGAGCTCATGTAATCTGAAAATATTGATCTATTTTGAAACATCCTAAAGGAGAAGTCTCCCAGGATCTATTTCTGTTGCCTTGCCTTACCAAAACAAACCTCACACCCTTTGCCTAATTTGAGAGCATTTCCCAAGAAAGGACGTTCTGATTTTAACACGTACGCCCACAAGTGCACAGAGATCTCTCTCTCTCTGTTCCTGCACTGCCACCACGGCTGGGATAGATGAGTAAACTCTATTCGATTCCCAGGCTCCACAGTTACACTTCCAGAGTAGGTCTGAGGACCGGATCCAGCTAATAACATACACTGCAATGCTTGGCATTGCAACCTGTTCATTTTCCGCAAAAGAAGTTTGCCCTCGGTAGGTTCCACCTAACGCTGTTTGAATCTCACATAACTCTGGCCACAGTTTCTGTGCTGTGATTTAGACCGTTTCTCAGAAATAAATTAATAAGATCCCCACTGTGGCGATGAGCGGCAGCTTAAGGCATGCATGAGGTCCTGAGTAGGTTCTGAAAGGTTCCTGCACAGGCATATGAAAAACAAGATCTCAGCCCGTTGGTAAGGAATGCATAAAGCAATAGAGAACGCTCGAGACCAAATGTCATTGATGTTGACGTACAGATACCCGCTGACATCTTTCTTCCTCTGCATTAGAGTGTTGGGTGCTGATCTCCTCACTCATTATCCTAGGCTGACTCCAAGGGATTGTGAAGGGCCAGTGGAAGGAAGGAGGAGGGGACTTGAACTTCTGTTGTTACCATGTTAGCAATATTCATTCCTTTGGGGAGTTCCTTGGTGAGTTGCTTTGACCTCCATGGGATAAAAGTTACCCTCCCCATTACTTGACTCCTACATTTAACCATCCCTCTAGTCTGAGTCCTGGTTCCCTCAAAACTTCAAGTCCATTCTTTAGTACACAAGGGATGAGCCATTACCATCAAGCTCCTTTTCGTAGAAAAAGGAAATAGAAACGCAGGTTCTTATCAGTCCTTATGCCTCTGGTTTTATTTTATAAGCAGCCTGGATATGTAAATCAATGCATTGTATGGGCAACAAAACAAAACAAAACAAAAACAAAAACAAAAAAAACCCATGATGTAGAAAGCAAAAAAAAAAAAGTACTTTTTCACTCAAATATGTGGTTCCCCAAAGCAGTAAAGAAATTCTTTGCCTCCCTTCAATCTTCCCAGCCTTGGCAGTCTGACTTGGCTAGACAGGTGGTTAAACAAGCAAGATTTTAGGGAGAAGGTCTGTCTTGGGGAGAAGAGACAAGAAGGAGGTAGGTGAAAAGCCTAGCAGGGGATTTTAGGAGAGCTCTCACTTTGGGGAAGTTATAGACCAAATGCGAAGCAAATGAAAACCAAGTGTCAACTGATTCAGCAAATAATTATGAAGCTGAGTGGAATTGCCACTTTGGTACCAGGTTGTCTGAGTGAGTGTAAAATCATTGTCATTAATCATTTAATATCACAATTATCGTCCATCAAATCTTCTACTGATATTCTCTCTATAAAGCCAAGGTGCTGAATTGTGAACTAAATAGGCATCGCCCTTGCCTCTCAATCTGTTTTCATTTGAAAGAACATAAGGACAGCAGAAACTAATGGATTGAACATGAAACGTTAGCCTTATAACTCCATTAGTTTTGTACCTGAGCGGATTAAGAGAAGGTGTTCTTGAGATCACGGATCTTTTTGTTGTTGTTCATATTGATCCTTCAGCATCTAGAACAGTACCTGGCATGAAGCAGGCCCTTGGTGCCTATCTGTGGAGTGGTCAAAAGCAAGGAATAAGTACACGGGGGTACCCGTAAAGTCTGGACACAGAGGTGAATATACACGTTGTCCTCAAGAACATCTTCCTTCTGTGAAGAAGTGAAATAACATGATCTATGTTTCCGGACTTCGAGGGTACCCTGTCGTTCGTGGAGTAGCGAGTAGGAGAAGATCATGGGACTTACGTTTTGTTCAGGGTGTGGACAGAAGGAATTTAGCACCTGTTTTCCGGTTATTCAACATACACTTCAAGAAGTGATTTTTTTCAAGTTCTTTGAATAAGGCAAGAAGGCGTTAAAATGTTATCGGGGAAGATATTTGGCACAACCCAAATCGTCCACCTCTCCCTTTTGGTGTGACCGAGCCTCCCATTTACCTTTCGAGTCTTTGTTGAAATCAGTGGGTTCTGGAGTGGGAACGCTTGTGCCCCACCCCCCAGGAATGTTTGTCACTGTCTAGAGCTGTTTTGGGTTGTCACCGCTGGAAGAGGAGAGCTGTCAACATTTAATGGGTAGAGGCCAGGGTTGTCACTAAATACCCTATAATCTCTCACAACAAAGAATCATCCGACCCCAGATGTCGGTAGGGCCGAGGCTTAGAAAACTGCAGTTTCAGCGTCGTTTGGGGAAGCTTTCCCTGACAGACCTCAAACTCTGCTAACTTCCTGTAATATCTGCCAGTCACTTTTTACTTGTCTTCTGTAGTCTTGAGCATAATTACAATTAAAGACATCCTATTTGTTCCTTCCATTAAAATCCAAGCCTCCCAGAAAAAAGAAACTGGATCTCTCTCGTTCGCCACTGCGTCTTATCACAACACCTGGCCTGTAGTATGACCTCAGTACACGTGTGTTGAATGAAGAAATCAACAAATGGCTAATATTAGAAACTAAGCAAAATAGATAGCTCTGTTAAGTAGAGTTGAGGTCGTAGCAATTGTCTGAAGTTGGTCAGGTCGTCCTGGATTTCTCCTCTATTTCGCTTCAAGAAAGTGATATGCTGACAGGGGAAGGTAGAACTGTTATTTACACTCCTCTGTGTATACACTTTTAATTGACAGACCTACTGTAGTATTTCAGCAGGTTAGTTCTTTGTCAGTAAAGGAACTGGGGCATCAACCATGACCAAAAAAAAAAAAAATCTTTGGAAGTTGAATGAGGATTGATCTTGTGGCAAAGATTCTTCCTTGGCTCCCACCGTACCCACTCAGGTTCATCTTCTCATTCTCTCTGGCAGCCATGTGACACGGCACTTGTCAGTGGGATAAAAAGGAGATGGGTTAAGACAGGGTTTCTGGAAGAACCTTGGCTTTCCTCACAAAAGGAAGAGGCAAAACTGGCCCCAGATGTCTTTCTCCTGATGAGAACCATCAACGAAATGCTTACCGTGGCAGTAGTTATTCAGTGAGAAAAGTAACCCAGCTCTGCCTAAGCCAAGCCACAGTAGTCAGGTTTTCTCTTACCTGCAGCTAAACACAGTCTGGCCCGATGACACGTTCTTTTGCCTTGGCAGTCGATCTTTCTCTGATCTTGTTAATGATGCAAGAGCAGAAACAAACATGGCAGCCGTCATGGTTTAGTCTGGGCTTGAATCTCACCACAAGCATGAGGTAAAGAAAAGAGTCTGAGGTAGCAGAAATTGTGGCATTGAAAAATTAATGGAGGAGTCCAGTGTATATTCTAGTGAGCACAGCGAAGAGAGGTGCCAGAGCTCATAGTTTAAGAGGGAAAGTGATCACATACTTACGAAACTTATGACACAGAGTGTACTTGGCTGACTTCCCATGTACGTTTTGCAGACCCCCTTTTTTTTTTTTGGTTCTGAGTGGGTGACTAAATGAGAATTTCAGATGGAGGTTTGAAGGTTCTGCATGGAATGGAAGACCTTAGTGTAAAGCAGCTACCCCACAAATTTTCATGGGTCCAGGCTTCAGAGTGCTGTTTCTTCCTGCTCCTCTGTTTTTCTCCACAAGTTTGTAAGAACCTTGGAGACAGGGACCATGTCTTCTTGATCTCGATTTCTCTGCTCCCAGCAGAGTGCCAGGCCTTCCGGCCATTCTCAGCCTGTACTCTTTCCAATGATCACTTAGTTTTCTTTCTTTGGTGTTCACAGGGCATAATTCTAAAAAGAAGAGACCATTAAAGTCTGGAGGAGGAGACAGGTTTTATTTTTTTTTCTCTTCTCCCTTCTAATAGCAAGCAATAGTTGCTATATTTTGTGTTTCTTTTTAAAGTTTATTGATTTAATTTGTGAGAGAGAGAGAGAGAGAGAGCGTGCACTGGGGAGGGACAGAGAGAGAGGGAAAGAGAGACTCCCAAGCAGGCTCTGCCCTGTCAGTGCAGAGCCGGGAACAGGACTCCATCTCACGAACCATGAGATCATGACCTGAGCCAAAATCAAGAGTTGGACGCTTAACCCACTGAGCTACCCTGGTGCCCCAGTCGTTCCTATATTTTGAATAGAAGGTTTAGGGAAAATCCTGAAGGGGAAAAGCAATTTACTCATAAAAAAGAATATTTTGAAAAGGAAATTTTCCCAAATTCTTTTCCTCAGAACCCAGTTCTTTAAATAAATGAGTAAATAAAAATTTTTTAGTAGGAAATACTGAGTTTTACAGTTCCTGCCTTTCTTATGCCAGTATGTGTTATGTCTTTGGTTTGCTACTATTCCAAATCCTATTTATGTAACCCCAAAAGGTTCCAAGACAAAAAAAAAAAAAAAATCAGGAAATAATGATTACCTAATCGTTTGCTCACTTGTGGCAAAGTTTGGGAACTGCTGTTTTACATCATGAGGACATTAAAAGAGCATATAGAAGAAAGGCCTAAAGAGAACAGGGAAATTCACAAAATTGGAAATTCAAGCAGACAGACACAGAAGTTGGGAGATGAAGGCTTGAGTTACATGCTTGCCATAATCGTCTCTAAATATGTAGCTTAGCATAGAGACCGAGGAAAGAATGTTGGCAGAAGTTTTAAGCGAAGAATCAAGAACCTGGCAGTATATTCCAGAAACTTCCTTGGAGTAACTTGGATCACTCCTCTAAGTGGATTGCCTCAAGGGTAATGGGATAATAAAACCCTTCATTTCTTCTTTTACATACTCATACCTGAAATGAGTTAGAAGCTCAAATGGGGTGGGGAACTTTTGCGTTAGTGGAAGAAACAAATAACATGAGAAAGCTTGGTACTTTGTGACAAAGAGATGTTCATTAATTTTTGTCTGAGTTTCTGAAAATGTTGGGCAAGTTTTCGCATTACCAAATCAGGAACAGCTAAACTTCTGAGCAGTGTCTAGGTCAGAATGCAAGTGTTTGGGTCACTTAGCAAATAAATGAAATCACTTACAGTCTATACTATGAGTGATGACCACTGATGAGTCAGGAGTGGGCCTAGCATTCACGTGGCAGAAGGGTTGAGTTTGCTACTTGGTGGCAGATTTTAAAGTTCAAGTGAACAAACACGTGGTTTTTCCTTTTGTCTGAATTTGAAAGCTCCAAGCCGGGGAACCTTAAAGCCATAAACATTTACGCAGCTTGGCAAGCTCTTCGTTATGTAAATACTTGGTGAAAACAACTTTGGTCCGTAAAGTATTAATGCTATTTGGTAAAAATCAGTTTTTGTTTGGTGTGTGTTTTGAAGCTAGTGTGGCTCCTGGTTATTCTATATGACTATAAAAGCTTTCGGGAATCAAATCCTAATCCCAACATGTTTTTCTTGTTCATTTAAACCTTTTTATATACATGTGGGAGCCAGAGAGTAAAAAGCTTTTAGGGATTAAGCTTAAACTGTTTGTCATTCTCATGCACGCTCTCTGAAAAGTACTTGCCCTGTTTGTGTTTGTAAGTTAAGATACGCATTTGTGTTTTTGAAGAATTTTCTTTCTTTTCCCTTTATGCTTGTTTGATTTACAAGCGTAGACCATCTTAAGATGGGAGGCCAGACACGATGAAGTTTGGATCGTTTGGCCTACCACCTTGTAAAAATATCTGTGGGTGTTGATTGGCTAGGTTAGCCCAGGAGTCAAGCTTCTAAAGAGAAAAAGTGTCCTCAACCCAAAATCAATAGTAGAAATGCCCCCAGGAGCATAAAAGGCCTCAAGAAACAGACCTCACCGGAGCTCCCTGTCTAGTGCTGTGAGAGTCAAATGTCACCTCTGGGGTATTTTTATTTTTGTTGTTTTTGTCATGAAAAAGAAGCCACTGAGGCTGCCGGGCAGAAATTCACAGTACTTTCTGCTTGGGTCCAGTAGCCATAATATTGGCCGGTTGGGTGGAACTACAAGAAATTCATCCAAGGATATTTAAACGGACTCAGGATAAACTTAATACCATTTTTTTCTTTTGGTACAGCTGCGAATGGAAGCCAATAAGCATTCGTTTCTCACAAGCTGATCACGTGTGAAATGAACTGCATCAGTTAGCTTTTGCTCTCAAAGGAACATCTCCAAAACTTTGTAGCTTAAAAAAAAAAAAAAAAATCACCATTTAATGAGTTCATGATTCTAGAAGTCTACATTTGGGGCTAGGCTCTGATGAGTGGTTCTTCTGAGCTGATCTTAGTTAGGTCTGCTTTTGCATTTGTGGCCAAACTGCTGGGTTAATTGTGGACTGTCTGGTCTAGGATGGCCAAAGCAAGGACAGCAGAGGCCTCTCTCCAGGTGGTCTCTCAGCCTGGTCCTTATTCAGATAAAATGTCTCTACCTTTTCCATTTATCTATAATCTGTCCATGTCTCTCAATTCTTTTTCCGATTTCCTTAAATCTGTGCCATATTAGAACATCCCCAAGGGCAACATCCTCTAGCCTGGTTGCCCAATTTTTCTTGCGACAGGTCGTGAAGAGAAAGGCAACATTTCTTCTGATTTATTTTTAATAACTGGTAGGGTTATTTGTGGGCTGTTTTGTTTGTGTGCGTTTCTGTCAGCAGCCCCAAATGCTTTCCAGAAGGGAGCCACAATCCAAACAACACTAATCAATTAGACGGTCAGATGATTAAAAATTGAGGGCTCAGTGAATTCACCTTATTATTGAATTTATTGCATTTTATTTCTACTTCCCATTCCCTGGATGTCTCAGAGAAGCTCACCAGTTCCCGACAACATTGCCTTTAGAAACATCAACCCACGGCTAGCATGGGACACCTCTTGTAAACTCTGCAACCACTGCAGAATGTGCCTTAGCTGTTCCTCACCAACTAATCAGGAAGCTTGAAGTGACTGATTGCAGGCTCCATCAACACAGGATGTTTTGACAAAGCTGTTTGGACAAGGCTGTTTGAGGCCCCCTACGGGGCCTGCTGGCACTTGGGAGGGGACGCGGCCTAAGGCTAAGGGTGGAGGTTTGAAAGCAGTCACTCACCTCTCCTCAAACAATCGATATTCAGATGCTTGCGGAGCACCTACCCGGGAGGAGTCATTGGTGAGCAAAATGGATGCCGGGCTCTGCCCTGGTGCGGCTGGAGTCACGCTGGTGAGAGAATGGTTCACTAGCAATCTTCCAAAGAGGAATAAGCGGAAACAATTGTTGTGAAGAGAAAGCTTTGGGGATGCACGTTTGAGGACGGGGAAGAATGTTGAATATTGTGGCTGTTGAGAAGGAAAGAGCAACATTGACCAGGAAGATATACCAGATTACCAGATGGCGACAGGGACACCTTGCAGCTACCGTGCTATTTTCCCCCCGGAGGGCTTGGCTGCTCGGGTGCAGAGCATGGGAAATTAGACAGTGGGATATGTCCATGGCCAGATTCACGCTCCCTCATCTGACGAATTTACCAAGGCACGAGGGAGTTGAAGGCGTAGGCAGAAAAGTTCTGAAATGACGAAACACGGAATATAAGCTGAATAATGTAAGTGAAAAATGATGAGATGTTCCCCCCAGCCTCTAAGGGCAGCTTGACCAACTATCTTAAGCCTGGGAGGAGGTAAAGAGTTGGCTGTCCTGACCCATGGAGTAACCGTCCCATCGAAAGGCAGTCATTGCCACTCACCTGAGAGTGATATTTGGTGGTATCCTAAAAAAATTATCGATGATAGGTAACAAAGATTATTGTCTATAGACATACTTAGAATAAAGCTTAATTTATGGACGTGTGTCCATTTGCTGCCTGGAAGACGCGTGGCAAACTCGATTAATAGCGCTGGTGATGTTGTAAGAGACTCCTCTCAGGAAAGATCTGCCTCCTTTGGCCTTTCTGTCAACTAGTCTATGAGGACACTACTGGCCCTGTCTTCCCAGAATCCGTGCGGGTCCTCTGATTAATACAATTTTCATGGGATTCATGGGGTGAAAGACCACATTTAGGCTGTCACCTTATAACAACAGGGGGTGGGGTCCAACGGGTATTCCAGAGGTTAAATCTTCCTAGATTTAAAAAAAAATTTTTTTCAACGTTTATTTATTTTTGAGAGAGAGAAAGAGCGCCAGTGGGTAAGGGGCAGAGAGAGAGAGGGAGACACAGAATCTGAAGCAGGCTCCAGACTCCAAGCTGTAAGAATAGAGCCCAAAGTGGGGCTTGAACTCATGGACTGCGAGATCATGACCTGAGCTGAAGTCGGACGCTTAACCAACTGAACCACCCAGGTGCCCCTCTTTGCAGATTTTTTTTTAATGTTCATTTATTTGTTTTGAGAGAGAGAGAGAGAAAGAAAGAGAAAGAATATGCATGGGAAGGGCAGAGAGGAGGGGAGAGAGAGAATCTAGGAGCTTGATCTCACTAACCTTGAGATCCTGACCTGAGCCAAAATCAAGAGTCAGACTGAACCTCCCAGGTGCCCCTAGATTTTCTTTTAATGGAGACATAATTAGCATATAACGTTATATTAGTTTCAGGTACAATATGACAATTCAATTTATGTTTATAATGGAAAAATCATTGCTACAATTAGTCTAGTTACCATTGATCACCACACATAGTTAAAATTTTTTTCTTGTGATGAGAACTTCTAAGATCTACGCTGTTAGCAACTTTCAAATATACAATAGAGTATTATTAACTATAGTCACCATGCTGTGCATTGCATTCCCAGGAATTATTTATCTTATAACTGGGAGTTGGTACCTTTAAAAAAAAATTTTTTTAATGTGTATTTTAATTTTGAGAGAGAAAGAGTGTGAATGGGGCGGGGGGGGGTGGTAGAGGGGGGTGGGGGGGCAGGGGGAGAGAGAGAAGGAGACACAGAATCTGAAGCAGGCTCCAGGCACTGAGCTGTCAGCGCAGAGCCTGACTCAGGGCTCGAACTCACAAACCATGAAATCATGACCCGAACCAAAGTGGGATGCTTACCTGACTATGCCACCCAGGCACCCCTGGAGTTTGTAGCTTTTAACTACTCTCACCCACTTTGCTCACCCCCTCCTTCTGCCTCTGGCAACTACCAGTGTGTTATCTATAAGTGTGAGTTTGGTTTTTATTTAAGACTCCATATGCAAGTGAGATCACAGAGTATTTATCTCTCTCTAACTTATTGCATTCAGCGTAACGTCTTCAAGGTTCATTGCCCTTGGACTTTTTGATAAATGTATATAACTTCTCGGATCCTCAGTTTCTGCATCTGTCAAATAGGGATGATCAAGTCCTAATGTGAGATAGATAAAAGCTATACCAAGTCTTATTTATAAAATGCCTTGAATCTTAACTATTTCTATGTAGCAATTTCTGCTAATTTTATGGCATTGATTCTGCCAAACGTAACCATCTTTAATATTTCATATTTGTGTACCACATACGGGTACCTGTGTGTCGCATTCTGAAATAGTTTCAGATTATTCTAGTAGATAGCTTCCCCTTACCCTAGGATAAAAAATGTATGGGGCGCCTGGGTGGCGCAGTCGGTTAAGCGTCCGACTTCAGCCAGGTCACGATCTCGCGGTCCGTGAGTTCGAGCCCCGCATCGGGCTCTGGGCTGATGGCTCAGAGCCTGGAGCCTGTTTCCGATTCTGTGTCTCCCTCTCTCTCTGCCCCTCCCCCGTTCATGCTCTGTCTCTCTCTGTCCCAAAAATAAATAAACGTTGAAAAAAAAAATTAAAAAAAAAAATTAAAAAAAAAAAAAAAAAAAAGAAAAAAATGTAACTTAGCTGTAGAATCTCCAGAACCGATTGTGCACATCTGTCTGTATGCTACCAAGAAATATAATTTCAAAGAGCACAACAGAGTATATTAGTATACCCTATCAGTGAAAGATACTTGAGACTGAGTCCCCAAAATATGTACAGGTATATACAAATATTAATATATTTTTATATTATCAAGTCATACAATAATGTATAGATTAAAGGATGATTTAAGGTAAAGTGTATAATAGTTTAAATTTCATAAAATTGAAATTTTGGTACTCAAATATTATTTTCAATAAAAGTTACGGTGGGGACAATGTCAGAGCTTATAAAAGTGTGAGCAGATTGTAAAACTGTCAACTCTGCCCATTTTTTTTTTTAATTTGCTTCAGCCTGCAAGTCTCTTTGCAGGAATCCTTTCAGCCACATGGCCATTTGAGACAGGTTAGTGAAATTAAGATTAGGTAATATAATTTGTAAGTCCACCAAGGGGCATCAGTAAAGAGTGATACTTTAAAATAAGCTGAAATCAAATGAACAAGCAGGGATAATAATCTTAAATCCTTCGGGTTGTGGAAATTTTTTATCACCTATGATATAAGACTTGGGGGTTAAATGAGAACAGGAGAGCCAATAACATTTATTTACTTATTTGTTTAAGTTTATTTATTGATTTTGAGAGAGAGAGAGCAAGCGAGTGAGCTCACACACAAGCAGGGAGGGGCAGAGAGAGGGAGAGACAGAATCCCAAGCAGGCTCTGCACTGTCAGCACAGAAGCCTGACGCGGGGCTTGAACTCATAAACTGTGAGATCATGACCTGACCTGAGTTCAAAAGTCGACTGTTTAACCGACTGAGCCACCCAGATGCCCCCAACCACATTTAAATGTTAGTAACGCTTAATGTTTTTCCTTTTTAAATTCCAAATCAATATACATAGAAGTTCTAATTTTTTCTTTCTTGATTTCAGTATATCAGTGGTTCCCAAACTCGAGTGTGCATCAAAATCAACTTGGAAGGCTTGTTAAGATATAGATTGCAGGGCCCCACTCCCAGAGTTTCAGATTCATTTGAATTGGGGTAAGGCCCAAGAATTTGTGTTTCTAACAAATTGCCAGATAATGCTGATGCCGCAGGTATTAGGGCCATACTTTGAGAACCTCTGTAACAGAACACCGTGAAGACCCCTGGGCTGTATCCTGTCCCAGCCTTCGATATACATAATGTCCTAAATTTCTGTACCACACCCTGCGTATCATCCTTTGCCCTTCCCCCACAACGGCGGGGGGGTGGGGCGGAAAGAGCCCAGGGGACAGGGGAAGGATGGTGTGCCCTCTCTGTGAATGCAGCTGACAGTTTGCACTACCTGGTGAATTCATGGCCTCAGCATGTTTCCCTAGGGTGAATTAATTGCTTTGCTTTTCCTTTTCCTTTGCATAAAGCCAGGCAGATTTGTCCCCTGTTTGGACAAGACCTTGTTGCTAGCACTTTCCGAGGATGGCCAGAAAGTGGCTGCTGTATGAGGTTGATAGTGTTGTCAGGAATTCCAGGGCGGGGTATTGTCACTTGAGTTGGGAAATGCTAACTGAGGTCAATTCTAGTTCAGTTTCCTACCTACAGAATTATGGCAGGACGTAAGTTTGGCCCGCGTGAGATGAATAGGTCAGCAGAAACGTATTCTTGTCTTCCTAATAGCCGACAACTCTATTTTTAAGCCTTAAGTCAGAACATATTTTTTCCCCTCTTTGAGATCCAGCAATTCATGTCCTCAAATGAGATGTTTTAAAATCAAAGGCATAGACAACAAAACCAAGAAAAATCTAAATCAAAAGAAATTTTTTTTCAAGTAAACATTGTGTATAAAAAGTTATTAAGTGTAATCCTTGAAATGGGAAGTCATTGTTTTGGTTAATTATTGCTGAATAACAAAACTAAACCACCCCCCCCCAATTTAGAGGCTCGAACCATCAACCGTTTTATTAGTTGGCTCATAGTTCTGCGTGCTGTGCAGTGCTCAGTAGAGTAGCTGGTCTCTGCTCCACTTGGGGTCACCTAAGGTGGCTTGACTGGGACATGACCATCCATTTCCAAGTCAGCTTCTCTCACCTCTCTTGACTAGTTGATGTCAGGACTGTTGGCTGGGGCCCAGATTTTCCTCTTCATGGTCTCACCAAGCGGTTAGGCTGGCCTTCTGACAGCATGGTCCTCTCAGAGCAGTAGGGCTTTATATGCGGCCCAGTGTGCAAAAAAGCAGAAACCACCAGACCTTCCTTAGGATTAACCTGGCAGCTGGCACCGCATTGCTTCCATTACATTCTGGTGGTCAAAGGAGTCACAGAGCCAACACAAACTCAAGAGGACAGTCTACATGGGGCATAAGCACCAGGAAGCATGGGTTATTGGAGCCACCAAGGTGACAGTCTACCACACTTTCACTGTCACACTGAAAATCACAGTGACTGGATTTTCTACTCTGTTTGGCTTGAGAACTCTTTGCATTCCACACCACATATAGGCTGTTCAGCGTAAACCAGGACAGAGCATCAATCTCACGGTGGACATCGGTGCCTCCCAAAGAGAGAAGTGGCTTTGGCTCCATCTGGCAGATATCTTTCAAAGCATAAGGATGTATATCTGCTGAACAGGCATCTCTGTTTAACTTCCTGCCAAAACATCCTTCTAGTGCCTTCTAGTGCCAAAACACCCTTACTTACCCTGTTGTCTGTTTTTTCTTCATAGCACTCACCACGGCCCTAATACTTTATCAAGTTGTTGTTTGCCTAGTTATTGTCTGTCTCCTCCTATATAACATTAATGGAATGTAAAACTCTTTCATGGGGGGGGGGACCCAGCACCCACAACATTGCCTGACACATAGAAGGCACTGCAAAAATTATTTATTGAATGAATGAATGAATGAATGAATGAGTGAGTGGATGAATGAATATAGAAACGTGGTATTTGAGAATATGTCTACGAGGCAGAAATGAAAACGCCATAGGAAGCTGTTCTAAACCGGAGGATCCGGCTAGGGTTTGCGTCCCCTCTACAGGGCTTGGGCTGCGCACCTCCTTGTTGTGTATGGTGTGCACCCTCTGCCAGTTCCCATGGTGTCATTGTTTAGAGGTGTCAGTGGACATCAATCATGGGTTTAGAAGGTTTTCTATGGAGCCTACATCTCCTTTATTTGGCCAATTAGGCTTTGTGCTCCTGTTTCCAAATACAGAGGTGGGAGAAACATGAACCTTGCTTTATCTAATGCCTTAGTTTTAAGGACTGGCTGCTGGTGCAATGCTATATCATTTCCAATTAAACCTTGGATATCCTCACGCTTGCTAAAACTGGTTAGTGAGCATTAGCTATTCATTCCTAAAAAGAGGCTTAATAGTTTTTCATTATGTTCTGCCTTTCACTGGGATACAGGGAGGGATTCTCTTTCTTCCTCTCTCTCTCTTTTCCGCTTTCTACCAATCTATATATTTTTCTTTCTTTGCCCGTTTTCTTTTTGCCCTTGAAAAGTTGGTGTTATCGGTTAGAATCCTTGTTTGCGCTCATTCCCCTGTCCATTTGCTCTTTTGATTGTGTATCGATCACAGAAAAACGAATCAGATTTCCTTAATGAATTTTATGTGCTTGCATCTGATTTGGTTACAAGTCACCTGTGCCTGTCATTTGTGGGGACTCTCACTGGAGCGCCCAGTCTGTTTCTTACCCTTTAAGGAGTCTATCAGAAACCTGTTCGTGTTGGCTGGGTACCAGTGGTCCTCAGTGCTGTGGTTTTCAACCTTTTTACCAGCCCAGGAGCATTTGTAAAGCGTGTTCCAAAGAAGCTAAGAAATTGCTTTGAAAAAGCATTTTCGCTGTTGCCCTTGGAGTGCGTCCTGCTCATTTTCCTCCTGGTCTTTTTGTTTTCCCTTGTTCCACCCCCCACCACATCCCATTCCCTGGCTCTGCCTGTAACTGCTAGAGTACGTCAGCTCATTCCGCGGGAGCCTCAGCCCTGTAAGGTTGCAAAAGGAGGGCATCTGGCTAAGGTAGTTTCTCAAAAGCACTATTGTGAGTGTTGTTTCTGATTACATTAACCTTAACCAAATTCTTCAAACATGCTATAGCGGCCCATCAGAGTTTTCTGGCATTTCAGACTCTAGGCCTACAGTTGCTCAAATACAATGGTATGTTTTAAGTTCAAATAAGAGACCATACGTGTCCTGTGGAGTTTGCACCCTTTATGAAAACACCACTCCATGCCACTTACCCAGACCTGGCTTGAAGTTTGCAAATCTGGAATTGTGCATTGCAGCGGTGCAGTTGAGCTCCTGAAAGCAAATCCAGGCAAGGCCGCAGACATGGTGGGACCTCAGCAAAAGAGAGAACGTGAACCCCGGCTCCTTTCGAATCCTCCTGGCTTCCTCTCTTTGCCCATCTGAATATCCATCTTTTCTGCTATGAACGTCTCCTTAGGCTCTCTGAAAGTAGGAGAGGATAACCTCCTGGATTCTCTTGGGTTTGGCAACAGCCTTGAAACTCTGATAACTAAAGTCTACCTGAAGCTAGGGTAAAACCACTTAGTTATCTTCTCTACTCAACTCACCTTTGGCAAGCAAGTCTGCCTTAGGCATTGCTCACTCTGATTTTTGGAGGTCCCAGTTTTGAAGGAACTTAACGCCTTCCTTCATTGTCTTTTATCTTTTTCTCCTTCAAGCTGGTTTCCAGTTCAGTAACAATTAGCCTATTGATCATTTCTCTCAAAACCTGCCCATTTAATGTCAGCAGGACAAAATTACCGGGCAGTTCTAAATAGGACTCAGTGCAACTTTCTAAACCCTCACCCTCCATGATTTTCTGCATCCGTTTCAGGAGTATATACAAACCACTCATGACTTTCCGCCTCCCTGTTGGACAGTGTGTGTACTGGGGGGAGCACCGGACTGGGAGCTGAAAAGTCCTGAATTCGACACATGGATCTGCAGTGTGTAAACTGGGCTACCTTCAGATATTCACTCATACTCTTTAAGACTGAGCTTTTCTCGGGGCGCCTGGGTGGCTCAGCTGGTTAAGCCTCTGACTTCAGCTCAGGTCGTGATCTCACGGTTTGTGAGTTCGAGCCCCGCGTCGGGCTCTGTGCTGACAACGTGGAGCCTGGAACCTGCTTCAGATTCTGTGTCTACCTCTATCCCTGACCCTCCCCAGCTTGCGCTCTGTCTCTCAAAAATAAATAAACATTAAAAAAAAAAAAAAAGACTGAGCTTTCTCATCTGTATAAGAGGAATAATGATGATGACCTTGCCCATGGTAGAGTCATTGAACCAAGTAAGAAGCAAAAACTTTCATCTATTCGGTAAACACTAATCACGTACTTATTTTGCTCTAAGTAACATGAGGCGTTTAGAATACAGAAATAAAGTGAAGACGCTTCCTGTCCTTTGGAGATGGTCTTATCATCATCATCACCGCCACCACCACCACCAACCCACAGCTGCCTTTATTCAATATTCAGACCCATGAAAGCCCACGGTTTGGCTTTCGGTCTCATGATTCAGTTGACATCAGCAGACAGGAAACCTGGCCCTGAATATCCCCAGTACTTTCTTGTCACTCCTGGACAGGAGCTGTTGAATCAATTTAGAGTTTGCCACTTACCAGAGTCTCCATGGAAAGTCACTCAAGTTAATTAATGGGTAAGTAATGAATGAGTAAATGAATTATTAAATTTTACCCTGGACAATTTGCATTTGCTTCCTATGCTTGGCAGCATCAGTGGGGATCCCTGTGAAAGTCTTATTTTTTTTTTCCTGTTTTATCTGATTCCAGCTGGTTTTCACTGGAAACTGAGTCTCTCTTCTTAAACTTGACTGTAAGATTGACACTCTCTGGAGTAAAACTACCACTGAGACTCTTTCATGTGACCCCAAGCAGATTCAGCAATGTTTGTGCAAATTAAGTGATTAAAACCAAAATTCGGATTATCCCTTGCCTCTATGTTAACTGTTAACTTTGGAGGTGGAAAACCATAGCTGGGTATTTCCATACTTCCTACTACCCTCTGGCCGGGTGATTTTGTGGACACCAGAGAGTTGCTGGAGTTGGGAACAATGACCTTTGACCTGTTTGCAACAGTAAGCCTCACTCAAGCCGTACCATCATCTTCAACCATCTGTGGAATCCCTTTAGGACCTGCATACGTAACATGGTTTCTAAGGACAGGGGGTCAAGAGGTTTGTGAACCCGTGAAATAAAATGCAGTATATTATAGCTCTATACCCATGCATTTTCCTGAAAGTACATTCATATACTCCCCAGCTTTCCTCAGATTCCCAAGGCGTATCTGTGACCCTTCCCATTCCCACTACCAAAAAAAAAAAAGGGGGGGGGTTAAGAATGATTGATTGAAAGATTCTGGTCCACTTGGAGAATGTGATTTCTTATGACTAACAGATTTTCCTTTTCCCAGAACTGCTATGTAGCAGTAATAAAACTGTAACCCTCCCAATTGCCCGGTGGTAGACTTCAAATTAGACAAGTCTATCGTGTGACTCATGGAACTTTCTCATGCTTTTGCATTCGATAATCAGGAAAATCCCATGCAACTTTTTCATGCTTCTGAAGACAGTAATCAGGAAAATCCTGGAGGAGACTGTGGTTTTAAAGGATGCTAAATCAGGTTATGATCATGTGTACCCTGATAGTATGTTTTTCCTCTCTGGAATTTCCTCTTGGGGGTGGTCTGTTCTTCTCATTTCCAAAACTTGTATCAACATCCTCTTGGACCCAGAAGTATGTAAGCTACTAATTTATTTTATGTTGTATTATTTGGTACAAGGGAGAAAAGGACCTATCATAGGCCATCGAAAGCCTTCCCGTGGTACAAGCAAACTGCATTATTATTATTATTTCTCATCGTGCCTTATAGAACCGGAAGTAAACTTGCTTGTCCCCTCAATGCCGGCCTTTCAGCGCCTCATTGTAAACGAAACCATGCATCCCGGTTGTCTACTCTGAGTTAAATGCCCCAGTTATTTTGTCTTGCCTTTGTTGGGTTTGATTTATTGGTAACAGAGTTGTACACACTTAGGGAACATAGAGGTGCTAATACTTAAAAAACAGCCTGTGCTTTGCTGCCACTCAACTGTTGAAGGATGAAGGACGCTCCCTAGGAGTTTCATGAGGGGGGGAAAAATAGGCATTTTGAGTCACGCAAATTTGTTTGCAGGGTTTTTTCCATTTCCTTCCAGCATAGCAGAGTGACTATGAGCACACAGTCTGGTTTCAGAATGTCTGAGTTAGAAACCCAGCGCTGCCCCTTGCAAATTATACAACTTTGGGAGAGTTTTAAGACCTGTCTGTGTCTCTAGCCCTCGTCTGGAGACCAGAGATACTTAGACCGCTTACCTCCTAAGGTGTGCGGGAAAACTAAATATTTGTGAAGCTCTTAGGATACTGCCTGACATGGGCAACGTGCTGCATATGTATTTTTTAAACCGATTTGCTTACAAAGGGTAACGCTGGGGCTTGTGTGGACACATACAACCAGGGCCTTATCTCACCTTTTTATTTTAATTACCATTATTCTACAGGCAGTGTCCTTAAATCGGTTTTGAGGAGAGCCATTTGGAAATTAATCATGATGTTCCTGATTAAATATAACCCCCTGTTAGTAGGCTTGAGCAGAAAAGCAAGATGTGAACACGACACTTTTCAAAACCTCACAATTAGCTAAAATAGTTTTAATGTAAGAATCACAAGATTCAGTTTAGTAATGCAAATTGTATCCTAGAGTCTCGTGAAAGACGCTCAGGCCAGAACACAGAATAATTTTGTTTGCCTCGTGATTAGGTTTATTTTTTTTATGGGATGCATCTATAACAGACTTCGCTATTATTAATTAGGGGGAGAAATGGTAAACAGGAACTCGGAAAAAGAGTCTCTTTAACCCTTACACAGAAAATGCTCAATATCATTCTTGGGAATTTCCTTTTATTTAAAAAACAAAATATCCTCTATTTGCAAGCTAATAGAAAGGGGTTGTAGAAAGATTATTGACTGCAAGATCTAGTCCTTACTTATATTTATGCTGATCACATATAATTTTAAGCGGAATAAATGGTGTATTGCCAGTAATTTAAGTAATTTAATAGAGCAATTCTGTTTTTTTTGAAAAGAAGTATTTGTAGAATTTTAGACTCTTCTAGCCAAGTTTCTTTATCTTTTGGATAAGAAACTTGAGACCCACCAAGCCACTAATTACACCCAGCTAAGTGAGAGCACAGTACAAAAGCTTGTTTTCAGGGGAATTGGAAGAGGGGATTATTTTTTTAAGTTTGCATTTTGCCTTTTGACATCTTTTCTGTTTTATTTACAATAAATATTCTTAGTGTTCTAAAAATAGTGTCTTTTAAAGAGAAAATTGGTTTGCTAATGATTTACATGAAAGAGAAAATGAAAACATAGCCTGAATTTTATGGCAAATGTTGAGTAAAAAGAAAAGAAATCAAACTTCTTACTTTCAATCCATGTACAAGATCTTGGCAATTGAAATATGAAAGCCTAATGGAGAGGGGCTTAAACCAATATTTTCTGGAGGCCAAAGCTGGATGGAACACAATTTGAGGACTTTGTTGTCCAGTAAGGCAAGTGAGAAAAATATATGGAAAACTATAGTACAAAGAAGAATGTAAAAATTTTCACTAGAAAGTACAGCAAATTGTCTTAGAGGATCAGTGAAGGAATGTAGGCCACTGGGGGATGGCTCTCCTTAATAACTATAATTGATGGCTCCCAAACGCTTATCCCCAGCTAACCCTTCCCTTGGAATTTCTAACTCATCCAGCTGCCACTCGACATCCCCACTTGGATGTCTAACTTAGCATATCCAAAGCAGAATTCCCAAACTTGCCCCCCAAAACGTGCTCCCCTTCAGTCTTCCCCATCTTGGCTGATGGCAGCCATCCTTCCAGCCTTCCTTCAGGCTACAAACCTTGGCCTCATCCTGGTCCCCTTTCTTTCTCTCTAACACTACATCTGATATATGGGGAAATTCTATTAGCTTTGCCTTCGCAGTGAATGCAGAATCTGATAGCTTCTCCACCGCCATCATCCTGGGCCAAGCCACCATTGATTCTCACCTAGATTATTAAAGTAGCCGACTAACAGTTCTCTTTGCCTTCACCCTTTTCAGACCTTACAAATTCTTCTCAACGGAACACAAATCAGATCTCATTATTCATTCCCCAGAATCGTCCTAGCCTCCCCATTGCTCTCAAAGTTTTACATGATCGTAGAAGCCTCGCAGCCTCATCTCCGATTACTCTCTCCTTCCCTGACTTTGCTTCACCCAGATTGGCCTCCTTGCCATTCTCTTACATGTAAGACCAACTCCCCTGTCAGGCTCTTTGCACTGGTTTTCCCCCTATCTTGAGTGCTCTTCCCTCAGGTTCCATATAGATCACTCATTAACCATCTTCAATGCTTTGCTTAAATGTCATCTTAATAGGGGCTGCTCAGAATGTTTGACTGATTGATTGATTGATTGATTGAGAGAACACGTACGTGTGCACCCATGCATGCAAGCTGGGGAGGGGCAGTGGGAGAGGGAGAGAGAGAATCTCAAGCCTGCTCCACACTCAGCAAGGAGCCCAACACAGGGCTTGATCTCATGACCAACAATAAGGTCATGAGATCATCACCTCATCCGAAATCAAGAGTCAGAGGCTCAACCAGGTGCTCCTGGAGAATTTTATTTAAAGTAGAATTCCTCCCCACCAGCACTTACCAGTCACCTTAGAGACTTTTTTTTTTTTTGCATAGAACTTACATTTTGGCATACTCTATAATTCATATATCTATTTTTTATGTCTATTATGTGATCTATTGTCTATGTCCTTCTGCTAGAACGTAAACTCCCAGAGAATAGAATCCTTGTTTGTTGTGCTCACTCCTGTATCCCAAATGCCTGGAACAGTGCCTGGCACATAGCAGGCACTAGATAAACATTTGTAAATAAATTAATAAGTGCGTTCGTGGAGGAATTGGGGTTATTGTGAAAAAAAGAAATAGTGTTTAAACAGCTTTGGATTACGGTCTCTTTTGTAGACCTGGTCATTCTCATGGACCTCCTTCCCATGTGCAAATTTACACAAAATTTTGTATTCACTTCCAGGAGGCTCACACACACCCTGGGTCTCATCCATGATCCCAACATTAAGGACCTGTGTCCTAGACAAAAAGAACAACATGCACAAAGGCTCAGAAGTGGGAATGTGTGGCTTGTGTTAGAGGCTCAGCAGGAACCATTTAGCTTGAGTGGGTGGTAAAGTAGGAGAGTGGTGGAAGGTAAGTTTGTGCTATACCGGATGGACCCCGGAATGCCAGGGAAAGAGTTGCTTGTATTTGATGTAGGAGGTGAGATGGAACCACACAGAGCCATGCATGGTATTCTTGCCCTGTGTTTACTTCTAACTCAATGTGAAACTGGACTGTCTCCATTTGCCTTTGAACAAGTGAAATTAATAGAATTTCTGGAAGACTCTACAAGCCCCCCCCATTTATAAAAGATATGGTTAAGTACTTTATAATTATGACAAGGAAAATGCATCCATGCTCCTATTAAAACTATTTTAATTTGTCAACGTCCATTATACTTCTGAGAATATGTCTCAGTTCTGTTATTCTCCGGGTAACTGATTATTATTACTATCATTTTATTCATTAAAACTTGTTTTCAATTTGATATTGCCCAATTTGATATTGTTTTGATTGTTCTTTTGGGGATATCTGAAGGCAATTTCCCATCACTCAAAGGCCCTAAAAACCCACCTGAATGAGGAAATACATAAAATGAGGCCATCTGGGCTCCTAGGTTCCTCGCCCACAGTGTCCTCTATACCATAAAGAGGGTAAATAGGGGCACCTGGGTGGCTCAGTCAGTTAAGCATCCGACTTTGGCTCAGGTCATGATCTTGCGGTTGGTGAGTTTGGGGCCCACTTCTGGCTCTCTGTTTTCAGTGCGGAGCCCGGTTCAGATCCTCTGTCCCCCTCTCTCTCTGCTCATCCCCTGCTCGTTCTCTCTCGCTTTCTGTCTCTCTCTCTCTCTGAATAAATAAAACTTAAGAAAAGAAAAGGGTAAATAAACCATCCCTGTTTTCTATCCCCCCCAAACTGAAAGAATGTCCTATGTTTCAGTTACAATTGCCATGTCACAGACTACCCAAAACTTAGTGGCATAAAGCAACAAACCTCACGACACTTGGTGTTATAAAGCAACCATTGATTCTGCTCATAGATGCTGAGTTAAGAGTTTGGACAGGGCACAACAAGGGTGGCTTATATTTCTACTCCACAATGTCTAAAATCTCCGCTAACGATACCTGAAGACCAGCAGTGACTGGAAGGCTGGACATTGAAATCACATGGAGGATTACTCATTTCCTGCGCGATACCTGGGATAGAAGGACTTGAAGACTGGGATTGTGGACCAAAGTGCCTCACTTTCCTTATGCTTTGGGCTTCCTCACAGCATGGAGGCCTCAGGGAAATCAAATTTGTTGCATGGTAGCTGTGATGAACAAGGTGGAAACAGCATAGCTTTTTGTGACCCAGCCTTGGAAATCACATGGCAACACTTCTGCCATATTGAAATAGCCACACCGTGCCTCCATTCTAAGAGAGGGAACAGAGACCACACGACCCCAGCATTGAGAAGGTGTCCCAAAAAATACGGCTAATTTTTAAATTTTATTTATTTACTTTTTAATTGAAGTTTAGTTGACTACCATCTGTCACCTTACAATGCCATTGCAGCAACACTGACGATATTCCCTTTGTTGTACCTTTATTCCTGTGACTTGTTCGTTCCACAGTGGGAAGCCTGGATCTCCCATGATCCTTCACCCATTTTGCCCATCCCCCTCCCCACTTCTCTCTGGCAACCATCAGTTCTCTGCATTTATGGTCTGTTTCTGCTTTTTTGCTTATTTATTTGTTTTTTTTTTTTTTAGATTCCACAAAGAAGTGAAATCGTATAGTATTTGTCTTTCTCTGACTTATTTCACTTAGTATAATACTTTAGTTCCAATAATGTTGTCACAAATGGCAATAACTCATTCTTAGTGTGGCCATTTTTTTTACACACCACACTCTTAGAAATGTAAGCATCCTATGGAGAGTATAGGAGAGATTACTTATTATGGACATTTTCCTCTGAGACACACGTAAATTCACCATTTATTCAGTGCCTATACAAAAATGGAATTAGGGGCGCCTGGGTGGCCCAACCGGTTAAGCTTCTGACTCTGGCTCAGGTCATGATCTCATGGTCCGTGAGTTCGAACCCCACGTCAGGCTCTGTGCTGACAGCTCAGAGCCTGGAGCCTGCTTCAGATTCTGTGTCTCCCTCTCTCGCTGCCCCTCCCGTACTCATGCTCTGTCTCTCTCTGTCTCTCAAAAATGAATAAATGTTAAGAAAAAAATATTTTCTAATGCAATTAAGTTCCAGTTGTGAAGCAAATAATCAAATTAAGAGAAACAACCTATGTTTTGAGGGCCTGTAGAGTCTAAGATTCCTGGACAACTATTGGAACCAGACCTTTACCTTTGTAAATGGGGGGGGGAGGGGGGTGCGGGGGAGGGGTGAGGGAGGATATCACTAAATAAATGAAATAATTTACAGGGCACAAATTATTTATAGTTCATGATTCCTAAATACCTGTCAACCAGTCTTTTCAAAAGTTTTCCTTTGTGAGGGGGATTTGTTCTTACTAATCTATATTGAGAGTGGTTGTTATATTGCCTGCATATGTTGGGGCTCTGCCAATGAACTCTCTGTGGGACAGAGAAAATGGGTTATTTCAAGGGTCTTAGGGGAGAGCATTTCCCTAAGATATTACCATCACATCTGGAATAGTTCACAGGCTTGAGTTTACTCATGAGGTGAGCAGACTACTCCCAGAGTGGTGAGTATATAGTTAAGTCCAAGCTTAGCCACTTTTGCCTTTTCTGTGGTAGAATACTCGGGATTATAGCAACAGAATGTCATTTAAAAATGTTGACTGAGAGAGGGGAAGGGGAGGGACTGACCATAAATGGGCAGTGTCTGGTCCTCTCTTTATGCCAGCCTAGAGTTCATGTTCCATCATTTTCTTCACGTCAGTCTGAACATGTGAAACTTGAGTTCTAAAAAGACTCCCCAGCATTCCCTCGGGGTAGAATAACCCCCAGGCAGAGCAAAAGATAGATTTGCTTATTAACATGTGTTTGAAAACTGTGTGTGCAACATTGGCATGGGGCATTATTTTGGCGTGAAGTTCCAAGCTATGGTGGCATTTGAGCAGTCTCTTTTGCCACCCAGCGTCATAGCATCCGTCACAGCTTGTCATAAAACTTTTCTGGCCATATTCTGGTCTTTGCCAGAAACTGCTCTGCCTGAAATGGCAAAAGTAAGGGGCAGGACTGGGCACATCTTCGCTTCCAGGATAGCATTTCTGCTTTAGTGTCGTTTGGCAAAGCACATACCTCAGGTCTGAGCACAAAGTAGGGCTTCAGTAAACGCTGGTAGAATTGCATCGGCCTCCTAGCCCAATGAAACGTTGGCCATATTGGATTTCACGGGAGAATTTCAGAAGATTCAAAGGAATAAGGAATATGGAAACAGCCAAGCTGGGAAGGTAGTTTTCCACTACTGGGGCCTGTAGGCAATCCAGTCTTCAATGCTCTCCTGTGTAACAAGAAAATAGAAAATAGTTTTCTAAACTTAAATTTTTTTATAAACCTGACTTCTTCAAGCTAAAAGACTTCCTTTGTTCTGAAAATGTCCTTCTGACCTTTCTTTTTTTTTTTTTTTTTTTTTTTTTGGAGTGGGAGGGCCTAAAAATCTTTCCTTTTATGAAATGTGATGGCAGTAAATAACTGTTGTTTTTCTTTCTGAATTTCCTTCCTTGTCAAAATGAGAAGTTGGCCAGCTATTACAAACCCCAAATTTGTTTATGGGTTTGCTTTTTTAATCATTCCGTGGAATGTGAAGATCGCGAAACTTGTAGACCAGGCAATTGAGACTTTTTCTCTTCCATTTAAGAGAAACTGGAGAATTCTTTAAGCAATACAATGGTCCACAAAGCGATAATAAACAGCTTACCACCTTATTTGAGAAAAAAATTTCATATTTATCACTTATATATGTCATAATTAGGATGTGTATTATGTTTACAGCCCTTGGACACAGGCAGACAAGTTCAGAGATGTTTGTTACAACGCGTTGTTGAGTTACACATACACTCTCTTTCATATAAAGAAAGATACACCTGCCCACAAATGCAAAAGGTGGCATTCTGCTTGGGAGGAATTGTGTGTGTTTTCACTGAAAACCCACGTCACCTCAAGGCCTTCCTGGTGCTGCTGCCTGAGCTGCTGACATACAGACCTGGCCTTGATAGACGAGTTCATTATCCCCTTCCAATTGCATGCGGATTTCCAGGTGGGTTCACTACATTTTAAATCCAATCTTCCTACTTGTATGTGGTGCGAGCCCGGGGGTCAGCCAGTGGGATCCGTGGCTGCTTTTCTCTCCCCGGCCTCTGTGTCTTACCTGCAAACCTAGATGATCTCAGCCCCTACGAGTAATTCCGCACTGTGGAATCAACAGTCCACATGCACCGCTTCAGAAACACAAGTGAGGAACCAGAAATACGCACCATGGCTATGTGCTCTTGTAAAGCCCTACTTATACATACGTTGCGTTACGTATTCAAACTACTGGTGGCATTTTGTGACTGGGTGTGTGACATCTGCAATGATAATTGTTTTCATTTGGGCAGGGAAGTAGGGGAGAACACAGTTTCCGGTTTTTAACTATATAGCAATTTGTTTTGCTTATTCTGATTTCGATAAGCAGCTAGATGGTAATCTCAGAACTGAAGAACCACACACACACACACACATGCGTACATATAACTCATATATTTTAAAAAACGCAGTAATATTATACACTTTCTAAGATTTATGGACACAGGTGAAGGAGGTTGGAAAAATACAAGCCCTGTCTCTGGGGAGAGCAACGGGGTGGGGGTGGTTAAAGGGATACTTCAGCTTTAACTGTAATGTGCTTTTTAAATAAGGATATTGTATTCATGAAATACTTCATCATTAAAATCAATTAATAAAAATCATCAAAATACAGTAGCATAAAAAAATTAGTGTTATGGGGCGCCTGGGCGGCTCAGTCGGTTGAGCGTCCGACTTCGGCTCAGGTCATGATCTCACAGTTCGTGGGTTCGAGTCCCGCATCGGGCTCTGTGCTGACAGCTCAGAGCCTGGAGCCTGTTTCAGATTCTGTGTCTCCCTCTCTCTCTGCCCCTCCCCTGTTCGCGCTCTGTCTCTGTCTCAAGAATAAATAAACATTAGAAAAATTAAAAAAAAAAACCTTTAAAAAAAAAATTAGTGTTATAGTAAAAGTAGGTATTCCAAGATATGGAGATTCCCCATGGGACCGACTGGTACCATACAGTAAGTAGTAAAGTGCTTCCAGAAGCATCTTAAGTGAAAGTGAGGAACCAGGGCAATATAAATTGGGCCTTGAAGGATGAGTAGGAGTTCACTGGCTTAACTAGAGTGGAAAATGGGTAGATGAACAGGGCAGGCAAAATGACCAGCTTAAACATAAAAAAAAAAAAAAAAAGAGTTTTTAGAGAACCTGTCTGACTCAGGCAGGGTTTGTATGCCTGGGAAAAGGTATGGCATGTGGAAAGCAGTTACAGAACCTGAGATGAGACTGGAAAAGCAGAGGCCAAAGCCAGAAGAACCTCGGGCGACAAGCTGAAGTATTAGTTGTATGTGGTTGTAAGTACTTCCGTTAGTGTCCTGTGACTGCCCTCAAGAATTACCCAAAACTTGGTGGCTTAAGACAATGGCAATTTATTATCTCACAGTTCTGAAGGCCAAAAGTCCAAAATTCAGCAGGGTTACAGTCCCTCTGGGGATTCCAGGAGAGAATCTTTTTTTTTTTTTTTTTTTAACCTCTTCCAGCTTTTTTTTTTTCAACGTTTATTTATTTTTGGGACAGAGAGAGACAGAGCATGAACGGGGGAGGGGCAGAGAGAGAGGGAGACACAGAATCGGAAACAGGCTCCAGGCTCTGAGCCATCAGCCCAGAGCCTGACGCGGGGCTCGAACTCACAGACCGCGAGATCGTGACCTGGCTGAAGTCGGACGCTTAACCGACTGCGCCACCCAGGCGCCCCTAACCTCTTCCAGCTTTTGAGGCTGATAGTCGCAACATTCCAGTCTCTGCCTCCACTTCCAGAACCCTCTTCTCTTCTGGCTGTGTCTCTCCCCTTTGTGTCCCTTCTAAGGACACTGACCCTTGGATTTAGGATAATCCAGGAGGATTTCATCTAGAGATCCTTAATTATATCTGTAAAAACTCTTTTTCCAAATAAGGTCACATTTCCAGGTCCTCTAGGTCAGGATATGGGCAGATCGTTTTTGGCAGGGGGAGGTGGGGGGAGGGATGTGATGGGAGATACCATTCAGCTCACTACAGTGCTGATGGGGTAAACTACATGCAGAGAAAAAATAGTATCATATTTGATTTCTTGGAAGGTGGTGCAGGCAAGCCATGCCTGAGAAGTTTCTCAAGGACGAGAGATGTTTTTTGTCTTTTGTTAAGAGCGAAGGATCTTCCATGGTCTCTGACATACTAACTATTGAAATAATAAACACATGGATAAATTTGCAAGCCCAGTGAAGAAAAGATTGTAAACATTTAGAGATGAGAAGGGTACTTGTCCTGAGGGAGGTGCTCATGAAGAAAAATGGTTCTTGCAGACGGGTGTTCCTTGGTAGGGCACTCAAAAACACACAAAGGCAGGGAACCCTTATGGTACAACCATAAAGTTAATCTATTCAACAAATATTTATGGAGCATTTACCGTGGCTTTGTAGATAAAGGGTAAGAATATTCCCAGCTCTCCTGAACTAGTAACCAATACATAAGTGATATGGAAACCAGACAAAACAACAGAGTAATAAATGCAAAAATGAAATATGGCATGAAAGAAAGGACACAAGGAGGAAAGAAAATATGATGGTATTTGAGATTGAGTGGTCAGGGAAGGCCTTGCCAAGGAGTTGCATTTGAACTTGAACCCTGGGAAAATCTGGATGATGGGCATTTCAGTCTCACAGCTATGTCAGTAAGTTGAGAAACAAGCCTGGGCTGCTTGAGGGGTGGTGAGAACGGGGAGAAGGTTTATGTAATGAGGCTCAGTAAGCATTTAGGGACCATATCACATAAGGCCTTGGAGGCCATGGTAAAAAGTATGGATTTTAAATACAGGCAGAAGCCATCAGAGCATTTTAATTTATTTTTTATTTTTTTCTTAAAAAAAATTTTTTTAATATGAAATTGATTGTCAAATTGGTTTCCATACAACACCCAGTGCTCATCCCAACGGGTGCCCTCCTCAATACCCATCACCCACCCTCCCCTCCCTCCCACCCCCCATCAACCCTCAGTTTGTTCTCAGTTTTTAAGAGTCTCTTATGCTTTGGCTCTCTCCCACTCTAACCTCTTTTTTTTTCCTTCCCCTCCCCCATGGGTTTCTGTTAAGTTTCTCAGGATCCACATAAGAGTGAAAATATACAGTATCTGTCTTTCTCTGTATGAGTTATTTCACTTAGCATGACACTCTCCAATTCCATCCACGTTGCTACAAAAGGCCATATTTCATTCTTTCTCAGTGCCACGTAGTACTCCATTGTGTACATAAACCACAATTTCTTTATCCATTCATCAGTTGATGGACATTTAGGCTCTTTCCGTCATTTGGCTATTGTTGAAAGTGCTGTTGGGGCGCCTGGGTGGCGCAGTCGGTTAAGCGTCCGACTTCAGCCAGGTCACGATCTCGCGGTCCGTGAGTTCGAGCCCCGCGTCGGGCTCTGGGCTGATGGCTCAGAGCCTGGAGCCTGTTTCCCATTCTGTGTCTCCCTCTCTCTCTGCCCCTCCCCCGTTCATGCTCTGTCTCTCTCTGTCCCAAAAATAAATAAACGTTGAAAAAAAAAAATTAAAAAAAAAAAAAAGAAAGTGCTGCTATAAACATTGGGGTACAAGTGCCCCTATGCATCAGCACTCCTGTATCCCTTGGGTCAATTCCTAGCAGTGCTATTGCTGGGTCATAGGGTAGATCGATTTTTAATTTTTTGAGGAGCATTTTAAAGAGGTGCGTGACATGGTCCGATTTCTGTTCAAATCATGGTTTCTCACCCTTGGCGCTGTTAACATTTAGGGCCAGACAATTCTTTGTTTCGAGGGCATCCTGTACATAGTAAGAGGTCTATCAGCATCCCTTGTTTCTACCCTCTAGATGCCAATAGAACCCATTCTCCCCAGTTGTAACAGCCAAAAAGATCCCCAAACATTGCCAAACGTCCCCTGGCGGACAAAATCATCCCCAGATGAGAACCATTGATTTAAGTCAATCGCTATCTGGCTATCCTGGGGAGAAATGTTTGTAGGGGAGATGACAGTGGAAGCCAAAAGACCAATTAGGAGACTTAGTATTGGCCACACAAGAGAAAATCCTGGTTCCTAGTTGTAAAGAGAGAGAAGTAAGTGAATTTGGAATATGTGTTAGAGCTGGAACCACAGGACTTACAGTTTAGAAGTGTGGGTGTAAGAGAAAGAGAAGAATTAAAGAAATTCTGTGGCCTGAACAACTGGCTGACCAGTGGTATCTTTTACTGACATGAAAAGAGCGACAAAAGAGCAGGTTGGGTGGAGAGCACCGGGCGGGAAGGAAAGTTGCATGTTCTGATGTGGACGTATGTGTTTGGAATACCTATTAGACTTCCAAGGGAGAAAAGAAGTCAAGTACGCTGTTAGACACACAAGTCTAGAGTTCAGGAGAGAGGTCAGGCTAAAGGTAGAACTTTTGGAGTCTTTGGCCCGTAGATGGTTTTGAAAGCCATAGTCAACATGAGATTTCTTGGGCAGGGAGGGGAGACACAGGGAGAGAAGGGAAAGAATAGGAGTAGAGTAGAGGCAAAACTGTCCCAAGACTGGGCCTGACATTCTGTCAGAGGAGAAGCCAACATAAGAAATCAAGAAAATCAGGAGAGAGAGCCCAGTGAATTGGAGGGTCTAGAAAAACAGTGAAGGCTGTTAGCAGGCAACTGAAAGACCTCATAATTCTAAAATGTTCCTTTTTTCAGGCTAGAAAGAGAAGGAGTGAGGAGCAGTTGCTGGAAGTGAGAATACACAATCCTATGAGTGTTGAAAGATCCTAAATATTTCATCTCCTCTAATCATTTTCGGTGATAAGGACCAGTCTGTAAGGTAGTTGCCCAATATCCTGAAGCACTTAAAGAACCAATTGCCTCAGTGTAGGATCTGCGTTTTGGGGGTATTGTTTTTCTGGTAAACTAAAAGGGGACTATAGACTGTCTTTTACTACGAGAGCAGAAGATGAACCACACCACTTCTCACGGTTCCTTCTAACGTGTGACTCAGTGTTACATACCCATCAGTGACTTGAACTGTGTCCAGATGAAAAGCCATGTTTCTTTGTCATGGTTTGATTTTCTCCCCCTCAGGTGATGGTGGACTCATAGGCAGGGGGAGAACAATGAGCCAGAAATCAGAGTAGCTCACAGACAAGAAACCAGGGTAGTATATGGCTCAATTAGAGTACCTGTTTGGGGAAACCCCTCGATGTTAAATCACAAAAAACAAAACGAAACAAAAACGGTGAAGGAGGTTTGTGATTACGCTCAGTCCTCTGGTGTCTTTTAGTATTTCAAACCACTGGCAAAGAAGGGCAGGTTTGAACTGGAATCCTCCTAAGCCTCCAGAGGCTTGAACACAAGTATGGGCAGGTCAGAGTAGAGAGGCTGGTTGGACACAGCTGGATGTGGAAGCCACGGACCGGAGTCAGCATTTAAAGAGCATAATTGGGGGACCAGTTGGTTCAGTTGGTCAAGTGTCTGACTCTTGATTTCGCCTCAGGTCGTGATTTCGGACACCGTGAGACTGAGCCCCCAGTGGGGTTCCATGCTGACGGTGTGGAGCCCGCTGAGGATTCTCTCTCTCTCCCCTCTCTCTCTCGCCTCCTCTCTCTCTCTCTCTCTCTGCCCCTTCCCTGCTTGCTCTTGCTCGCTCACTGGCTCTCTCTCTCAAAATAAGTAAATCAGTAAACTTTAAAAAAGCATACTCAGACATGAGGAAATGTTCACATGTTATATCACGTGTGAAGAAACAGTGGGCAACAGGAAACAGGGTCTGAGGGTTGGGAATAGATGAGCGGGTCTCAGGATCGGTTGTTTCTGGACAGGACCTGGTATCAGCCATCTTCCCTGCAGAAAACAGGTGGGTTCATTGGGGAGAACAGAAAGGTGTGGTAGGTTAAGAGAGATGAAGAAGTATTCTGGTACTAACAGTAACAGGGCTTCATTTTCATGTCTAGACCTGAGGGGTCAGGGAAGGAAAGAGTGACCGGGTCACAGAGAGGGTAGGAGAGAGCGCCGCCCGGCAGGAGCCGGGGCCTTCGTGATAGAATGCTGCTAACCTGCCTTTCCCTGGGAGGGAGCTGGGGTGCCTCAATCTCAGTTTCCTTTGACCTGCCTAGTCAATGTCCAGTCAGAAGCCGGAGTAGGTGTTCGCCTCGTGGGGCAAGGAAAGTAGAGAGGGGCTCTAGAGGGAAAAATGGAAGATGGCCCCCACAGACTCCCTCTGGGTTGAATGAAGTCAGCCTAACAAGTATGTTCTGCTCTTGAGACCCAACAAGCCGTCTGCCTCCAGGTGTCGAGGGCTTTGGCAGAAGTTTAGCTACGCTGAGAAGTTCTAACCTTGACTTTGTCTGCGAAAGAGCTACAGGACCACATCCAGAAGAACTCCACAAGGGAGAACGGACTCTACGATTATGTTCTGTTTCTCCTGTTTTCCCGAGTGTCTTTTCTGAAACCCATAGCTTTTATTTAGTGCAGGAAGCACCGTTTATCTCCCAGGCTGAGAACAGCCTTTCTGAAAACTTAAAGCAGAGAGAAGCGAACCAGGTTGTCAAAAACCAATGAAAAATCGTTAGTCTAAGGTGCCAGGAGCCAAAAACTGTTATAGCGTATCTGCCAGGGAGAAAATAAAGCCTGGAAAAGTATTCTTCATCAGCGTATTCCACCTCAGAAAAACCATTAGCTTCAAACTAGGCGATACATACAAGCCCCCAAGCATAGTCGGCGAGCCACTGCCCTCTCAATAATAACGATGTGTTTTGTCGGAGCCGAATGGGCTCTTAATGATGATCTGTTTTATGTGTAGGGAAGTGTAAGTGTCGTAGGCCACATCAGAGCCATCAGTCCTCAACTGTGAGGTTTCCTGTAGGAGGTGTCATGGTTGTTTTAACACCAGTGGTCACCACCTTACAGAGGAACTCTGCAGTGATGGGGTGATTGTTGACTCAGGCAAGGTGGCTTGGTTTCTTTGGGGTCTTTTGACTCTTGTAACTAATTGTTGGAATTGAAGACGTACCATTTTAAACTTCTGATGGATAAGAGGGCTAAGGGGGGCCGGCACGTATCAGTTAAATAATGAATACATTCCTTTGAAGCAAACCTAGATCCTTGAGGGGCCTATATTTTGTTATCTAGCAGTTAATAGACGGTCCCCACCTACTGGACGAGAGAATCTGTGTAATCCCTTTTACCTCTAAACTGTCTAGGCACGAACGTGGATGTGTGCTGGGACCCCTCTACCACGATCAAAGCTGAGGTTCTGTTTGTGATCAGCTGTAGTCTTTTAGCCATACCACTTTTTTTTTGAATAAGCATGATTAAAAGCATGGACTCCAAAGGCCAACTCCGAGGAGTCAAGTTTCTACCAACCGTTTGCTCGCTCTGTGGCCTTGAGGGACATTACTGAACAGAACTCCCTGTGGTTCAATTTCCTCATCTGTGAAATGGCGATAAGGTTACACCTACCTCTTCAGGATTAATGAGGAAGAAATGAGTTAATCCATGTAAAGCCCTTAAAACCATGCCTGACCCATAGGGAGTACTCCGTAAATGTTAGCTCTTAGAGTACTATTTTATTGCAGGTCTAATATGGTGCACTGTTTATTAAGGAAACCTCAAAGATAAGCTGTTACTGTTTCTGTGTGTAGAATCAGCCACATAAAATGGTATTTTCCTCACTCCACTTTAGCTATCTTTCCATCCCTCTACTTACCACCGCAATGTTGCCTTCCTACCTCCCTGTAAGCCCCTATCCACCGCCCAGAAGACTGTCTGATGTGTAATACGTAGTTAAGGACTCCGCTAATGTCTGTGAGATGCAAGCAGTCCAATAAGACATGCTTCCAGTTTGTATCAAACTGTTGTCTCTAGTGTAGAGAACACGGAGAGAAGAAGGAACTTCGGTCCGTGAGTAGTTACCCGTCCCCGTGGTCCCGGATACAGTCATGTCTTCATGTCACCTTGTAATCCATGCTTTACTCTAAAACTGAAGTCCTCCCGGGAAAGCCAACGGTCCACATGCTGTTTCTGAGTAGTAGGTGTTTGTTTGTTTTATTTGGAAGCAGGCTTCTGCTGATAGATGTGTAAAAGTACGCCTACCTGTACAATTCTGCATCACCTTGACCGCTGTGAATAGCCAGGAAACTGCACTATTTCTTTTTCTTTGGCATTAATGGACACTGGAATTTTTCTTCCTGGGTCTGCCTGTCTCTGAGGATATCAGGCTGTCCCAAGGACTGTTTGGCTCATTGCATCCATTTGGGTTTCTTGGGGGAAGCAATTCCGACATAAATATTGAAGACGTGCCCATCTGAACTTTGTTTCCTTCTGGAGGAAATGAGAGCTATCAAGGTGTCCTTAGGTAGGCATTGGTCCTGTTTCTAAGCCCGCACGGTCCCCAGAGCCTACCCAAGACACTGTGCTTATAAAATGTGGACTTGGTGGGACTTGGGTGGGCTCATTTCACAATAGTGAAAAATGCCTTGTTTTTCTTCTGTGTTATCTTCTCTCACTCCATTATGTTCTCCCCCCCCCCCCACCGGCCCCGTGTTGTTGGAGAAATACTGAGTAAGTGATTAATAACCGTCTTGGTCTTTTGCTCTCACCGGCTTATAGAGAAATAAGGACCTACAGATGTTTGGACAAATAGTACATTGTGTTAATGCCAGATTCCGCTCAGACATGCCCCACGCAATTGAGCCTTTCAGCACTGAAAGAACAGGTGCTCCTGGACTTTGTCTAATCGTCCCTTCTTTGCTTTTCTTGTTAGACTAAATACCAGCCATCCTGAAAAGAGGACTGGACAAAAAGGTGTTCAGAGCTGTGTGATTGCTTTTGTCCTCCCCGAGGCAGACAGCGGGAGAAATGCGCAGATAAGCATACGAGGAGGTCATATAAACAGTCCTAACAGAATAGAAGCATTCTTATGTGTGAGGCATGGCACTGTGTAGGTGAGATATTTCTTTATTTAAATTGCTTTTTATTTTTACTTAAAGTACAGTAGTGGGAAATGGGGTTTCTTCAGCAGATAAAAATTACCAGCCAGAGTTAATTAAGTCATCTTTTATACTATGTAGTTTCATTTAAAATAGGTGATTAATGATAACCTAAAATCTCTGGGCTGGTTTCTATAAAAGGTTAGCTGGGATTTTCAAGGAAAAGGAAGGAGACCCTTCCAAATTGAGTCATGTTCCCCGGATGAGAAAATTCAAACACGATTAGAGTTACCCATGAGGAAAAATCGTTAAAATTCAAAATCCAAATTTTAGAGCACCCTTAAGTCACCTAACCCAACATGCCCATTTTACAGATGGGGAGCACGAGGCCCAGTAGGTTCAGTCACATGCCAAGGTCAAATGACTCATCCGCAGCCGAACAATAGTCAGAACCCACTTGTTTATCTGAGAGCCTTATCTTTTCCCCACATTGCTGCCTAGCACCTCTTCCTAGTCAGGGTCTTTTTTTTTTTTTTTAATTCAAAAATATTTGTTAAGCACATACTAGACAGAGGCACCGAAGCGTGGCAGTTTTAGATGGGCGAGTAGAACGTGAGAGTTCATCACGTCAGCCATCAAAGTAATGTTTTTCATCTGCACCGTAGAGACAGCTGCAAAGCATTTGATCTTAACAATGACAATTAAAATGAGCCTTATTTGAAGTTGCAAAATCACCACACTGCATTAGCGCAAGGCACCAGCATGCATGCACGAGGGCACTTTGCAGATGGCGTGCAGAGACTTAGTTTATGTAGGCACTTTAGGGAACAGATGGAACCCATGGCATCCCATGGTAAATGGGGATTTATAGCACTACAGTCACAAGCCAGAGTGGCTCTCTTCTACCTGAGGGAGCAGCTGAAGTGATGTGATGCCTCTGGCCTGTGAATCGCTAGCACAGGAGTCCCTGAAGAAAATGTCACCCCCAACGCTAGCACTGTCTTCATCCTGCACCCGTGCAGTGCATCATTAGTGGGGGGTTGATGTCAACGAAAGATCCATTTTATTTAAACTGTGTAAAGGGAAAATGGACATCACCCAGAAGGCTAGAAGATGAAGAGATAAACGCACGTTAGTCTAAGTGTTCATTATTGTCATAAACGCAACCTAGTTTTTGTTTTCCCTCAACTTCTAAGTTTGGTAGGTATGGTACCTACCCCCTCATTCATCTACCCCTAAATGTTTTAAGCACTTGAGATTAGAGAATTGAAGGAAAAGTACATAAAGAGGCAAGTTTAGAATACTTTTTTAATGTTTATTTATTTTTGAGAGACGCAGAGCGTGAGCGGGGGAGGAGCAGAGAGAGAGGGAGACACAGAATCCGAAATAGGCTCCAGGCTCCGAGCTGTCAGCACAGACCCTGACACGGGGCTCAAACTCACAAACCGCGAGATCACGACCTAAGCTGATGTTGGACGCTTAACTGACTGAGCCACCCAGGCGCCTTTAAAAAAAAGCCAACTTTAAAAAAACGTAGCAAGACAAAACTGAGCTTCATGAAGACTCTGCTAATGGGTAACATCAGGGTCTTTTAGTCTGTAAAATACCGAGAAGAATGTGCATCTCAGTTCCTCGTCAAGTAGAATTTCAGCATCTCATAAAGAAGCTATCAGAGAAGATAGCTGCTTTGGAAAAAAAACAAAACCAAACAAATCCAAAACACACACACACACACACACACACACACACGCACACACACACACACGCACGCACACAATATCAAACAAAAGGGATCAATGAGGTGAATGCCAAAACTGTTACCATGAACGTAGAATATCCTCTGTATGATGGCGTCTTCCCTAATTATTTAAGATCACTTGTGAAATTGATTTTATGTAAACACAACAACACTCAGCAACAGCCAGCTCCTTGGAGGCAACGTAAGTTGTTGGGGATTTATTGACCTGTCGTTCACATGTGTTACTTTACTACCACTTAATGGCCTGTTTAGATAGCTTTGGTGTATACAAACTCCCCACCATCAGCTCTGCGCACTGTGCATTGACAGGTAGCTGCCGCAGAGATAAAATGAGGGAGCCTCTGCTGCAGCACACGGAAGCACAGGAACTTTCCTTCTTTTCTACTCAGATGCAGCGTTTTTCTCAGTAACTGGAATAAGAGGTGGACAGTGTACCTTGCTACTTTCTGCTGCGTCTCGAACGTGGAAAGCGCAGAAAAAGGCTAAACTCAGACCTAGCTTCAGGTTCTGCTTTTAACTCCTACGAGTGATGTGATTGTGAATATGCCATAGCACAGCTCCGGGCCGATCAATTATATGCTGGGAAAAATTCAGTACGTGCCCGGTGCCTGAATTTCTTGGGGAAATTTAAGGACAAAATGAGTGCAGTGTGCTATGCAAATGCATAATCAAACACAGATTCTCTCTCTCTCCTCTCCCTCTCTCTCTCTCTCTCTCAATTTAAAGCTGTTAGCAAGATAGCTTTGGAAATACAAAAAGGTATTCTCTGCCTTGGGGGTGACTTAAGAGACGAGAGAGTAAGGCACAGTCACTACTTGCAAAGAGCTTCCAGTCTAATAGAGGAGATTCCACACTTCATGGATCCTAACACAGCTTTTGTTTAACATTTTGTAACTTCTCCCCAGTTGAGATAAATCTGGTAACTGACGATGTCTCATGGTTGAGTAAGCAGGCTTTTTCTTTCTCAGCGACACATGAAATAATGAGGCCTCTTTCTGATACTCAACATTGTCTTAGATTCAATGAAACACAGTAATATGGCCTCACAGATCACTCTCCTCCCAGGACCGAGGGAGCCGGGGGAAGAGGGAGAGGCATCCCCAGAGGACAGCTTCTGAAAGACTTCGCAGGAAAAGTCACCCTGTACGGTACGGAGCTCGATAGGAGTTCTGAGGGAGAGATAATAAGTGTTGTGAGCATTTCATTTTCAAATTTAAGAGCTTCCTACTACCTCAAAGGAGAAATGGGTAGAAACGAACCAGACGACTGATTTCAGGAGGTAACGTAACAAGTGAATGCTGCCCTCCTCCCCACCTGCCATCCGTTGCCCCATTTAATGGAACAGCCACCTTCTAGAGAGGTTCCGGCGTGATGAGATGCTCCCGTGCAGGACGCGGGCCCTCAGACTGGAGCTGACATCATCCACACTCTTCCCCACCCTGTACCCCTTGTGTGAACCCAGCTCTTAATCTAAAACAGAACGTTCAGAGTCTCGGGCTCAGTGACTGGCCTCTGAAGCGACCCCAACTCGATCCCAGGGCAGAGCAAACAGCCTTATTGCAGGTTTCATTTTCCGCAGGCCTTTCCTCTCAGGAATGCAGCTATGTGGCCATTTCCCTGACCTGGCCCTTGTCATAATGAATCCTTCCTTCCCATTGAGTTATTTCCCCTTCTTTCCTCTCGGAGATTTATCCCACATGCCAACCTTTAGTGAAACTTCTTTTGCTCGAGAAAAAATAAACAAGCAACCAGAACTTGAGTGGCCAGAGTTGGGACAAAATCAAATGGCATTTCCTGTATTTTGAAAGATTGCAAAATATTCTAAAGATGAAGAATAATGTTGATATAGCTTAAATGCCCAATTATAATAACTGGAGTTCAAAATCCAATTAATGGCATCTTTGTTTCCCTCCCCTTCCTAATTTCCCCTCCTTGTTTCCTGTATTCTCTCGTCTTGACCGGTTTCTACTCCTTATATTTCTGTTTTCTCAGGGTGACATCTGCCCAGAGTTTAAGTTTTCTATCATGCATACTTGGTTTTGAGGATTTTTTTTTTCTCCTGTAGAGTCCTTATTTCCCACGTTTTATCTCCCTCGACCTTTCCATCTGGTTATTTTTACCCTTCTTCCTATTGCCTTATTATTTTCTCTTTCCTGTTTACTATTTCTCTTCCTTCACTCAGGTTTCCATTCTTCTATTTGTTGAGTCCTTCTCCACCCTGTGTAAAATAATTACTAAGTCAAAGCTACTCTCGAAATGTCAAGGTGTAGCCGATGAGAAACTGTGCTCTGTTACAGTTATAGGTATTCAAAATAAACTTGACCAAGGCTACTGGCCAACAGTATGGAGGGTGTCAGCATTGCATTCAGGGGAGGCTCCCGGTAGTGCTCTCTTAAAGGAACATTGTCCTCTCTCTGCCCTGGGGTGAGGACAAAGATGGGGAAAACGGGGGTGGGAGGGAGAGGCAGCGTTGTGCAGTGGTTCTAGCCTCTGGTGCCAGGACGCCCGCGTTCAAACCCCAGCCCTACTTTTCGCTTTGGCTGCGTTACCTCAGAAAAGTTACTTCTCTGGCCACATTGGCCAAATAGAGATGACAGTATAATAGTTCTCTTATACACCTTTTGTGAGAATTAAATGAGTTCATGTATTTAAGCACTCGGAACCGTGCCTGTAACACAGTAAACCTACATAAGTATTAACTGTTATCATTATTCGCCTAAATTACTTGAGTTGCTATCGGGCATAAGAAAACACACACTTTGGGAAATATGCTTTCTCTTGAATGTGTCCACGTGGGATCAAGTTTGAAAAGTCTTAGAAGGAGTGATTCTCAAAGTGTAGTCTTGGGGCCAGCAGCAATGGCATCTAGGAACCTATTAAAAATGCAAATTCTCGGGGCGCCTGGGTGGCTCGGTCGGTTGGGCGTCCGACTTCGGCTCAGGTCATGATCTCGCGGTCCGTGAGTTCGAGCCCCGCGTCGGGCTCTGTGCTGACCGCTCAGAGCCTGGAGCCTGTTTCGGATTCTGTGTCTCCCTCTCTCTCTGCCCCTCCCCTGTTCATGTTCTGTCTCTCTCTGTCTCAAAAATAAATAAACGTTAAAAAAAAATTTTTTAAAAATGCAAATTCTTGGGGCGTCTGGGGGGGCGTAGTCAGTTAAGTGTCTGACTTCCGGCTCACATCATGATCTCATGGTTTGTGAGTTTGAGCCCCGCATCAGGCTCTGTGCTGACGACTTGAGCCCAGAGCCTGCTTCAGATTCTGTGTTCACCTCTCTCTCTGCCCCTCCCCCACCCACATTCTGTCTCTCTCAAAAGAAAATAAACATTAAAACAAATTTTTACACAAATTCTCTAGCCCTACCTCTGACCCACCCCAGCCACCTAAATCAGCAACTCTGAGTGGGGCCAGGCAAGTCAAGCTTTAAGTGATTCTGATCATGCTAAAGTTTGAGGACCACAGCCCTCAAATGTGGTGAATATCCTCTCTATTCTAAAGGAACATTCAAAACCCAGAGTATAGCTGTATCCGCCCCGCCCCCACCCCCATCACCCCCACCAGCAACATGGCGGACCTTTCAATGGTCCATGATCATGCTTGTTGGAGCAACTCGAAGACAAGCAAGTTAAGTAGGCACAAAGTAACTATATTCGACGAAGGAATATTAGCAGCATCTCTTCCTTTCGCACACAGTAGTGAACTGCTTATTTCTTTGGGTCCAAAAAGTAGGATCCCAAATCATAAAGTGGATGAAGACAAAGAAGGTCTTTCATTCTCATGGAACAGGTAAGCAAGACTCGATGGTCCATTCCTAGACTTAAAGATTAGGACTTTTCACCTCTAAAAATAATCAGTTTACCTGGCAATAAATATGCAATGACCCCTGATGTTTCTAAGTTGTTCATTTTGAGGTATGTCTGGGACATTTTGAAGTTGGTAATATTTAGGACAACTCACCAGGTTCTCCTTCAGGAGCCTCTTGGTTGAAGTTGCCCTTTCCAGGTACGTGGACTACATAGCCTCATCCATAGGTGTGACATGTGGCAATGCCTGTGTCCTGATGAGCCCTGGGTGATCCACAAGGACCTGTGAAGTTTTCTGTTGAATACGAGGGAAGGTCACATCCATCTTTCTTAATTGACTCAAGATGACAGATGACATCTGCTGACATCCTCAAAGAGACAGCAGCCCACAGGAGACGTCCCAGAAATCCTCATAGAAGAATCAGAGTGAGAGTATCTAGGCCAGAAGGCCCCGTGTCCACCCTACAGTCTTAGAGCCACAATTCCAGAAGGCATGCTACCAGTGCAGCATTGTGCAAGTATAATTTCTAGTGTTCGGTTAGGGTGTTCTACCTTTATATTTACTTAACCAGTCAGATTCGTTGGGTTATCTCCATTTTATAGATCCAGAAACTGAGGCTCAGAGAGGCTATGAGGACAAGGCACAAAACTGGTCATGGAACCAAAGTGAGAGCCCATGTCCCCGGAATCCCATTCCAGGGCATTTTGCACTTCATCATGTGACATCTCTCTTCCAGCCTACAACATAGGATGGCCTCTGTAGGTCATCAGCATAAAAAGAGCATGGATCCTCGATGGGCACGCCTCTTTCTAAATCTTGGAAATGAACAGGTGGCTTCCTTACTAGATTTGGCAAGCCCCTGTGTTGACAGCTTCTGCTATCTGCCAATAATTTTCCCGGACTTTAACTTAACAGAACGAGGGGGCTTGCAGTGCTAAAGAGGATGGCCGCCATTAGTGTATCACAGGGCTTTCCAACAGAATGTTTGTGGTATAGACAGCTCTGTATCTATGCTATCCAATATAGTAGCTCCTAGATGAGTAACTAAATATTTAAGTGAATTTAATATAAATTTAAGTAGCCATAATGTAGGTAGTGGCTACCATATTAGACCACACATGCCTATGAGATCATTTTTTTTAATTTTTTTTTAACGTTTATTTATTTTTGAGACAGAGACAGAGCATGAACAGGGGAGGGGCAGAGAGAGAGAGGTAGACACAGAATCTGAAACAGGCTCCAGGCTCTGAGCTGTCAGCACGGAGCCCGACATGGGGCTCGAACTCACGGACTGTGAGATCATGACCTGAGCCGAAGTTGGACATTCAACCGACTGAGCCACCCGGGCACCCCTATGAGATCATTTTTTAGTCAGGTGCTGAATGGGTTCTTCCTGAAGGAAATAGGAAATTAAAATATTTTAACCTCTATCCCCTCAACCACTCAAAATCACTTACCCCCAAATATTCACATGTCTATTTAGACATGTGCCCCCAGCAGAGCCCCATTATAGCATGACAGTTACTAAATTGTCTGGTTGTTATCTGCAAAGTCAGTACAGTGGTTTTCTCTCTCTCTCTCTCTCTCTCTCTCTCTCTCTCTCTCTCTTTGAGCAAGCTTTGTTTACTGTCATTTCCTATTAACCAACAGAGTGGGGTAAGAGCCAGTGTATAGACTAACAATGAAAGAGCTGTCCTCTGCATTGGACAGAGGCCTTGTGTTAAGAATTATAAACTGGACTCTGAACTCCTGCCTTTCAAAGCGAAAGGAATAGATGTTGATGGTCCTACATAGTTGTTTGATGACAGAGCGTTAGAAATGAGGGTCGGGACCGGTGTCTCAGCTCTCGCTCTTTTCCCTTCGAAGCCTCAGAACCCGGCTGCCTAATCACACCGACACCCACACACAAGCCTGGCTCCCCTTTCTCTGCGGTGAGGCTGGCATTCCTCTTCACCTGAGACTGTTCCTTTCTCTGCGAGACTGTTCTGTTCTCTGTGCGGAGTTGCAGTGGCAGGAGGTGGGCTGATGTGTGATACATTCAGCAGCAGTGAATCGCGGTTTATCTCAGCAGTCTGCGTACTTTCCATTCCCCAGGAAGTCCAGCCTTCTTTCTGCTTGCAAGGGTGGAAGAATGGCTAGCCAGACTCTGCTCATTCGGAAAGCTTACAGGGATTAAGAAATAGTTTGTTTTCCCAATTAAGTGCACTCCTTTCCAGCGTCAACATGCTGCTGGTAAGAAATTGGGGGGGTGCACTGGCTCCAAATCGTTACATGCTACATAGCATCTACAGTCTGGCCCTAATGCATCATCAACTGTTACCTGTGAGTCGTATGTTGGGTTGTACCCATGGCCCTAACAGGTACTTACAGACAGAATGACACATACACCCTCCACTCCATGCTTGTCCCCAATTTATCTTGCTAGCCTGTGGCTTGCCATGTGTTCCATAAACGTGACACTCTAGTCACACACATCCATTGGTTATTTCTGAGTTGTGCCTTCTCTGTTCTTCCAGGGGACCCAGACTATTGCCTTTGTCTCAGCTCTTTTTCCTGACTTCTCCACTTGCCAAAGGTTTGAAAAAAGAGAACTGAGCTCCCGACATTCACTCACTTGTTCAAGTCACGTTTACGGAACACCTGTCCTGTCAGTCACCGAGCAAGACACAGACAATGAGAAGACGACAGACTAGATTTCTGTGTCCAAATCAGGCTTTGTCACCTTCTAGCTGGATAGCTCTAGACATTCGACTTAAAAGAGCCCATGTGGAAAGTCATGAGAATACTCCTCCCTCTCAACGAAGGGGAATAAGATCACGGCCTCCACTTAGTTGAATGGCTGGCATGTAGTAAGTGCTGAGAGTCCCTTCCATCCCTTTAAAGTTCTGCTTAAATCCCACCCGTTCTGAGGCCACTTCCTGAGCTTACCTAGTTGGAAATCATCTCTCCCTCTCCATCATGCCCATAGCATATTGGCTGAACTAAAGGAGCATATATTTCTTTCTGTTTTGTGCCGAGGGGGTTGAACTTTAACCCCCTCAAGGAGATTTCAGGTCCTTAGAGGAGATGATTGAGGAGCCTGTCCTCTATAACCCATTGATTGCTTACGTTAAATTCAACGTACAATTTCTCACTGCTATCTGTGTGCCAAGCACCGTGTGAGATGGGGCCTACAGAAACAGGTATATAACCACATTTTCTGTGTGCACAAAAGATATAGCGTAACCAGGGAGAAAATAATGAGCATTATTGTTTTGTTTGCTTAGCACCTGTTCCTTCTTGTGGAAATTATATCATCCTTCCTTCGAAAAGTCATTCCCCTAGTAATTGGAATCATCGGTCCCTTATCTTCACCCCTTTCTGTATCCATGCCCTTTGCCCTTTGCCCTTTGCCCTTTGCCTGCTTTGGTCCTTCCCACTAGTGGTACAGTACTCTTTGACTTTATGCTCAGCGACGTAACTTGCTTTACCCGGTAGAATAGTGTAGATTTCAATGTGCCACTTCTGAGTCTGGTCCTTAAGATGCGTCATGGCCTTCCACTTCCTCTCTTGCACCTCTGCGACTGCCATAAGGAGAGCTTCGCGTTCAGCCTGGTCACTAGAATAAGGCACATTTATAGAATATGCCTGAGTTTAACCCACCAAAGAACTTTTCAGCCAGATCTGCCACTTAAAGCGGAGCTCCCTGGTCTGTATCAGTCAACCTCTGGCCAACCTGCAAATGCATAAAAAATAAATACTTACTATATTTTACCATTGAGATTTTATAGCCGTTGGTTTCCCAGCAGTAGGTGATCCATATACTGGCTCTCACTCTTCTCTTCTGTCCTCTTCCATGTTCTCTCTACCCAAGAGCTTGAAATGCCTCAATGGGATGGCCATCTTCTTATCTTCTCCTGAACAAGAGCCATAGTCCCCACTCTAGGGCAAGCATGTGACCCACGAAGGAGCAATCAGAGTTCTTCCGTGAGACCTTTAATGTTCGAACTGAGGAAAATGTAAGCCTAGGCCTACCTGGTGGACACAATTCCACTTTTCTGGTGAGAGCTAGCACATCATTCACAGACAAAAAGGGAGAGAGCCTGAGATAGATGGAGGCAGGAAGCAGAAACAGACTGACATACCAAGGGCAGGTCCTTAAGGCAGCATCTGGGGATCTGGGAGGGTTCCCAGTTTCGGCTTTCCTCAAACTTGTTGGCCAGCATTTCCCTCAATTTTGTGAGCTAACCTAGTATCCAAGAAGTTTCCTTCTTAGCTTAAGCTGATTTGAGTCGTTTCTATTCTTTACAATCTTGAAAAAAAACAGAGACTTGGGGCACCTGGGTGGCTCAGTCAGCGAAGGGTCCTACTTCTGCTCAGCTCATGATCTCACGGTCCATGAGTTCAAGCCCTGCGTCAGGCTCTATGCTGACAGCTGGAGTCTGCGTCGGATTCTGTCTCTCTCTCTCTCTCTCTCTCTTTTTCTCTCTTTTTGCTTGCTCTCTCTCACTCAAAAATAAACATGGAAGGAAGGAAGGAAGGAAGGAAGGAAGGAAGGAAGGAAGGAAGGAAGGAAGGGAGGGAGAGAGGGAGGGAGGGAGGGAGGGAGGGAGGGACCAGAGACAAAATAAATAAAGAGGCAGTTCAATCTGAGAACGCTGTCCCAGAGGCACAGTGGGGGCTGTGGGAGCACAGAGGGAAGGGACCTAACCAGCTGGTAGCATCAGAAAAGCTTTCTGGGGAAAGGAGCAGTTCTGCTAATGTCTGCAGAACAAGTAAGAGAAGGTCTGAAAAGGGAACAGCCTGTGAAAGGCTTGGAGGCCAAGGGTCAAGGTGAGAAGCGAGTTTGGGAAAATAATACGGGCCAGTGTGGGAAGACCTTGTAAGTCAGCCTTCTAATGGCAAGTCGGAGCCCTAGAAATATTTTAAGCAGGGGAGTCGTAGCCTTTTAGAAGCCCCTTTTTTTCTGGCTGAGGGTGGAGACTGAAGTCAGAAAACCAATTGGGAGGCCGTTAAAAGCATCCAGGCAGGAGATGAAGGGCTCCTGAATTCTGGCAGAGGCCTCAGGCTTTCCAAGAGGGCTTTCTCGGAGTCCACGTGCGGTGTTTATCTGTCGAATTGTGAATTGGAAAATTGAAGCCATTTTCTCCTTTGAAGGGACTCGCGCCTCCCACTTAAGATTGTGAGGAGCCGTGCTGGGCCAAAGGGACAATTGTTTGGCCACTTGTTCCCTAGTTCTTCTCCCAGGAGACTCTTCTGAAGGCGGACAACCTGGGTGTCACCGCCCTCGGGCCATCAACTCCTCATTGTTCAAGATGTGCTGTGTTGCACTTACCCAGAATAAAATGATTCTCATTTACTTACCTAGCAGCTGTCAAAGCCTGAAATTTCATTCTGTGGGCGTAAGCAATTTTTCCCCTGCAAATGTGGCTTCATCTCGAGGTTGTTATCTGCCAGCAACAGAGAACGGCGGTGCTACAGTCGCTTTGCCTTTTCTCCTACAAGCAACAATTAGAGGCCAGTTCTGCCCGGGTACAAATGCATCTGTTAGCGATTGTCACTCCTGAGTCACGCGCTCAGGAGCCTCACTAGTTTTGCCGGAAGACCTTCAGATGAAAAAATGGGATGGGGAGATACAGCGAAAACCTGAAAGGAGAAAATAGTGGCTTAGCTCCTTTGGGAACTAGCAAAGGAAGAATCATTTTGTTTCCTGGCCAGACAAAGGGACACTGGCTTCAGGAGGACTCAGGATCCAACTCTTTATTGAGGAAGATGAATTCAAATGGAAGACATTGGGGAAAGTGCTTAGATGAGCAAAATTGAATTTCACCCAGGTTGGCCTCAATCCTGTAACACCTATAGATGCAAAACACATTGGCCGGATTACAATCAGGGAACTGAAGTGGGGAGAAGGGGAAGAAGAAGAAGAAAACATTTGGTTTCTGGATTCTATCGGCAGGCTTTCCAGTTTTTGTAGAATCGTCTTTGTGGTGTGGTCTGTGCGTTTCCCTACGGGCCCTTTTGTAGGCAGGGACAAGACATGGGCCACGGCACCTCCCAGCCAGTCTTCAGGACACAGGAGGGCCTTGGCTTTGACAGCAGGCCCTGTGAGTGCAGAGTGGCTCGCCATCAGGTCCCGTTCCCCATCTCTTTGGGTTTTTGACCACACACGTAATGAGGTCGCTCTTTAGCGATGCCTTTGTTGGACCCCAAATGATGTTCCCACCCTCCTGACCCAGGAGCTTTTGTGTCTTATGTCAGAATAATCACTTACCCAAAATGATGGCTAGGCTCAGAAATATCCTGCTTTAACCTTAGGGAATATAAAAAAAGGAGTGTTAAATATTTAACCTGGATTGATGAGGTTTGCTGAAACTATTGGATAAAATGAAAACTTTCTTTGAGGCATAAATCACTGGGGAGATTTCCCCCCTCTCATTGATTTTTGGGCTCGGTTAATGATTCCAGCACTGAGAACGTAAGACTAGGTGGAAGTTAAAGAAATGGAAAGCCACATTAACCTCTAAATTTTACCTATATGTTGATTTTTGACAGTGAAATACTATAATTAACCCAGACTATTTTCTTAAGATTTAATTTTTTGCTGATGTTCAAAAGTATTGCAGAAAAGCTGATTCCTAATTATTACATACAGCATTGCATAAATTTCTTCCTAATTAAAAAGCCTCTAAATTCTAAATAATCAATTTATGAAGACATATGGTTTTGAAAAATTAGGCATTTAATTTCTAAAGATTTATTGGTAATTTGTACCATAGCTAATTAATTATGGTTATAATACTATTGCAGTCATAGTAGAGATTGATGTGATGATACAATTGCAAATTTATTTTGATATGTCTTCTTTAATATCAGAGCATTACATTATACTTAGTTTTCCAGCTCCTTCTTAATTATGCTTGAAAGCATTAGTTTAATGAAAGATAAGAGGGCTTGATAAGTGTACCATCAGAATTTATTTGAAAAACTATTTTCAACCTGAAACAAACAAATTGTTTTTTGCCCTGGCAGAATGAAATTTGCAGTTGGTCATAAATTAGCCGGCAGAAATGCCTTAAAATTAAATAGTATTTGGTACAGAATTTCCCATTAACCATTGTGACAATTTGCAGAGAGCTTAGCATGAGAAAGTAGTTAAACTGTACAGAGGAAGTCTGCAGACAAAAATGAATAGAGCCCAACATAAACAATGATGGCATTGTAAACTCACAAACACATGGGCTAGGTGGGGAAGGGTTTTTCCTATTTCCTTTGTCATGTGAATTTCTAGGCATTAAAAAAAGAACCTCGCAACCGTTTTGGATATTACCAGGGCTTTTCTTTGAAGTTGTAGGAAGAGAGAGATTTTTGATTTAGGGGTAGAAAATGCTACTCATCTGTTTTATTAAATAGAAACGCATGACCCTTTGGAATCACGGCACCGAACCAAATCGCCGGTTATAAGGGAAACAGAAAGCAAGAGGGCGAAAGTCGCCTCTGAGCTGTGCTCAGAGTGCAACACGCCAAATGCAGGTTCGCTAAAGAACACGTGTCCGCGTGGAGGGCCCTCCGGGGGAGGCAGCAGAAACTCTTCATTTGGACATCTTCCTGATGAAATTCCGGGTATCAGAGTGGACAGCCCTGCCTCCCTTGGTTTACATGAGAACAACTTGGGCTGTTTTCTTCTCTGGTGATATCCTTGCTTTGGATTGCTTTTGTTAAGTCCTGGGGCTCTCACCAGGCAGCGTGCGTTTGTTTCACGTTTCTTCCCCGGTGTTTCCACGGCACAGTCATTCTGCCTAGCGGTGTGACTTTGAGAGGGTCACCAGGTATCTCCTAAGTCCCAGTTTCCTCTTCAGTAAAAGGGCGCTAGCGATAGAATCAGCGGTAGTATTACAGCGAGGGCAAAACATGGTCATGTGTGCCCACCCGCGCTCTGCAAGCACACGGGAAGCTCGCTCTCATAGTACACGGAGGGGAGGACCAGCAGGGAGAACCGCGTGTCCGGTCTGTGGGAGGGCTTGGCATTGTTCATTCATTCATCTTACAGATACTGCTTGACCATCCACTCTGTTTTCAGCAGAGCTTATTGGCTATGAATACAGAAGTAAATACAATGCAGGGGTATCTGATCTCTTGGAAACCATAATCTAATAGAAAAGAAAATTGTGTGCATAAAAATAATTAAAATAATAGTGGCTATGCCTGGGTTGCACGGGGGCACAGAGGGAAGAGCCTTAGAGAGCTTGAGAAGGCCTAGAAGAGAAGATAATGAATCTTTAAATCTTGAACAAAGGCAAAGTAGGTGGGGGAGAGTACTGAAGCAGTTAGTAAAGCAAGACGGAAGGTTCCATGACAGGTGTTAAGGAGCTTCAAGAAACTTGGTTAGGGCCAAAGAGGTAAAGTGAGGCTGGTGACAGAGGAACTTGAAGGCTTGGCAGGGCTTGGGATGACCTATTGGATACACGCAAAAATGCTAGAGGTACCTGTGTGAATAGTAGTGGGCACATTGATTTTTCCTCTCCAGAAATATAGCACAGGCTTTACTTTTATTTTTTATTTATTTAAAATTTTTTTATATGTATTAATTTTTTTTTAATTTTTTTTTAACGTTTATTCATTTTTGAGACAGAGAGAGACAGAGCGTGAGCAGGGGAGGGGCAGAGAGAGAGGGAGACACAGAATCCGAAGCAGGCTCCAGGCTCTGAGCCGTCAGCACAGAGCCTGATGCGGGGCTCGAACTCACGGACCGCGAGATCATGACCTGAGCCGAAGTCGGCCGCCCAACCGACTGAGCCACCCAGGCGCCCCTATATGTGTTAATTTTTTAAATTTACCTCCAAGTTAGTTAGCATATAGTGCAATAATGATTTCAGGAGTAGATTCCAGTGATTCATCCCCTACATGTAACACCCAGTGCTCATCCCAGCAAGTGTCCTCCTTAAAGCCCCTTGCCCATTTAGCCCATCCCCCCCCCCACCCCAACCCCTCCGGCAACTGTCACTTTGTTCTCCTTTTAAGAGTCTCTTATGGTTTGTCCCCTTCCCTGTTTTTATATTATTTTTGCTTCCCTTCCCTTATGTTCATCTGTTTTGTATCTTATATTCCACCTATGAGTGAAATCGTATGATATTTGTCTTTCTCTGACTTATTTCGCTTAACATAACGCACTCTAGTTCCATCCATGCTGTAGCAAATGGCAAGATTTCATTCTTTTCGATCACCGAGTAATTTTCCATTGTATGTATATACCACATCTTCTTTATCATTTGTCAGTCAATGGACATTTGGAATCTTTCCGTAGTTTGGCTGTTGTCAGTAGCGCTGCTGTAAACACTGGAGTAGCACAGGTTTTAAAATATGTAGTGGGACTTCTCCAAATAGAATAACCAAATGCATATCCTATTATATTTATCAAGTTTGGGCTCCGCGATAATACTTGTCATCAAAGGAAAAAGGGGGTATCTTGGTGGCTCAGTTGGTTGAGCTTCCAACTCTTGATCTCAGCTCAGGCCTTGATCTCAGGGTCGTGAGGTCAAGCTGCACATTGGGCATGAACATACAGTGTATACAGTGTGCTCTTGATTTGGGGGGTAGATTCCCACAATTCATTGCCTACATACAACACCCAATGCTGCGTTTTTAGAATGCAAAGAACAGAGATCAACTGATATAGAATTGTCAAAATTTTTCATGTTTTACTAAAAAGGACTAGAAAAAGTCAAACTCACATAGTCAAGCAGGGTTTAGCAGGATGCTTAGCACATAATAAGAGCTGAATAAATAAATATCTGTTGACTGAAGGAAATGTGTTAAAAGTTTATCATGCCTGTGAGAAAATACCTCAAAAGAGTACTTTTTTAAAAAATTGACACTCTGGGGCGCCTGGGTGGCACAGTCGGTTAAGCGTCCGACTTCAGCCAGGTCACCATCTCGCGGTCCGTGAGTTCGAGCCCTGCGTCAGGCTCTGGGCTGATGGCTCAGCGCCTGGAGCCTGTTTCCGATTCTGTGTCTCCCTCTCTCTCTGCCCCTCCCCCGTTCATGCTCTGTCCCTCTCTGTCCCAAAAATAAATAAATAAACATTGAAAAAAAAAGAAAGTTTAAAAAAAAAATTGACACTAAATTATATTTTAAAAATTAACTAAAAACCCAGTATCGAATTTCTTTAAAAAGTATTTATTGAGTCCTCACTCTGTCCCGAGTATGCATGTATATAGTTGTTTGTTGGTCAAGTTCCACATTATAATCTTTTCTGTATTCATGGTCAGGGATTAGTATTAACTGTATGATGGTGGATAATTCATGTAACCTCAGTGGGCATCACTTTCCTTTTCTACAACATTAGTCCATCTCAAAAACAAGTGTGATTTTTGAAAATGGATAATCTTTTGATGAAAAAGATATATTTCCTTGTATCAATCTCAAAGACTGATATCTGTATATAAAGTTTAATTGAAGATTATATAACTTTTCATGTACTTTTTAACTAAAATTCAGGCTAATGCCAAGGTAAATATTCTGGGTGAAAATGCCCCTGATTTTACATTTTGGAGATCATACAATTTTACATGAAATTTGTCGTCATTCCATCTCACCTAATTTATGTGTTCGTGCACTAGTTTTTGCCCAAATAAAAAGGCAGAAAAGCTCCATGTTTGGGGGCTTGCTGAAAAAGCACCTTCTATTCCCCCAGAGCTTAAATAACTGAGGCTTCTGGACTCCAAGCCATGGTTCCAAGGCTGGTCAATCACCATAAACTACAAGAGCCACATAACCACCCCGTATGCTCCAACATAGCTCCCATTATTATCGATAAAAGTTACACTACTATACCGAAGGGAGAGAAAGGCCACAATAAGGCTTTTAAAAAGCTATTTAATATATCAGCTTTCACAAAGATAGACGGCATCACTAAGACAAAACAAGAAAAGATGTGCCCAACTTTACAAGGTATTGGCACTGTTAATCATATTTTGAAATATTGCTGGCATATATCTTGGAAAACACAACAGAGTTGCCATATCTCCAACAGGAGAGATGACATTTTTAATGTTGAGATACACCAATAATTCCAAGCCCTCTTTTTTTCCCCCCTATATGGGAAGAACCAGAGAAGATTAGACAGTCAGGTTCCAGAAGCTTAAGTACTAAAATTGAACATCATAAATTCTGCCACATTCCATTACAAAGTTATCATAAAACTTCACTAAGCAAATAACTATATAGGTGTGTGTTTTGTGTGTGTACATGCTATAATATTATTCAGTTATTTAGGTTAGTATTTCACTTATACATACAAAATGTTGAAACATACATTTATATGCATATATAATTTTAGATGGACTTATAAAAAAGATTATTGAAATAATTAACTGGTTTCCATTTATACTTCTCCATTTCCAATTTTTAAGTATCTCATGAGAAATAAGGTGCACAGGTCAGTAGATCTCACAGCTTTTCCACATTTATTATTTTGGTCATCCATATTCTGTGAAGTGGGTAGGACACAGGCATTTATGCCCATTTTACTGACAAAGAATGTGATGTTCATATCTTACCCAAGGTCCACAGATTATAATTGGCAAAAGCAGATGTGATCCCTGATCTCCTACCTCTGAATTCTGAGCTCTTCTCACTATACCATTGTAGCTATATAGCATGAGATGATTTACAGATGGGAGATACATAGACCTGATCCAGGGGGGCATGGGGTCCTTGCTCAAGCCCCCTGTAGCATCAAGAAATATGGCCTACTGGGCATGCAGATGTGTGATGAAGTTCTCTCCTATGGTCCTCTGACTTCAGTTAGGACTTTATTCTTTTGTTTAATGTTTTTTTAATGTTTATTTTTGAGAGAGACAGAGACAGAATGCGAGTGGGTTGGGGCAGAGAGAGAGGGAGGCACAGAATCTGAAGCAGGCTCCAGGCTCTGAGCTGTCGGCACACAGCCTGACACGGGGCTCGAACTCACGGACCACGAGATCATGACCTGAGCCGGAGTCGGACGCTCAACCGACTGAGCCACCCAGGCGCCCCCAGTTAGGACTTTGTTAATCATGGCTAATATTTTGGATTGCTGTTGCCCTTTCTTCCTTCTTAAAAAAAAAAAAAAATAATAATCCTTATTTTCTTCAGTGTAGCAATGTACGCATTTAAAATATCCCATCTCCCATAATCCTTTACAGGTAGAGGTAGCCATGTGACACAGTCCTGGCCAGCTAGATGTGGAGAAAGTCCCTGGATGGGGCTTCTCGGAAAGCTGTCTAAATGGGAACAGAAACATTGGCTTCACTCTGTCTTATCCTCTCCTTCCTCCTGCCTGAAATATAAACATAGTGCTGAAGAGGTAGCAGCCAGCTTGCAAGCATGAGCGTAAAAGTTACATATTTAATTAACGAAGTAGAAAGGTGGGAAGAGCCCGGATCCCTCAGAGTGTTATGGAGCCATGTCAGAAACCTAACTGCCTACCTCCAGACTTCTTACTCTGGGTCGGGGGGGGGGAAATATAGACCCTTAGCTTCTTAAGCCACTGTAGCTGCTGTGACTGAATTTAATTTGCCTATTGGCAAAGTAAAAGGAATTAAAAATGAGAAGAAGAAAAATGTTAGACGGAACCAGAAGCAAACCCAGTCTACCTCTCAGGCAAGGATTGTTATGTATAATTAGCCAGTCTCCCACCAACTAACCACGGCTGGAGGCCATCACCAGGAATGGCTCACGCTAGGACAAGGGTCCACCACAGGCAAGGCCTTGAATTAGAGTCTCAGCTGATATTTGCAGAGAAGTGAGCTGTGGGGTTGAGTTTTTGTTCTGTTGCTATTTTATGCTTCTCTTTATTTATCTCCAAAATAAGGATCATAATAAAACCTCTCAGGACTGTTCTAAAGATTGAATGAGAGAACGAATACATGTAATGAACTTAGAATAATGCCAAGCATACGGGAAGCACTTCGTAAACTCTGTCCTAAGATCCGGGAAAGGAGAGGCCAATCATTATTGCTTCTGCACACACGAGAACTAACTTCCAGAGACAGTCACAGCAATTTTCCCTTTTCTACAGACAGGACTCTGTAAAGAAGGGTCAATTCCTTCTCCCCACTCTTTCCCCTACAAAAGATACTGGAAGTATGGAAGTTTGCCCAGGAAATTATCATAATTGAAAATAAAATCCAAAAATATACATAGGGTGATTTGCAGGCTACAGCATAAGTATCAAACCTAATTATTCTCTTTAAAAGAACACAAGTCTGATGTGGGAAAGGGAGTAGGGGGCAGTGTATTAACTCGGGCTTTGTGGTGTGTTTCTTTGCCAGGTGCTGATAATAAATAGCATGAGGTTTCAGAGAAGAAGGTCTCAATATGCCTTAGTCTTTCAGGAAAGGTTTATTGGTGATCTTGAACTTGAGCAAAACAGGGGGATCAGAATCGAATAGAATTAAATATACCTTAGAAGAGGTCTTATAGGATGCGAATGCCCCCAGGGTAAGGATATTATCTTACTCCTTTTAAAACCCGAGTACAAGTACACAGAGAATGAATTTCCCCAGTTGCATTTTTTGATAGTTGTCTGCCTCTGGGATTTTGTTTTTGCAAAAACCACAGTTATTCAACACTACTACATATGGAACTGATGAAGTAGCTTATAGCAGACCCATGGTCCCAGGGAGAATATCTAGAAATACCAGAGAAAATTAAAACAGCAATCTTTGTCAAGCCATCAGAGATCTACTAAGACATCCAAGACTTGAGGGGCCAAGCTCTCTGAGAAAGGAAGGCCCCCAAAGCTTTCCCCCTTGGTTATTTTCTCATTCTTCATTGCATAAGGCAAGGAGTTAAAAAGCCAAGCAAATGAAAACTTCTAAAAAGCAGAGTGAAGTTTTCAGAATCTCATGGTGCCTAAAAGACAAAAACGAGAATTCAGGAGAGACTCTTGTAAATATCCCAGACTTCTCTTAGAATGCCTAGAAGGCAACACCCTAGGAGAAGGTGAACCCACAGTAGACCCCCCACCACCCCCCACCCCCCAAGAAAGGTAAAACTATCTCTCTGGCCAGCTGAGCCCTTAATTAGATTGAGGGAGGCTTCCCCGACTGGAGATATCTAGGTTTACCTATTGCTTTCATACAGGGTAAATACTTTTTGAAGGAATATAATATCAGCCAGAGCCTCTAAAATTTTTCATATACAATGTCTCTCATTCTATCAAAAATTACCAGACGTATTAAGAAACAGGACCGAGACGCAATAGATGATAGAAACAGACCCATGGACGATCCAGATATTCGACTTATCTTTAAAATGAGTGTGATTAGTATATTCAAGAAATCTATGACAGGATGGAGAATTTCACCAGAAAACTTGGCTTTACTAAAAAGGAATGAAACCGGAATTCTGGAACGAAAGATACACGAACTGAAATGAGGATGCAGACCTCAGTAGAAATGTTTAATAGCGACAGAATACCACTGAAGAGTGGATGAGTGACCTGTAAGCCAGGTCAAGAAAAATTACCCAGACTAAAGCACAGAGTACGTGGATGGAAAGTACAGAAGAGAGATAAAGGAGACATATTGAAAAATTGTAACGTACGCATTTGGATTCCTAGGAGGAAAGAAGAGGAATAATGGGACAGAAACAATTTCCAGGAGAAAAAGGCCGTGATTTTTTTTCCAAAACTGATGGGAAGACAGTACTACAGGTTAAAAAAAAAAAACAGAATTTGAACCCCAAGCTACATAAAACCTAATCACTTAAAGCTAGTTTCATTCAACACTATTGATTTGTTCATGATTTAGAAGTAAAATCTTGTGAAGCTTCATTGAGTACATGTGATTTCAGCTGGAGAATAAGATACTAGTGTTAAATTTGACCTTGACTTTGCCTTTAAACCAGAGTAAACCTGTGAAGATTGAGCTAGGGTAAAGTTACTCTGGCTTAACTTTAGAACCAGAACAAAAATACAGATTTCAGCTCTGTGATTTTATTTAATTTTTTACGAAGTAAGAAGAGACTGTGTCCCAAACTCTACTGCCATCCTAATAACTTTCTCACCTTTTTTTTTTATCGGTTCTAATATTTTCCTGGAAAATCTTGTGTTTTTGACATTTGAGTATTGGCATTTAGCACTTTTATTTCCATATCTTTTTTTCTTTTATAAAATCAGTCATCATCTTTATTTTAAAAAAAAAAGTTGCCAGGTTTTACAAGCTGTGAATTCCTTTTTCAGGACAAAAAAAAAAAATCTAGATTTATTTTTTCCACTAGTCCCCCCCCCCCCCACCGCCTCCCACCAGAAGCTTACAGTTGAAGGGCAAAGCCTCCCTAATAACTTTGTACTGAATAGTTCAAGATTTCCTCTTTTCCTGGACGGAATCCACCTGCAGTCTTCCAGAGACTGTTGATAAGGCAAGGAAGAGCCCCATCTTGGACTCTGAAAACTCTGTTTAGAAATTACTCATGCTTTCACTGCTTGATTCTGATTTGAGGAAAGCAGGGAGGAGTGCTATTTGTCAACATGTCATTGGATTCTCAGATTGTTTTACACTTTCTTCAGTGATCTTTGTTACTTCATCTTTTCCAGTGGACTCTTCTCAGTGATGAGTAGTCCTGGCAAAGCCCTGATGGTTTCCTTCCACATTCACAAGGTATTGGCTGCACTGTGTTTAACATTCCAACAGGGTTAGCTTAGCTGGCCTGGAGTATCGCGTAGCCAACAGCAACGTGCTCCCTGGTAGAAGGCTGACTTGCTAATGCTTATCCCCCTTTAACTCCCTGGAGCCACTGTTTTCTTTCCCAAGAGTTACTGCTTTATAAGACCAAAGGAAGACTAGATGGCTGACTTAGTATTCTCCATTTTTAGAAAGGTTTCGGTTCTAGGGAATGGAGAATTGACCCAATGGACAGAAAGTAAGCTTAAGTATCCTCAACATTCTCTCCTTTTCATTCTCTAGCAGACTTTATTTAATCACTATTATTGGCAAGGTCCTTAGAGTGGGGGGTAAAGATGGAATAAAGAGAAGGGGGCCAAATGAAGTGGACATGACTTCTGTATTTCAAGAGTTACCCACAAAGAGAAAGACCCTCTCTGATGGTAGATCAATGTTAGAGGTACAGTTACATAAGAGAAGTGAACTTATTTTATGTTTCTATCCTGGAAGACCACCCCTCACTCCTTCTCTGCTGTTACCCTCCAGTTGTTGATTGCTTCTCAGGGAACATAATTTGCTTACTGCATTTTGTCAAGGATCCTAACAGCTTTCATGCCCTATCAGCATTTATTCTCTGTGTGGTTTTCATTCTGAGGAAAAAGAAAATTGATTCTATCGGATCTAAGAAAAAAATACTAGCAGTATAACCTAAGGGCCCTTCAGGCAAACTGCAGGTCTGCCTAAATGGTATTTGCATTCACTTCTCTGCCTCTGCTCCCTTCGACCTGAGCCCTTAGAGGCCAAGGCCATATTTTAACCATGCCTTAATCTCCAGAGACCGCAGCATCTAGTGGAACTCATAAAAGCCATGAAACATTTGTTCTGTTGAGGCACAAGATGGATAAGTAATCTATAGCAGTGATCAAAGATAAAATGGCAGCCAAAATACGCTCACAAACGAGTTATGAGTATTACTATACGTCGCTACTGAGTTTGTTGTTGTGGGACTACGTAATTAAGAGAGAACCCCTCCCCCTGCTTCCCTGGCCTGAGAGAATATGGCGGGAGAGCTGAGACATGTGCAGAAATACCCATCGCCCAAAGCTGTGTGGGACGAGGCCGGGAGCAGCACAGCGAGCACTCTAGCTCTGTGTTGCCAAACATGTCAGCCACTAGCACCGTGCAGCTCTTTAAACTTAAACTAAATCAAAAGTGATAAAATTTAAATTCTCTCCCTCAGTCCTCCTAGCTGAGTTTTGAGTTCTGAGCATCGACCTGTGGCTAATGACGACAGTGTTACAGAGCACAGGTAGTTTTCCCTCATCACGGAAAGTTCTGTCAGGTAGGGCTGCTCTAGAAGTTCAGAGAGACAAGAAAGCAGTTGTCAGGGTGCTCCGGGGAGGTTTCGGGGGAGGTGTGGCATAGGAGGCAGCTTTTGGCGGAGGGGCGGGACACCGATGAGAAAAGGGAAGACCTTCCAGAAGAATGGTGTAAGCCAAAGGAGCTGTTAAAGCATGTTTGATGGTAGAAATAGTGGCAATGATACCATAGTCACTCTCCTGACCGGGCCGAGTGACAGAGGCCACAGCCACCACCCCTGCACCAGATCGTTATGCTCAAATATTTTGCATCGCCTCGACTCGTGGTGATGACAGCGGAGTTGATCATTCCGGCCAAGGCATGGTGATGACTGCTAATCACCCACCACCCCGTTGTCTTGTTGTCTTTAGGTTATCTTCGCCTCCCTCTCTCTGCCTTGATTGTGGAACAGCTTACCAATCCTGTCAGATTTTCTGGAGTAAACACCGTCTGTCTCAACTCTCTTTTTTCCCCTTTTCTACCGCCCACACTTTTTGACAGTTACCTACCTGGCTGCCTCCACCGTCATCTCATCTTTTCAGGACATTTTTGCCAGCCACGTTATGTGCCTCTGTCTTTAACATGCCTTCGGTGGTTCCCTGTTGCCTTTGGGCCGGTATTTGAGATGCTTCTCAATAGAAGCTAGCTTCCTTTTTTTTTTTTTTTTTTAGTTTTTAAAAATTTTTACATTTATTTTTGAGAAAGACGGAGACAGAGTGGAAGCAGGGGAGGGGCAGAGAGGGAGACACAGAATCGGAAACAGGCTCCAGGCTCTTGTTAGCACAGAGCCCAATGTGGGGCTTGAACCCATGAACAGTGAGATCATGACCAGAGTCGAAGTCGGATGTTCAACTGACTGAGCCACCCAGCGCCCCGAAGCTAACTTTCTAATATCTGCTGCAAGCCTCATTACAGATGAATCAGCCGGCTTACCGGGCAGTGTGGTAGTCAAAAGAACACAGTCTTTAGAATGAAAACAGATTTGGGTTCCAATTCAAATTGCTCACTGGCATTTGAGACTTGGTAAGGAAAACTGAGTTCCCCTCATCTGTGATACGAAAATAATAACACTTCCCTTGAATGTTACTGGGAAAGATACTTTATAATGTATAGAAGGTGCCTGCTTGGCTCTAATCATGTTCTCAGTTAAAGGTGCAAAAATTATTATCATTCCTGACTCTACTTTGGTTATCTTCTTTCTGTCCCTTTGCACATACCGCTGCACCTGCTGCTGTGACCTCTCTCCTTTTCATGCCTATCTTAAAAAGCTCCATTCTTCAAGGTCCATCTCTTTTTTTTATGTCTGTGCAGACACACACGTGCACGCACACACACACGCACACAGTTGCAGAACGCTCTCAGAGTCCTGTTTGTATCCCTTCAGCCTCCCTTCTGCACACTGGAGGTTGTGTAAGGAATACCTGCTGTTCTGCGCCTGAAGGCGGCTTTCCCGGCCACGAGAGCATTCTCGGCTCTCTTGCAGTGCAAGCCCAAAGTGGCAGAAAATTAAACGGCCCTCAGCAAGAACAGAGCAAGGAGTCGGTGGAACCTTCTTGCTCTTTTGGGGGAAAAGCTCTCAAGCGCATTCTACACTCTTTCCCAGGGTCCGCAGACAGACTGAACTCCACTTACCCACAATGGCACCTTCTCGGTGACACACCCTGTGTCCGGCTGACCCTTCACCGCTTCCCTTACCACTGCTTTCTGGGATCCCCCCAGATCAACTCCATGCACTGAAAACCTTCACTCGGTGTCTCTGTCCGGGAGAACCCAGCCTGAGACCCAAACATAGCACCTGTCCTCTTACACCACCTGCACGGAAGAGGCTCAGTCCTTCGCTCCTGGACTGCTGGCTAGCTCCTCGCGTCATGGGCTGCAAACAACAGGCGCTCACTGCAAACAGCTGCCACAAGCAAGTTGGAATCCACGCATCCCCAGCGTTACCAGAGGGTCTTTTTTCCACTGATGAATTGTGTAGGTCTTTCCTCACAATTCGTTAATGGAAAAAAGACCCACGGAGCAGGCAAAGCAAGCAAGGACCCAGTAAATGCCACCGTGGCATATAAAATACAACCGCGACAAGTAGGATGCTGTTAAATGTCCAAGAGTGACAGTGCCCATGCAGCAGGCTCTTTGTGGTTCTGATGACCTGGTGCCCTCTGGCCTGAGCTCACTGCCGCGAGCTCGCTCTTCCTCGTTCTTTGATACCAGAGGGAAAATGTGCCGCTCACAAGCATCTTCTACTGACCCAACAAAAAAGAATTTTTGTACCTTTATTTTCTCGTGGTTTTCCTGAGAGGCCACACAACTGACTTTGCTTTTGTCATTGAGCATCTGCTAACGAAGGTTCTGCGAACCTTCTTCCCCCTCATCAGATCACACACCATATGCCATTATCTGCTGGGGTTGCACGTTTCCCCAGTTGACAGTCGGTGTAAACTTCTGCGTGTCTGGAACACATTCATCATAAACTCAAGGCTGTATTCACAATTGTGTTAACTCTATAGTGCCGTGGGGTGTCAGGCCCTCTTCTGATCAACTCGAATATTTAGGGTTCATAGAGAATGCAGCACCCTGGAATCGTATCTTTTTTTTTTAACATTGGCCATTAGAATCTCTCAACTGGGACTGCGCTGGAAGTTTCTGAACCCTCGAAAGCACTAAAAAGGTATGCAGAGTGTAGACTGTATAAAATTTTGCTTTCTTTATTAAAAAGGACTTCGTGGTGGTGTCCTCTCCAATAATATGCAGAATTTAAATTAGCCAGTAGAAGGGCGCCTGCCTGGGTGGCTCAGTCTGACTTCAGCTCGGGTCATGATCTCACAGTTCATGGGTTCGAGCCCCGCATCAGGCTCTGTGCTGACAGCTCAGAGCCTGGAGCCTGCTTTGGATTCTGTGCCTCCCTTTCTCTCTGTCCCTTCCTCAATTACACTGTCTCTCTCTCACAAAATTAAATAAACATTAAAAAAAATTTTTTTAATAAAGTAGCCAGTGGAGGGGTGCCTGGGTGGCTTAGTTGGTCAGCATCCAACTCTTGATTCTGGCTCAAGTCATGATCTTGCTGTCGTGCAATCAAGCACCACGCTGGGCTCTGTGCTGAGTATGAAGCCTGCTTAAGTTTCTCTCTCTCCTTCATCCCCTCTCCCCTCATTGCTCACATTCTCTCTAGAAAGAAAGAAAGAAAGAAAGAAAGAAAGAAAGAAAGAAAGAAAGAAAGAAAAGAAAAGTAAATAGCCAGTAGAACCTGGGGTCCATATGCAAGCCAGTCGAGCAACTCCCCATGTCTGTTCTGTAAAAATTTCACTTTTCATGTCCCCTTGCATACAGAAAATACTTTAATGCCATTTATGCAATGAGGTTTTACTTTCACATCCCAGGAATTCTTCAGTGATCTTTGTCAGGAGTTACAGAAACAATGGGAATATTGCTAATTTTGGTCATAGATAAATTGTAGATCAGACATGCATATGTGTTTACACTGGGAAGTTTCCCATTGCTACAGACCTTGATCATTTTTTCACGTTGGAGCACCATTTACACCAATTCGGTTCTTGTTTTCACCCATTCTGTTAGCCGATCATCCATCCATCATTCTCTCTTGGTGAGATTTTGTACTCTGGCCAGAACTGTGTAGATACTCCAGTCCTGAAATTGACAGGACAACTGAACGTGGGTTATCCCACCGCTCACAATAGGCCGCCCTTCCCTTGATTTAACACCCATTTACAAGCTAAGTCACAACCAAGTCGGCCTAGTCTGCAGCCCATGAATTTCCATTGCCCGGCTAATTAAATGATGCTTTCCCAGGTGCTTCGCTTAAACTGCTTCACCAATGTGTCTCCAGTGTTTTCTTTCAAATCAGCAGCAGAAAAAATGCTAAGAACATCTTGCCATGTCCCCTAGTTCTCGTCTGAACAAGGTACTTCTTTTTATCCTGGAATCTCAACTGATTGCAGCTGATTTCATAAGAATTTTTCAACCCTTGCCTGTCTTTGTTTCTTTTGATTCTTGGAGCAGTGAACTATCTGAGCCTCATGGTATCTGTTGTCACCCATATCAGGTTGTGACTTGTTTGTTTGTTCCACTTATTTATTCTTTGCTTACCTGGCTTCATGGTCTCCTGAGCCCTGTTAGAGAAAACCTAGAAAAAATTAGGATGGCATCTAAGCATAAATTTGGTAACTAATGGGTGATGGGGTCTTCTTACCTGCAAAAGTTCACAGGATCTAATTTTTGGTATCTCTACCCAACTCTCTGTCCAGCGATGAAATGTTACATGATTCTTGAAATTGGCTATGATCAGAGTATTTACACCATGGAAATCAGCAAACACTGCAAATCAGGGCTTCTCCTACCTCCCACCCAGAGAGCCAGTTGTTAAATATTTACTAGCAACACCACTGAGCAAAGGTCAGCCTATATTTGGCATCGTCAGGATTTTATAGAAGCGTTTGAAAACGTTTCAGAGGAAACTGCCGCTGTTTCTCTAAATCCGTGGATCCCAACCCTTCAGACCCAGTATCTCCTTTATATACTATTTTATTACACATTCTTTGCCATTCTGAAATGAAATTCATAGATGATGTACTCTATCTGCACAAAACTTTTTTAAAGCAATCAGTATAATATCCAATGATAATATAAATAAAAAATAAAAGTTATTTATAATAGATTAATTTGTACTTTAATCAGTAAATGTTTGGGCAGGACTACCGTGAAAGGCAAGATGAGGTTAGCCAAATGCTCATACCCTTATGTAGAACCAGTACGAAAGCATCAGCTACGATGCAGACTGTGGACGGAAGTGAAGTTTTGGTGAATCAAGGTAATTTTCTGAAATGATGAACACTTGGTAAAATTCTCTGCAATACAAAATGTAATCTCCCCTCAGTGCACAAGGTTAGTGCATCTTGGAATTTCCCGTAACTATTAAAACCATACAAAGAAACAGTCTGTGTGTCTGTGTAAGAAAGAATTTGTTTCTAGGTTCAGGTTATTTACTTTTGTAAATTACCTACGTTCTGAAGTTGTGTGCAGTGTAGGTAGCTCTTCGTTGCACAGAACAGCTGACCTTCTAGCAGCAGCCAGCAAATGCCATCCGTACCCCTGGTCATAAAGTCAAAAATATCTCCCAAAGACTCACAAAGCAGCCTAGGAATAGTACTGCCTTGGTTGAGAACCAGTACTCTTAGTCAAGGCCAAAGAATTGCTCTTGAGGGCCTGGTCGGTACCCCTCTGTTTTGATGGGTTGATATCAAAAAGGAGAATTGACCGGCTGAAAGGACGGTGAACGCTAGGCATCCAGAGAGGACGTCCCAAGTTACCCACACTCTCAGCAAGTTGAACAGGTGCAGAGATAACTGGGAGAAATAACGGGGGGCTCTGAAGAGGAGGGACACTACAGAAAAGACTCCTGTCTGGGAGGGGCAGTGCAGCAGGAGCCCAGGAACTAGGAGGCTGGATGAGGAAGAGGGTGGGAGCAGCTGACTTTGGGAAAATGGGAAACTCCAAATGGAAGATCCAGTCCAGCTTTAAAAATTGTGTGTTATCCAGGAATTGTGGTGGCATAAGAAATAGTCATTATGGGGCATTACAGAGCTGGGGACTCCTTGGAAATGACTCTGTAAATTATCTGATGGCTCTTGTCTTCTATTAATACCTGTGCTCAAGGTACATCTTAGTGGAGAATGGATAGCAGACAGTTACCTAAAGGAAAATTAGTATTTGCTTTTTCTTTTGTCCTTTATGCCTCATTCCCTTTTTTCTCCTGCATTTAATTTCTTAGATATTCAATTAAAAGATAAAAATTATGTGCTGATCTATTGAGGCTTGGTATTTCTTCAGTACGTGTTGCTAATTAACCAAGGGACCTAGTTATATAGATGCTGACGTAAGGTTTCATCAAAATGCTCTTTGCACTCTAGAGTTAAATATTCAAAGCTAGTTCTGTAGTGACTCCTAGCCTTCCCATCTCCTCTTGTCCCAGTGTTTGATCTGCTTATGGTACAAACTCTTTACCTTCTCAAGATTGTTGTCTAGAGTAATTGTTCTTAAACTTCTTCAATACAAGGACCAGTTAATTAATTGAATTTACTGAATTAATTGAATTATTTAAAAATTCTGTGAGTCATGTGTCCCATCCACTATTTTTTTTTTCCATCCACTATTTTTTAAGTAAACCCTTTCATTGCAATATATGTAGACATGCATAAATCATAAGTTCACAGCATGGTAGATTTTTTTTTATGACTGAACATACACATTTTTTAATTTTTTTTTTAATGTTTATTTCTGAGACAGAGACAGAGCATGAGTGGGGGAGGGGCAGAGAGAGAGGAAAACACAGAATAGAATCTGAAGCAGGCTCCAGGCTCTGAGCTGTTAGCACAGAGCCTGACGCGGGGCTCGAACTCACAAACCATGAGATCATGACCTGAGCCGAAGTCAGTCGCTCAACCACCTGAGCCACCCAGGCGCCCTGAACGTACACATTTAACCAGCACCCAGATCAAGAAACAGAATATGACCAGCACACCAAAAGCCACTTTGTACCTTCCTTTATTCACCAATCCTGACACGAGAGTAACAGGTGTCTTAACTTCTAATAGCATAGATTGGTAAGGCCTATTTTTGATCTTTATATAAATAGAATCACTGAGTTGTACTTTTTCTGTTTGGACTTTTTTCACTAAATATTATGTTGTAGCATTTATCTACACTTAAATATAGTGAAGTTCATTCATTCTCATGGCTGGAGAGACTTCTATTGCCTGAATACCTCATATTTTATTTATTCATTCTACCATTGATGTATACTTCTACTACCATTGGTGTAGTTTTCTGTTTGGGGCTATGATAATTAGTGCTGCTTTGACCATTTTTTTGGTACATGTCTTTTTACGTGAACATACATAATACGTTTCTGCTGGGTATATACACAGGAATGGAATAACCACATCCTAGAGTTCAAAGAATGTCAGATTTCAGTAGATACCAACAAATGGCTTTCCAAAAGGGTTATGCAAATGTCCATTCCCATTGGCGGTGTATGAAAATCCAGATTTCTGCATATCTTTGCATACCCTGGGTATCATTGCTTATTTGTTTTGATTTTAGCCATGATGATGTAGTGCTATTTCATTGTGGTCTTAAATTTTGTTTCCCAGAAGACCAATGAATACCTTTGCAGCCATGGCTGGTTGGTATTCAGCTGTACCTCACTCGGATGGATGGGCCAACATTATCATAATACAGATTAATGTCTGTACTGTGGTGGTTGTTAAATATTTTGTTAAATATTGTTTTCTATGACAGCTTTATTGAGGTATGAATGACATTAAACTGCATATCTTTAAAGTGTAAAATTTGGTAAGTTTTGAGATAGATACATACCTGTGAAACCATCACCATAATCAAAATAATGAACATATACAACAAAGGAACCCATAAACAAAATAAAAAGGCAATGTACCAAATGGGAGAAAATATTTGCAAATCATGTATCCAATAAGTGGTTAATATTCAAAACAAATAAAGAACTCCTACACCTCAATAGCAAAAAATAAATAAACAATTCAATTTAGAAATGGAGAGAAGAAATGAATAGAGCTTTTTCCAAAGAAGAAATACAGATGCCCAATGGATTCATGAAAAGGTGCTCAACATCAATAATCATCAAGGAAATGAAAATCAAAACCACAATGAGGTATCCCCTCATGCCTGTCAGAATGGCTATTATAATCTTTTTTCTTTTTTAATGTCCATTTATTTATTATTTTGAGAGAGAGCATGAGCAGGGGAGGGGCAGAGACAGGGAAAAAGAGAATCCCAAGCAGTCTTCACGCTCACCACGAAGCCTTATGTGGGGCTCGATCTCATGATCTTGAGATCATGGCTTATGCCCATAAATCAAAAATCGGACCCTTAACCAACTGAGCCACCCAGTCACCCCATGAATGGCTATTATAAAACAGACAAGAGATAACTGTTGGAAAAAATGTGGATAAAAGGAACCCTTGTGCACCATTGGTGGGAATATAAATTAGTGCAGCCATCATGGAAAAAAATATGAAGTTTCCTCAAAACATTACAAACATAACTACCATACGATCCAGCAATTCTACTTGTGGGTATTTATCCAAAGGGAAATAAAAACACCTACTTGAGAAAAAAAATAACTTGAAAAGATACCTGCACCCCCATGTTCATTGCAGCATTATTTCAGTAGCCAAGACATGGAAGAAATGAAGTGTCCATCCATGGAAGAATGTATAAAGAAGTTGTGGTATGCATACGCAATGGAGTATTGCTCAGTCATTAAAAAATAAAGAATGATTTCTTGCCATTTGGGACAATATGGGTAGACCTTGAGGGCATTCTGCTAAGTGACAAATGCCATATGGTCACATTTATGCATGAAGTCTAAAAACAAACACTGAGCTCATAGATACAGAGAACAGATTGGTAGTTGCTAGAGGCAGGGAGGGGGTGGTGGGTAGGAGAAATAGGAGAAGGTCATCAAAAGTAGACACTTCCAGTTGTAAAGTCCTGGATATGTAACCTACATCCTGGTGACTATAGTTAATAATATTTTATTTTATGTTTGAAAGTTGCTTGGAGAATAGATCGTAAAAGTTCTCATCACAAGAAAAAAAATTGTAACTATGTGTGATGATGAATCTTAACTAGACTTACTGTAGTGCTCATTTCCCAATGTATACACAAACTGTGTCATTACATCATATACCTGAAACTGATGTCATATGTTAATTATATTTCAGTTTTTAAACATAATGAACATATCACCACCACCCCTAGAAGTTTCCCCATATGCTTTTATAATCTTGTCCTTCTGCCCCTCTCTGTTTTCCCAAACCCTGTCTCTAGGTGACCAATGATCTGCTTTCTGCCACCATATATTAGTTTGGATTTTCTAGAATTTCCTTATATAAATGGAACCATATGCTAACTATATTTTGTTTCTGTCTTTTTTCCCTCAGCATAATTATTATGAAATTCATTCTGGGTTGTAGCATGTATCAGTAGTTCATTCGTTTTTATTGCCAAGAGTTTTCCATTATATGGATACACCACAGTTGGTTAATTCACCTGATCGACAGTTGGGTTTCCAGTTTGGGGCAAGAAAAAATGGTTGTATGATTTTACATTTCTAATACTGGATGAGAGTTTTCAGTTTCCCTACATCACAGCAAGATTTGATGTGGTGACTTTTTCATTTTAGTGATTACAGTGGATGTGTTGTGGTAGCTCATTGCGATTTTAATTTGAATTTCACTAATAACTAATAATATTGATGTTTTTTCACGTGTTCATTTGCCATCCATGTATTTCATGAAATTTATTTTTTTAATTTTATTTAAATTTTAGTTAATATAACATGTAATATTGGTTTCAAGAGTAGAATGCAGTGATTCATCACTTACATACAGCACCCAGTGCTCATAACAAGTGCCCTCCTTAATACCGATCACCCATCTTGTAAATCTCCCACTCACCTCCCTCTGTCAACCCATAGCGTGTTCTCTATCGTTAAGAGTCTCTCGTGGTTAGTTGCCATCTCTTCAGTTCCCCTCCATCTTCCCATATGTTCATCTGTTTTGTTTCTTAAATTCCACATGAGTGAAATCGTATGGTATTTGTCTTTCTCTGATTGACTTATTTCAGTTAGCATAATACATTCTAACTCTGTCCACATCGTTGCAAATGGCACGATTTCATTCTTTTTGTTGGTTCAGTAATATTCCTGTGTGTGTGTGTGTGTGTGTGTGTGTGTGTGTGTGTGTGTGTGTGTGTGTACATCCTACATCTTCTTTATCCAGTCATCAGTCTATGGACATTTGTGCTCTCTCCATAGTTTGGCTATTGTTGATATTGCTGCTAGAAACATTGGGGTGCATGTACCCCTTCGAGTCCATATTTTTGTATCTTTTGGCTAAGTTCCTAAGTGCAGTTGCTGGATGAGAAGGTAGTCCCATTTTTAGTTTTTTGAGGAACCTCCATTCTGTTCTCCAGAGTGGCAGCACCAGTTTGTATTCCCACCAATGGTGCAAGAGGGTGCCCCTTTCTCCACATCTTCAGAGACACCTATTATTTCTTATGTTGTTAATTTTGGCCATTCTGACAGGTGTGATGTGGTATCTTTGATGACATTTCTATTCGACTTGCTCACTCGCTTGGGGTTGAGGGTAAGGGGTTTACTTTTCTGGTTTTGAATTTGAGTTTCTTTATTCTGGATATAAATTCATTATCTCATATATGTATTGCATAGTTTCCTTCTAATTTTTGGCTTATCTTCTCGTAACTCAGAGTCTTTCAAAGAATAGAAGTTTTTGTTTTGGTTTGATTTTTTAAGTAGGCTGCATGCCCAGCATGGGGCTGGGACACATGACCCCAGGATCAAGAGTCACATGTTCCACCGACTGAGCCAGCCAGGTGTTCCTCAAAAAAATAGAAGTTCTTAATTGTGGTGAGATCCACATGGTTAAGCTGGTTTATTATCTCATACTTTGGTTGCCATTTCTAAGAAATCTACGCCCACCCCAAGGTCATAAGACTTTCTCCTATTTTCTTCTTCTCAAAGTTTATACCTTCATGTTTTACATTTTGGCCCATGATCTTTGTTGAGCTAATTTTTGTATATAGTGTGAGCTATGGATCAAACCATACTGTTTTCTTGGTTTTGTGGGGGGTTTTGTTGTTGTTGTTGTTGTGGTTTTTTTGTGGGTTTTTTTTGTGGCTTTTTTTTGCAATGTATATCTAAGGTGCTTGCTCTGTTTTTTGACAAGACTATTTTTTTTTCCCTTCTGATCTTTATATAGGTTGAACTTCTTCATCAGTGAATTAAAGCACAAGGCTTATGCCATGGATTTTATTTTGCTATTGTTCATTTATTTATTTTGGCAAAGAGAGAGAGAGAGAAAGTGAGCAGAGGAGGTGCAGAGAGGGAGAGGGAAAGAGAATCCCAAGCAGGCTCTGCGCTGTGGTCTCCCGTCTCATGAACCGTGAGATCGTGACCTGAGCCGAAATCGAGAGTAGGACACTTAACAGACTGAGCCACCCAAGTGCCCCATAGATTGCAGTTTTTAAATGATATCATTTAATAATTAGTCCCAATTTTGTTTTGCATATAGTGGGGCCATTTTAATTGCATTGAAACAATAGATCATAGTTGGCACCAATTTTAAATTTTTACCAAGTTGTACATGACACTTAACAGTGTGTGCCAAGAAGGGCGATGTGTTCAGTCATTCATTTATTCATTCGACAAACATTTGTTGGATTACTATGTGTCATGAAATGTTCTTCTTGTGAAGAACAGTGAAGTGGATAGAGTTCCTGCCATCAAAGAGATTACTTTCGATTATGGGAGATATACAAAGAATAAGTGTTTGCCAGGTAGTTCTAAAGGCTATACATTGTAAAATGTAGGGTCAAGGGACAGAAAATGATGGGCATGACCTAGGAGTCTTGTTTTTTAGGATCATCAGTGTCTCAATTAAGGCAACATATTCAAAAAGACCTAAAGAAAGGAATGGAATAAGTCATATTTATATCTAAACAAAATATTCCAGGCAGAGCAAAGACAAACTCAAAGACACCGAAGAGGTATATTTGGTTTTCCAAATAGGCACAGAGCGTTCTAAGGTATTTGAATTAAGAATTTGATCTTATTTTATTCGTTTAATTTTTTTTTAACATTTATTTATTTTTGAGACACAGAGACAGAGTGTGAGCAGGAGAGAGGCAGAGAGAGAGGGAGACACGGAATCTGAAGCAGGCTCCAGGCTCCGAGCTGTCAGTCCGGAGCCTGACGCGGGGCTTGAACCAGCGAACTGTGAGATCCTGACCTGAGCCGAAGTCAGTCGCTCAACCGACTGAGCCACCAGGCGCTCCTGAATTAAAATTTTTAGACCTTAGGGAAAGCACCAATACTCTCCAGTTCTAGGATTGCCGGTAGATTTCATCTTCAGAGCCCCTTCAAATGATTGGTAGTAAATGCCGGTAGCTGTACTCAGCCAGTTTTTTCTGTAAAGATCCATACCATAAATATCTTCAGCATTGTGGCACATAATGTTTCACTCGACTCTGTTGTTTTCTAAAAGCAGCCATAGACAATACATAAGCAAATACATGTGAGAGTGTGCTGTGCTCTAATAAAACTTTATTTCACAGCAGGAGGTAGGCTGGGCTGGGCGCTTGGAGACTGCCATCCTCTGGGCTGGCATGGTGTTGAGCGGCCTTGCCGGGATCTTTCCAAGGGAGGCACCTTAGCGAGTCTGTCATGGGCTCAAATGGAGCACCTGAGCCGTGTCCTGGCCGCCGTGAGTTACAACAGGCTCCTCATGTTACTGATTAGACACGACAAGTTCTCCCAAGCTGTTAGTGGAAAGTTAGATCTCTGGGCTGTCTGCTCAGTTTTATTACGCTAGCCTGCCCTTACCCCCTTCAGATTCGCCACAAATTACTTTACGTCTAGGACACCAGCAGAGTTCCGAAGGTTACCTCCCGCCCCAAGTGCAGCCCGGATCGCCAGAACCAGCCCAGGCCTGGATGGCAGTGTTTCCTGGGAAGCTGCTGGTAATGTCCAGGGTTAGAGATGAGGGCTTCTACAGAGCTTTCTCACGTTGTGTCTGTGCCACAGAAATGCAAATGAAAACCTGCCGTTTCTCTCTGGATCTGGAGCATGGAGGCCAGTGGAAACCAGCTATGTACCCCTGCTGCTGGCCAGTCCTCACAGTGGGAAAAGAGAGAGGAGCCTGGTCTAACTCAGGAAGAAAAACAGGTCTTTAACACAAGGCAAGGGGATGGGCAATTGTATAAGGGAATACCAAGATGATCCTTTTTCTTATTTTTTTTTTAAGTTTATTTATTTTGAGAAAGAGAGTGAGGGAGAAGCAGAGAGAGGGAGAGACAGAATCCCAGGCAGGCTCCACGCGCTGAGAGTAGAGCCTGAGGCGGGGCTCGAACACAGGACTGCTGAAATCGAGAGTCGGATGCTTAACTGACTGAGCCACCTAGGGGCCCTCCTTTTTCTTACTGAACATTTTAAGCACATCAAAAGGGGTTTGGTTAATTAGAATATAAACTAAACTTGATTTTAAAAGTCACCCAAAACCATGATAGCATAAATACGATGGAGGTTTCATTTTCTCTCATGTAATGGTCCCGAGATAAATAAGCTGGTAGGGTGGCTGTGCTCCACATGGACATTCACATCCCAGGTTTCTTCCATCTTATGGCCTTGTCTCCTCCTGGGCGGGTATCCTCGTCTCTTTGGTCTCTACAGGCTCCCATGGCATTCCAGTTGGCAGAGAAGGGGTGAAATTGCAAATGGGAGGTGGGAAATTACTTCTTAAGGAAGTGATGTGAAACTAGGGCAAAGCACTTCTGATCATATTTTGTTGCTGACAGCGTGGTCATGTAGTAGCCATACCTAGCTGCAAAGGACGCTGGGAAATGTGGCCCCAATCTGGGTAGCCCTGTGCTCAGCTAATTAATAACCTTTTGTGGATTTTTAAAGAGGATTATCCATTAGATGAAAGGTTGGAGTTAGCTGTTTTCCACAGAGTTTATAAGGGAGTTGAAAATATTTTTTGGTCTGTTTTCACCTCGTGTGTGAATAGTCATGCCTGATGTCACACAATACTTCAGAGACTGGTAATTATTTTTCTCAGACATTATTTCACTTAATCCTTTAACATTTGCTTCCTTTGAACTACACATTATCATTGGAAGCAGACAGTATCTTCATATACAAGAAGAATAAGGCTCGGGAAAATGATGAGATTACCCAAAGGCATACATCCGTCAAGGACAGAGCCAAGACTTGAGTCCGGGCTCAGAGCTCTGCCATTTGCAGCCCTCGCAATCTTTCTTAACACCTAATCCTCTGAAGGGTTTCCTGTTCTTTGGCGTTCGCCAAATGGAACATCCCAGTCTGACACTTTAGTGTGCAGAGTAAGCACCTGAGGCCCTTGATTAGAATACAGATTACTTTCCCAGAACCTGAGAAATTTTCCTGAGGTAGCCCTAGGTATGGAGCCCTAGCACTGAAATGCTTTGGGAATCATTGCAGTGATCTTACATTTTATCATTGCATGTGCTTGAACACACAGAGGAGATACTTCATATTTTCTGTCTGTCTGTCCCCTCGCTTGTCCTCCCGTGCTTATACGCGTTACCTTAAATTTTGGAACTATTGCTTCTGAAAAATCTTTGCTAATCTCTTTTGAAGCACCTCTAACTCAAAACGAAAAGGCAAACAATGACAAAATGTCAAAACCCAATTATGGAAGCCACCATGGTATCCTTTCAAACAGAAGTTTTCCAAGTCCTTGGTTAAGGTAGATGTCCAGAAGGTGGCTTTATGCCCTGCAGTTTGAAAGGACAGACGACATTATTTTTTCATCAAAAATATCGATATTGAGTTCATAGTGAGTGAGTGAGTGTGTGTGTGTGTGTGTGTGTGTGTGTGTATGTAAGGTACATATATACATATCATTGTTTCCCCAACAGAAATTTCACGTAGATTTCTACTTGGTTCCATGTTACCCTCAATTCCCATTAAATCACACTGGGCTTTTTTATTTGCCTTTTTCTCTGTCAGACACCAGGATGAATTTAAACTCCAGTCCCTCTCCAATGGCCTCTCTGATGTATTTGCTACTTTTTACATTCCCTTTCCCTGTAGAATCTGATGGAAATTCCTTTTGAGCCTTTAGCTTTCCCTCAGAGTCAAAAACTTTTGTGTTGCTAATAGAACTCAGCTTCATTAGCATTTCAAATCCTGAGATGCTCTTAGAGATCAGTGTGTTAGATCTGAGGGGCTCCCCAGCCACAACCTGATTTATCAAACTTGTTTAACTAAAATCTCCAGTGGCCTGTGCCTTTGACCTTATTTCTGCCAGCACATCTCATCAGGAAATCCTTTTCAAGGAGTCTAGAGAAAGACACATGCATAGTCTTAGAAGCTTTACTTTTGTCCCTCTCTCTGCTCTATATATTGCCTGTTGAAAAGCCATACTTCATTACTTTTGGTTGTTCGATGGTGAGTAGATAGATAGATGGACAAGTAGATGGTGGATAACTAGAAAGGCAGATGGATTATTAGATGGGTAAATGGAGGGATGGGTGGGTAGGTGAAGTACATGAATGAATAAGAGGATGGGATGGATGGATGGATGCATGGAAGGAAGGAAGGGAGGGAGGAAAGAAGGATGGAAGGAAGGAAGAGAGGAATGAAGGATGGAAGGAAGGAGGAAGGAAGGGAAAGGATAGAAGGAAGGAGGGAGGGAGGAAGGAAGGGTAGTTAATATTCAAGTCTTCCATCTTGTACATTTCTTGCCATTTAATTAACTATAATTGGCTTTGGTGTTCTTGAGACTGAATACCATTTCTGCAGAAAACAGCAAGTCATATATGTGTCCTGCATCCCACAGGAGAGAGAGGGGTGGGGCTTGTAGAATAATCCATTGCCATTCTGACTCAGTGTCTTATTTGTAAAATAAAAGAAACCATTCTCTTAAACAAATATACAAAAATGCTTCAATGCAGTGCTGTTTAACCAGACATACACAGCAAAATCTCTTGGGGAACTTGCCCTAACTGCATATGCCTGCACCCCAGACCCTGAAATGTGCATCCTGATTGAAAATTAACTGCCCTGGCAGAATAGTCTCTGTGCCTGGTAGCAGTAGCAATTGAGCTATGGGGTCCTGACTTGATTTTCTTCTTGCAGACATTCCACTAACACTTTTTAAGAGCTTACTATATCTCAGGCAATGTTGCAAGTGCTTTTTACTTGTATTACCTCATTTAATCTTTACCACAACCTTTTAATATGTTTACCATTAATATCTCCGTTTCATAGGTGAGGGAATTAAGGCGCGTAGAAGTTAGGTAACTTGCCAAGGGTCACACAGCTAGGAAGAGGCAAAGCTTGGGTTCTAATACAGTCGCTGTCCAGACTCTATGGCCCCACTCACCATGCACCCCTGTGAACACTAAACTGACCTTTCAGTCCAGTAGAATGTTCTGTGATGGTGACAGCGTTCTATAGCTGTGCTGTCCCAGGAACACGGGAGCCACTAGCCACAGGAAGCTTTTGAGCCCTTGAAATGTGGCTAGTGTGACCGAGAAACGAAGTTTTTAGTTGTCCTGTATTTTAATTAATTTAAACAGCACAGTTTAAGAGCCAACTAATAGCCTCTCTTCATACATACGATTTCAAAAAACTGAAGTGCTGAAGTAGGTATTAAGGTAGGCATTTCAGTTATAGACAGTCTCCCTTATTAATAATATTAACGTGAAATAATTACAAAGCAGCCTTAGAAATCTTTGTGCTTCTTTCCGTCATTGAAAAGAGTCTCGCTGCTCTATTAAGCCCTCTGCCAAGTAGGTGGCACATCTCCTCTTAGCTCATTGGAAGATATAACGAGATGAGACAGAAAAAAATAATTCAGGCAGAATAATACAGGGACATCACGGGCAAGTGGTAGCATGGTTGTGCCATTGGCATTTGTTCTTAGGAGTCATTGTTATATTTTCCATCTCCTCAGTACTGCCCTCATATGTTAGGGGGATGAGGGCTTCATGGAAATAATGGACTTTAAAGCAGGGTTTGGTGGTGGAGGAAAGATACTACAGGGGCATCTGGGCTCGTGTGAAGGGGAGACGCCATCCTGCACCCCCTTCTTAAGGAAGTGAAGCGAGTGAAGTGGGAAATTTTGAGCCAAGAGAGAAGAAGAGGGGATTCTGGATGAAACAATGTAATGAAGCAAAAGGGCCATATCGTTCTTCATGTGATACACAAGTTGAAACTGGGTAAAGCTTTAAAGGAGAGGAGAAATTAAAGTATTAACAAAACAAAAGTATAGAGCTGCGAGGCTTTTTTATGTTTATTCTTTTTTGAGAGAGAGAGAAATGGAGCATGAGTAGGGGAGGGGCACAGAGCGAGAGAGAGAGAGAGAGAGAGAGAGAGAGAGAGAGAGAGACAGAGACAGAGACAAAATCTGAAACAGGCTCTAGGCTCCAGCTGACAGCACAGAGCCCGACGTGGGGCTTGAACCCACTAACTGTGAGCTCATGACCTGAGCCAAAGTCCGATGCTCAACCGACTGAGCCACCCAGGCTCCCAGAGCTGAGTTTTAAACAGATAGAGACAAGGCAATATATAATTTGGTGAAATTGTTAAAAAAACAAAAGTAGTTACAACCGAGGTAGACAGACTATAGACCATGAGACAATCCCAGTCCACTACTGGTTTTTGTAAATAAAGTTTTATTGAACACACCCATGCCCATTTACATTTATATATGGCTCCTTCATACTATAAAAGCAGAATTGAGCAGTTGCAACACAAACTATATAGCCTACAAAGCCTAAAATATTTCCTATGACCCTAAACAGAAAAAGTTTTACTGACTCCTATTTTATAACAAAAGGGGAATATGTATTAGCACAACCTTTTGGAGTGCAATTTTGTGTAGTCATCACATTTTAACACGCACATCATCTTTGACTTGGCAATATTACTGCTAGAATTTTCTCCAGCTCGTGTTTTGAGACACACACCCACAGGGCTTCTTAAACACTGAAGAACTGGAAACAAGGTAAATAGCCAGGGCACTGGCTAAATGAATTACAGTGCATTAATGTAAAGAGATCCTATTTAGGTTTTGGGGTTTGGTTTTTTAGTGGGAGTTCTACCTACACTGTTTATTTGAAGGGATCCCGAGAAATATTGCCACGTAGAAAAATGTTACAAATAGTATGTATTATTTGTATAAAAGCAACATACGACCCTCACAAAAGATACACAGATGGATGCCCAGCAACTTTTCATTTTGTATCTTCTAGACTAGACTGTGAGTTTTTATGATTTTTAAAAATTTTTTATTTTAATTCCAGTGTAGTTAACATACAGCATTGTATTAGTTTCATGTGTACAATATAGTGATTCAACTAGTCTATATATTACTCAGTGCTCATCGTGGTAAGTGTACCCTTAATCCCCAGACCCTATTTCAGCCATCCCCCCCCCCCCACCTCTCCTCTGGTAACCATCTGTTTGTTCTCTATAGTTAAGAGTCTGTTTTTTGGGCTTGTCTCTTGTTGTCTTTATTCCCTTTGTTCATTTGGTTTGTTTCTTAAATTCCACATATGAGTGGAATCATATGGTATTTGTCTTTCTCTGAGTGCCTTACTCCATATAGCATCTCTATCAAATCTATATTCTCTAGATTCGTTCATATTGTTGCAGAGTGTGTATTACTTAAAAAAAAAAAATCCGAATTAGGAAAGTGGAAAAGTAGGGGCACCTGGGTGACTCTGTTAAGCGTCTGACTTCTGCTCAGGTCATGATCTCACGGTTCGTGGGTTCAAGCCCCACATCGGGCTCTGTGCTGTAGCTCAGAGCCTGCTTCGGATTCTGTGATTCCCTGTCTCTCTGCCCCTCCCCTGCTCACATACCCTCCCTCTCCTTCTTTCCAAAATAAATGTTAAAAAAAAAAAGAGGAAAAATCCTGAAAAAAAAAAGTAGAAGAATGAACAAGAGGGGAAAACCAAAGATAGGTCTTCCCCAAACGGAGGGATTCAATATTGAGGCATTCAGGAAGGCACGTATTTAAGTTTCAAGTTGGGACCGAGGGAAACTGTTGGACTTGAAGAGATGTCTTTATGAGTCATACACGGCAAAAGCAGAGACGTGCTAAAGAAACAAATCAAGAGTGGAAAGAGAGAAGCGTGCACCATTGTCCTGGGTAATGGCGTTCATAAGTACCCAGGTGGAAAGGCTTCATTGAGGAAACTGGAAAAAACAAGAAGCTGCAGAGAAAGGAACCAAATGAAAGAAGGACGTGGTGGCCAACACTCAAGATGGAGAAACATTTTTGAGGAAGAACAGATGTTCCTCGGGGTTCTGAGAAGACCCAGTCTCTACACAGATGCGGAGAGCCGCTCTGCAAGTTCACGTTTGCAAAGTGCCTTAATGTCTTCTGGTAGAAGATCCATGGCCATCGACAGCCCTGGAACATTAGCAGGTGTTCAGATGGGAGGGCCAGAAGCAGTTTCCATGTGTCGATTAGTGTCAGGACTTCTCCCAGCCACCGACACAGCAGGCAGCTCTGCCCGGTGGCGCAGAAGTCCTGGGAACAGCCTGAGCGCTTGCCTTGTGCTGGCGGCACATCCCTGCCTTGGCTTCCCGGCCGAAACACACACATGGCCCAGGACCAGCTATCTATTTTTCTGGCAAAATTGTGGCAAGAGGCGTTGATGGGAGATTAATGGTTTAAAAAAACCCCACAAATATATAAAAATAAAGCAAGCAAACAGAAAAACAGGGAAGAGGCAGGTGTGTGTGTCTTCTAAAATGATCCACGTCTACCTCCCCCCACCCCACCCCCGTGCCTGCCTGCACTTTGCATGACTTGTGCCTCGGGTGGAGATGTCTGTGCCTGTGAGAATCTTTTTATTTAGACATCACAAGGCATTTGACCAGTTTTGAACACGGCCGGCTTCAATCCTGGTACACAGACATGCCGGCTCTGTCTTCACGAAACTCTCCCGTCCAAACACGTTTGCAGAGCATGATTCATGGTGTTTCCTTCTGGATTGTCCAGTGGGTAATTGCTATACGAAAACCAGAGAAACAGATGTAGACCCTGAACCTCGGCTATAAATTTTTGTTTTATGATTATGGGTTTCAAATGTGCTGTGTCACACTGACAAATATACAGTTACTCTGAAACAAAATGGATTTTGGTCCCAAAACTTTGGCTTTTTTTGTTTGTGGTTGGACATACTTTTATTAGAGTTTTCTTTTATCGTGGATGAAACACAAAATGGAGGAGATGACGCATATCAGAATGTTACTTTATGCCGTACCAAGAGAATATTTGGGAAAGGTTTCTTCTGTTTGATTAATGTTTAAAATAGGCGTCAATTATTTAAACCTCATTACCAACAAATTAACTAGGCCATTTTTTATCTTCTACCTAGTCATTAGTCTTTATGGTACGTGAACACGTATTTAAAGACGTGTGGCTTATTTGTAAATCTTTCCTAAATTTTACTTAAGATAAAGAATTTAGAGGAAGCCAGGTTTTCAAGAAATGTGAGAATTAGACTCCTTGATGAAGAAATGATAAGAAACATGTAGCTAAATTTGGGGTCTGCTTTATAAATTAATACTTGGATTAAATAATAGCTCTAATAGTTGCTATCAGCATAATTAATTCATGATGAGAAATGATGAATAGACGAGTAAGTGCTGTTGCACTATAAGAAACCCGTAATATTCTATTCACACAGATTGAAATAAAAGATCAGTATTCAAAAGCCCCAGTTTCTTCCTGTACTAGTGAAGAGAACCCCAAGGTGATGAGAAGTTTAAAATTTTCTGGTGCCATCCCTCCCCACCCCACCCCCACCCCCTGCCCGCTTTGTTATTGTTTCTTGGGCCATGACATAGTATTGAGGGTAGAGATTGGGGAACAGTCATTTCCCTTCCTAGATGAAGCTGAAACTGGAGCTGAAGGAATGAGACTAAGCGGAATTGGGGAGACGCCCTCCCCATCTTCAGCTTGCGATCGGAGCGCCCTACCCTCTGGAACGATGATTGAACAAGGGGGTGCGGTGGCGTCCCCTGGGTAAAAGAAACCTGAATACACGCAGCTGGCAGTGGGGCCACGCTTCTCCTCTCTTAGTCCTTCCTGATGTACTTTAAATGTAGCTGCTTCTTTCTCTCTGCTCATATACCTTTTCACCCACCTCCGTTATCGCCTGGGAGTCCACATAGGAGTTTCCAAGGAACGCCGGAGGGCCGGAAGTAAGCACGGGGAGCTGTAAGTCCATGCACGCAGAGATTGGCACATAATGTGGTACTTTGTGTATCTTTACAACCATCTTAACGACAGCGTGTTAAATGTTTTGTTCATTCCTCTGTATTCCTTGCTTAAGGTGTGTGTTTTCTTTGTAGTTAAAGGGTTTCTTACAAACCTCCGTTATAAAATGACGGTCCTTTGAAAAAGAGAGAATTAACAAACACAGTTCAGCAAAAGCTCGCCCCACTGTCGTCCTGGACTTTCAATGGCAAGAGCTGAGCTTGCTGGGCTGAAAATTGTTTTAATGTACCTTCATAAAAGGATCTTTGACTTGGTAAGTGTGTGTGACGCATACTTTTCATGTTACACCACGAGTGCCACTTAGCAACTCCTGGAGACAGAGCAGCCTTTCAGCATGGGGCGAGGTGCCCCCTGACAGGCTTCTAAAAGGCCTGGATGCCAATGTACATTCCAGCACTATCCACAGAAAGGAGCCCAGGGCGGCTCTCTTCCCTGCAGGGGGCAGGAAACCTTCCCTCTTGCCTACCCACTTACCTGCCCTGTTCTGTAGGAGAATTACAAGTAAATATCAGAGTGGTAGTGGAGGAGGTAGGGTGTTTTCATTACTCCCCGGAGTTTCCTTTCTCAGATGTGCATTGCATCCTTTTAAACAAGTTGTGCAAAACGTCTACAATGTGGATTGGCTCTCCCTTTGAAAGCTAGCTGCCTGGGTTTATTTGTAAATACTGCATCTGTCCTGCGTCTCTTTTTTTTTTTTTTTTTTTTTTTTAGCGTTTATTTATTTTTTGAGAGGCAGAGAGAGACAGAATGAGCAGGGAAAGGACAGAGAGAGAGGGAGACACAGAATCCGAAGCAGGCTCCAGGCTCTGAGCTGTCAGCACAGAGCCCGATGCGGGGCTCGAACTCAGGAACAGTGAGATCATAACCTGATCCGAAGTCAGGCACTTAACCGACTGAGCCACCCAGGTGCCCCTGTCCTTCTGCGTCTTTTAGGACTGGCTGAAAAGCTTCTCCTCCCTCGCGGTTGGGTCAATATGGCCAGTATAAAAAAGAATCTCTTTCTCTTCAAATTATTCTAATAAATAACCAAGATTGAGCAGGGGACTAGTGTTGGGGAAATTTGGCCCATGGAAATATAAAACCTTCACGCTTAACCAGTTTTCAAAATATGTGTTTAATTATGTGGTGGTTGGGTATGCGTGTGTGTGTGTGTGTGTGCATGACATGACAGAGGTCACCAACATGCTATTCGGGGTCCAAGGCTGTGGGAACAGCAAAGTAATTTCCACATTGGACTAGGATTGCAGGGAGTAAGGTTCTAGTCATGGCTCGGAGTTTTGTGGCCTCAGATAGGTCTCAGCCTCCCCTCCTGGGCTTCTGTTTCCCCAGGTGAAAAGTGAAAGGATGAAATCACAGTGAGTACTTGTTTCAGGATACAGTGTCCTACAGTACTTTTTGGGGGGGAGGTGGGGGGGGAGCTCACAGCAGCCCTATATCCCCAGTTTACAGATGAGAAAACTGAGGCTCAGATCAAATACTTGTCTCAGATCACACAGCTGGTTTAAAGGTCGAACTGGAAGTGGCACCGATTTCAGTTGGAGCCCCACATCCACTCTAGACCACTGTGTCTTCTCAGATCCTGAAATCCTGTATATACATGTGATTCCATGTGTGAGTGTTTGGAGCAGGAGTAACCAATTCTTGACTGCTGCATATAGACTGGAGAGAATTTTTTTTTTTTTTTAAGTAAATGAATCCAGAAAGCTAGATTATTACTCCAGAGCAAATGCAATCCCTCCACCCAGGGCTTTGCAAGAGGGATAAAGAGGGGGTATTTAAAAAAAAAAAAAAAAAAAAAAAAAAAGAATCAAATGGAAAGTTTTTCAACCCAAGGCTTCCCCGAGGAGTAGCTCTCCTCGCTGCTCTACAGTTGAGGGCTTGCATGTGCTTTTTCGGGAGTGGAAAAACACATAAGTTACGAGGAATGTAACAGCCAGGCGGGCGCACGGAGGAATTTAAAGGGTGGAGGGTGGGCTGGGGGCGCGGGGGTGGGCAGGAGGCGAGCGGGCGAGGGGGACACGCGCTTCCAAGCTAAGCCCGCGGCGGATAAAAAGGCGGAAAGGGAGAGAAGTTGGCGCTCAACGTGAGCCCGGAGCGGTGTCCCGGCTCCTCCCCTGCCCGTTTTAAAAGCACTTCTTGCATTGTTGTTCAGGTGAGAAATGGGAAAGAAAGAGGCGGCTTGCGCGCTCGCCCGCTGCCTCTCTGGCTGTCTGCTTTTGCAGGGCTGCTGGGAGTTTTTAAGCTCTGTGAGAATCCTGGGAGTTGGTGATGTCAGACTCGTTGGGTCATTTGAAGGTTAGCAGCCCGGGAAGGGTTCACCGAAAGTTCACTCGCATATATTAGGCAATTCAATCTTTCATTCTGTGTGACAGAAGTAGTAGGAAGTGAGCTGTTCAGAGGCAGGAGGGTCTATTCTTTGCCAAAGGGGGGACCAGAATTCCCCCATGCGAGCTGTTTGAGGACTGGGATGCCGAGGACGCGAGCAAGCCGGGCAGGGTTTGTCTGGGCACCGTCGGGGTAGGATCCGGACCGCATTCGGAAGGCTTTTTGCAGGCATTTGCTTGGAAGGAGAACTTGGGATCTTTCTGGGAACCCCCGCCCCGGCTGGATTGGCCGAGCAAGCCTGGAAAATGGTAAATGATCATTTGGATCAATTACAGGCTTTTAGCTGGCTTGTCTGTCATAATTCATGATTCGGGGCTGGGAAAAAGACCAACAGCCTACGTGCCAAAAAAGGGGCAGAGTTTGATGGAGTTGGGTGGACTTTTCTATGCCATTTGCCTCCACACCTAGAGGATAAGCACTTTTGCAGACATTCGGTGCAGGGGAGATCATGTTTGACTGTATGGATGTTCTGTCAGTGAGTCCTGGGCAAATCCTGGATTTCTACACTGCGAGTCCGTCTTCCTGCATGCTCCAGGAGAAAGCTCTCAAAGCATGCTTCAGTGGATTGACCCAAACCGAATGGCAGCATCGGCACACTGCTCAATGTAGGTTTATTTTTTCCCTTCTTCTACCAAGAAAAAAAAAAAAATGAATTGTCTCTCTTGCATGCAATAAAGACATTGGAAACAAACTGCATTGGTAGCAAGACAAAGGATTTAATGATTTAATGCTGAAAGGGTGTGATATGCTGGCGTGCATATTGATTCCCTCTTGCTGAAAATTTCCTGTTAGATGTTTTCTTCCCAAACAGCCCCTCCCGACCCCCCGCTCCTCTCCTTACCAACCTTACAGTCTCTTGAAAACAGTTTTAAAAAGATGCATGGAGTGGGGGGGTGGGAGGGGGGGAAGTAGAGTGTGACCACAGGACTTTGAAACATTCTTCAAGTAAGGCAATTTGACACATTGTGCAGTTTTTACTAAGATGTATGCAGAGGGGAATTTAACTTTGCTGTTCTTTGGATTAGCTGCTAGTTGTATATATCCCCCCCTTGTGTGTTTCAGCAGTCCAAAGTAATTAAAATATGACATCGTCCTTGCAAGGAATTTAGCCTAATTAGGGTGGCTCCTGCTCTTGCAGTTCATAAACCACCCGTTAAAGCTGCTGCTTCCAATGTTTTCCTTGCTAAGGAAAGGCAATATTTCTTAGCATTGACCCTGCTGCCACCTTTCCGAGTCACTTTGTTGCTCTAAGAAGTTGCTGTTTTGCTAGAAAACTACTGGCAATGAACACCCCTTGGGCTGAGCCATCCATTATTTCCATATCTTGCAATTCAGCCCAGAACCTGGACATCATTTAAAGGAAAGGAAATCTAAGTGGAGTAGCCCAGTTTTTTAAAAAAATATTGACTATTTGGTTATCTGATCCTGACACGATGCCGAGGCACGCATCTGGTCAACAGTAGTGTGGCTGCAGGCTTGAGAAATGACCAGAAGTCCCAGAAAATCCCACGTTCGGGTGGCTGTGGTGGGAGCCTGCAGGATGCATTGCCCCCCTGACAGTGATTTAGATAAATGGCTCAGCTATCTATCAAAATGTTTTTAGTACTTTATTTGACAATTCATTGGCGCATTAGCCTGAAAATGACATTTTAAATCTTTGTTTTCAAAGAGGTCAAAGTTTAACTGGAAGAAATTGAGTTTTCCTAATAACATGGTGGCTTATGTAAAGAGGGAGAAGAAAAGGGAGAGAACGGGGACAGTGACCAGATTTAAATTGCTCTCTGTGAAACTTTTTCTTAGCAATAAAGACTTGCTACTTGGGCCAGGAAATCAACAGGTTTGTAGCCGAAAAATCAATAACCATTTGATGCCAACCGATTGGCTGTCTGACTTAATATTTGTTAGAGCCATAACCAGGGCAAAAAGAAAATAATTTTCAGAAGGCGTCTTCATCTCAAATGCCTTCTCTTTCCTGCTGCCTGTGTTCTTTCTGAAGAAGTCAAAGAAACTGAGTTACAAAATAATTGTACAACCCACCAACAGATCTTTGAGACCTGTCCTCTGTAGCAGTTAAAACAATGTGAACAATTTCACTTGGAATCTCAGGGAACCGGAGCTCTTGAGAAAACTTTTTGGTACAAGAAAAAGTTCTGTAAGACATATTTTTTAACGAAGGGGAAAAAAATGTTCAGGACCCTTGGCGGAAAGCTATTAGACTTAATAGAGCCTTTACAAGTAGACAGTCTCCCTTTGTAATTAACCCTCCAAACATGCCTATTAAGTTGTAGGAGTAGGGGGAAAAGCTTTGTTTGTTCTTGAACAAGTTAAACAAGGGATTTGCCTTATCTGGGGAGAGCGAGTGGTGAATGTGTCATTTGCCTAGGGCCAGCCGATAAGCAAGAAGTGTCGATAACAGCAAAGTTCAGCTAATCAAAGAAACTTGCATTAGAAAAAGTAAATAAAGGCATTTGACAAAGGGATTTCAGAAATTCCAGTGTCTTATTTTTGTAAGCAAAGCAATTAGTGTTTATTGTGGTCAATTTCGCAAGGGCTGGAAAAGCACACCCCAGCTATAGGCTAAATGAATAAATTGTAAAAATTGCTTTTGCCCCTGCAGAGAGTTGCTTTATCCTCCATAAACCACTTTATGACCCTGCGTTTAGTTGTTCAAGAGATTAAGTTTTTAAGCATAAATAAAAATTCTAACAAATGTCTGCCACATGGTGTTTGGTTCAGGGTGGCATAGCTACTTAGGACTTGTGAAATAAAAGCATATTAGGGCTTCGTTTGGATAAAAAAGAGCATAAAAACCACAAGCTTTTCCATTGTACTTAATGACTGTTTTGACGAGAAGCAGATCTGTTTACGCTCTTAACACAGAGGAAACAGTGGGCAAGGAGAAAAAAAAAATCGTACTAAATCCAACCAAAAGTATTTTCTGCCTTGAGATTCTGTTTTTTCGTGTGTGTGTGTGTGTGTGTGTGTGTGTGTGTGTGTGTGTGTAGTAATCAGAGTAAACCCTTTGCATGTAAAACGCACCAGAAGCCGTCTTTGAAAGGTGTTAGAATATTCTTTTTAGTTTCTTTTGTAATTTTAATGACAGAAAAATGGCATGCGAACCAGCTACCGGTTTGAGTAGGGCCTGTGAATTGCTTGTTATAAAAATTTGAAGTCAGGATTAGCGGGCTACTAAGGGAATGTGGTATAAATAATACGATTTAAGACTGCCCCTGGAAGGTATCATAGTCACAAAGTTTGTATTCAGATGCCTCGTGGATTATCTTGGTTTTAGGGCCTGCTCCAGATGTTTTCAGCATTAATTGCTCAGTGGGCATAGGATAAATCCTAATATTTGTGGTCTAAATATAGTTGCTTTCGGTGAAATCATGAGTGTGACAACTTCTTGGCCTTCTTCCCTGTCCTCTACATACTCAGCACATCAAAAGAAAAAAGAGAAAAGAAATATTTTCTTTTTGAAATAGTATTTTGCCCATTAATGAGGAGAAATCTGTTTTAAAAACAAACAGTGATGTGTGATTAAGGAAGGAAGAAAAGTTCCCTTCTCAAAGCCCTGGGACCTGAATTTTAAGTATTAAACAGTATCCAAATCCTCTCCTAGTGAGATATAAATTGGGGTCAAAGTGGCAAAATCAAAGATACCCACTGAAAGAGAGACTAAGTAAAGACTGACAGCCACCGTATGAATTGAATGGGGTTTTGAATAAATATTTCGATGAAAAGGCTCAATTGTTTTTCTAAAGTAGGACATAATTTTCTGCTTCTCAGCCACATGACAGTGGTAACTAATACCATCAGAAAGGAGAAAGAAAAGGGACTTTTGCTTACATCTCAGAGTGCAGGATAGGGTCGTCTGAAAATAAGCGGAAATTTCACTAAGTTTTCCTTCCCTGTAGGAAAAAAAAAAAAGAAATACTAAAATTTTGTACACATGCTGATAACTTGGTACTTTGGGTAGGGAGGTATTGATGTGTAAACTAGAAGGAAAAAAAAAAAACCACATGAGTTTAAATTTTATCGCCAGAAAATTGTAGATTCCAGAAAATAAAACAGGAGAGGTACACGTCTGTCCGCTTAAACTTCGGCTATGGAATTGGTCTGGAAGCGCCAGTTAGAATTTGATTTGCTAGCCCAAATGCAAAGCCGTTGTTTTGAAAGAGGCCTTTTTTTTTTTTTTTTTTTGTCCTAATTAGATAAATGACCAGAATGGCCATTTCTGATAGGCTAACCGATCTGAATCAAAAGTTTTCTTCTCATTTCTGGAAGCCTGGCTCTGACCATATATAACCAGTCAGTATTGTCATGAACTTTTCTTTAAGACAAAAAAGTAAAAGAAAGTTCTTCTAGATATCAGATGCTTGTAATTTGCCTTCAACATATTAAGCCCCTGGGATGATTGAAAAGGGAAGAAAATCTTACCCTTTTCCCTTTTGTACATTCCACAAGCATCAGTAAACTATCTCGGAAGAGAAATACACGATGAATGATAAAGAGTGTAACTTCTGCTCTCAAGGCATTTATAATCTTTGAAATCAGATTTTTTTTTTTTTTTTTATAAAAGGCTAGGAATTTTTTAAATCAGAGAGTTACTCTCAAGGAGAAAGATGGAGATGTGAAACCAAGGTGCAAAATATAAAACGCTCTTCAAATCACATAGGGCTTATTAAACAATAAATGCAGTATTCATTTTAGAACATCTTAAAAAGAATCCTATAGAGTTTGAGTTACATGTAAGTGCCAATAAATTTATCTTTAAATGACATTTTTCTACTTTAAATGTTCTACTAGAGATTCAGTTAACTATCAATTAAATACATTCTTTCAGAAATGGGAGCTTTTGAGGAAGGTTAATCAGAAAAATCTTGGCTGAAAACCTTTCCAAAAGATATTAATGTAGGATCTTGCCTTTCAGATTATAGTGTAGTTAGGGCAATCGTACGTCTCTGATTTTCTAGAGTAACCCACTTTCAGATATACTGCCACAATTCCCACATAAATCATTGAAATATGCCAGATATTTCAATATTACGAGATTTCCAAGGCTGCCCCTTGAACCCAGGAGTGGCACAGAATGTCTTTGTTTGGATTCTCTGGTCAATATAGCTAGAGCGCTCACAGCTTAATTTTTCCATTATGACTGAAGATCGCCTTGTGCTTCTGGGTCATCCTTCTGAACATGAATTCCTTTTGTGGCACACTGTAGTTCTGTAAGTAGAAGGCATCCCCTGCAAAACCTGATTTAAGTACAATGACTGTGGTTCTCATTCCAGCGTGTTGTATGTATTGGGAGTGGGGGGAGGGAGAGAATTATTAAATTGAATTACTATGAACAAAGCTGTATCAGTTCTTGGCTAGCTTCTCCTTAAAAAGTTGAAACGGGCGGTGATGGAGAGAGGAGAGTGGAGTGAACTCAGGTTCCAGATTTATCAGTATCCTGTCTGTAAGTGGCTTGGCCTAAGTACCTCTTGTTAAATAGGACATGAGATAACCTTCCCCATCTGTAAGATCTAATGACACAACCTCATCAGTCAATATGTTGCCCCGAATTCTCCTCTTTTCCTTTCTGGCTTCCTTACTTCGTCGTTAAGAACCATAATCCCCGCCTCACCCCACACCCCCGAACCCCTTTAAATGAATCAAAAATAAAGTTGTGCAAGTTCTCCCGACCTAGGAAGCAGTAAGGGTGACTCTGCAGGTATTATATTATTTATCTTGAGCTTTCAGAGCTTCTTAGAGGAGAATTCAAACAGGCAATGGAACTGCTGACTTGCTTTTTTTCTCTGGACTTGCAGGGTAGGGAGCTGAAAGGGGGGCCATTCAGTAAGATAAGACTCTTGGTCCCCTGCACGATAAGGCGAGGATAACAGGAACTGACGTCAGCCAGGCAAGCCAGCCTGGCCAAGCATTTCCTCTAGTCAGGGCACATGGATTCCAGGAGTCTCCAGGCCTCCCCCATTGCTGACACACTGAACCAGCGGTGGGGGTGGGGGGTGGGGGGGTGGAGGCACGAGGAAAGCTAATTTTAACAGGAGTGACAGTGGGTGACCACGTACGTCCCTCACGCCCCAAAGGAAATTTCTCTAAACAGAACAAAGAGTCACTTGGGTGGGAGTGATTTTAATAAAAGCAGATTCTGAGAGTATAATTGCAATTTTATGTTGTCCTAGAATAGATCCTTGTTTCCCAGCTGTCCACAGTTTCCCTCTGATGTGTCTGGAGAAGGTCTCTGCAGCAGTCCCCAAATCCTACCCCCCATGAAACCCGCCAACTGCCTCTGTATAACAAAATGGGAAGGAATTCACATTGTCAGAGTTAATCCCTGGTATTCCTATTTACTTTCCTAAGTACCAAGTTCCCACCCCCATCCGCATCATATGACAGACAGCTTTGCTAAAGCCATTTCATTTGCCACCAGCCCTGACAGCCCCCAGCAGTGTTTGCTCTCCTCTTTCGGTCTTCCTTTTTTCTTAAACTCACATTATTCTTGCCTTTGCAAGTATCTGTGATTTGAGGTCTGGGGGAGAAACTTGAATGAAAGAGCCGGTTTTTATTTTTTCAAGTTTATAGGTTCTCGTGAGTCTACTCTTTTCTTAAAGATAATTGTTGTTGTTGTTGTTGTTGTTGTTGTTTTAAGTATTGAATAAGGGGTTACTCTCCTAATTTGACTCAGATGTAGTGAAATGTTTGGTTTTGTTATTATTGATCAATTACCGTTCACCACAGATCACAGTTTACCAAATCAGAAAAATCCAAATAGCTGAATCCAAAATACTCGGGTAGAAATAATGCAGGCAAGACCAGATAAGACGGGGACATCTGTTAACTGGGAGGAGAAGATTTGGATCACGTTTATCTCAGTTTTTCTCTGATTTCCAGAGCAAATGAAGACCTCGTCTAACCCATGCCTCCTCTCAAAAATTGTAAAGCTTTTGGGGCTACGGTACCTATGTCTTGTTATCAAGGTCCATAATTATAAAAAGGCTGGTGATCTGAAGCCTGTTTCAGCTTCAAAAGATTTTTTAGGGTCTGGTCTATTGAAAAGCTTGGGGGTATAATTAACTAAAATGGAAATGGAGGCAAGCGAAATTTAGTTCCTGATGTTTTAATTTAGCTCAGTACTGCCATGTGTTATTGAAGAGAATTCTTAAAGGCAAACATAATTATTTCATTATGGTCCTCAGAATGCTTTCATTGGCTTTAATGACAAGAAGCTGTATAAAAAGGCATACATTTTAATTAGTCCTTCTTATATTTACATCAGATAAATAACAAATAATTGATGAAAAACAAGTCTTTGGAATGGATGATTTCACATAGTGCGCTGGTTACAGTTTAATGATGAAACGTTTCTCTGTTGCTTTGCATTTTAATTATCCAGACATTAACAGCACTGGTGCCATGGTGCTAAAATAGCGTTGCTGCCATTTTATTACGAAAAAATCACAATTAATGCCTATGAATCAGAAGCCGAAAAAGGTAGCTAGAAGCGCATCTCAGAGGAAGCAAATTGCCAGTCCCATTAATTTCACTATGCTTGTTAGCACTCCTTTTGGTCACTTTTCTTTTATACTTCATCTCTTTGGATGAGGACTGTCAGGGGTTTCACGTGGGCTTTTATAGCCACCTCTCCTCCTAAATACCTTTTTTCTCTCCTGCTGCCTGTTTGGAACACTTGCCCAAAAGTACCTTGCCAAATGTGTACCGGAAATTCAGAGAGCCTTTTTCCAGGGTGCGTGCAGTCTGCCTTACCTTTGATTTTATATGAAAACCCATTTCACATGATTCATCCGTTTTGGTGTACAGAACACTAATTGTTATTATTGATTTTAAATTCCGTGACCATTACAAGTAACCCAGATGACTGGCAGATAAAGGGTAATAATCCATGGAGTTCTGGAACTGTTTCATGTTTGTCTGGAGTACTTTATGTGATCAATATTAACTGCCCCATTGAAACTAACTGCTGTATCAAATAACAGTCAATCAAATGAATGTGCTTAGAGATTATTTATTGAAAGCTTTAATTGTTCACTGGGGCCCTGCTTATCAGAGGGAACAATAGGAATTAGAGATAGGATGAACAGGTTTGGATTTGCAGAGAAAGTTGGAGGATGTAGATGAACAGGGCATCTCTCTGCTACTTGGGCAAGAGTTTCCAGAAACCCATGCTGGGCTTCTAGTGGCCGCAAGTTGCACGTACTCTTGCAAAGTTCTCCTATCACCTGTCCATCCAGAGCTCTATACCTATACCACAAGAAGGTATAATGATTTTCTTGCTCTCAGACCAGAGGCTGTGAAGACCTGTCACTCTCTGAAAGTTTTACTGCTTCTGCTCTGCGTGCCCACTCACATCTCGTATCCTCCCATGTACCTCTCCACCTGTATTCCCTGCCACTGCCCGATGGTCTGAGATAATGAAAGTAGCCCGCCTTGACCCAGGATCGATTTCCACAGCTATGAAATGGGAATGATGATGTCTACGGTGCAGGATTTGTAGAAAGATCAGAGCTCATGTAAATGAGGAGTCTATTCTCGCCCAGAAAACAAAACAGAAGCCACGGAGTAGACTCGTGCTCTGACTCCAGCATGACACCGTGGCTCACGTGTCTCTGCTTATAGCGAACCTGCTTTTTTAGTTGGTACCTCTTTTCCTCGACGAAAAGGTTCCTCTGTCTGTGGCTCATAACCTGGGTCACAGTCCGTCCCGTTTCTGTCACCATTTGGGTAACACGGGCCCTGATTCGGTGGCATCCATTTACCAAGCCCCCAGATTTACTACAGGGGACCGACTTTTACAGGGGAGCCTTGTCACCTATGAAACTGTCACAGTGCGACTTCACCCAGAGATGCTGTCAGGGGTACAGTCCGTTTTCATTGCTCACCGGTGGATTCGATCTTGTGGGGTCACTCACCAAACAGCTCTTGGGTGTCTGCCTTGTCCCAGGCTCCCTGATATATTCTCTGGGTGACACCAACATGATTCCTACCCTGTCCCTGCTCTCTCTGGACTCCTAATGTCTGGAGAAATTGCATACACAAGTCCCTGTGACACAACCCTCTTATATAACACCAACACAAGTATCTCCTCGGGACTTTGAACGTGAGTCTGATCACGGAAAGAACTGAAACACCCCCGAGAACCACCGCTGCTGCAGGTGAGGGATCGGGCGGGTGGAACATCTTTGCCACAGGAGCAGGCAAGAGGTTTTCCCGAGTGGAGGCCTCACGGGTAATTTCCAAACGTGGTGTAGGGAGCGCTGGAATGAGCGCGTACCTTCCAAAGTTGCTTCTGGAAGACCCGTATGTGGATATTTCCGGAGTGTTTGTTAAATGATGTTCTTTTGGGGTGGGTCTGATTAGACTGGCTTTTAAGAAAACGATCGCTTATCTCTCGATCATTGTTCCCGTGACTTCCTGCTCCGTGCCAAGCCGCCCCCCGAAACTTAGTGGCCTAACAATTTATTATCTCATTAGTCTGTAGATGGACCGGGCTCAGCTGGGCAGGTCTTCTGCTCCACACGCTGTCAGCTGAGGCCTGCGTCTCTCCAAGTCCCGGCAGGCTCACTCCCCTGGCTGGCGGTCCGCGTGGCTCTCCTTGGCAGGGAGCTCAGCTGGGCCTGTCGACTCGAGCGGCTGCACGTGGCTCGTGCTTGTCCCAGCAGGGCAGCAATGGTCGGAGAGGGAGGGAGGAAGCGGAAGCCCCCAGCCCTCTGAAGGGCCAGATCCAGAGCTGGCACGGAGCCACTCGCGCCTCTGTGGGCGAAGCAGGCACCGGGGCCAGCCCGCATCCCCAAACTCTGCCTCTCGACGGGGCAGTGACCGAGGAAGTGCGGCCGTCCTCCGTTCCCCGTAACGATCGTCACACGCGTGCCTTCCGATAAGAAAGAAACGATTGTCTTCTGACGATAGAGACTGCACTGAAGCACCACGGAGGGGTTTTCGTTCGTCGGTTTTTGGCTGGTTACACGGTTTCCACGGTTCTCCTCTGCCGCCTGTCGATGCCTTCTCGCCAGTCGGCCCTCACCGCTGATCCGGCGTGGAAGGTACGATGCTCCTCGTTTTACAGGAGAGGCAGTTGTGTCTCGGAGAAGGTGAGGAGTGGGTCTGAAGGCACACAGTAAGTTGTAGGGCTGAGGCTGAAACCACGGGAAGGGCTTTTCCCCATCGTCTGTGTGGACTGACTCACTCCCGGTTTAGGTCTGTCATCTGCATCAGCTGCGTGAAGAATTCCTGGAACGTGTTCTCTGCCCTAACAAACCCGAGTAGGGGCCCCGGACTGTTTTGGCGTGGGGGAGATGTAGAAAAGAGAGAAGTAAGGAACCGTAACTCGCATGAGTTCCTCTGACTGCGTTATTTCTCTGATAGCAGCCACGGCCTCTTTTGTCCCCTGTCCCATCCTGTTTGTGGCTGAATTCTGCATTGGCCCCTTCCCTCCCTCCGTCCCTCACAGGAGTCAGGGTCTGCTTGAGTCTTGTGTTTACCGGGGAATCGCAGGACGGTGAGAGATGAGAAATGAGGCTTTGCGTCTTCTCCAAGTTCACCTGTAACCCTCCTCTAGAGACCACTGCTAATGATTCCTGCTGGGGGTGCCTCATAGTTAAGGATCACTATTATATCATCCGTTACTTAAAAAAAAAAAAAAAGTGGGGTGCGGGGTGGGGGGAAGCTTCCTAAGAGAGGATGAAGTTAAATTGCCCTTTTGGAATTCACCGCCTGTTTTAAAGTATCTGTTTTCTTTAGAGGGTCCCAAACCTAAGAAAACTATTACTGCTTGATGAAGTTTACATAAATAATTATGACGGTTGTTAGCCTCTCCCATAATGCTCTTATTTCACTGATTTCAGTGATATCTGAAATGTGATGTATTGCTCTCTGTTTTGGATTTTTATAAGCCATGTTCTACCTGTTTTTGTTTGTTTGAAATCTAATTGTTACTGAATTACGTATTTTGAGGAAATGGAGACAGATGGACGCATTGAAGTGACTTACTAGAAGTCACGCAGTAGGTTCTGAATGGAACCTGTAAGATGCCGTCACGTGTTCGGGGGGCACGGCGTGGTCCTATGCAGTGTGTCACATGGTGGAGTTGGGCATTCTCCATGCGCTGCCTCGGCTGTGGAAGCTAGAGCTCCAGTCCCCTCAGCTGTTCCATCTATAAAACGGATCCACAATGCTTACCTTGCAAGCTTACCATAGACTTAGATAAGAGTGTATATAAAGTACCTGATAGATAATATTCAGTAAATAGATACCTTCCCCCTTATTTTCTTATGCAAAACTTTTTTTAACACAGAAAAGCTCAAAGATTTTATGGGAAGCCCTTGGATACTCACTACCATATGTACCATTAAAGTTACCAGTTTGTTTTCTGTGTTTCTACCCATTTCTCGTGTGTGTGTGTGTGTGTGTGTGTGTGTGTGTGTGTGTGTTTCTGTTTTGTTTTATTGACTGGGCTCCCTTACTAACCTGGGACGTTTTGGGGATGAGATATTGTGTCCTTCTGTTTTCCAGTCTTAGTATCTTACTTAGTACCTGGTCAATTAACTGTGTACTTAGTACCTCAATTAACTGTGGTTAAGTCGGTGGATATGGTCAAGCACACCGCCGTTTGAGTGTACTAGATATCAGCACTGTCCAGAACTTCCTAGAGTGATGGAAACGATCTGTAGTTCTGTGTTGCCCAGTATCGTAGCCGCCAGCCTTGTGTGGCACTGGATATGGGCCTCATATATCTGAGGAACTGAATTTTTTATTTTATTTAATTTTAATCTGTTAAGGTTTCAATACCTACACGTGGCTAGTGGCTACTGTATTGAACAACGCAGCTCTGTATACTCCAGCCGTTAATATTTTTTCAATATTTGTTCTCTTTCTTTCCCTTTCGCCATTATTCTTCTTTCCTATTGCTATTAAGGAGCTTTAATTATCTCTTTATGTAGAGGGTAAATAGACTGCAGGAGAACGTAAACAGAATACCAGAGGGTGGGGATTTCAGTCATTGTTTAACGTGTTTTCCTTCTGGGTGGAACTATTTTTCCTGGGGCCTGGCAAATGCATAGCACTTACTTTACTAACATTTTACAGAGCTAAACCAGGATTTTCACAGAATCCCAGTGGGCTGGACTTCAATTATATTTCTTGCAGTCATCACATCACTGTGGCATCACATTCTATTCCTGTGCTCCTGTGTCCTTGTTGACTTTCAAATGGACAGAGTATCTTCCAACATTTCCAAGCTACTTTCAACTCAGTTGAAACGTCTTAAACTTAAGGGAGGCAGAGAGGAACCGGCCACACTCTGTGGAAGGCTCACCATGTGTTCTAGAAAATGCCATCCTGTCTCTCCCAGGAAGACCTTCTTCTGCTCATGTATGTGTGCTCTGCTTTGCAACCTGGTGCCTGGCACACAGTAGGTGCTCAGGAACTAAGCTGAGAATAGTTCAGTAGTAGCAGACTGACAATTCAGAACATCCCAAATGGTTTCCGCCTTGATACATTTGTATGTTTTAGAGTCACTCAGAATACCTGAAGGTAAACTTCCAGGGAGCTGTCAAAACTTGGTAAATTCAGGTTGGCGGTTATGGCGAGCACTTATGAATGCGTTAGCCAGAAAACTGGCCTGAATGGGCACAGGATGTTTCCTTGGGCTTCTGGCATTCGTTCTGATATCCGAGAAGCAGATTTTCTGATGGTCCCTCCTGTTAACCAGGACATGGTCCCTCCTCCCCCCTTTTTATTGTCGATCCCTAGAAATGATGAAGGTAAATAGACATAAGACCAGATTAACAATCAAGAGAAACTTTTGAACGAGGTTTGTCCCCTGGACCTGGGCACAAGTTGTGATGGATTTTCATTAGAATGCAAAACCACCATCATCATAATTATTATTGATGAAGCTCTTACTGCCTGCCAAGTACACAGAATGAACGATGTCATCTGGGAAGCCCTGTTATTGCACCATTTTACGGATGAGAGTTCCCAGGCACAGACTAGATCAGGTACCCAACTCCGGTCTCCCAAGTAGAAGCGAGCCAGTTGCAAGTTCCCATCCCGGCTTTGCATTATGTGGGTTGCCTTCCCTCTGCCAACTATGCAAAGTAAACTCCTATGTGCTTTGCAGGAAAGGGGCAATAAGAAGGTTGGAAGCCTCAGAACCCACAGAATAATAAAAGGGTTTCCAAGTGAAAGCTGGAAACAATACATTTTTAACAAAATGGGCAGTTACTCTAATTGCTGTGCCCCTACTGTTCAATTCCTTTTTATGTCCTAATTCATTAAATTATGTGCACACACAGGCTTATTATTTACAGATGTATGCACTTTTAACTGGCTCATATGAAACAGATGTTTCGCGAAAGGTAACAGAGAGCAAGTGATCTAAACCCTCCTTTAGTGAGTATCAAGTGAGTATTATAGCCCATTACCTGCAAGTCTTTTGCTATTATTTTGAACGGCAATGTCCAGTGTGGGGAGGAGAATTCAATCTGTCCCCTGGAGGAACAAATAAAAATACAACGACCCTATAAGCAGACATCTGCATCTCAAAATAAAAGAGGGTGTGTGCAGGTGACAGGCAGGTGGTGTTCACATGTGGGCTCAGGTGGATATGAATGAGCTTTATAAGCAGTTTGGGGGGGGGGAGACACATTGCATTACAGCCAACTTTTAAAAACAAACTTATTTATTTTTTTAATTTTTTTTTAACGTTTATTTTATTTTTGAGACAGAGAGAGACAGAGCATGAACAGGGGAGGAGCAGAGAGAGAGGGAGACACAGAATCTGAAACAGGCTCCAGGCTCTGAGCTGTCAGCACAGAGCCCGACGCGGGGCTCGAACTCACAGACCGTGAGATCATGACCTGAGCTGAAGTCGGACGCTTAACCGACTGAGCCACCCAGGCGCCCCTAAAAACAATTTTAAAGGGCCTTGTTCTATGATATTTTAATCATTACTGTCTTGGAATATGTAGCTGAGCAATTAGCATACTCCTTTTATGCAGAACTTCTTCATTATTTTTTAGATGGAATTAGTCCATTGCTCTTGTATCTGGCAGGAATGCATGCAAAGTATACAGTCCATGTCAAGTTATTGTCTCCCAGATTCTAAAAGAGTTGAAATGAGCCTTTCTGCAGGTTCTTTGTGGCTCCACCAAAATAATCTTTAAAAAATTTTTTTTAATGTTTATTTATTTTTGAGAGAAAGAGAGAGAGAGACAGACCGAGCATGAGCAGGGGAGGGGCAGAGAGAGGGAGACACAGAATGTGAAGCAGGTTCCAGGCTCTGAGCTGTCAGCACAGAGTCCGACGCGGGGCTCGAACTCACGAACCACGAGATCATGACCTGAGCCAGAGTCAGTCACTTAACTAACTGAGCCACCCAGGCGCGCCCCCCCAAAATAATCTTTAATTAATAATTATAGAATTAATGTATTGCTATGTAACAGACCAACTCAATACTGTGTAGCTTAAGACACAATTTATTATTAACTTTCAAGGTTCTGTCTCTCTTGGGGTCCTACATGTGGCTGCAGTCAGAAGCGACTGAGGCTGGGGCACCTTGGTGGTGCAGTCAGTTGAGCGTCCGACTCTTGGTTTCGGCTCAGTCACGATCTCACAGTTCGTGAGTTTGAGCCCTACATCGGGCTCCACGCTGATGGCGCGGAGCCTGCATGGGATTCTGTCTCTCCTTCTCTCCCTCTCCTGCTTGAGCTCTCTCTCTCTCAAAAATAAATAAATAAACTTAAAAAAAAAATAAGAAGAAGTGACTGAGGTTAGACTTGTCTATGGGTTTGACCCCGGTGGATATTTCAGAAGCCTTCTCCGTTCACATGTCCGCTTCCGCAGCTGACATCACAGCAACGGCTGGAGGCTGCCATGGCATCTCTCTCTCCACATGGCCTCCGCTTATGACATGGGCTCCCTTACAGCACGGTGGTCACGGGGCTCCGTACCTGGCTTCCTCTAGAATAAACATTCCAGGAAACCCATATGGAAGCTGTCAGGCTTCTTAGGGTCTAGCCCTATGTGTAACACAGCATCACTCTTGCCACTTTCTGTTGATCAGAATGAAATCAGAGTAACAGCTCAGATTCAAGAGGAAGGGCCTTATGCGTTGGTGTGGATTCCTGGAGGTGTGGCTCATTGACCAGGCCATCTTTGGAGACCACTTACCATACGACGAGCCATAAAAATAAATGTACACCTCCTTGTCAATGCAGTGTAGCATGGCCTAATAAAAATAAACGTGACCAGTTCACATTGCAAGGAACTGGGTGGCCTACGTCAGCGAACAGTCATTTCAGTGCCCCTTCAGAATATTAGGGAGCAGTAATAGTCACCCCTCAGAGTCCATTAAGATTTGTTGTTTGTGATCTGTTCATTTTCTAAACAAACACACAAAATCAGAGCAAAAAGATGGCTGAAAATACGTCATGGTGCATGTTGAAAGCTGGGGACCGTCACAACTGAAATATAAAATGGGGCATGAAATATTAAGTGGCATATCAGGTTTATTGCATATATGACCATGAGAGTGCATTTTATTTTGTCTTATGGAGCTCTAAAAAAAAAAAAATCCATGTAATGGATTAAAGGTATTAAAACTCCCATATTCTGCCTGGCTCGGGGCCAGGGAACAAGCCACGATAAATAATCCCAGTGGAGAGAATATGTAGGAAGGAATTTTAAAATGTATTTATGATAGACATATTGACCTCCCTAACTAATAAAAATGTGTACACGAGGTTAGTTTTGAAGGAAATGTGCAGACCTTACACATTTATAGTGCATATAAATACTGTATGCTCTATAGCGTTAGCATCCTTAAAATATTTCCCACATCTCTGTGACATATGGCTGTCATACTCTATCTTTACCCTGGAAGCAAAGGAAAGCATGGATTTTATAGTAACATGTACAGTTACCATAAGAAGGGATCGTTTTAATTTCCTTTATCTTAAAGCAGGGGTCAGGAAACTAAGCCAAATCTGGCTCGGAATATGCTTTTCTAAATAATGTTTTATTGGTACATACCACGCCTGTTCATTTACGTCTTGTCTAGTGCTCCCTTCTCCCTACAGTGGCAGAGTTGAATTGCTGTGACGGAGACCATATGGTCCACAAGACCGAAAATATTTACTACCTGGCCCTTTTCAGAAAAAGCTTGCTGACCTTGTCCTAAAACATCAACACATTAATAAAACGGCTTAGAATAGAAACAAGTAGCTTTGTGTCTCGTTTAGAGGAAGCCTGTATGTGGATTCAGGAGGCCCATTCTGGATCAAGCCATGGCCCAGCTGTGTGACCTTGGCTAAGTCATTTAACTTCTCTGTGCTTCAGTTTCCTCCTGTGACTAATGGAGGGGAAAAAACGGATAATGATGATAATCCCTGCTCTCCTTCACACTCTTGTCACAAGCAAGCACGCGGGGTGGCGGGAGTGCAAACACATCTCAAGTCCCACCGCCAGGTAATACGCGCTTGTTGGCGGATAACCGCCGAACCGGCCACAACAATCATTTGTTATCTTGGTGCCGCGTGGAAGAATTTCTGTGCAGAGTTCATTCTTTCACTCGTTTTTTTTTCAACTGATGCTCATTGAGTCCCTCCTGTGTACCGGGCGCTCTTTCAGGCACTGAGGAGCCCTGAGCGGGGCGTGAAGAAGCGGTTTCTGGGGGTCCTCTGCGCGGGGACTGCGGATGGGCCGGGAAACCCATGAAGAGAGGACTGTAGGGGCACTTTGGCTTAATGCCCGAGAGGCTGGGAAGGAAGGGACTGTTCAGAGAGAGCATAAGGCAACAACGCTGACACATACTGCTTCACTTGTCCTGGCTTTCAAGAATCTCTTTTGGAAGGAGGGATGGCCATTTGGGAAAGGAAAGTGGAAGCGAGGGTCAGCGAATCAAGACGTGAGTCCACCGTGTGCAAGAACGATGAGAAGGTGAACAACGCTGAGATTCGCCAGCCCAAGTGTGATCCTTGATGGTGGTACTTCTACTTGTGTAACACTGACGTGTGACCGACCCGGCGCTTGTGCGTGTCATCGCGTCCCTTCACAGTGGTTTATCATCTGACGCCCACAGTGATCCGATGAGGGGCACACTCGCATTTTCTACAAGGAGAAATGGAAGCTCAGAGAGGTCAAGCTGCTCACTCACAGTCACACAGTAAGTAGCAGAATTAGGATTTGAACCCAGACAGGCTGGCTTCAGAATTCACACTTCCCGTCACATGCCTTGACTTATCTGTAAAGATGGAAAGTTCCCTTGAAGGAAGGAATATCCAAAAAAGACCTGAGCTTGGGGACCGCTCAGAGTTGGAAGATTGGGGAAAATTTCATTGTTCTTTCAAGTTTTCTTCAGCAATTTCTTTTTTAGGAACCACAAGTCAAACACTCTGCACCTCTCATTCTTCTCAAGAAATTTTGAAAAACCACTTACAAAAGAAAAAACACAACAGTTACAGCATCTCCATAAGCTTAATTCCATGTGGAAACTCCAGAATCTCTTAAAATGCCACCCAAGTGCACCCCTTTGACCTGATGATGTGCTATGCTTATCCCTGGCACTAACAATATCTTCCTATTAGTGAACTAGGAGGTGCAGGGAGGGAGTTCACTGTCGTCCTGCTTCTAGAAGTCAGTAGACAATGACTGAGGGGGCTGTGGCACAGCTTTAGAATTTTGGATGTTGGTTTCATTCTTGTGCCAGTTAAGCTTTGGTTAAAGGAGTATATATGGTCCGCTGGCAAGAGAGAAAACCAACTTAGGGGCGGGGCGTCCAGAGCTGTCCCCTCCATCCCCCACCACCAGCCCCAAAATCTGGCAGTTGAGCAGGCCACATTTGGCCTGAGTTACTGCTCCTGACAGTGTGTAGAAACACGCCCTTGGAGCACTGCCAAAGGCCTCTGGAACCTCGGTTTTAGCTGCTGCCATTCTGCCTGCTGGGGGTTGGTTTCTCAGCAGGGAAGATGTGGGAGGGGTGTGTGTGTGTGTGTGTGTGTGTGTGTGTGTGTGTGTGTGTGTACCTTCTAATTCCTGTGTTTGCTTCTGGGGGACTTTCCTACTTTATTGCTCTGACTGGAAAGAAAAGAGGGCATTATTTCTGTACCCTTAGCTGCTTTCTCTTTTAGACTTCCAGTTTTACTTTGGGTCCTTATGCTGGGACAACTGTGTGTCCGTCTTAGACGTAGTCTATATATTCTGAAACTCGCTGGCAGGGATGTGCCAGCCTCTTGCCGAAGGAGTTCTGTGTGGTCATAAGGATGTCCCTGTCTTCCGCCAACCCCTGGGTTGAACACTCCTCCTGAACCCCAGACCATTTGCCTTCTAATCCCTGCTCCTGGGTTCTCATCTGTGTGGTCTTGAACAGTGACATAACCACAGTGCCCCCGGTTTCCTGCCTGTAAAGATGAAATACTCAGTCTGCCTATCTCCTAGGGTCAAATGAGTTAAAATATGGAATATGCCTAGAACCTAATGGGGGCAGTGGCTGGCTCATAGTACATGCTGCACAAAGGTTAGCTATTAATATTGTCGCAATGTTAATATTTGACTAGACTCTAGAGACGTTTCTTGTCATTTTCTCAGGTAACCATATGAGTCACATTCTTTTTTTTTTTTAAGTATTTATTTTGAGAGCATGAGTGAGTGGGTGTGAGTGGGTGAGGGGTCGAGAGAGAGAGGAAGAGAGAGAATCCCAAGCAGCTCCATGCTGTCAGTGCAGAGCCCAACGTGGGCCTCGAACTCACAAACTGTGAGATCATGACTTGAGCCTAAATCGGGAGTCAGACGCTCAACCAGCCGAGCCACCCAGGGGCTCTGTTAGTCGCGTTCTTAAGATCGGACTTAACCCATCTTTTCCCAAATACTCTGAGAAGTAAGTGTTAGCTATTATTTTTGTGTTTGTATTTTGTGTAGAGTTCACAAATTGGAAACCCTGCTGTGTAGTAAGTATGTTTGCTGTGTCCAATTTCCAGATCAGGGAAGCTGAGGTTCCGGAAGCTAAAGGGACTGCTAGTATGTGGCAGAGTTAGGCATTTGGGTTAAGCCTTCTGTCAGCTGGGATGCCAGGCCCGATTCTCCGGCGCTGTGGGAGATCATCTTATCTGCTGCTTTGTCCTAAAGCCTCCGCACAGGGAGCATCCTTACCCTAGATCAGGGTTCTTGAAACTCAGCACTATTTATAAATTGGGCCAGAGAATTCATTGGGGGTAGGGGAGCGGAGCAGGGCAGGCTTGTGCATTGTCGCATGTTTAGAAGCATCCCTGGTCTCTACCCACTAAATGCCAGTCGCAGCCCCCAGTTATGACAGCCACACTGTCTGGAGACAAAATGTCTCTTGTGGGGCAAAACCGATGCTGGTTGAGAACCGCTGCCCTCGATTAAGGAAGATGGAAAGAAGTGTTGTGTGGGGGGGAGGGTGGTGGAGATGTAGGGGTTGGCTCTTACTTGCTGAGCGCTTACTGGGTGCCAGGCAAGTTGCAAACATTACCTCCCTTTCGCCCACAGGAATTTGAGGATGGTCTGCGTTTTCATGAAAGAGATACGAGGGCTCAGAGAAGTAAGGAAAACTGCATGACCGTTAAATTACTGGCAGAAGAGGGATCCAAATCCAGGGTCATCTGGCAGCAAAGCCCACACGCTTCCCAACACTCCCTACATACGGTTTTCTGCGGGCTTATGGTGTTTTAGTTCTTTTTAGGAATCAAGAAAACCCACACAGTGAGGATTAAATTGGTTTCAAAGTTATTTTCAGGCCACTCAAATGAGCGCACACCTGGAAAAACAAAACCAAACCAAAAAACTTCTTTGCAGCCTAAGTGGGGCATCATTTTGTTGAGAACGGTGGCTTTGGCTAAACGTTGGCGTAATCGCACTTAGCGTTCTCAGACCTGAGAAGATAGCAAGGATCCCCAGGTGACAAAGCATAATTTCATCTCCCTCTTCCTTGAACACAGTATTCCAAAAAGTATCCCCTCATAACTTTTCTGTTAGGCTGGTATTGACGTGGTTTTTAGCATATATTAACAGCACATACGCAAAGAATTTTGTATCTGAGATGGTACGTATTTTAATGCCCCAGTTTTAATCAACTTTATGTGCAGGAAATTTGAACAGATAATAGGATGTCATTTATTAGTGCAATAATTGCTTTTTTAGAAGTTATGGGGATCCTGATTAGAAGTGGAATATTGAACTGAATCATTTGGTGTTGAGATAAACTCTTCAGGGGGACCTTAATATTGCGATGCAATTAGCTTCATCTATACATGACTCCCGAGACCGGTTCCCGCATTTGTTCAGTTAATGCAGATCCATTTCTGATGCCTCTCAGTTCAGATCATTAATAAGTAGTTAGATGTGTCGGCCTGTTAAGTGGTTTTAAGGGAGAATTTATTTGAACCCTGTCATAAGCTATCTTAGTATGTCCTAGAAAATAGTGATAGAAAGCATCATCTGTTAAAAACGTCACCCAAAACAACCTATGAGATAATTTTCGGCTATGTTCTTTGAAGCAAGAAAGCGTATTATAAAAATGAAATGTAGGTGTTGAACGTGTCATGGTCCCTTATGAAAATATGACAGCACTTCCCATGGTAAAAGTCAGTCCCAGGAATAATTTCTGCTGGCCGTGAGCCCAGGCAGGTGTAGCTGTAATGCGGAGTGATTAGTGGATTCTGAGCCTCTCTCTCTCTCTTTTTAAAGCCCAAACTATCTCGTCACATTTAACCATGTCTGGAATCAAATCAGTGTTTGGAAAATTATAACCATGAATTAAAAGAAAGGGAGGTACATAATCCTGCAGTTCTCAAATTTGAGTAAATAGCCCTGAGCAGACCATACCCAGTGATGTTTCTAGCAAAGAAAATAAATGAGGGAGATGGAAAATGAGAAGGTAGAAAGGCTGTGGGTTTTAGTGAAATAATAGTGATGTGTATTAAGCCATTTCAGTCTCTTTCGCAAAGGCTGAGAACGGTGTTGTGCTTTTAAATTCCTAATTCTAAAGTGCAGAGTTCCTGGTCCCTCCCCTCCCCGTGCTTTTGGGGAGGAGTTAGACGAGTTAAGACACGTTAAACAACTAGCACAGCCCCTGGCACCTAGTAAGTGCTCAGTAAATAGCAGATACTATTAGTTCAGGCTCTTCCTGTGCAACTTTGAACCCGCTGCCAACTAAAAGCCACGGCCAGAATTCCGTGGGAGAGAACGAAGGCTTCTGGCTTCTGGTGAGCATAAACACACACGCAGCCTGAAGTTCTCAGTGCATTAAGTACTTCACAAGGTGGAGTATTTAGTAAGGACCTGGGCAAAGGGGAAGCTGACAGAGTTCCCATGCCAAATGGACTCAGCAAAATGTTTGGGATTCTCGTGAGGTTAGGGCGGTAACAAGACATTTTTATGCCGTGGTGTCTCGAATGTTACTAACGTGCTTAGGTTAGGAATTATCTGGAGTGGGACGGGGGTGGTTACGATGCCTGTTTCCATGCAGCAGGCGTATCTGGGGTGGCGCTGAGAGTCTACATTTTAACGAATTCCCAGGTGATGGTGATACTGCTGGTCCGGGGATCAAACTTTGAAAAGCATGGCTTTCTTTTAAGGACTCCGAAATCAAAGTCTTCCTCCCAGGCCCCAGCCCCTGTTGTTGTCCCCTGCTTGTGTTCGGCACCTGTTGCATGTGTGGTCAGAATAGCAGGGATTCTCATAACCCAGCTCCAGCCCTCGGCCAGGATCCCGGGTGACCCGGGCAAACACACACTCCTTCAGGGTCACGGGCAGGTTACTGAGTCAAGACTGCCAAAGCCCCGCGTTGATGTTTTCCTTCTCTCCCCACCCCCTCCCTCCTTTGCCTGCCCCAAACCCTGGACTAATCTTGGAGCTGCTTAATAACAACAAAGCCAGCAGCCGAGTGAGGCGAGACCATTTCAAAGCAAAGTTTTTCTTGTTTGGCAATTACCTAATTTCACAATGTGATTCACAGATTTGCAAATCCCGTGCGTGTGGAAACAAACCGCTTCTCCTGAAAGGTGATTAAAAGAGCTGATCCTCCCAATTCCTCCCCCACCTCCCGCCCCAACGAAGAGGCGACAGGAAAATTAAATGAGCGACAGTTTGTACGGGGTTTTTTTTTTTTCCTCTCGCACGCTAACGTTTCGAGCCATGTAAATTATATTTTAATAAAACGTCTACACCCGCACTCGCACGCGCATGCGCACACACAGGCAAAAGGAGAATCTGGTTCTAATTACTTGTACTTTAGTTGAACTTTGGCGTTTCCTTTGACTTTCTCCCTAATGTATGTGAGCTGTGGGCCTTGCAGTCCTGCAGTGTGTCCACAGAAAAAGGGGGAAAAAATCCAGACCGGCTCTCTTTGGTGCCAACAAAAATGAAGCCCCACTGAATGTTTTGACCAAATGCAACACTTTGCTATTCTCCCTTAATTAGCTGAAATTATTCCCTCCCACCGGGTCCCGGAGCGCTGGGCTCAAAATTCCCCTGGGGCCATGCAGGAAATGCCTTTTACTTTACAACTCCTTTTTCTTTTAAGGCTCAGCTGCCCAGAGAGTGCATTAAAATACTGTCTTAATCACCGAAGGTTCTAGTAAAAAGGCAGGGCTTTCATAATGTTTGATGCCTGCCTGCCGCTAATCAGGCCCAACATAAAATCCTGAAATCTGTCAACATGGTTTAGGCAGCACTAAATTAGTTCTTACAAAGAAAAAAAAATAGTATACAGTGCTCTCTCTTAAAAATGTTATCTGCTACTTAATCTAACCTTTAGAAAAATGCCAAGCATGTTAGGAATCGTGAAGGGAGCTATTGTTGGAGACTTTGTGTGTGTTTAAATGACACTCAGGTGTGTTGTAACAACAAGGGCATTTATACTGTGTTTTCTCAGGTGAGTTAAGTACGCAAGTGCCAAGGCCTCTTAAACAGGCAACAGCATTAATTCTTTCTTCGGTGTTCTTTTATTTGGGGAACGACTTAACCCCCCAGAGTTGTGCTGCGTTGAAAAAATCTGTGTCGCTTGGGAGCACTGGCGTTCTGCTTTCACACCATCTCAGCCTGTGGAGATTCCCTCTAGTTTGTTTTTGTTTTGTCTGCAGACCTCTGGATTTGAAGCCCTTCACAGAGTAGGGCTTCTCGAAGCGCTGTCTGCGGACCGGTGCCAGTTCCTAAACTGCCCGCTGCCAGTCCGTGGTGAGACAAGGGCGGGAACTGAGAGCAAGTGCTTAGAAACTCTCACAGCAATTTGACAGAGTTAATTTTATGTCTAGTACATCTTTCTTTTTCCCTTAAGTCGTAGCTTGTGTTTCAGGCATCTCCTTTCCGATGACTTTTTTTTTTTTTTTCTGAAAATTAATGTTTTGTTTGTACGTTCTTTTCCTAGGGATTTGTTTTCAGTGAAGTTTATCACGCTGTGAGGGACTGGGGTGGGGAGTTAGAATGGGTCCTCCTCTACCTCAGATAGTCGGAAAGTCACTGATTTCAAGCCAGTGCCTTCTCTTCCCCCCACCCCCCCTTGCCCTCCCTCTTACCCTCAGGAATTCTGTGGCTGGTTGCTGATCTGGACCACCCTTTGAGGAGCATTAATTTAAAGGCAAACAAGACCTGTAATGAATTTTTCTAGAAGGAAAGGCGATTCTAGCTTCGTTTCCCTAGTGACAGCCATCTCTGTGTTGCAGGGATGGAAAGGTTTCAAACGCGGGCTAGAAGCTTCTGCCAGTGCAGGTTTGGTTGGCCTCACTGTCTCCTTTGGCACGTGTGCAGCCCAGGGCACCCCTGGTGCTGACTCTGCTCTGGGCAGGGACCTGCGGAACCAAGCATCCATCTCGCCCGAGCGGCAGAAGTTCTTCTGTCTTGGCCATTCCCTGACGAAGCAAGGCAGCCCATCTGGTCAGCGGTTCGGATGCCACGTTGGAGGCTGCTGCTTACTGGGGATGCAGTCACCAGACAGAACTGAATAAGTCAATAAGTAAGCAAGGAAATAAATAAAAGCAGGAGGCAAAAAGCAGATCCAAATTATTCCTCAAAGACTGCTTCCCCAAACTGAAATCACATCAGGATGGCTGGAGTGCAGTTGTTTTATTGAATGACACAGGCCTCTTGTCCCCCTGGGAAGTCTAAAAACTGCTTTTTTGGCCTGCCCGAGATCGCTGAATGAGCTAATACAGGACACATTGTCTGCTGAGCCTGCAGAGTTTTCGAGCAAAAATTTTATCATTCCATAGACTGATTGTGCTCGCCTGGAATAAGGAACAAAATGTTTGAGACCTCTCAAGGGCATTTGATGAATCTAACTCTAATTTAAAGGGACTAATAGATTATTGATTTAAGCAGGATGACAGTGAACAGATCAATGGCCAAGCACTGTGTAGCTCTCTTAAATACCAACAATGGCTAGCGAGAGGGGAGCCCCGGGCTGTCCCCCTCCCTTGTCTCCCACTGTCTTTACTGGTGGTGGTCGGAGGGGAGGACAAAAGGGGAGGAGGAGCACTAATAAACTTTGCCAAAGTATATTTTTACTGAAAAGTCTAGAGGTTGCATTGAAGCACAAATCTGCTTTTATATTGATGCCATATCCTGGTTGTAATTCTAGAACTTGTCTTGACGTGTTTGCTTAAGGCTAGCTTTGGCATTCAACCATACCACCGAGATTTGCTTTTCTGTTTTGCTTTGCATTGTTCTCTGTGGTATAGGCCACACAAAGGAAATACAGGACCATAGATTATCAACTTGGAGGGGGTATTTGAATATCTATAGCACCGACATTGAATTCTTTGCCACCGGTGGGACCGTTTTTTTTCTGAAGATGATTATTTCTTGGCATGTATGAGTCTTTCCTATTTATGTTTGTGTGGGATTCATTTTCGGCATTTTTAAATTACAAATTACAAACCACAACAGAAAGAATTAATTCGTGCTTCAAAACACAGCCTGGTCACCTCCTCTGGGAGGTCTTCTTTGATTTCACTGGGCTAAGTAGGGCTGTTAGCTCTCTTTGTCATTGTACTAGAACCGCCACAATTTGGACTCACCTGGGATTTTTTTTTAAAGTTTATTTATTTTGTGAGAGAGAGAAAGAGAGAGAAAACGAGTGGAGGAGGGGCGGGGCGGGGGGGGTGCAGAAGATCCCAAGTGGGTTCTGCTTAAAATAGCCCAATGGGAGACTTGAACTCGCAAGCCTGGTCAGATCATGACCTGAGCCACGGTCAGAAGCTTAACTGAGCTATCCCTGTGCCCCAGGATTTCTTTGTTAAATTAAACACTGGTACCTAGCTCCCGTTCCCAGATGTTCTGGCATATTAGTTTTGGGATGCAATCTGGACATTAGAATGTTTAAAAGCACCCTAGGTAGTTCTGATGTACAGCTAGCTTTGAGAACCGCTGTATTGTATTCTCATTGTTGGTTTACTTTCCATTAGGCCGAACCATCAAGGCTAAGGGACATTACTGGTGAAATCACCATAGCCTTAATAAAAGTGTAGAGCCATCACTATTGATTGCTTACAATGGAACATTTCCTTTCACGGCAACTGTCCAGGAAAAACGTGCTGAATTCATTCATTTATTATAAGTGATTCTGATCTGTAGAAGAAGACTTTTACCAAACTTTGTGAAATGTTTTGGGGTTGGTGAGGTCTCTCCCCTTTTCAAAAGTGTGCTTTGCCCTGAGTTTTTTGGGTATTAAATTGCCCAACTTCTCTTTCCTCTCTTTGGGAGGGTGAAATGCTGGATTCCCTTTAGGACATGTATTTAAAGTGACATATTTATGGAAATTACCACCCACTTTTGAAATTCAGGGCATAACTCTGACAGCTGAATCCAGCCCTAACAGAATTCTATTTACAACTTTCCTAGACAAGCCAGATTAGCTGTTCTACACGAGCGAGTAGAACGTGGAAACACACACAAATACACACACCACACATTGCTTCTGGGGAGAGCACAGTGCAGGCTTGATCACGGTGGTGACGACACAGCTCTGTCAGCGTTGTTGAAGCAGTCGGGTGGAGGTGAAGCCATACAAATAAAATCTGGGAGTTTGGGGAGGCATTTAGGGAAGGACTCGCTCACGTTGATGTATTAGGAGTGACACAGCCTTTCTTGAAGTCAGTTTGTCAACGTGAATTAAAAACTAACAAAATATTGTGAAACAACCATACCTTTTGAGCTGGTAATTCCACTTCTGAGAATTGATCTGCCACAGGCATGTGCTGAGATTAGCTACAAAGAGGTTCATCATAATGGAATGTTTTGCAGGAAAAATATTTATGGACGAGGAAATAAACCCATGACACAGTAAGTTAGAGTCCCAAACAGAATCTACAGTAGAAGTCCACTTTAGTAAACAAGCAAACGAGCCAAAATCATTTATATGCATAGAAAAGTGGTCTGGAAGGATATATGCCAAGATGATGACAGCACCTTTCTCTAAGGAGATGGTTTGGGGGAGATGCTCTGCATGTTTGTTTTCTTAGATTGTTAACACAGAGCAGTATATTATTCTGTACTTTGAACAAGTACTGTTTTCTTGTTGATGTCATTATTTCTCATTTGCTTTCAGTGAAGCTGATTAGCTTAGTGTGAGGCCTGCTTTTGCATTTACAGCTTGAGAGCTGATCTGATAAGCTTTAGTGACATCTCAGATGCCAGCCTTTCTGCAGAACCCTTGTCACAATAATGCCAAGCTGCCCAGAGTAAGAGCCGTCTTTGTCCCAGATACCTTGCTTCTAACCGGTAGAGACTGTGATATAGATTTATCTACTAGACCTGCGTTACTCTAATGAATTCATTCCAAGAAACTTCTGAATTATGAAAATACTATAATTATAGTTGATTCTACTCCAAAAGGATAATTAATTTTTTTTGAGGAAGCAAATGAGTATATAAAAGCTATTTGATTTGTAATCGGGTTACCTAACAACCTAGAGGGGCTCTTAGTGCTTAGAATAAAGAAAAAAAGAAAAGGGGACAAGTTCATGTATTAATTCAACAAACATTTATCAATTGCCTACCTACTGTGTGCCAGGACCGCTAGGCCTGGAACACAGCTGTAAATGCTGCACGTAGGTAGGTTGGCGTCATGAAACCCATAGTTGGAAGGAGGCAGAGATAGAATATAAAGTTGTACACAAACTTTCTAAATTTGAGTACTAGTTAGAGTTTTACAGAAAATAAAATAAAATAATGGGATGTAGCGATCAGGAGTGGGAAGGGGCTTTCTGTAGAAAAGCCATCTCTGAGGAGGTGACATTTGCTCGAAGAGCTCTCCGATTAGGGGAAATGGTTTAAGGGCAGTAGCCTTAAGTTGGTCGGAGAGCTTGGCCTCTTCAAGAGATGGAATAGAAGGCAGGTGTTTAGAAGTCGATAAATGAGAACGATTGAGTTCAGTGATGTTGTTGCTAAGGGGCTGTATCGTGAAGAGCCTTGTGGAACACAGTAATGAGATTGGCTTTGATCTAACTGGTGACTCTTGGAGGGTTTTCGACAAGTAAGGGAGAGGGATTGATTTTAACTTTTTGAACAGTTATCCGACTGCGCATTTGAGGAAGGGATCCTCGGGTAGAAGCGTAGGGACAGCGAGACCCTTGAGTAGCTAAGGTGAGAGATGATGGTGGTGTGGTAGCAGGATTATAAGATACGAGGGTGGATTCACAGTGTGTGAAGGGGTAGAGTTGCCCCAACTTCCTGAAGGCTTAGCTGTAAGACAATAACGTCGGTAGAATATCTCGTCTGGAAGATTGTGGGTAGTGGAACAACTGGAAATCTTACTCTCTGGGGAATCTGCTGTATATTCTCAAGTAATTTGGAGATTGGAAGATTCTGGAACATTATTCGATGACTTTGGGTGAGTCACTCCCTTCCTCATTCCCACCATACTTCATGAGCACTTTTGCCTGTGATAGGAAATGAGCCAGGTCTTGCTTTGGCTTTGAACATGCATCTGGAGACAAGGGATGGGAGAACCCTCGGATCTTAAATTCTGTGAATTCCTATTAACCATGGAATTTGGGTGGTTAGAAAATGAGATGGGGAATTGTGGTTTTTTTGTTTGTTTTTGTTTTTGAGAGAGAGCACAAGTGAATGAGGGGCAGAGAGAGGAAGAGAGAGAGAGAAGTGGGGTTCACCCGGGGCTCGTGTTTGACCCAAAGTGGGGCTTGTGTTCTTACCCAAAGCAGGGCTCACGCTCACCTGAAGCGGGACTCGCGCTCACCCGATACGGGGCTTGAAATCACAGACTGTGAGATCATGACCTGAGCTGAAGTCAGATGCTTAAGGACTGAGCCAGCCAAGCACCCCGTGTATTTTAAAATCTAGAATAAAGAGCTGTATGACTCTCCTATTATTAGGATAACCCACTGCTTCTCGAACATAAATTGCATGTTCCGCAATCTGAGGGTTTTGTTAAAATGCGGATTCTGCTTCCGTAGGCTTGAGCTGGGGCCTGATGGTATGTTTTCTAATAAGATGCTGATGATCTTAGTAGATGGTGATGCTGACTAGAAGGTGATGCTGATGCTGCTGGTCCAAGGACTAGTCTTGGAGTAGCAAAGGTCTTACCAATTTTTTTTTTTAATCTTTATTTATTTTTAAGAGACAGAGCGTGGGCAGGGGAGGGGCAGAGAGAGAGGGAGACACCAAATCAGAAGCAGGCTCCAGACTCTGAGCTGTCAGCCCAGAGCCCCATGTGGGGCCCGAACTCACAGACGGTGAGATCATGACCCGAGCCCGAGTGGGACCCTCAACCCGACTAAGCCACCGGGGCACCCCACCCATATTGTGATTAATGAAGATTCCTTAAGGCTGCACCCTGCAGGCCCTCCCCATATGCTTGCCCAGTAGCTGCTTCTGGCATTTTCTTCGTTTGTCTTAGGAAATTTACTTTTGATTAATTAAGTGAGCAACAGGGTCAAACAAGTCATTGCAGAGACTCTCCGTGAATCGGAAGCGAGGGGCAGCAGAAGAGCTGAAAGAAAGAGCTTCGGGTCTGCAGTGTGAAAATCTGACTTTGGGTCTTGGCTCTAGCGCTGCGCCGTTGATCCGGGACAAGTCACTGCGCCGCTCTGAGTTCCTGGTCCTCTGGAGGGTGGCCTGGTGATAAAATCCTCTCCCGCACAGTGCTGTGCTGCGCTGCAAATGAGAGAGGCCTGTGGGCTCTCCCTGTGAACCGCCCAGCTTTGTGTCCCTGTCCCACTGCTGTGCCCACGGTGACAGGTGTTCTTGTGGGCCTATCCTTGCTCGGGTTGTTGCTGAACTTGGGGCCGCGGCCGGGGAGTTCACTGGTGAGAAAGAAATGAACTGACAGATTATCTTTTTTTCTCCCCACCCCCCACCCTCCCACCCCCTCTGCACCACAGCGATTGAAACGCAAAGCACGAGCTCCGAGGAACTGGTCCCCAGCCCTCCGTCTCCGCTTCCTCCCCCTCGTGTGTACAAACCCTGCTTCGTCTGCCAGGACAAATCATCCGGGTACCACTATGGGGTCAGCGCCTGCGAGGGCTGCAAGGTGAGTACCCACAGGCCTCTGCGCCCAGTGTGCGCTCACTCTCCACGTGCTCGGGGTGGGGCGTGACCTGCTCGGCTCCAGAAACAGGCTGCTTTGCCCTGGGCAGTGTCACCCCCAGTGTGGCGCGCTGTGTTTATTTGATGGTTTCATTCCTTCCTTCTGTCTCATGAGTTGAAAATTCAGAAACTCCTGCAAATGACTGACTGGGGCCAAATGTTCTAGGGCCCTTAAAATAACATAACAGGTCTTTTCAGGTAACAAGAGCTTTTTGAAGGAGTCCAGAAAAGCATCACCCCGTTTCTCTTTAGAACATGCCGTCTGCTGTCTTTGTAGTTTTATTTTATTTTTAAATATGACTGACAGTCCACTAAATCAACTTGCTGAGAATCCAAGGTTAGAAATTGGGATTTATCTTCTGGCTGTTTCCTCAGCCCTGTGGCCTTTGAATTACAGTTTGATTTTCAGCCTGTAGGGACTTGCTACTGTGTGTGTGTCATAAATTCAGGAGAGCTGGATTTAAAATTCCAGCCTACCGAGTAGGGGAGGCTGAACATGTGTCAGAGAGGATATGGCTGCTTTGAATCAAGTTAGACAATCGCTATGGAGTCCAACAGTCTTAATTGAATGAAAGAGCTTATTTTTTTTTTTGAGAGAGAGAGAGAGAAAAGAAACAAAGAATGACTTCATAGGCAAATCCAACTCATCCACAGGCCATTTTTCAAAGGAGCTATGGCTGTCTCGAGCTATGCCCTTCCCCCGATATACAGCTTCTTTATGTTCTCTAGGATGGTTGGTCAGATCCGTTCTTTATATGTCTACATTGGATGATACGTTGTAATTATAAACACGTTGGAATAATATTACAGGTGCTCCCATCGGGTGCTCGGTGGCATTTTGTATTTGGCTTGTCAGAGTTAGTTATTATTTCTGTTTGTACTGGGTAGGCCCTGTCGTGTAACAAACCATCCTATAGCTGAATGAATGGCTTAAAACAACAAGCTTTTGTTTGGCTTATGGTTCTGTGGGTCAGCCCTGCAGTCCAGGTTCCTCTGGGTGGTTCATCTGCTCCCAGCTACGCTCCACTGTGCGTTCCTGGTCAGCTGCAGGTTCGCCAGTTGGCTGTTCTTCTGGGGGTTGCCGAAGGCTCCTGTTGGCTGGGAACTTTGGTCTTTCCCCCATGTGGTCTCTCATGCCTGTAGGGCTAGTACTGGCTTATTTGCACAGGCAGGATTCTGGAAGGACACTCAAGGTCTCCAGAGGCCTAGGCTCAGATATGACATGCTGTCACTTGTGACACATTCTGTTGGTCAAAGTAAGTCATAAGGCCAGTGATGCTCAGCTGGTAGGAACATAAACTCAGCTTTCTTTCTTTTTTAGCATTTACTCATTTTTGAGAGACAGAGAGCATGAGTGGGGGAGGGGCAGAGAGAGAGAGAGAGAGAGAGAGAGACAGAATCCAAAGCAGGCTTCAGGCTCCGAGCCGTCAGCACAGAGCCCAACTTGGGGCTCCAACTCATGGACTGGGAGATCATGACCTGAGCTGAAGTCAGACACTTAACCGACTGAGCCACCCAGGTGCCCAATGTAAACTCAACTTTCTAAGGCAAGGAGCTGGAAAGTCTCATTATTAGAGGCAGGAATACAGGGTAAGGAGAAATGGAGTCAGGTTTGCATGCAGTCTAGCGCCCCGAATGCCTTATTGTCTGTGACACAAAGTGGATAGGGGCCCTAGCTTGCCTGCACAGTAGCTCACACACAGTGTGGCATATAGTGGGTGCTTAAAGATCTCGGTTGAACAAACACATAAATGTCACTCAGCCCCTGAAAGAAATTATGTGAGGTTTCCCTTCTTTTCAAGTCCTTTGAAAAAACATGTATCATTTTACTGAGTGAGGCTAGTTGGGGGGAATCCACGGAAGACCTAGGAACATCTCTCTACCTCTGGCATTGTGTTGGTTGCTTTAAAGGCGTGTCCTTTCCTCCAGTAGCTTCGGATAAGGTGGTCAGGCAAGTTCACACAGCAGCCAGTTGGCAGCTGGGTGAAAAGCGAAACATTTGCGCGTCCAGTGGTCACTTTTATTGTTGGTTGCTAGCTGACCCCGCTTCGCCTTGTCCTGAGATTTGGGACATCTGTGGCAGAACACCAGTTCACTCTGTCCGCTGGTTTGGCAATACGTAAATAAACCCTTTCCTAACGACCGTTTGGAAGTTAGAAGGCACTCCTTTATTTAAAAAAAAAAAAATGTTAAGGCACGTCCTGTCCAGAAATCCGAATGCGGTATGTTGTAACCCAGCTTACCTGCTCCCGTTATGTCCTGGGAAAAGAAATGATCCAGCGTCTGTCTTCCCCAGCAGATTTCAGGCCCTACACATTAAACTCTTTCACAATCCGCACGGTACACGCTGTTTTCATCAGCTCTTAGTCAGCTAATTCCCCAACCTCTTGTCGTAATTTTGGATTCTGACTCTTTTTAGGAAAAACCCCAACAAAAACTAAACCCGGACCAGCGCAGGCAACTTTTGATAAGTTTGGTTCCGTTGTTGAGAGGGCTGTTAGGGCACAGCTTTTTCACAGAGTGAAAGCCCAAGAAGGCTAGGCAGCCACTCGTTGAATTTGAGGGGATTTGCCTGGTGGGTTTTGTCGAGCTCTGAAAACGCGGGCTGCCTTTCCCCTAGGTTGTCGAGAAAGACTGTGTTTTGGGGCGCCTGGGTGGCTCAGTCGGTTAAGCGGCCGACTTCGGCTCAGGTCGTGATCTCGCGGTCCGTGAGTTCGAGCCCCGCGTCGGGCTCTGTGCTGACAGCTCAGAGCCTGGAGCCTGTTTCAGATTCTGTGTCTCCCTCTCTCTGACCCTCCCCCGTTCATGCTCTGTCTCAAAAGTAAATAAACGTGAAAAAAAATTAAAAAAAAAAAAAAAAGAAAGAAAGAAAGATTGTGTTGGCTCCCTGGGACAACGAATGTCGTGCTAAAATTCACCGAACTGAAAAGCGTAAGTCGAAAGTATAGTGTACAGCCAAAGGAGAAGAAATAACGATTAAGACAAAATTAAAGATAACAGTCATCATTTTTAAAAGCCACTAAACTAAAGTTCATTGTATACAAAAAATAGAAATTTTAAACCACCATAGGTCTACCCTGGGAGAAAACCTGTGTTAAGTCTATGTTTTTATGAGTATGTGTGTGTTGTTTTGTTTTTTATAAAAATAGAATTTTATGTTGTATGCTGGCTTTAATCTGCTTTTTAAATTTAATAGTCTTTCATGGCCAAAATTTAAACAACTGCCTAGTGTTTACGGTTATAACATTAATGTGGTAATTTATGGCTGTATCGTAAGGTCTTTAATGAATTCCCTGTTGTTCAATTAAGGTGTTTGCAGTTTTCTATTATAAATAATAACATATAGCCTTGAGGTATATCTGTGATCATTTTTTTTTAGGATAAATTAGTAGGCTTGGAATTTGTAGGTCATTGGCTTCGTACATTTTTAAGGCTTTTGATACAAATTGCCAAAATGCCCTCTAAAAGAGGCCTATCAACTTAATATCTGTGAGTCTGTTAAAAGTTAATCGTATTAGAGACTATCTATTAGGAATCTCTCCCATGTGATGATAAGGTAATGAATCAAGAAACAACTTCTGTCCTGGAATTCTGCCTATGTTTAATTAGGTTGTTTATAAGGGGCCCCATGCATGTTATCATTCGGAGCTACGAGCAGATACTCCAGGGTCCCTGATCGACCGATAAGGGCTGGCCCATTTTTTGGCTAGAGATCAAAGATCACTGTTCCGGGTTGGGAGCCTCTGCTCTAAAATAGGACTCCCTAACAGAACCGAATTTATGTCTGGAAGAAGTAATGCCCACGGTGGCTTCAGCCTGTCATGACCAGGACGACCTTATTGACTCTTGTTTGGGGAAGAGAACCTTCTTTCTTCTTAGGGAATAGGTGGCAGTCTCAGACTCAGAATTTAATGAATGGGTTGCAGTCGACCTCTGGGAACGGCCAGTGACCACTGTGTTGACACAGCATCACTATGGCAACATAACCGCTAGATGCACCATAGGGATGTCCCGTTCAGGGAATTTCCAGCTGAGCAATGACAGGTTTTTTGCAAGGGACAAAGAGGACATAAAGTGAACATGTGGTGTGGCCAAAAAGGGTAAGCAATGTAAAGTGATAAAGTTGATTTTCATGTGCCTTTAAGAAACCATCTGATTGCTCATAGCTAGAATTTATGCATAATTTTGGCCTTCATCATACTTTATATGGATTATGGAGTTGAGAGTGAGAATACCAGCTGGGCTGATATAAATACTATAAATGTAAATACTAACTAGGTATTTGAATCCTAGTTAGTCTACTTGATAGCTTTGTGACCTTGGGCAAGCATCTTTAATTGTCTGCGTCTCTCTCTTCTCATAGGGAAAAATGGAGATAATAATACTGTCTAGTTCATGATATTGTTGGGAGTATAAAATGAGTGACCATAAAGCAAACAGTATCTGGCCCATGGGAAGTGGCCGGTACACTCAATTATGGTTTGTGTTGTCATTAACTTAATAACTTTCACACAGTGATGTAGCATCAGTTATACTCTTAGTATTCTTTCTTGTAATGTTCTTTCAGCCTTTCTCCATTTCTTTATACCAAAAATAAACACCGCCTTTCTCTTTCAAGACTCAGGTTAGGACCCAACCACTCCTTAGAACCTACCCTGATTATTCCAGTACAGGGGTTGGCAAGTCGTTTCCGTAAGGAGTCAGATAGTAAATATTTTAGGCTTTGAAGGCCGTCTGGTCTCTGTCACAGCCACTCAGCTCTGTCGCGGTAGTATGAAAGGAGCCATAGACAATACGTCAGAGGATGGCCATTGATATGTTTCAATCAAACTTTATTTATAAAAATAAGCAATGGACCACATCTGGCCCTTGGACCTAGTTTCTGGACCTTTGCTAAATACGTGGTGCTATGTTCTTCCTTGCAATTTGTAAAAGTCAAAGGCTGGTGGTCCAAAGGACTCATGCCAAAGGTGCCAGGCCAGTTGTTTCTGGTGGACTGTAGGCCCGGGAATGTGGTGCTTCCTTCCCACTTCCTTCAGGAATATTGTTTAACAGAAGTTCATGTCAATTGCCCAGGGCTCCGTGATGGGAGCTTCAAGACCTCCGCCTCTCTCTCTCTTTCTCCCTTTCTCTCTCTCTCTCTCTGTTTTTACTCTAACCCCTCATTCCCACTCAGCTCCCACTTCTTAGCAGTTTCCTTATAAGTGAGCTGCTTCCAGAGACACCTAGCATCTTACTTTGGAGAGGTTTATGGGATGTATTTTATGAGCTGCTGTATTAGTAAGCTTTTCTTGCTTATAACCCACGTGCTTGTGGGCTGAACAGTAGACATGTATTATTTGTCACAATTCTGTGCAGGTTTTCTTGTCTTGGTTCAGGTGGTCTAGGTGGCCTCACATGACAGAGTCCTTGGCAGAACGACTGGATCCTCTTCCTGTGTTACCACTCCTCATCCATTAGCCTAGTCTGGATTTGTTCACATGGTGGTGGATGGGTTCCCCATCATAAGACAGGACAAGCACCAGTGAGCAAACTTCTGGTTGCATCACACTTGCTAACGTCCTATTGGCCAAACAAGTTCCATGGTCAAACCTCAGCCTGAGGGATAGAGAAATAGACTGCACCTTTGAAGAGGAAAAGTGGCCAAGTCACCTTGCAAAAGGGGGGAGTATATTAGAGCTGGAATTTCACTGTATATGGTCTTTTTTTTTTTTCCCTGAGAGAGCATGACCATGAGCAAGGGAGCGTGCCAGAGAGAGAGAGAGAGAGACAGAGGGAGAGAATCTTATGCGGGCTCCATGCTCAGCATGGAGAGTTCAATCCCACGACCCTGAGATCATGACCTGAGCCAAAATCAAGAGTTGGACGCTCAACCGATTGAGCCACCCAGGCACCTACCGTCTTCCATTAACTCCTGATTTCATGTGTTAAGTCTCTTCTCACAACTGTATTCACCATTCCATCATCTTTTAGCAGATAATTATTGAACTAAGTTTCAGGGCGTAGGCCAGACCCTGGAGATACAACAGTAAACGCAAGAGAGACGGTCCTCCTGGAACTTCTTGTCTCACGCAAATGATGAACAGATGATAAACAATCCAAAGTTGGAAGAAAAGGAACAGAATGGTCTGGTAAACAATAGTGGAGGGATACCTGATTTATTCAGGAGTGAGGGGAGATCTTACGATTGGAAGGAACCAACTGTGTAACAGGGGAAAGCAGTTTAGATCCAAACTGAATCTAGGGCAATTTCTTCTTTCTTTGCTGTATCTGTTACCTTCTCTCGGCCTTAATAAATTTGTGAAATTCTAATTCACAAGTATGAACCCAACCCTACACCAAATATTAAGGTAAAACAGAGTTATTGTACTCATTTCTTATTAGGATGGCTTATGTGGTGTGGGTATTTGTAAGTCGAGGGGTGGGTAGGGGGAGGAGAAAACTGGCGTGTTGAATACCTTCTCTATACCAGGCATTGGGGCGTTTGATACTCTTGGTTCGTTTAATTCTCACAAGAGCACTGTAGGGAGTAGGCTTAAAGATGCCCATTTCACAGATGAGAAAACTGAGGTTCAGAGAGGTAATGGAACTTGGTTAAGGTCACACAGCTTGTCTTTTTGAAGGCTAGGATTGAAATCTTAGGCCTGTTGGAAAGCACCCCGCTGCTTTAGCTGCAGGGAAACAGCAGGTAGGAAGCGGTGGTAGGTTATGTTCTAGAGTGGGGGTTTCATGGGGTAACAAATTAAAAGCAGGTGGGAGAATACTTAAAAAGAAAAACAACCCTACTGGATCAATCATTTCATAAAAGAAATGGCATTTTTACAACAAAAAGCAAAAAAAGGAAGAGCTTACAAGGCCGGCTTTCCCAAGAAGGGCCGGTCAACAGACAGGACCCACCCTCGGGCACGCTCCCAGATGGTGTTGTGTCCTTGTTCTCTGCTTTGCCCTTGATGAGTGGAAACTTCCCATCCACAAGCTAGCGTTTGGGAGCCACTGTCCAGCCCCCATGGGGAGCCCCTGGGTGCCGCCATGATGGTGAGCCTTCCCCACAAGGGCACAGAGGAAATGCTTGCTTAAGGTCACGCTGGTAGCCTTCTATTTAAAGCAGCCTTTAAGAGTTTAAACTGCACTAGCCCCCTCAGTCCCTCAGGGCTAATTTTGTCCATTTTCTCATCTGCCTTTGTTTTCCTTGCCTCTGAAGAAGGGAGGCCCTCATCTCCATGACAGTGTTCGGCCGCTGGGCTGTTTTTTTCCTGGCAGACAGCAAGTAATATGTTCTGTCACAAAAAGTTTTGCAATCAGGAAGATGGATGTCTGCACTTAATTTTAGAACTTCTATTAAATACTATAAATGTGCTTAGTGATTTTATTTGACTGAGGCCACTTAAAACGACATTGTTTTTTTGTTTTTAATTGGCATGGATAAACACGAGCGGTATGCTCTGTTTGGAGAACATTTCTGGCTTTGCCACACGGATCTTTGCTTCTGTTCAGAGGCCTCCCACAGCATTGGGCCCCAAGAACAACGTAACATGCTAAAGGCAATAGCTAAAACTGAATTATGAAGCTTGCCATCGATTTCATTAAGTTTTCGAACCCTACAAAGTCGGTCCCCTCATAGACCCAAAGAGCCATTCGTATTCAAATCGGCCAATAATGGAGAATTGACTTATTCTGCCATTAATCAGACATCTATTAAACACTTTCTGCGACAAGGCTTAGGTACAGAAAGGAAAGGTTTTATGTATTTTGTTCCCAAAGTTGTATCCCAGTGTGTATAAAGTACGTAGAAAGGTGCTTGTTGAATAATAAGCGCATGGTAAATATTTATGGCCTGAGTGGATAGACAAACAGCGCGTGTACCATGTTCTTTGACCCTTAGGGGGCTTGATGAGCACAGAGGTTGGGCCTCACATCCCTCTGACACATTCAGGGAAGGCTGTAGACAAGAGACGATTTTATAGATGTGTTAGCATTTTCCAGATGGGGAAGAGGAGAGGAGTGTCTACGGCAAAAGTTGAAGGCAAAGGAACTTGGAATAGCCTGTGAAGAATTAGGTGGAAAAATGGAAACATATTCATTCCGTCGACACTGGTTTTGCTTGGTCCTGTGCAAGCATCTGGGGATCAGCCAGGCATTAAAGACGCTCCAGAAGACTCATTACGTATCATGTCTTCTCCAGAATCCCCCAGTTAGGTCCCCCTCTTTTACATTTTTTATTGTTCTCCTTTGTAGCCGTTACTGGGACTGTAATGAAGTTATTATTTATGGAGCCATTGGTTTGATACCCTCTTCTTCTTTCAGACTATAAGCTCCAGGAGGGCTGGGACTGGTCTCGGTGCCCAGCACAGTGCTCTTCACATAGTAGGGCTTCGGTGCATGAGTGATTTTTTTTTATCACAAATTACTTGTAATTATACAGTAATTGATACAGTAATAAATAACATAATCAAGCAGGTATAATTCTGTGGTAATGCACGTATGATTTTATACGTCCTATCTAATATCATAATTGCATCTCATTATATAGGGTTTGTAACAATGCCTTAATGAAAACGCTTATAAATTTTATAAACAGGAAAAGGCCTTTTATGGCCAAAGTGCAGCTCATTTTCTTAGTAATTTCTGCCTTCCACCTCAGAGTTAACCCTTCTCTTCCATACTGTCTTCAAGCAGACTCTCAAGGGCTAGTACCTGTAATGATATACTCAGGAACACTGTGGGCTCTTAGTGCTTTAATGTAAATAAAAATCTCAACATCTAGAAATCTATTTCCGTGTCTAGAAACATTAAGAGAGCTGAAATGGCAATCTGGCTTTTCCTAGTAACAGATCCTACTGAAGGAGAAAACACATTTTTTTCTTCTGGATAAATGTTATTCTAAATTGAGAAATCATTTTGGGTTGAAAAGGCAGAAAAGTCTTTTTTTTTTTTTTTTTTCCTGGTGTATGAATAAACAGGAAGTGGAGGGCGAATTTTGAATTAGCTTGCAGCCCTGTATTTTTTTTTCTCATGTTGGCTTGGTGAAAACAGTCGATTTAATTTGGTGGTTTTAAATGGTTTATGCATTTTCTAATCATTAGAAGTTCAGAAATGCTTGTTGAAATGGTTACTTTGCTTGCTGTTTAAAAATATCTGGAACACTTTGGTTTGCTGTTTTTATTAAACAAACTAATGGTCTGCCATTTTTGGTAGAGGTTTTACCACTGTCATATACTAGAGAAGCAATTCCCAATGTTGATAGTTAGCCTGTTGATTTGAAAATGGCTCACCTCCCAGTGATGTCTCAAGTGCCCGTTTCATGTTTTGGTCAATTAAAAAAAATTAATCAAAAATCAACACTCTTTTTTCTGATTTTAAGCCAATGAGGGATGAGAAGCAAAAGAAGTTGCTTTGACAAAATTTCTAGAGACCATCTTCTAAAAATGAATGGTGACGATGTATTACCATTACACCAAACAAAAACAAAAGTGTATTTTTGTCAGAGAAATAAAAGAATATTTTCAGGGTTTCCTGAGAGTGATATAAACTATGACTGAAAATCATTTCCGTATAAATCAAATTTGTACCATCATCGGTGGTGATTTAGTTACTTTCGGGAGATGGGCCTTTTTTCTTTCTAAACCTTTTACCAGAGAGGTTAAATAGAGAGCTTTCAATTCTATATTTCCTTCTCCTGGGTGAACTCTTGGAAAAAAGTAATAAGAAGGAAATTGGCAAGGGCATCCTGTTTTCGCAGCCCCTTTATTTCTCATCGTGAGGGCAAGGCTGTGAGCCCCTAGTCTTTCCCCCTCTGTGTGGTTGCCTCTCTTTCCACCTGCAGACCTGTGTGAGAGCACAGCAACGGTGAAAATATGTTACACTGATACTGCCTCTTAGTTTCTAAAGCACGCTCACATATGGAATTAAATTAGGCTGAGCTTAGCTGCGGTACAAAACAAAACCAGAAACACTCCAAAATGTGCAAAATCTTGTCCAGAATTTTTTCTTTTGCACATGTCAGTTCAAGGCATGTATTCCTGGTTGGTATCGTCTCTCTTCTGTACAGGGATTAGGAAGTCTGGCTCCTTCCCAGCATTATAGCTTGGCATCCATTAGCTCTTTAGTTATCATCTGGAATGAGAGCGAGAGCATGGGGGGAGGTCGCCTGCCTGCTCCTTAAAAGCCAGGGCCTGAAGTGGCATGCATCATTCGGCAAGAACTGCTCCCATGACCAAAACCGATTGCAAGACGTGTAGTCTAGCCCTGTGCCCAGGTGCAGACCTGCCGTCGTGGAAGGAAGTAATGAATTTGGTGGAGCGCTAACAGTTTCTGCTGAGGCTTTTTATTTGACCTTCATACCTTTTGGAGAAGTAGGTGGCATAGGTTTCCCCCCCGCATTTCACAGATGTGAAAACTTCAGAGTTTCTGGGACCAAGTTCCACCATCCACGCTCTTGACTTATCATCTACTTCTGTTACCGAAGTGGTTATTGTGGGAACCAACTTGGATACGTTTCTGCATTTAATTTTCCTGAATCTTATCAAACTGTGTTTTCAAAGTTTATGATTCTAAACATCTCTATATTCTTGATCTGTCCTCTTTTGACATTTTGAGAGACTGGCAAGGCTTACCCAGGAGAGCAAGACCTTTCGCAGGGCTTAGATTCCACAAGGCACAAATCACACGTAGCCAGAATGACCCCAGAAAATCCCTGTGGCAAGCAGAGTGTTGGAGACTGACATATGTCTCTCATTAAGACCTACAAAGCCAATTCTTCCTCCAGCTTTGGAAACATGTTGCTGTCCCTTCTGCGGAGCACCAGATGAAGCCGTTGCTTTGTTTTCCTGTTGTACCAAACCTGTGTGTCCTTAAGCCCAAGAATCGCACTCCCGTCATGAAAACCACACATCTTCCTAGATGTTTCTTTGTTACTGAGTTGCTCTTCCCCGTGATAGTTTCCTTGGGGTTGGAATCTCTCTTGTGCCGTATACGAACTGGGTCCTTTTGTTTTGTTTTTGTCTGTCTTCGGTATTTTTCCACTTCGGAGCAGCGACTAGATGTGTCGTATGGAGAAGCAGTGCCAGAATGGAGAAGATTTTGTTGTGTGGCCCCTAGAACTCATCCCTGAAAAAACTCTACAGAGGGGGGAATAAAACTCCATGTGCCTCTCCGCCTGTACAATGCTGGCATTGTCTGGGGTGGAGGGAAAAAGCGGGGTTCTGGCAGGCGTGCCCCATTAGAGCCTTGTTCCTTGTTCCATATTGAAAAGATGACATTCCTTTGCTAGCAACGTCCTGCCCGGATTTCTGGCACCAGTTCTGTGGCCAGCCCTGTCGCCTGGGGCATTTTTGTTTGGGTGGATTTTGTTTTATTTCAAGAGCAGCGAAGTGCAGGCTACAGAAGCGTACAAGGTAGAACTGTTTTTATAGAGCTTGTTGGCGAACTTGTGAGTACAGTCAAGGTGGCCCGTCTGCCAGGGCGTCTGCTCCCGAGTCACCGGTGTCAAAATGCAAAAAGTTGCATAGAGTGAACTGAACTGCTTAACTTTTTCTCAAGTGTCCTCGAGGCAGTCTTTGGGTTTTAACATGGGCTCCCTCCTCCCTCTCAGGATGTCATGTAATGCTTCATTTATAACAGAGATTGGTGGATTTGCAAAGTAAATATTCCAATCAGGGAAAGCAAAATCTTCAGTGACCCTCTCAGTTCTTCTATGGAGAATTTTTCTGTGTCTGGGAAGAGACATCCTTTATACTGGCTGCAGCTTTGAACCGGAGCATGTAAAATGTACTTCCCAGGTTCCGTGAGCCTTAACATAATGAGCAGTAGAAAACTCTGAGGTAGGCCAGTGAGGGGGAGAATGCTTTGGTTTCATAAAGCATTTTCATGGCTACACAAATTTGGAGAAACTAGAGTGAGCAAGCAAGTCTGTGCCTTTGAATCGGAAATCAGCAGCCTCCTAAATATACAACACCACTATTCATACGGGCCTGGAAAGTCCCCCAAATCGTGAAAATTATCCTTATCAGTCAGACCCAGCAGGGATCATCTGACTGCTCCTCAAGGGAATGAGAATTTGAGTTTGGATCTCGCGTCCATATGTCAAACTCAAACAGTAAATGAGCTACGCTCTATCTGGGGACTTTGGGAGCGTGAGCATACTTTTAACCAACAAGTACTTTTGAGAGCGACTGCCCTAATTTATATTACTCCTCATTAACATAAATAATTAGTTTCGGAGTAATAGAGTTTGTGGGGAGGCGTGTTTCTGATATTTGTTTCCGGAGGCATGCTCTGCTGTGTTAGATGCTCCTTCGAGTGGTTGGTACCCTAAGTTAGCAAATTTACAGACAACATGCTCCATAAGATATTTTTGATGGTCTCCATTCCATGTGAATATATGATATATTATGTTTATTATTGCATCAGAAACATTATGCTCAAATGCTTGAATAGTTCTCAGTGTATTTGTTGTGTTGAATTGGGACAGAAAAAGTATGAAACTTACCAGTCCCGTGCCAGACGTTGTGGGAAGAACATATTAGAAATAGAGCCCACGAATTCTGGTTATTTTCCCAAAGTGGAATTAAATGTAAAGTTTCTCATTCAGTTGTGTTTTGGTCTTAAGTGATTATTTCCCGCTCTGAGAGTTAGGTGGGAAATCTGTTTCAGTGCGAGCTTGGTGCAAATTCTTAGCTGTTGACCGGCAGTTTCAATGTCATGTACACATCACACATACAGATGTGGTATTTATTTCCGTAAATATTTGTGGCAGGTAGCATCTGCATAAAATTGTGAATTGCATAGCAAGCCTAAATGAGTCCACCACCAAATATACTTGTTTTTATTTTTTATTTTTTTAATTTTTTTTTCAACGTTTTTTATTTATTTTTGGGACAGAGAGAGACAGAGCATGAACGGGGGAGGGGCAGAGAGAGAGGGAGACACAGAATCGGAAACAGGCTCCAGGCTTCGAGCCATCAGCCCAGAGCCTGACGTGGGGCTCGAACCCACGGACCGCGAGATCGTGACCTGGCTGAAGTCGGACACTTAACCGACTGCGCCACCCAGGCGCCCCCAAATATACTTGTTTTTAAACATAAACTCCTAATGAGGCCATTTGTTTTGGTATACCCATGTGTGGAATGTTTGCTGTGAGAGGGCGCACAGGATTGCTATCATGGATCTGGTGGTTTAAGAAACATAAAAGACCGGGGCGCCTGGATGGCCCAGTCGCTTAAGCGTCCAACTTCGGCTCAGGTCATGATCTCGCAGTTTGTGAGTTCGAGCCCCACACCGGGCTCTGTGCTGACAGCTCAGAGCCTGGAGCCTGCTTTGGATTCTGTGTCTCTGTCTCTCTCTGCTCCTCCCCCACTTGTGCTCTGTCTCTCTGTCTGTCAAAAAGAAATAAAATGTAAAATAAATACATAAAAAAAATAAACCATAAAAGAGTATTTTTGAATTAGTGAGTCTGGATCAGGTCTTCCTTTATTATTTGATTCTGTTTCATCCATCGCATGAGCTCTAGGCCTCAGAAATAGTATATTCCTTTTCTCTACTATCACAGGAGAAATAAGAGTATTGGATGAGAGATAATAGTGACCTCCAAGGAATTAGTCTTTTCTGTATTATGTCAAGACATTGTCAGTTACTCTAGGCATGCCCACAGAACAACAGTGGAAATGGAAGAGAAGTTATGTTTAAGTATTATAGTATTCAGTATTTGAATAACTTATTTATTTATTTTGGTGTTTAGCTTTGAGAAAGTGTGCGGTCAGGGGAGGGGCACAGAGAGAGGGGGACAGAGGATCCGAAGCAGGCTCCGTGCTGACAGCAGAGAGCCCGACGTGGGGCTCGAACTCGCAAACCAGGAGATCATAACACAAACGCAAGTCAGAGGCTCAACCAACTGAGCCACCCAGGTGCCCCTTATTAATAACTTATTTTAAAATAATAAAGCTGGAATTCCTACAAGGACACACAAAACAATTTAAACTGGAGAGAAAAAGTGACTTAGGTATTTGAAACTTGGTATCTTCTGAACACTTGCTTTTTGTTCAAGCCATCTGGGAGTACCAAGTGGTGTGGACTAATGTTTGATTCTGGAGCCCGCTGGGACGCCAGCCTCCTCTCTTCACCCCATCACGAAGGCCCCTTCTTTGTTGGAGGCTCTGTCACTTCTGTGTATCATGTACCGAGTAAAATAACTTTCATGGCCCTACCTCATACCAATGGAACAGAAAAATGCAATCATCCTGTGTGTCTAGAAGGACGGGCGATATTGGTATATATCACCAGTCTTTACCTCCCACTCTCTGCTTCAAGAATCACCACTGGTTATTTTTTTTTTCCCCTATATCCATGTGACTATCAATGCACTTGTCTCATACATATGGTTACATTCACATGCCCTGGAAGAAGAATTGTCTCCCCATCAGTATCAAACTCTGTCCCGCCCTTAGCAAGGGGTTTATGTAAAACCCCTTGTGTAAAACCACTCTTATTTGTCTGTGTCTCTTGTTTTTTAGACCATTAGTCTCTGCCAAAGAAAAAATTTTTTTCTGCCAAAAAGGTTTACAAGTTCCTTAAGCATTGTTCACAGATTAGAGTTAGGGGAAAAAAAATTACGTCCTACCCCAGGGGCACCTGGGTGACTCATTTGGTTAAGCATCCAAGTTCTGCTCGGGTCATGATCTCACGGTTTGTCAGTCTGAGCCCCGTGTTGGGCTCTGTGCTGACAGCTCGGAGCCTGGAGCCTGTTTCACATTCTGTGTCTCCCTCTCTCTCTGCCTCTCCCCCTCTCATGCTCTGTCTCTCTCTCTCTCTCTCTCTCTCAAATAAATAAACATTAAAAAAAAATACAAAAATAAAATTATGTCCTACCCCAAGCTGCCTCTCTCTGAGCTGATCTTTATCATAATGTATCTCTCATTTTATTTTGTAATAAATTTTAGGTAAAAAAATGTTTTAATGTTTATTTTGAGAGAGTGCTTGCAAGCAGAGGAGGGGCAAAGAGAGAGGGAGACAGAGAATCCCAAGCAGGGCTCGATCTCACAAACTGTGAGATCACGACCCGAGCTGAAATCAAAAGTCGGACGCTCAGCTGAGCATTTATTTATTTATTTATAAATAAATAAATTTTAAATAAATCTGTGCCCCTCTGGGAAACTCCCCTAGAAGTTAAAGGACAGCTGCAATCTCTATCTTTATGTGACAGACCCAGTCTGGGCCTACAACTTAATCCTTTTCTGTGTAATTAACATTTCTCCACTGTGGCCTGTTGAATCTTCATTGAAATAGAAGGTTCTGGCAGCCGTCCTGATGTGCCAGGATTCCTGCAGTGGAGTGGAACTTCCTTTGTAGCACTTACGACTGTTTGCAATTATTTCCTTGTCAACTGGTTTTCTCTCCCACTAGTATGTAAGTTCCACAAGAAGAGGGACTTTGTGTGTTTTATTCACCTCCGTATTTCCAGTGCCTGTGACAGACTTGGCATGATAGAGGCACTCAAAATATCTGTTGCGGCAATTTATAATACATACAATTGGGAGCAACAGGAAAAAAACCAAATGGGATTAGAACTCTTTCATACCCCGAGATAGTGTGAGGTCCAAGTTATGACCACAGGGCAGAGGCTAAGGGGCGGATGGAAGAGAAGGTGTTGAGGATGACGTTGGCTGAAAATGTCCTCGCGGACAAGAAAGGAAGAATGACGGTTTCGGCCAGCATCCTTATCCACGCCACTTTTATTTTTAGGAGACTTCTCCTCCAAGCACTCCACATTATACAGGGGCGTCCACCCCGTCTGTCCTGCAGGTAGGACAGCCTCTTTCTTGCTTCCTGTTGCCACACTGCTCTCTGGCAGGGGGTCGATGATGCGGGTACAATGTTTGGGTTCGCTTTGCCACCCGATGGGGTGGCTCGTTAGTGCCTGCCAAGGGTGACTGTTTTCTTATCAATTATTAAAGTCACTTCTTGGCCTCAGGTTGAACCGGTTTTGAATTTCAAATATTGGTCTTTCCCCATTTGTCACATACACCAGCGAAATAACAGATACCTTCTTTTCATGATGAAATGATAAATCCTAGAACGATAAGTACAGGGCATCCCGTAGTTCACTGACGATTTCCAAATACAGTATCTCCTTGCTTCGCACAGTCTTATTGTGTAGGTAAGAGGGCAGGACGAAATCCCTTTTTCTTTAGGGTTTAATTTCTAAATTCAGTGTACGAGGGGAAAATTGCATAGGGCTAAAATGACCCTGAAGCATCCAAACAATTGTGTTCCATGTACCCTCGCGTAACAAGCCATCACAAATCGTAGAGACGTAGAACAACGTTTCCTTTTTGCTCACAGATTGTATGGGTCAGAAATTCAGATGGGGCCCAGCGGACATGGCTTGTCTGTGCTCCATGGGCTCTGGTGCCTCAGCTGAACAGATTCAGCATGTGGCAAGGTCTCCACGCCTAGGGGGGTGGAATCATTTGGAGGTGTCTTCAGTTATGCACCTGGTAGTTGATGCTGCGTGTTGACAAGGACCTGAGCTGGGGCTGTGGAGCAGAACATCGACGTGTAGCTTTTTGCTATGGCCTGTGCTTCCTCACAGAACGGCGACCTCAGAATTATCGGACTTACTGCATGGTGGCTCAGTGGTCCAAAAGCTAGGGTCGCAGAAGACAGAATGGAAGACATGTGGCTTTGTATTTCCTAGTCTTGGAAGCCCCATAAAGTCTCTTCTGCCAAATTCTGTTGGTTAAAGCAGTCACAGACCTACCCGGCTTCAAGGAGAGGGAACATAACCCCTCCTCTCATTGGGGACAGCCATGGGGTCACTTGAGAAGAGCTTCTGGGAAGGGAGATCTCACTGTGGCCATTTTTGAAAAACCCAGTCTGTGGCAAACTGGGGTTTTGTTTTGAACCACAGGCTCTTTCTGTGGTTAGATGCCAGATAAAGTAAGTGGCCTGTTCTTAGGATCCCATTGTAGGGAAAACATGCATCTTTGTAGACTAGCAAGGCTCATGGCTCACCTTGGAAAACAGGTGGGAACCAGGAGAGACCAAGGGAACTGTGGCGTCCCAGCACCAAGCTTCACTGTAGGACACATACTCACTGAGCTAACGGGCAGGTCACCATCTGCAAACCACCCACCTTTAAGCGGCTGTGAGTGGTTCCTTGCTTCACAAGTAACTAGGAAAAATGAGCTACAGTCGGGGTGTAGTGTCTGTGACAACAGAGAGGGAAAGAATTTACTAGAAGGCCCAAGTGAGACCCCAGTTCTGCCAGCTCTCTTGAAACAGCGGCCAGCTCATCTCCCCGGGAATGGCCTCCGGTTCAGGCCCCCTGCCTTCCCCTGGCTCGCAGCAGATCATACAATTATTATCGTATTGATTCTAGGCCACTGAATGAATTTTTATTTTTACTAAATGTGGGTTCTATTGTTTGATGCTCCCATCCTTGTGTTTCCCTGTGCTCCCTGCCAGGATAGTTATTTATTCCTTTTTGGGCGAGCTATTCTTGTGCAGGGTCAGGGTGCTGAACTCCCGCTGACTTTGACTGCAGTTCTCTTTGGCCTCAGTTTTGAAGTTGTCTGTGGGCCTTTAATTACACCCTCTGGCAAAGGAGAAAGAGCGCTTGAAACATGCATAAATTCTGTACATATTTCCAAGGCTGGCCTGTTTAAAAAATGCTGTCTGTCTTTCTTCTTCTTTTTCCCCCCCCTCTTTGAACTTGGACATGGATTTTTTTTTTGTAAAGTACAGTATGTCAAGGGAAGGGCAGTGAGAAAATATGCAGAGGTATTTACTTAAAAATTACTTAGTGAATCCATCACAGTGTGATGGTTTTAGTATGATATACCGTACTCTGAAATGAGAGGTGTTTTACTATGTTTATGTAGTATATTCTATATGTTTATATGCCTTGCTGTGCACAGGGTAGTGTTAGGCAACCCATGCTCCTCTCTGACCATTTTATTTTCCTTTTTTACAAATGGCATGACCCCTCCCATTTGATTCATTTGTTCCTGTTTAAAATTTAAACATCAAATTGTGAAATGTGCTGAATTTTATTCAAGTCCTTATCCATAAATACTTGCGATGACCTTGGAAAGTAGCAAATTCCATGGATTTTAAGGAGACCTGTAGAACGATGTAAGTGTTTTTCATTGTTGGTTGCTTGGGCAGAGTTGTGAGATCTTGGAAGCCTGCAGATCTCTTACTTGGCTAAAACATTTCATCTGGTTACCACCTACCAAGCCCTGCTGTCCGTTGTAGAGGAAGTCTGGATTATCACTGATCGCAGAATCCCAAGGTCCTGTGAATCCCTCTATATTTCAGCCCCTCCTCTACTAGATCTTTTGAATAATAGCCGCATGGAAGTGAAGTAGGCTGGTTCAGCTTCCTCTCCGTCTCCTCTCGTGCATTCCCAGCGGTGCAGGGACCAGGAAGCTGGAAAAGAACTTGAATGATCCACAAACTGACCATTATCCCTGAACAACAGAAGGTTGGTTGCATTCCTTAGGAGAAGAGAAATTTGTATCCTTCGCAACAGACTCGATTTTGGTGAGACGGAATATTGCCGTGATGTGATTCCTGCTTTTACTATTAATGGTTTGCCCCCCCTCAGCCTGAGTCAGTGGTTGCCATCGGATTGGGAGTCACGTGGCCTGGGTTCATATCCTGGCTGCTCCACCTTCTTGGACAAGCCACTGAAGCCCAGTTTCATCTTCTGTAGAATACCGAGAATGACATCAGAGTGTCATTTTGAGGAATAAACACTGTAGTGTATACCCAATATTTCTTTAGTAGAAGAGCACTCATCTGGCACTTCCAGTGTGCTGGATATATACTTTAACTCTGTTAATCTTCACCACAGGTCTGTGAAGAACACCCTGTTACCGCTCACATTTTCCAGCTCATTTCCCTTTCTCCTTTCCTTTGTGGACCTGATTCTCCACCTGTGATGTGAGCCAGGTTAGGTTCAAATGATAATTGAGGCTGCTGGCTTTCATCTTTGAAATACTGATTCATTACTCTTGCGGGCTAATTTGGGACAATAGAGAGCGGTGGGGAGTGTGACAAAGAAACAGCGGTCTTCTCATGGATTGCTGCCCTGTGTTAGCGGAGTTCAAGCGTTAGCATGGATCAGACTCACCAGGATGGCCTGTTAAACCCCATAGATTGCTGGGGCCTACCCACCCCGCCCAGAGTTTCAGGTTCAGGAGGTCTGGGGTAGAGCCTGAGACTTTGCACGTACTAGCTCTTAGATGATGCAGGGTACTGGCCCAGGGGCCACATTTTGCCCTATGAGAATGCGGGACTAGCATTTCTAGGTTTTCCAGTATTTCACGTGAGTCTATTACTTGAGGACTGTGGCTTTTTCCGGGTCTTTTCTGGTTCTCCAGATATTTCACTACCGAAAAACACTCCGACCATACAATGATGAGTCGAGAAAACACTAGGTAGAAGCGTGAAGCCAGTCTCTTCTGTAATTGAAATCTCCTACTTTTTAAACGTTGGCCACGCACTTAAAAGTCTTCCAAAGTCTGTGCCGGCCACCGCTGTCTCAGCCAAACATAAACATGCCTTTTGGCTCCATTCAGCTTGCAGATCAGCAGCTTGCAACTTCTGCTTTAGATGCTAAGAAGACACAATGAATGAGAATAAAAGAACTACATTTCGAAAAAATTTCTGTGATTAAAAATCTTGTGAAAAATTTTTGCAGGATGAAAGAAAAACTAGTCCAGAAACCCACAGCATGTACTATTGCTTCGATAACCTGAGACGGAAATCCACAAACTATTAAAATGCACAACAGATCACTCCCTCGGTCAGGCGGGTGCGGCCTAGCGCCAGGCAGGGCTCGCGCGAAAGATCCTCGAGGGGCAGCGTCGTTTTCATCCTCACCTTGCCCTACCTGCGGTACCTCCTAGACTCTTCTCTGGGCTCCACCTGCACCCAGCTTGCCTGCTTTCCTGATCTCGATTCGGTTTTGCTTTCAGCTTTTCCCTTTGCACCTCTTACCCCTTGCGTTTGCATTGTGAAAGCTTCTGTCTCCCCTTACAGCTAGGCTAGTAAGAGTTAAAACGGCACCAGCTAATATTTGTGAGCAGTGGTACTGTTTTAGGCTCTCCACATGTTTGCTTATTTAATCTTAACTAACAGCCCCATGAGATAAAAAGCATCACCATCCCCATTTTATTTTATTTTATTTTTTATTTATTTATTTTTTAATTTTTTTTTTAACGTTTATTTATTTTTGAGACAGAGAGAGACAGAGCATGAACGGGGGAGGGTCAGAGAGAGGGAGACACAGAATCTGAAACAGGCTCCAGGCTCTGAGCCATCAGCACAGAGCCCGATGCGGGGCTCGAACTCACAGGCCTCGAGATCGTGACCTGAGCTGAAGTCGGACGCCCAACCAACTGAGCCACCCAGGCGCCCCACCATCCCCATTTTAAAGATAAGGAAACAGTGGGGCACCAAGGTGGTTCAGTTAAATGTCCCAACTCCTAAGCGTGGAGCCTGCTTGGTATTCTCCCTCTCCCTTTCTCTCTGCCCCTCCCCTCTGACTCTCTCAAAATAAATAATAAACATTTTTTTTAATCTTAAAAAAAATAAAGATAAGGAAACAAGACACAGAGAAGTTATGTGACTTGTCACAGATCACTCAGTTAATAATAGGAAGAGATGGGACTATAATGCAGGCCGACCAGCAGCAGGTTGGAAGCCCGCAGCCACTAGCCCACCCCTGCGATGAGGCTTCCAGCCCCTCTTTTGTCCTGTGGGACCTGGACCAATGGGGAGGCCGAGCTCACCACAGCCCATTACAATCATCCTTCCTTTCTCTGTATCTCCAAGTGAACGTCTGGCTCATCAAACTTTTATCTCAATAAAAATACGATTATGCACCGTGTGAGACCAGGCTTACTGCTCTTTGAAATGTCTGGAGTTGCCTGATGGGACTCATGCAGGATTTATCTGATCAAAGGCTTTACTTGGTTTGGCCTTTTAATAATAATCATTTTGGTCAGTAGCATAGCCAGTACTCCACAAAAATTTTCAGGCATCGTTGCATTTAGGACCCAGTAGACCAGCCCTACCGAATAAAAATAGAATACTAGCCACAAATACAATTGTGATATATAACGAAACATTTCCTAGGGGTTCCTGGGTGGCTCAGTTGGCTAGGCATCCGAATCTTGATCTCAGTTCAGATCTTGATCCTTTGGGTTGTGAGCTCAAGGCCCACACTGGACTCCGCCTTGGGCATGAAGCCTACTTAAAAATAAACAAACAAATAAATAGATAAATATTTTCTAGTAGCCACATTTTTAAAAAAGTGAAAAGGAATGGGATTAGTTTCAATACATTGTTTATATTATCAGTATATTATATTATCTAACAGTCCAAAACCACCGATTTCAGCAATTAATATAAAACTACTGGGAGATTTTACATTATTTTTCATACTTAGTCTTCAAGATTCGAGGTTACTTTTACCTTTACAGCATCTCCCAGTTTGGATCAGCCACTTGCTGTCCTCACTAGCCATATGTGGCTAGTGGCTGTCTTATTAGCCAGAACAGCACTGTCCCAAAGAGATGTGGGAGTTACACACAGTGAGAAAGCCCTGAAATGTCAAGTTCAAACGGGAGAGGAGCCACAAAGGAGAGAAGAGTCAAGAAAGCATCTGGATATACTTATCATAAAGGAGTGATTTTAGAGAAAGATAATGAGAAACTTTGGGGAAATGTTGCTAATTGGTGGAAAATCTAGTTGGAAAAAAATATATATATATATTTGCTCTTTGCCGATTTATTTGGTCAAGTTGATTTTTATTTGTAGCTAGGGGAAAAAATTGCACATACCATAATTGAGGATGTCGGATCCTAATGAGAGAGAACTTCAGAAAGAATTATTTGAGGACCAGAGTTATTCCGTTTGAGTGACTTAAGCTTCTTGACCTCTAGACAGACCCTTTCAGTTTTCTGGATCAGATGCACATAATAAGTGTTTAAATCATAGTTCTTTTTTTTTTTTTTTTTTTTCTGCTGGCAAGAGCCTGCACCTTCCACTCTCATGGCACTTCGGGTTCGGACGGGACAAATAAAGCATTGGCTTTCTAGGCCTTGTTTTGGTAGCATGGAAAAAAAATAACGGAGATAACCAGGGAGACTGGAGGACGTGATTATGAGTAAAACTTCTTTGGATACGTAATGTCAGCAGCACAAACTGTTTTCATTCTCCACGTTAGTTAATGGCTAATCTAGAGATTGTACTGCCGTTTGCTGATAGAGCACAGTTTAAAATATTTTATCATTAATGTGACAGGGAGTTGGATAAAGAAAATGAAGCGTGATTATAAAATGCTAATTATCGTTCTCAAGTGCATATTGGGCACTCTCGAATATTTGCAGCGTAATTTGCTTTATTTATTATTTCAGTTTGGTTATAAATGTTAATTCAATTGCAGATGGTATGTTGGCAATTTACAGAGCTATAAAGTTATTTGGAAATCCTAATATTTTCTACCAAAATGTTCTGTTGGTGATGGATGAGCTAAATTAAAAAGCCCCTGCTCTTTAGAGTTAAATACATTAATTGGCAAGTAGGCTGCAGGGATTTCCAGATCCGTGCTGGCTATGTTAACTCCTTAAAGGAGTAGAGGACATGATTTGTATTTTAGAGTGGGAATTCTCTTCATGAGAGAGGTCTCTTTTTGCCTACCACCCTGGTAATGTTTCTTCAAGGCTAAGATTGTCTTCATGTTCTGGTCCACAGATCCAGATACATGCTTGAAGTGCCATTTTTGCTCTGCTACATCAGTGGTTTCGGAGACCATGATGTTGATAACAAAACTGTATTTGTGTGTGACTGTGTGTGTGTGTGTGTGAGAGAGAGAGAAAGAGAAACAGATTGTGTTTTCTGAAACCTTACTGATTACTTTAAAAATGTACACATGTGTTAGATCACTGGTTGCCAAACTACTGCCCACAGGCTAAATCTGGTTTGCCACCTGTTTTTGTATGGCCAGAGCTAAGAATAATTTTTACATTTTAAAACTTGAAAAAAATTTAAAAAGTAGACTGTTTTATGACTCATGAAAATTATGTAAAACTCAAATTCAGTGTCTATGAATATAGTTTTCTCAAAACACAGCCAGGCCCATTCATTTATGTATGGTCTCTGGCTTCTTTCATCCGCCTCCCCCCCCCCCCCCCCCCCGCGCCCCATGGTGGAGTTGAATACATGTGGCAGAAACCATATGGCCCACAGCCTAAAAAGTTTACATCTGGCCCCTCACAGAAGGAGTCTTCCAGCCTCTGGGTCAGACTACTAGAGGTGTAGTTTATAAAATGAATCCTAGGGGCGCCTGGGTGGCTCAGTCGGTTGAGCATCCGACTTCGGCTCAGGTCATGATCTCACGGTCCGTGAGTTCGAGCCCCGCGTCGGGCTCTGTGCTGACAGCTCAAAGCCTGGAGCCTGTTTCACATTCTGTGTACTCCCCCTCTCTCTCTGATCCTCCCCTGTTCATGCTCTGTCTCTGTCTCAAAAATAAATAAATGTTAAGAAAAAAAAAAATGAATCCTAAACCTCTGTGTGTGTGTGTGTGTGAACTCACTACCAAATTTATGGGAACATAAGTAATTTAGGGAGCAAACAGCTTCAAAACACAACCCTTCATTTTTGAAAGGTGAGCAGGAAATTATAAATAGGAACGCTGGTTTCCTTCTTTGGTGGTGATGTTGACAATTCAAAGAAGTAATACCATATTACTAATGTAAATAATTTTGTGCTTCGCATACACGCGGTATGCTCAGAACATTCTCTTTGCCCCCAAAATAAGGATAAAAGTAAAGATTGTTTTCTTTTACTGTCAAATTAAAAACATAAACCAAGCCGTGTTCCCGGATCATTCTGTTTGTATTAACAATTAAGGATCGTACACGGAAGCACAGTAATACCAGAAAATACGGCCACCTTATAGAACTCGTTTGGAAAAATGTCATTCTTTCCTAAGAAATACTGTGCTTAATTAATTCTTGCTCCTAGGAAGTCAACTTGGGGCACTCATTATGGCCTTAATTGGTGGTATAAATTCTGAGACCCCGGAGGGAAACACATTGCATGGTTACTGGTCTCTGGCCCTTTGGGTGAGCATGCGCTGGGTCCAGACCCATCTCGGAGAGTGACAGCTTCTGGTTTTGATGGCTTCGGGTCTGGCCACACTGATAATAGGTTGAAAGGCCAATGTGCAATAAGAAAAGAAATGCAATGACTTGTCCCGGTGTTTTGCATTAAACAGTGTGAGACAACCTTCTGACTTGGAAAAATGTGTTTCTTTGAACTCCGGTTTTTCGTATTAAATTATATTCATTATACGGCCCATCTGGAATCTCCTGCCAGGCCAGAAATCATCTTACAGACATTAGCAAAAGGAAGTTAAATGTAATTTTTTTTAATTGTATACTTTTCATTTCCATTTATTTTTTTCCCTTTTATTGGAGAAACCAGATGGAAAGGAAGGCAGGAACCTCTCCCTCGCTCCGTTTCCCTTCGGGAACAGAGACAGAACATTCCTGGCCGTGCTCCTCTCACACAGTGACTTGAGGTGACGACGGGGCTGTCTAGATTCCGGGGATAATTGCTGGAAAGGTCAGGAGTTCAAGTCGAAGCACACAGCCGATCGGGGTGGTGGGGTTTGGAGAGTAAGCACGGTATGGCGGCTAACTTTGGGCTTTCACCGACATGGGTTGTCACCAATTATATTTGACAGTGAGGAAGCAAAACTCACAAACATCACGTGTGATGCCGTCCATTTTTGTGGACTGGTATTGACTTGGTTGTTTTGCTCGGAAGTGTTTGCCGGATTTTGACTCCGTGTGAAAGGGACCCATATTTGGGAGTCTTCTGGCTGTCGCAAGCCCTTTGCTTCTTACCGAACCAGACACGTCCCACAAAACGGACAGACCCGAGGCTCATACGGGGGGCGTCGGAATGTGTGTTTCCTTGTTCAGATAGGTGGAAATCTCAAGTGTCAGCGCTAGAAGGTAGAGAGATAATTTCAAACATGTGAAATGGAGCCTCAGGGATGGGTCAGTAGTTTGCCCCCAACATCCCAGAGCCAGATAAAGGCAGAGCATAAACTGGCCCACAACTCTTTGGACTTGCACTTCTGGCTTTTCTCTTTGGCCGTCCCCCGTGCTGGCAGAGGATCTTTGGCAAATGGAGTCATTTCCCCCATGCAACCCTCCACCCATCTATAGGAGCGAATATTTTCGGAAAGCTGGGTTAAGTACCGGATTTGGTGCTAAGGAGACACAAGCTTAAGAGTTTAGGACACGCCTCCAGCTTAATAAGCTACATCAGAACAATTCTAGTCTTTATCTGTGTATTCCTGACCACTCATCTGGAGATTCACCCAAGTGAATTCCGAGTTGCCATCTTTTGAAGGAATATTTTATTTTATTTTATTTTATTTTTATAATGTCCATTTATTTTTGTTGGGGGGGGCACACGAGCAGGGGAGGGACAGAGAGACAGGGAAACACAGAATCTGAAGCAGGCTCCAGGCTCTGAGCTGTCAGCATGCCCCAGACATGGGGCTCAAACTCACAAACCACGAGATCATGACCTGAGCCGAAGTCAGATGCTTCACTGACTGAGCCACCCAGGCGCCCCTTGGAGGAATATTTTAAATTCAGATAAGGGCGAGGTACTTTTTGGCAACATGCTGACATATCTATAGAACCTGTGGTCATTTCTTGATGATGGTCTTTGGAGGTCCAAAGGGAGGAGAAGGACTCGGGCTCACTTTGAGTTTCTAGTATTGAATCCCTTGTATCCTGTGTATGATTTCATTGTAGTCAGGCTCCCATCACAGATTAGCAGTTTTATTATCTAAATATATTTTCATCGCTCTGGATATTTTCTGTAGGACGACGTCCTCAAGCCTACATAGAGATGACCTCATCTAATTGATGTTGCTTTTTACCACACACTTGAGATGTGGAGGGCAGAGGGGGGGAGGAATGCTGGGTGATCCCCCTTGTCACTCACACACAATGGGTGTCTTTGTGCCTGGATGCTGGTGTGAAATCTGCTGTCACTGATTGTCTCATGTAAGAGCTCCTTTAAGGAAGCTGGCTCTGTCCTACCCTCGTTCACGTTTGACACGGTAACAGACACACGTTACAAACCTGGAGTTTGTAGGTTTTCTCTTCCTTAGCAGTGTGTTAAAAGGTACTTCCACTAAATGGGTTACTTTGGCTTTAAATAATAGACCCCATCGCTTCTCTGTTCCTCAGCGTGTGAGGCTGTCTCACATACCACTCTCCACTTTCAACAAAGCAGATAAGGTATCAACACAATTAAAAGTGAAAAATAATCTGTCTGCTTTGCCGGTAGTGAATGCTTACAGAACACACACTGATACAATAGATTTTAAATAATTTATGTCCGGCACTTTTTTTTTTTTTTTCTCTTCAATCTGTAAATGAGGACACCTAATGCGGAATGGCCGGCATGATACTCTATCCTTCCCCCATTAAGATAACAAGATGAGGGGGCAATGATTCAGATCGGCGTATTTGGGGAGCACAGCGCGGATAAAAATTAAAAATTCAAAGAGATGATGCTCTGAAATGCTTTGGGTGAGCAAGCTCATAAAAGCCATTAGGAAACCCAAAATTATAAATTAATCCAGACTCTCCTTCTGAGGGGCTCCTGAAAGCACTTTCCGTTTTCTTGGCAGGATCAAAACATTACTTTTGTGTCGCTGCCTGGTGTTTTTACAAGGTCTGTTCTAATGCCCGCTAAGGTGTAGTGTTCAGTCCTAATGTGTCTCTTGCAGCTGTCGTTGGTCTGAACCAAGCAAACGTCGGGTGATGTTAAAAACAAATAGGAATTAATATATGATACATTAGGTCCCCCTCCCCCATAGATACATGAACTCTCAAATTACCAGGATCATGCGATTCAGGACCGCTTTTCCATCCCCGAAGGGGTGTTTCGTCCAATTCTGAAGGATTTATCCAGCTGCTATCACTCCCGTTGGCAGTAAAGGGAATTGCCCCCACAAATCCCCGAAGTCTAGGGACAGTGCTGTCCCACAGAAACAAAATTGCTAAACTGTTTACAAAAAGTCATTCAGTCCTTTGGTGGTTAAATATAGCTTGATCATGATTTATGGGGGCCCAGCTCTTTTTCCTACACCTGCCTGTGGACATCTCCTAATTATTCATTTGAGAAAACTCTGGATAAAAATATCAATCTTGAAAACACGTGTGTTCCAAGGAAGAAGGCCAACCATGTCCAAGGAAATTCTTAGTCCTGTTTGATCTAAGGAAAACCATTCCCAAATTCCACAGACAGGCCGGTGCTTAAGAGAGGCAAGTTCTTTTAGATGGGTTCAGAATAAGCACACCCTCCCAAGGTATCTTTCATGTCCTTTTGAAGAAAATGAGGAGGGTAAATGAAATCCCAGGGAATGAGCATCTGAAGAGAAGAGAAATAGGGTGAGGCACCCCCAAAACTCCCACATGAGCCTTCCAGGCCTGGGGGGAGCAGATCTGATGGCCCGTCTTCTAGAGTAGGGTGTAGTGTAATGTCAGGGACTCCTGTCCGTTAGCAAACCCATCCTGAAGACAAATGGGAAGTAGCCCCTGAGGAGAGAAATACAATTTTGATACAGGAAATAGAAGAAGAACATAGAGCTTTTTGTTCAAGATGTATGTTTCTTCTGTCTAAAGCCAGCAATTTTGGAAAATGAAGCTAAGAGTTTAAAAATAAGGGCTCTGTTAGGGAAAATAAAACCGGTCCCCCTACATCCATTAGGCTGCCTTTAATTGAAAACTGGAGAACAATCTGACTAATTGGCAGGTACCTCTTTTATTACTGGGCCTATTTTCCCCCTTCTCTCCAGTGTAATCAAAAGACTGCTCCTCTCTTTATCAACCAAAGTCAGGTGTGAAAGGGAAAAGCAGACAAGTAACACTTAAAAATTGATTGTGTGTGTTCTTCCAAATTTTCTCGTATAAAATAGGTACAGAAGTTAAGGTCCTCAAAACAGCAGAAGCTCCAGGAGTGTATTTTTATATAGCAGAATGCTGAGGTAGAAGCTGTAATGTGCTTAATTGCAGGCAAGTTCATGTTGTTTAAAAGAACTTTACCTTTTACATTGGGGACCTATTTCATTTCAAATCCGGGCACTGTGCTGACATTATATAGCAACTTTAATTTTAAAGATCAAGAAAGAGGAGCTGTGGGTGAAATTTGAGCCTGTTTCTTGCTAATTTGGCGTAAGAAAGAAAGGAGGTTGGCATAAATCATGAAGTTAGTATTGCTGTCTGAATTACGATGTTGGAGTTTCAGTATTGCAAGTACAGCTTCCTTTTGCCTTTTCCTTGAATCTGTTTTGCTGGTGGTTGTATTTACTAAAGGTAGCTTTCTCCACTGATCTTTTTTGTCCCCTTCTACGTGGAACTGAACTGCCGTGTGATCTCTAAAAAGCAAAATAACTTGCAACATGTTACTTTTTAATTGTCAAAGTCAGACATGCTCCATCACAAAGGTGATTAAGATGCTACCCTCCCGGTTCTCCTACTTTGAGGGAAGAAAGAGACACAAAGATGGATGGTTACAGTGTTTTAACAGTGAACGTTACAACAGAGGCTACTGATACGGTGGTATGGGATTCACAGGTACCTGGCCCTGTCTTGGAGCAGGAGCAGGCCTAAACTCAAGGACAAGGCAGGGAAAGGACTTTCCAGGCATAAGGAACAGCATGTGTAAAGGCCTGGAGGCAAAGGAGAACACTGTAGTCTAGAGAGCCTGGCTAAGTACGAATGCACAACGGACCCATGGGACTTTGAGGGACCAGCAGGCTCTAAACCATTTCGCTGATGATCTAAACCATTGTTTAGACACGGCAGGTTTGGGACGATACGCCATATCAGGTCTTATCCTCGAGTCGCCATGACTTTTCCATACAAGGACAGAATCCGTTTTGAGAGCTGGAACTTAAGCAGTATTTTCTCAATAAACTGTTAGTAAGCTTTTTGCACTGTCTGAGCAGGGTCTGTGGTGAGGAGAAGCAGAAGGGTTACATCCGATAAATGCCCACTATTTTACAGTCGTCAGGCTCTTGAAGACTTCAATGTAAATGCCTGACCGGCTTCCCTCTGCTCCCACATCCTCTGCGATTCCGTCCTTTTCACTTTGGATTCGGGACGTCACCACCTATAAAATAAGCAAGAAAGATTCCAGTGAGAAGATCCCAGAATGACCCTGGAAATTAAATTTACTTGGCAGAAGTGCCAACAAATTGTGGACAAGTATTTTTTTTCTTTTCTATTTTAGGTCCTCCTTAGCATCATGAAATAATATAAGTGGTTCATGATTATTGGTTTCTGTGAAAGGCTTTTGAATTATGTGATAGAGTTGCCATGGTGATGTCCGGTGTCGTCAACCCACGTGTTAGGACAGAGCTAAGACCCAGCTTTGTTGATGGTAAAATGTTGCGTGCCAAACTTTTTTTTTTTTTTAATTTTTTTTTTCAACGTTTATTTATTTTTGGGACAGAGAGAGACAGAGCATGAACGGATGAACGGGGGAGGGGCAGAGAGAGAGGGAGGCACAGAATCGGAAACAGGCTCCAGGCTCTGAGCCATCAGCCCAGAGCCTGACGCGGGGCTCGAACTCACGGACCGCGAGATCGTGACCTTGCTGAAGTCGGACGCTTAACCGACTGCGCCACCCAGGCACCCCTAGCATGCCAGACTTTTAAAAGACATTTAAAAATTTATGCTCCTCTACAAAGAGTTTAAGCGTATTTGAGCATGCTTTGGCTCTGTCTCCTTCTGCTTGCTTCCCCCCACCCTCACCCCTGCCTTTCAGTACGGATGAGGATCTTGAATTTGGGTCCAGATAAGATTTAGTAATTAATGTGCAAAGCACCTGGGGTCTGCTAACTCCTGGGCTATAGCTGAGGAGCTATTTTGGGGCATTTTCTCAGTTAAATATTTGAGAATTAGAAAACTTAAAATGTGTTGGCTTCTTGCCCAGTTATATTTAGAGTAATCCTGATAATAAATCGGTAACTATGGGTTTCACCATGGAAGGGCACAAAATAACTGACCCGAGTAATCTAGAAAACAGATGTCTTTAGTTGGTTTAAAGTGAATTCTCAGGACCAGATTTAAAGAAAGCTATGTGGAGCTCGGTGAAATCATCCATTGCAGACGTTTTTTTTTTTTTTTTTTTCCTGTCTGAGGGTTTTTCTCCCTACCGTATCTCAACTCAAATTCTTGAGAAGAGCGGAAGTGGTCCCCAGGATACAGTCTTGATAAAAGTACCCAAGGAGATCCTGGGAGAAGCGTGACTGTGGTAGACTTGTAGAATTCGGTCTCATCCACAGTCTTGAAACCAACCTTAAGGTCAGCCACAGGAGAAGAGAGATTACCCAAGGCTTCCATGGGTAATCTCGGGTGGTAATCTTCCACGTCCTCATGAAGGAAAAACACGGGGAGCCTTTGCTACAGAGGGGATTCAAGAGCCAGGACCGGCTACGTAATTTGCAGGACCCAACACAAAATGAACATGCTGGCCTCTCGTTCAAAAGTTATTGAGAATTTCAAGACCGTGACAGAGCAGCAAACGGAGCGCGAGGCCTTTCCAAGTACCAGGCTCTGTGTGCGCCCAGGTCACGTGCCTGCGAAGCTGGCCCTGCCCACATCAGATCCCTCTACTTTTTGAAAACGGCCAGTTTAACTAGTAGTGCGTACCTGCCTTATGAAGTTCTCTCCCCCCAAATTTTGTTTTGAGATCATTGGTGCCAAAACCTGGTGGATTAGAATGGCGTTAGAATAATCAGACCCGTGGGATAGCTGGTCACTTAAAAAAGTTATTTTATCCAAGGTCATGTTTTAGAGATCTAAAAACACACATTTTCACCTAAATTAAAAGACGTTTTATCCATCTGATTAATCTCTCCTTACTGTTGGTTTCCAGTTTATATTACCTGGTAGCATTTCTTCCCTGGATCATGTTCCTCTAAAATAAAGGACACTGTGAACTGAATGCATTGGCTCGGTGCCCTTCCTGGGACATTGAAAACTTGGGAAATTTAGACCTTGATTGCGATGTCGTGAGTTCAGGTTCTTAGTTAAGAACACGGGCTGCCTATTCATTGGTATTCCTTCCCAGGGAGTTTTAATTAATTGGGGATTAAAAGGATTGAGAGCATTGGCCTGTGGGTCTCACAGGGGTTGAGCTCTCAGGGGCGCACCTGACAGTCCAGGAAAATGCCATCATCACACTCTTCCGGGATGACTGGTTCCCACAGAGATGTTGTTTTTGCCAAATCTGTAGTCCTTGCCTCTTTAGTACCAACCTTCTAGACCTGTCCCAAAATAAAGGCTTGCCTTGCTAACCCAGGGAAGAGTAAATGTGCCAAGGAAGCTTCTGGTCCAAGGGACTTGAAAGGAGACAGGCCTAAGCTATATGGTCACATTCTGAGCACAAGGACAGGAGACACTGTGCCAGTGAGCTGGCACGAGGCACTCGAATGATGGGCCTTCTAGAAGCCATGGCTGTTAAACATCAGAGCACTCAGCCTTCACTATTGTCATTCATTCATCTTTACTGAATTCCCAACAGTAGAACCTTATCCTGTTGGAAATTTTTTTTTTTTTTTAAAACAAACAAACAAAAAATAACTCTAAGCCTCTACCCCTTGGGACAACTCAGCTTTCTTGTTTGGAGTCTGAATCTTAACGTTGTTTTCCTCTTTGCGGTGCCGAGTGCGGCCCCCTCCCTAACTCACTGTGTTCTCTGAGTTACATTCATGCCCACCCTTCCCTGCTCAGGAGGAAACTCTGTTTGTCATCAAAATAGTAGGCTGTTTTTCTACTTTCTCCCTCCCTCTCACCCATTGTCTTTCAGTGGGGTGAAAAGGTCTTCACTTTTCTCTTTCTCCCCCACAAATCTTGCTATTAATAACTCTTCAGACGTTGTCACGCATGGACTTCCACTCGCTCCGGAGGGTGTTTTTTGTTTGTTTAAGGCAACGTGTTTCCTGGTCTGAAAACCGTGTTTCCCAAAGTAGCTGTGATGGGATTATTCCATACTCACCTCCCACTGGCCGAATCTGCTTCTGGCTGGAAATGGGAATCTCAGCTCTGTGCTGGCCCCAGGCTACACCTCCTCGGGTCCCTGCCTTGCTGGCCGGGGAGGATGACAGCCTGGGTCAGCCACCTGGTTGCTTTTTGATTGAAATGGGGTTGAAATATTTTCCCTTCAGTGACCAACCGGAGAGGACTAAGTAACACTCCTCACGGTCTCTCACTTCTTTCTCTCTGGAAGGAGAAATTACCCTGTTGAACTTTGCATGGGATAGAAATTAACTCTGCGAAAGCCCAGTGCAAACAGATGCGCTTCCCATATTACTTTTGGGGTGGATTTCTCCTGATCCACTGCTTCTCATGACTAATGTAGTGCCAAGTTGCCCAGTTTTTTTAAATAAACAAGTTTTTACTCTGCACCTTGCTTCAATCACAACGCGTTCCGCGCACGTTAAACCTGATGTAAATGGCTCTGAGGCTAAAAAGCTACTTCCCTTCACAACACCGCGGTATGAATTCTCACAAGTAGCTTTATGTTAAACGTGGGCCAGATTGCCCTGCTGTTCAGAAGTCAAGGATTCTTTGGGCTACATCCTTGACCGGACCTGAGGGCAGATTTAGGGTTTTATGTATTTGTATTCATGCCCAGAACTCACTATCTACTTTAGTATGGTTAAATTAATAGTGTAGTTAGATTAGTATGGTTAAAATAGCTCGGTTAAATTAAATTAATTCATTGAGTCGCAGCTTCCTGAACAATCTTGGCAGAATAGGGTTCTGACCCTAGCCTCCTCCTGCACAGAAGAACGAGTGCCTCCTCGGTAAATGCCTGGCATGGCTGTCAAGATCCTGCCCAGTCCAAACCAACCTCTTTCAGCTGTGCCTTATACACACACACACGCGCACACACACACACACACACACACACACCCATCATTTACGTCTCTGCCAGCCTGGCCCACTGGCCCTTCCCTGTATTTCCTCACCTGTGATTGCTCTAGCTGACCCAGAATGTTCCTTGGGGGAAAGCTCACCGTTTGAATCCTAGAGCGAGAATCCAGGGCTGACCCCCTTCTAACTCCTTTGCATTCCTATGGCTTCACCTCAGTAAATATGTTAAGTGTGCCTGCTCTCTGCCAGGCACTGTCCCGGGCACTTTTTCACTTTCTGCTTCTGTTAGACATTCTTATCACGCTGTGTGGTGGCGTGTGCCTTGGAGTGTTCACTTGATTTCATGTTCTTGATGAGTCGAGAAAGGGCAACAGCCCTGCCTTCCATATCCTTGTATGCCCCAGGAGAGCCTACCACATCCACTCCAGTTAACTGGCATTGGATGAATGAATCCGCAGAGGAATGAGTATATATAGAGGTGGCCTTTGGAAGCATGAGGATATCCACCCACAATAGCCTGTGTTGTTCAGAGGTTCAGAACCGTGTTCTGTCCTATTTGGGAATCTTTATTTTCAATACCAAATGTATATTGGAAACTGTCCAGAAGAGAGCTTTGGAAAGAAGAGGTCTCATCACTAACAAAAGCTACCATTCACTGGGCACTTGCTATGTGCTGGGCATTGGGTTAACACTTTGTATGTGTTCCCTAATTGGGTATACTCCGTAATGCCATGAAGCATAGGTGTTTTCATTATCCCCACCTTACAAATGAGGAAACAGGCCTTAGCACAACTCACTTAATGTCACAAGGATGGTAAGCAGCAGAGTCAGAGTTAAAATCCACAGGTACTCAAGCTAAAGCCCAGTTAATTTTTTTTTAATTTAAAGCAAATTTTTTTTTTGAATTTTAGAATGTGTGTGCGAGCAGGAGAAAGGGCAGAGGAAGCGAGAGAATCTCAAGTGGACTCCAAGCTCAGCATGGAGTCTGACATGGGACTCAATCCCATAAACATGGGGTCATGACGGGAGCCAAACTCAAGAGTCAGATGCTCAACCCGCTGAGCCACCCAAACGTCCCTGGAGCCCAATTCGTAATCACTAGGCTAGCATCTAAACCAAGAAAAATCACTCTTTCTGGGAGATGGTTGAGGGATCTCACGGTTTGTGGGTTCGAGCCCCGCGTCGGGCTCTGTGCTGACAGCTCAGAGCCTGGAGCCTGCTTCCGATTCTGTGTCTCCCTCTCTCTGCCCCTCCCCCTCTTGTGCTCTGTCTGTCTCTCAAAAATAAATGTTAAAAAAAAAAGGTTTTGAAAGCCAGAAGTTGAAACATGGTCCACGAAAGGAAAAAAAAAATTACAAGAATTAGAGCAATGATTTGAGAGTATTAGAGGAGAGAAGATGGTCCAACTTAATCTCCTATCAAAACATGAAGAAGGGAGTAAAATGAGCCACTTTTATCCATGGCCTTTATAGATTTGGGACCTACGACCAGTTTATCAAGGTAATTAGGAATTTTAGTATTTGGGTGTGGGAGAATGTTCTGGCTTAAAAGAGATGGTTTCCCTTTTGATTTAGGACTGTGTCTGTACTGTAGGTAACAGAGGATTAGGTAGAACACTGGTGCCTCATATCCCCAAGGGGAGACAGAAGTAATCTGAGTGGGCATTCTGTGATTATTCCTAAGACACTCTAATGCAACTGTGGCCTTCTCTACCATAGGAGTGGTTTTTTTTTTTCTTTTGGTTGGGTCCCAGTTCCTTGAGAGCAAGAATAGATGAGCGTGAGATAAGAAAGGTTGAAAACACTATGGTTAGAAAACACTTGACTCAGTTCGTGAGGCAGACCTGTCTTCTTGACTGAAGTAGCTAGAGTGTTAGGGATGCGTGGGTGGCTCAGTCACGTGGGCATTGGACTCTTGATTTCTGCTCAGGCCATGATCCACGGTTATGAGATGGAGCCCTGCATCGGGCTCTGTGCTGAGCGTGCAGCCTGCTTAAGATTCTCTCTCCCCCTGCCCCTTTGCCACTCGTGTGGGTGCACACACACACTCTCTGTCTCAAAAAAAAAAAAAAAATAGCTGTAGTGTTGTGTTACAAACAGTAGAAGTCATGATTAACCAACAGAAGTCATAAGAGAGATCGAGGTTAACCAGCAGAAGTTAGGATTAACAACAGAAATCATTACTAACCAACACGAATCATGGTTAACCAAGGGAAGCCTTGATGGCCTCACCTGATTACATCTCCAATTGGCGGATCTTCCGCTAACTTCTGAGCGATCTGGCTGTTCAACTACAGACAATATCATCCTCAAGGAATATACTAATATTGAAGAATATTTTATGGAAGTAAGGTATAATACATCCACGACTCTCACTCTATTTTTGCTTATAGCTGAGGACATCGTCATTCATTCGTTTGTTCATTTAACAGCCATTTATTAAGCTATCAATCATGTGCCAGGTCCTGTCCTAGTCCTGGGGACATTTGGCTAATAAGGCACCAATACGGTTTTATTCGGTATCGAAATACTGAAATACTTTCCTACCATTTGTAGAATAGCCATTGCCTTGAGTCTTTCCCTCACCCCACCCAAGTCCCCTGTCTTAGTTCTGGGGAAGAGACATTAAGTACTGACTTGAGGCCACGTTGGGGCCTACCAACCTGCCCACTCTAGTTCCAGGAAGCTGGCCCCCATGTTCCTGCCCTTCCTCTGTCAGGACATCCTAGATCTCAGCAAGGAAGATGTCACACTTGCTGGTGGTACTGGGACACCCAGTTGTAGAAATCTAGTATGCCCATTGGCTCCCTGAGGCTGTGACTGCTGGCCGTAGGCTGGCATTCCCCCGTGGCACCCATGTATCCTCTGAAGTCAACTGTACTATTGTCTGTTATTTTAAATACTGTAATTGAACAGGAATAACATAGAAGGGTAAGCAAGATACCAAGGTTACCTGGAAGAGGAAGCATTCCTATGTGCTTGGATCACTCGGGGAAGGCTTCCTGGATGAGGTGACCTAGCTCTTGAAGACTTGACAGCATTTTTGGGGGTTTACTGGGAAAAGGATGTTTCGGGAAAGTGAGAAAATTGTGATGCCAGTAACTCTAGACTAGTCCCCGCTAGATTACGGTTTTTGCCCACGCAGGTGGATGGCCTCTTCTTCCTTAGTCTTCCTTTTCCTTGGCCATTTTCTTTGCTTGCAGAAATTCCTTCATCTTCACTTTCAAGGCATCCCAATTTGTCACTCTCTGGTGCGATGGCACACTTGGGATCCCAGAAATGTACACCCTGAAAGGATCTGGGAAATAAGCCGCCCAGCCCCTCACTTAGAAGATGACAGAGCTTCGCCTCCTAGGGCTGTGAGTGGGTCAAGGCCACACAGTGATAATGAGGAGGCTGCAGTCCAGCACCTAGACCTCCTGTCCCGTGCCCTTCCTCTACTGCCTCCTACCTATCCCTACCCGCCCCAACCCCGGGCTGCTCCTCCAAATGGAACCAAATCCTTCCTTCCTTTCCTTTTTTTTTTTTTTTTCCCTTCTAAATTTATCTATTTATTTTGAGAGAGAGCTTGCACGCAGGGTGGGTAGGGGTGGGAAGGGCAGAGACAGAGGGAGAGCGAGAGAATCCCAAGCAGTCTCCACGCTGGCAGCCCAGAGCCCGACGTGGGGCTCTGGGGCTCGATCCCCAGAGACCATGAAATCATGAGCTGAACTGAAAACAGGCATGGGACGCTTAACTGACTGAACCACCCAGGTGCCCCTGAAATCCTTCCTTTTATATGCTCAACTTTTCAGTATTTTCTCCTCTAGGTATGTTTCTGCCCATCTACTGGCTTCAAGGACTATCACACTTTGAATTCAGTACTTCTAAACCCATTTTTACATGTGACAAGATTTGGGTTGCAGTTTTGTTTCTCCAAGTATGAGGCTTCCGATTTTAGGTTGGCACAGATTTGTGGCTTTAAGTCTCGCTGAATCACCGAATGAGAAACATTTTCTCTGAATTCCTCAGTGATAGTCTCAAGTCAGTGCTGATCTGTCTCAGGAAGTGATAAGGCCTGGAGCTTTAAGCCCCTAGCAGATCTCGTATCCAGGGAGAGCGAAATAACATCTGATTATTGTTTTGTTTGACTTTTGTGTTTTATTTGCCTTTTAATATTGACAAGCCAGTGCTGGCTTTCAAAGGAAGCCAGAGATTAAAGGTCTCCGTTTTAAGTAATGTTAGAATTTAGAGTCAGCCTAAGAAAAAACATTAAGCAGCTAAAATTTGGGTGGCACGGGGCACAGTGTCACACACATGCACACGCTAGGTCCTCAAAGCAGTCAACAAAACGAGGTTTAAATAATAATTCCCCACAACTACTGGGAGGAAAATTTGTAGAATGCAGGTATCACTCCGGCCTCAGGGGGGTTTTCTGTTTACCCAGTCCATGTATCAAAATACCTCCCAGCATCTATTTTAGTCAGCAAGTATTCCACCGTGGTGGAAATGATTTACTGAAAACTTAGACCTTCTCCTGATATCTAGCCAAAAATCTGATTTGGAAAACCGAGTCCTGTTTAGTTTCTGCCATCACTGTTACTGAACCACAATGGCTGGGCAAGTAGCGACAACATAAAGTTCTTCAGTTCTCTCTTCTTCTTTCATTTGAGCATCACGAGATTGTTTTGGTCCCCCTCTTGGTCACTCACTAAGCATCTGCTGAACTAAATACTTAGTTTTTAATAAATGGAGGAGGTCACCTTTGGCCACTTGCTTCACACATGCAGGAAAGACCAGATCTTCCATCGGGTCAGTGTTTCTTGGCAGGGGAGCAAGGAAGTTTCTGTAAATTGAGTTTGTACATCTGGCAGCCAAAAGTGTCCTGTAGGTATATTTTTTGCATAAAAAGATATGTTTGAGGTGACCGCTCTGCACAGATGCTATTAAAGGTTCAGAGTATTTGTAACCTGTTATTTTAGATTTGGGGCATATTTGTAGCTCCAGAGGTATAAAAATAAACTGCGTTTTCTTGGAAGATGTGTGTGTCTGGGATGTGACTGGAGTTGCAACCTTAAGCAAGATTTCCAGGCGTTTACAGTTGAACCATGCCAGTAAAAATATGTTTATTGAGACATTAAAATCCTAGGGTACCCACGTAAATATCCTAAACAACATGTGTTACACGAGCTTTCGTTGTTAATGTGCTTCAGCTTTAAATGTTTTTAGTTCTGGTTCCTGGAGTGTGAATGTGTTACAGGGAAAGTTGAACTCAGTGAGTCTTCTGTGCCATTAGCACATTTGGTGACGTGTCTCTTAGATCCAAGAGAATTGTTTCTGATGTGGGTAAAAGTCACATCACAGTTGTGAAGGCAAACCTCCCTGTTCGCAATACTCTTAGCAACATAGAGGTTTTTGTTGGGCGATCAGGAGAGAGAAAAGACAGCAGGTGTGTGCCCTTCACTCCCCGTTCATTCGTCTGCGTAGCAAGCATCCCTCGACTATCCATCGTCTACAAAACTGTGCGGTAAAAATGGTGAGGACAAAGAGGAAAAGGCGGTCACCATGGGCTCATGAGCCTACCGTCTGCTTTACTTCATCAGTATTTCACAGAAATCAGGATAAATTGCTTCTTTTGCCAAAATAGAATTTTCAGAAAGTTGAAAAGTAATAACTCTGTCAAATATTCAGTAAGCACGCATTTGAAGATTTATCGAACCCAGTCATGAGAGAAATGGTAGGATAACAAAACTGGTTCAAAGGGGGATTTGAGCAAAATGTCTAGGTAGGCAGGTTGATTGATTGATAGAGTGAAAAGAAAAGAGAATGCTGGAGTAAGACTTCAAAGTTAGGTACAATACTGGTTAATGTCCTCCAAGGCGATAAAACAGTACTCTTTGGTTCTATTTCAGCCAGACAGAAATCTTTACACCTATCCTTAACAAACATATTTGTAATTTATCTGTCTTCTACAGTCGTTACAGAGTCTGTGACCAATCGATAGTAAATAGTAAGTCAAACAAAGTTACATTTCCCAAGAGTGTTAGATGACTCTTAGGTAAGCTTGTCAAAAAGTCCACGTTGCAGGACAGTGCTGCCCGAGAGAACTTTCTGCCAGGATGAAAATCTTCCATATAAGTGCTGTCCACTAGCTATATGTAGCTATTGAGCATTTGAAATGTGGCTCCTGCAACTGAGGAATCGAATTTTAAATTTTATTTCATTTTTATTAATTTTGATTTAAATAGCTCCCTGTGATTAGTGGCTACCATGTTGGACAGCACAGCTCTCCTGTGCCATTAAATGGGCAGTCATTTTTATGCCTTGCTTCCAGTCTTGGATCATATTTGTCTAAACACTGTGTAAATTACATCATATTTGAAATATTGTAATGAGCTAAATATGTGGGGAAAAAATTGGAAGAGACTTTTTTTTTGAAAAGACCAAATTCTTCCATGAATCTTATTTCTTTTGCAAATGCGATGCCTTGTATATTGTGTTTCTTGATGGTAGGCTCACCTGAAATCATCTGGCCAGCAAGGGGGCCACTTATGAATTAAGCCTGTTTGGAGGGAACCCAGGTCTTGCGTTTTGTTTTTCAAGCGACTCAAGTTGGTACTAATTTCCCTTTAGCAAGACGCTAACCGTCATGTCTAGTTTTGATTAAAAAGGGGCTTTCTGATTGGAAACAAAGGGAGAGCTATTAATATGTCACAAGGATTTGAAGGCTTAAATAAGTTAACTTTTCTGCTGCCCTCCCTTCGTTACTCAGACCAAGCAATCAATGCATGGATAAGGCTGGCTTTGATCTCTCCCGAAACTTACCAGTTCTTTTTCTTACTCATCTTCTCCCTCGCTTGCAGGGGTTTTTCCGCAGAAGTATTCAGAAGAACATGATTTACACTTGTCACCGAGATAAGAACTGTGTTATTAATAAAGTCACCAGGAATCGATGCCAGTACTGCCGACTCCAGAAGTGCTTTGAAGTGGGAATGTCCAAAGAATGTAAGTGGAGTCTCAAAAACTTTTCTTTTTCCTTCTTTGGCTTACCTATATACAGGACTTGCTCAGCTTCCAGAATCAAGTTGTGGAGGGCATGGCATGCGGAATTCCCATATGACACCAAGGATAGATTGCCAAGGCTAGGTGTAAACAGAGGTGAGCTGAAAACAGAATAACCGTGGGGATTTTCAGATCAAGCCTGAGTGGCAGCTGGGGACAGGGCTGGAGCTGTGTGCTGCGGATGGCAGGTGTGTGTTTCAGAGCGGTCCCAACTCACTGTGTGTTGTCGTAGAGCCACCAGTGACTAGCACATCGCATTGCCACTTAGAGACGCCATTTCCCCGTCCTGACCGTGGGAACAGAGTTGTGCCCGTGTCCCTGAGAACAAAAGGAGACAAGAGGCATGAATATTAACAGTAGTAATAATTAGCCCTTTCTCAGAGGGAAGGGAGTGTAAACCTTTTGTTGTGGAAGAAATATTTAGAAACTTGGTGCGTTGGCATGTTTCCAAATTCGATTTAGCTTTTTTTTTGTCCCAGCCACCCTCCTCCGCCAAAGAATTCTGCGGGGTTTTTTTTTTTTTTTTTTTTAATGCGAAAGAGAACATTTTAATGAATTAAAAATGAGTGGTCCAAAAACATCTGATAATGGGGACTTGAAATGTACATCACTTAATACAGACAGCGTATATATACACCTCCAACATTTTCATCCTTACGTTTCTCTCTTTGGTGCTGTCACGTGAAGGGAACAAGGAAGCGACAACGGGCAAATGGCTTGGCTCAGGCAGGCCTAAGGATGGCACAGGGTTGTGTAGAAGGTGAAGCACTGAATGTGATGGCTGTTACTTTATTCATCCTGTTACTCGGGGATTTGGTGAAGGCGAAGTGTGAGTGAAGCACTGGGACAAAAAGCCAGGAACCTCAGCCATGATCTTGCAGCCTGGTTCGAAGGCTTATGTTCTAGATCCAGGGCTCTCGGACTTTGGAACTGGGAAATGTGGCCATTGGGTGGTGGGGAGACTGAGGACGGAAAGCCCCCAGGGCCAAGCAGCGCTGCTCAGCTGGCCGACTGGCTTTTTGCCTGGAACTGCTTCTAGGGAATGTTGCTTGGCTGCCCAGTAGCCATTCTGTCCCTTCACCTCTCTTAAATGTGCCTAGGGTTTAGCATGCTTTTCCGTTTCTTGGGTTTCCGTACTTGAGGAAAAACAGCAGGACGGGGAGCAATTCCGTTGACTCAAGCCAAGCATCCTATTCTGTGTCCCAGCCACCCGTCATATTCCATGTCACTGGTTCATGGTGGGAATCTGTGATGTAGGCCAGTCCAACGAGAATGAATTCAAAACTCATGCTCAGCCTCCACAAAAAATAAAAAGATAAATTAGACTTTATCAAAATAAAAAAGATGTCAGCTCTCCCACAGATACTATGGAATCAATGGAAAGACAAGTCACGTACTAGAAGAAATTACTTACAAATTGCACACCTGATTGAGGACTTGTATCTAAAATATACAAACCTCTTGGGGTGTCTGGGTAGCTCAGTCAGTTAAGCGGCTGACTTCAGCTCGGGTCATGATCTCGAGGTTCGCATGTTCGAGCCCCACGTCAGGCTCTGTGCTGACAGCTCGGAGCCTGGAGCCTGCTTCGGATTCTGTGTCTCCCCCTCTCTCTGCCCCTCCCCCGCTCACGCTCTTGTCTCTGTCTCAAAAATAACTATTTTTTAAAATATTAAAAAAATAAAACAAAATATACAAACCTCTGAAAACTCAGTAATAAGAAAGCAACACAATTAAAAAAAAACAAACTAGTGCCTTCAAAAATGCCAACATTATGAAAGGCAAAGACAGACTGAAAAACTGTTCCAGATTAAAAGAGACATGCCAGCTACATGCAATGCATAATCCAGATCGGATTCTTGGTCAGAGGGAAATAGTTCTAAAGGACATTATTGGGACAGTGAGTGAAATTTGAATACGGATTATAGATTATAGCGCTGTAATATACTGTTCTATATTATTACTTATGAAGAATTGTGAATCTAGACGAAGGGGGTACAGGAGGTCTTTGTACTATTCTTGCAACTTTGGAGCAAACTTGAAATTTTACCAAAATAAAATTACCCAAATAGGACAAAAGACTCCAGCTTAAAATATTAAGACAGAAGTGCCCTCCTTTCCGACGTATGTGGACAAGGAAGCAGGTAGCCACAAGTGCCCCTCGTAGCTGTCCTCCAACTCGAGGACAAAGAAGGCACTGTGGATAGAAGAGTGGAAAGACAGACAGAAACTGGGCCCTGAAGAGCTGGACTGATCGCTAAACCAACTGCCTCCAGCAAGTTTTGTTATATTTGCCAAGAGGTGCCGTTAAGGCAGTTGAGGTTGGCGTCTTTGTCATATTTTAGGGTCCTGATGAGCAAGAATGGACTGGGTCATCGGATAGGGTAGCGTCCTCCCATACCTCCTGGGAAGGTCTTTTTCCCCTGGAAACTTCTATCTGTGGATGATGGGTCAGTTGACCACATTTCAGCCAGTTCTCTTTGCTCCCTCCAAACTTTAGAGCTATTGAATTACTTAAAATCAATGAATATGGAGATATAGAGCTAATACTAACTTAGCTCGGGCCCCAGACCCTACCGCTGAAAAGCACAACGTTGCCCTGTAATAGCCAGATTTTTTTATATGTGTAAGTGAGACTCGCAGAATGATCCCCTGACACTCCATTTTTGGTCTCACATTCTGTAGACATGGATGTCAGTCACGCTGCAGTTCTGTGGGAGAATTTTAGTCTAGGCTGAAATTATAAATGAGTAAGCCAGATGTGGACTCAGGGTAAATCAGTACTTTTGCATTTATTTTGTGTGGGCTGGAGACCCATTTCCTGCTTACATTACTTAAAACCCATATCCTGCTGCTCTGTAAAAACTGGCAGCTCGGTTGCCAATTAAAAAAAAAAATAATGTTTACACCCACAGGAAAACTCTAGTTTCAACCCTCAAGGAACTTATCACCTTAATTAGATTTAAAAATATATAAATGAGAAGAAAATGGGATCATTATGCCCAAGTATACAAAAATAAATATATTTTCCTTCGAAGGAAATTGAAGGGGAAGGAATAAACGCTTGGAATAGAGAGACTTAGGGTCTAATAGAATATTTTTTAAGCTGAAACAGAAAGAAGCAGGAAAATATGAGAATCGGTAACCGGTTATACCAAGATATTCGCAACCGAAATGAACCCAAGAATAATAGAGACTCCTAGAATGTTAGAACTGAAAAGGGATCTTAGAGATTGATTTTCACTCACCTCTCTCATTTGACATACAAGCACACTGGGACCCAGAAAGGTGAAACGGTTTTCCCAGCAATCCCCAACTGGCTCAAGACAGAACGAAGACTACAGTTCAAGCCTTTCCTCTTCTGGCCGTGCTTTCTCTGTGGTACCAAGCTGCCTAAGATTTGCATTCAATTCTTGCCATAGGTCATGACGATTCATTAGTATGTGTCAGAACTCTTCGGGTGCAAGCGACAGAAAACTCAGCTCAAACTTGGCATAAGCTTAAAAAATCGGCACATGCAATTGGACAGTCCGGAGTAACACGACCGCATGCAAGGGCTCGAGGTCGTTTTGGGGGCGTGGCTCCTCGTTGTCTCCCATAGATGGTTTTGTTTGTTTGTTTGTTTTTGTTTTTTTACCCTGTTGGTTTGGTTTTCTGGAAGATTTTACATATGGCTACTCAAGATGGCCACCAACCTGACAGAGAGGTGCGGGTCCCCATCATTTCATGAGTGCCCAGGAACTGGTTCTCATTGGCCTAACTCGGATCACGTGCCCTTGTATAACTGTCTCACCTCGGGGGTGATGGAGGGGTAGACCGCCGTAACTGGCTAGGTCTCCGTCATGTGCCAATCTCAGGAGCCGGGCCTCGAGGTCTACCCCACCCAAACCACATGGGGCAGGAGTGTGGGAGGAAAGAATCCCTATGTAGCTAATCAGAAAGACCTGAGGCAAAAATTTACAATGTCCCCACCAAGGCCTATCCCGTCCCACGGTGCTGTTCCCGGTATGTTCTTATTCTTTGTGCTGTTGAAGGAAAGAAAGAAACCTGAAAATCCTATTACAGTAATAGCTAACATAGGCAAGGTGTTTTCTGTTCGCCGGGGACTTCTTAACCATTTTTAATACTTTGTCCCATTCAAGCCTAACAATAGCCGTATGAGAAAGATGAGTTACAATCCCATTCTTCCCCTTTTTTTTAGGCAGATGTGGAAACTTAGGTGCAGAGAGGTTAATTAATTTAGAGTAACGCATTTAGTAAGGGCCAGTGCTGGGATTTGGATCCCGATAGTAATATATACTACATTCCATAAAAAGCACCTCTGACTTCCCTTTTTGACTCGACTCTATTCCAAGTGGTTAATTAAACAATAATCACACTCCTTGTTGTGTATTAGAGACGTACCCCCTAGAAAGCCGTGTGCAAATTTAATTTTTATAGCCCAAATTTGGTTTTAAATGTATAAGGGGATTTACTAGTAAAAGAAATCCTTGGGTGTGGGGGATCAGGAAAGCAGGATTATTTCTTCGCTCTTCTGTTCTGTAAGTGCTGGTGGGTATACCTTATATTTGCCGAGGGCTTTGTAAAGCTAAGGGAGCCTTTCTGCAGAGAAATAGCTATTTGTCAAAGCATGAGATTCGAAAGCGGTAGCAGCAAGTGAAAAAAATCGATTTTCAGCAGCATTCTGGAAGTGGTACAAAAATTTATGAAGAACTTGGGGAGGAGGCAAAGGAAGCAAAATGTCTCAAAGTTGAGTGATGAGCTTCTGCTGGTGGGGTGGGAGGCTTGAAATGATGTCCACAAAGGAAAGTATGTGGCCCTAAAATAAGAAATAAAAAAGAATGAATGAAGACATAAAATGTGGGACCGTGAAAGAGATGTCCCGACAAGCTTATGATACAGATAAACCACTAATTGTCCATGATGGGGAAGGGGAAGATTTAAGACGATGCCACTGAGAGACCGTAGGAGTAGAGAAAGCCTGGCCATATGCATTTGGCCAGCTACAGGCATCCAAATGCATCGCTGAAATCCTTAAGCCAGGGGTCAGCAAACTCTCTGGCAAGGGTCAAATAGAAAATACTTTTGGCTTTGTGGGCCATGTGGTCTCTGTAGGAGCCCCAGAAAGTACATAAACAAAGATTGGTTGTGTTCCAATAAAACTTTATTTACAGGAACAGTAGACAACTGGGTTTGGCCCAAAGGCCATACTTTGCCTACTTCCGCTTTAGGTGGCTCACCCGGTGGTCCCATATGCCACTGTGGCTGCTCCATGAGCTCACGCTCAGCTCATCTCCCAGGGACAGTTTTTCCTCTCCTACCAACAGACACCCGCGGCCATGCGGCCGCCATCCTGGGCCATGCGGACCCGCGAGCCTCACGGCTCCATGTTTCTGTAGAGGCCGTGCCCTGGACTGGAGTTTTAGGAGCCAGCAGAAATGTCTTTTCTTCTGAGAAGACTCCCTGAGCCCTACCCCACATTCTACACAATTCATTCTGCCCCATATTTCTATAGAGCTTTGAACATGCCTCCGTGAACTGGCAACCTATTATAGTGTGATTCTTCGCACAGCATGGGCTCCCTAGCTTGATTATAACCTCCTAAAAGGCAAGGCAAGCATCATGTCTTCCTCACTTAGTAGCCCTGGAAGTTAGCATGATCGTTTGGTCAATGAAGTTAGATTAATGAAGTGATTAAGTGTGGTTTGCTTATCTATCTATCTATGTATTTATTTATTTAGATTGTAAGTAAGCTCTCTGCCAAATGTGGGGCTTGAACTCATGACTCTGAGATCATGAGTCACATGCTCCACCAACTGAGCCATCCAGGTGTCCCGAAATGTGGCTATTTTAATTTTTTTAATTTTTTAAAGTTTATTTATTTATTTTTGAGAGAGCACAAGCAGGGAAGGGACAAAAAGAGAGTGGAGACACAGAACCCAAAGCAGGCCCCATTCTCTGAGCTGTCAGCACAGAGCCCGACTCAGGGCCAGAACCCACGAACCGTGAGATCATGACCTGAGCTGAAATCAGACGTTCGACTGACTGAGCCACCCAGGTGTCCCCTAAATGTGGCTATTTTAAAAGACAACCAAATCTGACATCTCCCTAGCTTCACTTCCTGAAAAGTTGCCAGGCACAAAACAGTTCTGGGCATGCCTCTATTGAACTCTAAGGCACTCATTTCTCTGCTGCGGGCCCAGAACAAGTTATTCAGCTTCTCTCGGCTTGTGTTTTCTACCTGAGTAAGAGAGCCTTTAGTGTTGACTGACAGCCTGGGCATGATGTGAGAACCGATGCTTTTAATCCTGTTTAGACAACAGTGTTTCTACAATGAGCTTCCTCTTGTCAGTTCTCTCCCTGGAGGACATTAGATCTTCTTGTGGATTTGCTATGGAAAATGGTGGGCATCTTGTGTCACTGTGCATGGCAAAAGTCCAAAAGGGTGCAGAGGCTAACATGGGTAAGTGGTGGGATTTGGGGCTCACCTGGCCAGTCCTTGGCTGTCAGGTTGCTCACTGACAAAAAAGGGGGATCCAAGGATTAGCTAGACATTGGGGTCAGGAGGCCAATAGGAAAATGAAAGATAAAAAGCAGATCAGAAGCAAGACTCATGTGCCATGATAAAGGGGAAGTTGTGGGCTTTGGATGCCTCTGACATTTGCCCAGGTTTCCCTGGGTCTCTGGCCTTAGAGATGGGATGCCTTTGCCCCATGTGTGTAACAGAAAAACCACGGAGGTTACTGTGGCTGTCACCCCCATTCTGTTTCTTTTCTTTCTGAAAATCACTGGCCATTAATTTATAAAGGAACCTCTTCAAATTGCCTTTGAACTTATGTTTATGTGGGCCGTGCTTTTGAGTGGTGGGCAAAACATGCCTTTGATTTTGTTTGAGAATGTGGTTTAGTGTTAATTTCACGGCATTTTTTTCCTCTGACAGTTGCCTAAGTATATTTGTAGAATAAAGCGATTGAATAATCTCTGAATTTAGGAGTCCCTAAGTGCTCATTGACACCTTCTCATTTGGGGCATATTGAGCTTAAAAACAGCTTTTTATGAAGTCTCTAAATTCTGATTTATACTTTGGACATGAATGTCCCCATGGGTCGATTGGATAGAATGAATATGCTTTGCACGGACACTTTGATACTTCCACGAGAGGTTTTTGTTGTTCTGTGTTTCATTTCCCCTTTACTGTTAAACTTACATTAAAACAAACCTTTTGGATTAAAGGCACTTAACCTCAGTTAAAATCACTTTTGTTGATGCACAAATTATATCGATGTGCTCATTGGTTCTACGGCTGGATTTTACTGGCTTTATAACGAGGAAATTCGTATTGTAGGTTGCCTTGTGTACTTGGGAAATTACATAAAAATCATCATCAGAGCACTTAGCGTCTTTCTAATTTTAGTTTATTTCTTCATTTGTTCCCATGTTACGTCCTAGCCTGTTACTGCGTTCCCAAGGTTCGGCATGATCTTTTTGTTCTTCTCAACAGAGAGGTGGCATTAACCCCCACCTTTCCTTTCACCCCGCCACACACAAATCCCCAAAGAGCTCCCCAAAAGTAAATGAAAGGCTGGAAACTTTATATTTTTGTATCTAAAAATGTCACGGAAGCTGGAAAGTAAAAATGTGCTGTCCCTTTCCACTTGCCAAATGTTAAGGTTTTCCTGCATCTGTTTGGGAGTTAAAAAAAAAAAAACAAAAACAAATTCCGTTTGGGCACTGGCAGCCCAGTGATGTCAGTGCCACTGTGGGACTTCAAGCCCATTAACACTCCGACTGCAAAGGAAGTATTAAAATTCCTTCAGCTTTACTAACACATTTCTCCCTGCAGCCTGTCTCCTGGTAAAGGGGCGCTCAGCACATTCTCACCTTAGAAAAAGGAGAACTTTCCATGACACCGTAGGACAGAGCAGAGCAAAGGAACAGAGGGCTTTGAAGGTAGCCTGAGCTGGGTTCAAATCTGACCCCACCCTCGAGCTGCCTCATCTTTGGCAAGAGGTATAATTTTGTCCTACGTGCAACTGACTGACTGCTGGCTGACGACAACGTGGGGCAACCTTGCTGGATTGTTTCGTGCATTGGACCTTATGAGGGTGGTGCATTTAGCACCCTGCTTGGCCCACGGCAGACCCTGAATAATGATAGCTGTTCTCTCGGGGTTCTTCTGCTGGCGGCACCCAGGCTCTGCTCTGGGCCCTGGTTGCTGCTGCCACTGTAATAACTTTTTACTGCTTTTTACTGTAATAACTACACAGCCCTGCTCCTCCTTCAGGAGAAAAGTGAAGGGCACAGGCTCTACTCGTTTTGAATTGTTTATGACGCCACAGTGTAGATATACAGCCCCAAATATTATGTCACAGCATTAAAAATCAAGCTTGTAAGCATAGTTTCTAAAATAAATACCCGCCTTCCTCAGCTACTGTAAACTGGGAGGCAGATGGCTCATTTGCCCGGAGATGCTGGGACGTGTGTAATCAGAGAACGGGATGGGATCCTGGTATCGTGGAACCCAACTCCATGGGGAAAACCGAACTGGGGTGTTAGAAAGGGCGCCTGGGCCCCTCCTTGCGTCCATCAGCTCAAGGTGAGGCCATCGGGGTCTCCCGGGCAGTGTCCGGTTCGCCCCAGATCACCAGAGAAGCAAAGTCTCTTTCACTCCCTGCTTCCTCCTTTGTTTGCCCCTGTGGCACCTGCCATCTCTCCCCGACGTTTATTTGGGACCCTGTGGCCCACCCTTCCTGAGTCCATCTCGCTTCACACAACCAAATCTTACCCGCTGGCCTGTTCCTCAGCACTGCTTTTGCTGTTAGCCATATGGCAGGAGGACTGCAGAGAACATGGGTGATAATATGACAGTTGATGGTCACAAAGCCCTTTACCAACGGCAAAGTCTCCCAGGACTTTGAGTCATCTCCTGTGGCAGGCAGGAAGGGACTAATGCTCGGGTCCTCAGTGTCCTGACGTTCAGAGACACGAAGAAACCTGCCTGCAGTCTCACTGGCGGCTTCAACCCGTGGGTCCTAAACCCAGCTCCTAGTATCTTTTCAACCACGCTTTGCTTCTCTAACGATGCAGTTCTTGTGCGCATTTAACACTACACCGTTTCAGTACCTTCACCCCCTTGTGCTCCCAAATCACATTTTCGGGCATTTACGTATGATTTAATTTAATGCATGTACTGGTTTAATACAGTATTTTCCCTAGAGTAAATGCCGCAGGCAGCGTCCGAAACCTAATTTCGGGAAGTACTAAACTTAGTACGCAGTAATACCAAATCGTACAGTGATAAAGTCATTCCCTTTTCAGTAGTCACCCCATCTATTTATTACTAATGGGAAAACCTCAGTTTGATGCCGGTCCATCCGTAATTAGTACCTCTTGAACGTTTGCTACTCCCTCTTTTTAATGGAGACAAGACAGGCAACCAGCCATCCTAACCTAGTTAGGACGAAGTGCTGTTTATTTCAGAGGAATGCAAGCTTTCTGAATGACCAGACGCTACATATCTTAAGCTCTGCAGACGATTCACTGATTGTTGCAACTCTTTGACTCTCCCATTGCCGCATGAAAGCCTCATGAACGAGCATGGCTGTGTTCCGATTTATGTCAAACGATACTGCTGTCATCTTTATAGTCATAATATAAAAATCTCTAAATTTTATTTAGGCAAAAAAAATCAATTTAGAAAGAGTATAGTGGCCTCTAATGTGAGATATCATCAAGGTAGGACAGGAAGGGCAGAAGTTAGAGAAACTCTGGTTTTATCTGTTAGTTGGTCAGGTGTTCTTGCATCTTGACAGGAATAGAACAGATTCTGGGGGAGCCTCAGCCCCTTCCAGAGCCCCCTGTATTGCTACGGTTGTTGGTGAGTAGACCATTGACCTGCCTTTGTCTTGCTGAGGTCCCCTCTGCCCTTCCCCCATCCTGAGCTGTGCACAACTCAAGGATGGGCCGCTGGGTCTTGCTTTTCTTGGATCCTTAGGGTTTAGTCCTGTCCTGATACAACAAAGGCCCAATGAGCGGGTGGATCTGTCCTGGAGGGATTTCAAGGGTCAGGTGAACTTCGGAGGGGCAATACGAGGAACAGGGGAGACCTCAGACTGCACTGTTTACTCCCCCTTCTGAAGAGCAGCAAGGTATTGTTGTGGCTTAAAACACAGACTTGATGGACAGCCTGGATTCTGATCCCAGCCCACTGCTCACGTAGCTCTGTGATCTTGGGCAGGTTATTTAGCATCTCTGTGCCTCCGGTTCCTTGTCTGTAGCACCGAGATGATAATAGTACCTACCTCACGTGGGTATTGTAAGGAGTAAATGAATTAATATATAGTAGGAACTAAAGGCATTTCTTAGCCAAGTGTTAGCTCTTGTCCCTCTTCGTCCTGCTATGATAACGACCCATTCTGGCCTCCAAAGATTGGATCATCAGTACCGTCTTAGTGACTGTGCAGAACAGCTGATGTTCCTTCTGGCCCAGTGGTCCGTTTACTCAAGACAAAAGGTACTCCTAAAGTTGATGTTTGTCCTTGGGGCTCAGGCCTGACACCCACAAACCAAAGTGTCACTTCAGCCAGAGGTGCCCCTGGGATTCGTGGCCTTTCATCACTTACAGAATCCATTCCAAGTGTATCTGTGGGTAGGGCCCTGCACAGCTGGCTCAGCCTGCCCCAGCCTGCCCAGGACACTGACCTCCTGTTACGCTTCTCCAAACTCCCCCCGCCCCACAGTAGTCACCACTGACTACTCGGCATGCCTTTCGTGTGATGGAGCCTCAGGGTGTGCCTGCTGCCCTCTCTGCCTGTGATGGCCGTCCCCGGCTTTCGCTGTCGCTCATCTTTCAAGCCACCGTACTCCCAGATACGCGTGCATGTTTCTCTAACAACAGGAAGCAGGTGTGGGTCAGTCTTACCTCTCTACAGTGTGACATGTTAGTGACCCCTCTGTTGGGTGACTTCAAAAGTCAGACTCGTTTTTGAGTCCAGGAAGTAGGTAGGGGTGTGTGTGTGTGTGAGTGAGTGTGTGTGTGAGTGAGTGAGTGAGTGTGTGTGTGTGTGTGTGAGAGAGAGAGAGAGAGATTGAGATTGAGAGAGAGAACATACACAAGTGTTCTCTGCACTGGCTATAAGCATCTTGAGGGCAGGCACAGAGTGTCTTTCCTATCTGAGTCTGCAACCAAGAGCCCAGTGCCTTGTACTTAGTAGATACTTCTGGAATGAACTGGAGGTAAAGAGAAATTGAAGAGTAGAGATTCTGACTCAGGAACTTTCATCTGATCTTTCTAAGAATTACGGATTTGAATTCAGCCCCACTGACATAATGAGCCCATTTTTACATTTTCCCTTTTGTGTCCTTCCTTAACTTGCACCATACAAATTCTAGCATATTATCCCTTGCATAAAAGGAAGCCTCACCCTTGTCTAGTTCCGTGGTGGACGTAGCCAGATGGAGGTTGTCACTACGTCCTAACAGGGAAGATCTGCTGTCTCTCAAAGCTGTACACACACACCATATTTCAACAAATCTATAATTTGTTAAAGCGCACTATTATTTTATGTGCCACTAAAAACAAAACAGCAGAAATCAAACGAGGACATGCCAAAGATTGTGAGACAGGTGGCAGTTGCAGAGAGGGAGCGAGGGAGAAACCAGATACCAGCGCGGTAAGAAAAGGAAGCATCTCACATTCTAGGCTGGAAATATTCTATGTTTCCATCTTGAGCTGTGTTTCATTCTGCTTTAAATAGACATTGATAAAACCTCAGTGCCCAAAGACAATCCCCAGCACAGAGTTGGCTGAATAAATATGCAAGTGCTTCTAAAATAGCTGGCAGAGAGCCCTTTGTTTGGAAACAAATGTCTCCGTTGAAAATAGCAACCCGAAATTTCCCCGCAGTCCCTGTGTTCCGGGGCGATGAACATGGCCCTTTAAGTACCTTCTCCCAGTGACAGCAATTCTCTGGAGGGTGGCTACCTAAATTGCTCAATAAATCCGTGCATAGAGTACAGTCTGAATTTGCTCTTCCTCGAGTGGGATTGAGCACTTAAACCGGTTTCTTCTCCCTCTGCCATCGAAAAATATTAACTCTCACCGTTAGGTTATTTCTCTCATCCGTCTCCCTTTAAAGCTGGAAAACAAAGAGTTGAGCAATTATCCGATGAACTAGATTAATGGAGACAGGCATCTTTTTAGTACTGGGACCAAGGAGAGTCAACACCCTATTTCGTCATGAGAAAGAATGTTTGTGTCCCGAATTCACACTTGACTGTTCCAGGACTTCATTTCACCAACATAAAAATACCTACGTGGCCTTTAAAAATTTCTGTTTGATTTGCAAAATACTTTTAGGACAGAAATGTTCTGTTTTGATGCTGGAGAATACAAGTTCTCCATTTTTCTTTGCTTGTTTTGGGGGTTGGGGTGTTTTATGACATTACTTGGTCAGGCTTATGAAACAGTGTTTTGGTTCAGCAACGTTGTTTAAATCTGTTTTAAAATAGCACTAAGGATTTCCACTGGCCTTTCAAAATGGACCCACTTAGGAGCCAGTCATATGATACAGCTCTTCCAAAGGGAAAGATAAAAGTTGCTTCTAGTAAACTCTGTCGACTCAGGGGATTTAATGAGGACAGGAAGAGAATCCAGTGCAAAATGTAATGAGTGAAGGAATCCCAGTTTGTGTCCTGCAAGTGACAGAACAAAGCGCTTGAGCAGTTTTAAACCGAATGGAAACTTGGCTGAGGCGCCCTTGGACTTTGAGCTCTCAGAAATCTGAAAATATGCAGGCCCAGAATGTACTCCCCGCCGCCACCCCCCCACCCCCCACCCCCTCCCACCCCCTGCAGTGGATGTGGCCCAGTGAGTTGTTTCTGGAAGAGAGACATCAGGACTTCCTCCTGCCTCCTGGGGCTGAGCAAACTCTTGGAGATGGCTTTCCCCACATTCCCCAGGATGATGACGGGATCCAGGTCTAACAGAATGCAGACCCATTTTGTTTTTGCAAATAGTGCCTTTTTCACGGCTCTGTGTTCCCGAAACGGTAGAGGTACATCCAGGAAATCGAAAAGTGGTGCTTTACTCCACCAGAAGGTCTGACATGAAAAGGACTGACAACACCAAGTGTTGGCGAGATGTGAAGCAAGTGGAACTCTCAGATGTGGCTGGTGAAAGTATAAATCCAGCCAGAGTTTGGCAGTGTCTCCTAAAGCAAAACATATCTGGGTGACTCAGTGATGCTAGTCCTGGGAACATCTTCAAAAGAAATGAGCGCACAGACCCACCGAAAGATCTATACAAGAATGTTCACAGCAGCTTACCCATAATAGCCCAAAGCTGGAAACAACCCATATATCCTTCAGCAGTAGAATGTGGAAATAAATTGCGACATATTCAAATAATGGATATGCCTAGCTGTTAATAAAAAAAGCAACTACTGGTAAATGTGGACAGCGTAGATGAATCTCATAAACATAATGTTGACTTAAAAAGACTCGGAATAGGGGCGCCTGGGTGGCGCAGTCCGTTAAGCGTCCGACTTCAGCCAGGTCACGATCTCGCGGTCCGTGAGTTCGAGCCCCGCGTCGGGCTCTGGGCTGATGGCTCAGAGCCTGGAGCCTGTTTCCGATTCTGTGTCTCCATCTCTCTCTGTCCCTCCCCCGTTCATGCTCTGTCTCTCTCTGTCCCAAAAATAAATAAACGTTGAAAAAAAAAATTAAAAAAAAAAAAAAATAAATAAATAAATAAAATAAAAAAAAAAAATAAAAAGACTCAGAATAAAAGAGAACATTCTTTACAATTTCGTTTGTATAAATATTAAAAAGGGGGCACCTTGGTGGTTCAGTCGGTTAAGCCTCGGCTCAGGTAATGATCTCACGGGTTCGTGAGTTCAAGCCCCACACGGGGTTCTGTGCTGTCAGCTCAGAGCCAGCTTCGGATCCTCGGTGCCCGTATTTCTGCACCTCCCCCCCCCACTCTGAAAATACACAAACGTTAAAAAAATTCTTTTTAAAAAGGTTAAAAATGAGCAAAACTAATGTCCGTGATAGAGGTGAGTGCAGTGGTTACTCTTGGGTCTTGAAAGGCATACCAGGGAGGCTTGTGGAGTGCTGGGCACTCTAATCCTTAACTGGTATATACTTAACTACACGTGTAACGTTTTACCTCAGTCAAAAAGGAAAAAAAAGATGGAAACGCGGAAGGAATGTTGGAGAGGGCCACGCCATCCTGTGCATAAAGAAATTGTGTTATCCCCGATGAGAAGCATAACATCCTCTCATTAAAAGACTCCTCCTCCCTTTCAACACATTAAAATATCTTCTGAAAGTGTGTTGACCTTTCTGCCTCCGCCTTTTCATTTCATTTGGGACCTTTTTCACTTGCAGCTTTGAATGTGTAAGGAGCGCCAGAGATGGGATATTATCCCTGATTTACTCTGAGTTCTCCAAGGATGGTTATGTAATACCTGTAATCCCATCGACTCACCTAAAGAGCTTTTTCCCTTTGGTGCCCTGAACTGCACGCACAGTAATAGCCCAGGGATCCTTTTACAGCTTGTTGTGTTTGGGAAAGCTATTTCAGCCATCGACTAATACAGGGCTTTTAAAAAAGATGAGTATTGTTATTTTTAAATGTTAAATTATCAGAAGTGTCAGTAAATCCCACTCAGGTATGTAGGATAAGCAAAGTTGATTTATGAGCCTGGGTAGCGACTAGTTCAATAATTAGCTGACTGTCCTTTTTTCCCATAATTTGAAAAAATCAAAATAAGGTGTCTTTTCATGTGGATTCATTTTAAAGGCAAATGGGAACTTGAGTAGGTGATCAAATTGAGACTGCTTTAGAAAAGTTAACACGAAGGTTTGACTGATAGCATAGGCAACATGCTTTTTTTTTTGTTTAACAGCCATCAGAGTAATTTCTCTGTGAGATCGTTCACGTGCAAAGAAACAGGTTTAGATTTACAGAAAGCCTATCTTAATTTCCTTGTCCTTTTATTACTTTTTAAAAAGTGTTTAATATATACCGACAGCAGAAAAGAAAGCTGTAAAAACGGCACATCCTTTCCTAATACCCATTGGCAGTTGAACAATTAATTCCGCTTCTGAAGTGTAGACATAAAGACATAGGTTTGGTGGGGTGGTGTGTTAGAGCTAAGTTAGGATAAAGAATATGACTTTAAACCTATCAAAACGAATGGAAGTGGCTTTTCTGTAAGTAGATAAGTATAAACAAACTCCACCCCTTTTTATGGAGATTTCTCTCTCAGTGCCATCTCTGAAGAATGCAGGGGAGTGTTAAAAAAGATTACGACTGAGGCACCTGGGTGGCTCAGTTGGTGAAGCGTCCTAAGCATCCGACTCGGTTTCTGCTCAGGTCATGATCTCACACTTGCTGAGATCCAGCTCCCCATTGGGCTCTGCACTGACAGCACTGAGCTTCCTTGGGATCCTCTCTCTCTCTCCCTCTCTCTGCCCTTCCCCCACTCACGTTTGCTCTCTCTAAATAAATAAGCTGGAAAAAAAAAAAAAAAGATCACAACTCTACAATAAGACGACCCAATTAAAAAGTGGACAATGGATTTGAAAAGACATTTTACCAAAAAAGATTCAGACATGGTCAGTAAGCACGTGAAATGACGCTCAGCATCGTTAGTCGTGGGGAAAATACAAATCACAACCACGATGGCCTATCACTTCACACCCACATCAGAAGGACGATAACAGATGTTGGCACAGATAAACAGAAATTTGAACGCTTCCACGCTGCTGGTGGGAGTATAAAATGATGGCAAAATGGTGACGCTACTTGGGAAAAGAGTTTGGCACTTCCTCAAGAAATTAAGCATAGAGCTTACTATATATAGCCCATCAGTTCTACTCATATGTGTACCCAGGAGAAAGGAAAACGTGTGTCCACACAAAAACTTGACAGGAATGCTCATAGCAGCGTTATTCATAACAGCCAAAAAGGAGAAACAATCAAAATGTCCATTCATTAATGAAGATACCAATGGAGGGTAGTATAACCCATGCAGTGGAATACTCAACCATAAGATGGAATGAGGTACTGATACATGGTACAATATAGATGACCCTAGAAGACGTCATGCTGAGTGAGAGAAGCCAGGCACATGAGGCTACATACTGTATGAATTCACCTATATCCAATGTTCAGAATAGGCAAATTTACAGACACGAGAAGTATATTAATAGTTGCCAGAGGCTGGAGATCGTGGGGAATGGGAGGTGACTGCTAATGAGTTTCTTTTGAGGGAGATAGTCTTACAACTTCACGAATATATTAAAAACCACTGAATTTCACACTTTTAAAAGTGTGAGCTCTATGGCATGTGCATTATATCTTAATTAAAAAAACAACAACCATAGCACTAAAAACAAAATGGTTAGGCTAATTGACTTAAGGGAAAAGAGGAGAATGACCTTTGGAGTCAGATGAGGTTAGACGAGGGTCGCATATGGTTCTGGTGTTCTTGGTGGAGCAAAACAGGGATGAAGTCCGTGGCAGGATTCTCGGTGTCTACAAGATGAGAATGTCCTCATTATTCAGAAGAATCACATATTTTCCAGACACTGATGTTGGAGATGAATGTCTCCTGTGAGTCCTTATAAAGAGAGTACTGGGAGATGTCATTTAGGATGTCCTTGACATTTTTCGTTGCTCTTCCTTGGGACATCCTTCCATGTAGTGAAATCTCATCTGTTTTGCAAATTGGAATAAAAAGAGTTTAGAAAAGCAAGACAATCTTTATGACCATAGACTCCAAAAGAGATAATTATGGACGTGAAATTGAAGAGTCAGTAAAGATTGCCACCTCAAAACAAGGGTTGGCTCTCCTCTTTGTTCCATTTCAAATTTTATCATTTAAAAGCTCTCTCCTTGGGGTGCCTGGGTAGCTCAGTTGGTTGAGCCTCTGACTTTGGCTCAGGTCATGATCTCATGGCTCGTGGGTTTGAGCCCCACGTCGGGCTCTGTGCTGACAGCTCAGAGCCTGGAGCCTGCTTCAGATTCTCTCTCTCCCTCTCCCTCTCCCCCCCCCCCCCACATGTGCGTGCACACTCGCTCACTCTCTCAAAAATAAATTTAAAAAATTTATAAAAGCTCTCTCCATCAGATATTGCCATTCTGGGTATCTTCCCAGTTTTCTGTTTGATCTTCCCTTTTAAGGCAAAAAAATAACATTTTAGAATATTTTTCTCTTTATTAAGGTATAATCTACACATCTTAATGGTATGGACTTTAAACAAACTGTTTAATAAGTTTTGATAAAGGTATATACATCCTTCTAACCACCTTTCAAGTCAAGATACTAGAAAGAGACTAAAGGTTGGGTTGGGGGATAGCTCAGGGTTAGAGCATTTGACTGCAGAAAGAGACTAAGGGAATTTTCTGGGTTTGGAACATTCCGTATCTTGATTTTGGTGGTGGTTACGCTTTAAGGTAAACTGTTCTGATGTCTTTCACCAGAGATTAGTTTTACCTGTTGAACTTTATATGCATTGAATCATACAGTTTGCACTCTCTTGTGTCCCATGTCTTTCCTTCAACATTTGTTTGTAGGCATTTTTGATACTGGTGCTAGTTTCAGTTGTTTGCTCCTTATTTTGTGTAGTAGTATTCCTTTCGATAGATGTGAGTTCTCAGTCCATCTCAAACAATAGAAGTTTGGGTTGTTTCCATTTTGGACCTATTGTAATTGAAACTGTCCTGAAGATCCTTGTATATGCTTTGTGGGGGACACAGACCCTTACCTCTCGTAAGTACGTACAGAGGAGTCGAGTTACTGGGTCATTGGGGCACGTGTGCTTAATTTTATAAAAAATGGCCAGTTTTCCAAAGTGGTTCTACCCACCATTTATACTCCATCAGCAGTGTATGTGAATTCCTGGTGTTCCGTGTCCTTGCCAAACCTTGGTATTTCAGTCTTTTCAATTCTGATACCATACTGGATATGAAACAATATCTCATTGTGGTTCTAGTTTGAATTTTCCTAATGACTGATGATATTGCATTGCTTTTTAATTTAACAAAAGCTCAATCTCTTGTTAAATTAGAAAATATAAAACAAAACTATGCATGTTTTGATGCATGTTTGATCTCATTTGTAGAAACAAAGCTTGGAAGATATAGCTCAGTGTGTTACAAAGCTATTGTTATTATTTTTTTTTTTTAGCTTATCTGTGTTTTTACTATTTAACCTCTGTGCACATTTGTTGGTTGTGTGATAAAGTAGAAAAGCTATTTTTTTTTAAAGAGGTGAACCTTTAGAGCGGTCGAGGTGGAACTTCTGTTTTCCTAACTGTCTAGCACTTTAGGCTAAGTAACATTGGGTATTAACAATGCTTTAGATAGAAAATGGTTGAGAAAATAGATGCCAATACTGTTTTGCATTTGTCTGTCTTTTGCCCGGGGAGGAACAAATCCATTCCTATACATTTAGACGGCTTGATTTCTGAGGATAACATCCATTTTTACCTCAATTTAATAGACATAAATCAGGGGTCAGCAAACTTAAGCCTGTAAGCCAAGTCTGGCCCGCCGCCTGTTTTTATCAATAAAATTTTATTGGAATACAACTACGTACATTCATTTACATATTATCTACAGCTGTTTCCCTGCTATAACGGCAGAATTGAGTAGTTGGGATAGAGATCATACAGACTGCAAAGTCTAAGATATTTACTGTCTGGCCCTTGTCAGAAGGAGCTTGCCAACGCCTGCCATGATCCATTCACCGTCTTTAAATTTTCTATTTTTTAAAAATTTTTTATCCATTTATTTATTTTTGATAGACAGAGAGAGACAGAGATCAAGTGGGGGAGGGGCAGAGAGAGAAGGAGACCCAGAATCCAAGACAGGCTCCAGGCTCAGCTGTCAGCACAGAGCCCGACGCGGGGCTTGAACTCACAAACCGCGAGATCATGACCTGAGCCGAAGTTGATGCTTAACCAACTGAGCCACCCAGGCGCTCCAAAATTTTCTATTTTAATTCAAGCACTGGTTATGAGAGTTCATGGCAAACATATGTGCAGGTTATAACTGCACCTTCATTTCTGTCCAGTTGATATAAGCTACAAGTGGTTATGTGCCTTACAACCTTATCTCGATAATTCAGTAGAGACCGCATCTCATTTCAACTTTGGGCCGAAAATTCATAAATAAATCCTTTCCCAGCACCACCCCCAAATCTTTTCGTGTTAGATGCAGGAAAATTAAAAGGATGTGGTTCCCTGTAGGAATGCGTCTAACTATATAAAGCCATCTTTCTTTCTTAAACACACACGAGAGCTTAAACATCTAACCGATAACTCTTTTTAAGGTCAAGTAAGTAGTGACTGAATAAATGAGCTTGGCTTTCGTGCCTAGAAATTGTCTCTGAAAGCAGATCTAGAAGGAGAGAGAGAAATGTGAGCGGTGGCATCAGAGTGGAGACAGGTAACATCCCAGGATGACTTCTCTTTGTCTAAATGGTTACATGTTACATTAAACCTCATACATTATATATAGCGAAATGCTTTAACGTTTACATCCACTCATGACAAACCTATTACTCTCCGCCAGCACCTTTTATAAACTACCAAAGAGGAACTTAAATACACTCAATAAACTAGCATTATGTCCTGGTCCATTGTAAAGATGGACCCCAGGCAGAAGGACAGCCAGCTGCCTTTGCTTTATAACTTGTAATCTGTAGCTATGCATTCCTGTCCTTTCCACTAGATATCTAAGGACTTTGTGAGAATGAAGTATCAAGAGTATGGAAAAGCTCTGAAAGTACTTTGAGTCCAAAATGCTTGAGAAACAGCAGACATAATTGTGGCTAATTTTATTGGCCCACGGCTACAGAGGAATTCCCTCGTCAGAGGGCAGAACCGTACTTCTCTCTTGAAATCCCATCACCCAGGACTTCCCATGTGCTCAGTGCAGAGCCCATCCCCCGTGGGAAAATGGACTCTGTGCAGATTTTTGTCCCAGTAGAACTCCCTCCACCTACTTAGCATTCCAGCTTGGCTCATCTAAAACAGACAACCATCTTTCCTAGAGTTTCTTCCTAGAATCTAATTATATGAAACGGGGGGTGTGCTGAACATGGCCTCACATCTGAAATCATCACAGAGGTTTCTACTTCAAGGGTGAATCAACACGTGCACTCTGCTGCTGCAGGGAGCTGACAGCTTCTAAGTTATTCCTGGTGCCTCTAACAGTTTCTAGCACGTTAAAACAAGCAAGCGAGCAAGCAAGCAAACAAACGAAGAAAGGGTTTTAGTTCTGCTGGGCTAACTCGTTAATAAATGGAGAAGAGATCTGCACACTGGGCATAAATCTACCCTCCGCAACCTGCTTCAATCATGGTCTGTTAAAAAGCAGTACACTTAGAAATCCAAAGGTGAGACCTGGGGCGTAGGCATGCCCCTAACTAGCTGGGTGGCCGCATGCAAGTTACTCACCTATCTGAGCATCCTTACATCTGTAACTGATGTCTCTGTACATCTGTACCTCTGTAGCTGAACATCTGTAACTTGGGTAGTGGTTGGTAGGATCCTTTCCAGACATCGCCCCATCTGAGACAAAAGACTGTAACATCCCTTTCATTAGAATCGGTAAGACCTCTTCACTGAAAACCATATTTACTTCCAGGACACAATTACAGTGAAACCTAATTCATGCTGTGCCTTGCTCCCAATAAAATAGACAATTGTCAAGTGGTTTTGGAACATATAATGTACCAAGATTGACTTGGCTTGCTGCCTTTTCTTCATGTGTCACCTCTTTCTGTGGGGATTTCTATGTATGTATGTATGTATGTATTTAAGTTTATTTTGAGAGAGAAGGCGAGCAGGGGAGGGGCAGAGAGAGACAGGGAGGGAGAATCCCAAGCAGGCTCCTCACTGTCAGCACGGAGCCCGATGCGGGGCTCGAACCCACGAACCGTGAGATCAGGTTCTGAGCCGAAATCTGGAGTCGGACTCTTAACCGACTGAGTGACTCAGGCGCCCCTGTGAGGGTTTCTGTTGTGAAACATTCCTGTCGTGAGCTGCTATGCAAGAGTAACACCATGTTAGAGATGAAATACCTGAGACCAGAAAGGTTAATTGCCTTGCCCAAGATAACATATAATACAAAATAAGTAGAAGTGGTCAAGAGGCAGAGTTACAGGCTTGACATGGGAGCCCAGAGAAGTGAAGTCGTAATTCTGCACTCTGCAGTTTCTAGGGATTGAGCATGAATACGTAGATTTAAAAATCCCTGAGAAGATTTGTGTTTGCTCTGTCCTGAGACTCTCTAGACAGTTGGGAAGGCACAAACTAAGAGAATGGGTGTAGACAACCTCTGAGGAGGCATGGGGGTCCAGACATATCTGTGGGTGGGAGGCAGTGTGCCCCCACCCCCAGTCCCAGGCAAAGCCCACTGCGTCGCTGGCTTCCCATCCTTGATTTTGAAGGGTTCTACACTCAGCGGTGAGATTTTCTTTGTAATTCCACAAAAGTAAGGTTTCTCAGGGAAAGGTGGCAGATTCAGTCACTATTTTTTTTTAAATGTTTTATTTATTTTTGAGACAGAGACAGAGCATGAATGGGGGAGGGTCAGAGAGAGAGGGAGACGCAGAATCCGAAGCAGGCTCCAGGCTCTGAGCTGTCAGCACAGAGCCCGACACGGGGCTCGAACTCATGGACCGTGAGATCATGACCTGAACCAACTGAGCCACCCAGGCGCCCCTCAATCACTTTTTTACTATTTTAGAGGAAGTAAGTGCTGACTCCTGTTTTGTGAGCACATTTGGAAGAGGGAGTAAAGAAGAAAGAAGGTTTGGGGCACCTTGGACGAGGAGCAAAGATGGAAAACACTGGGGAGGTCTGGCCCAGGATCAACCATGGCAGGAAATTTGGTGTGGAAGCCCGGCTCTGGGGAAGTGAGAGGTCTCCAGAGCCTCACAGAGCCCCCCAGCATCCCCATTCCTGAGGTGCCTCTGTCCTGCCCTCCACGCCCATGTCTGTAGTAAACCTAGGGCTGTTTGGGTATTATGAGTTATGGCGCCACATTCTTGGCTCATGGTTCTGTCCGTTGAGCAGGAGACCCAGGTTGGCTGGTCTCCAAGAGTCCATCCAGTCATGGCCTCCATGGGCACTGGATAAGGAACCGACATATATGTGATCAGAATCCAGTTTAAATGGTCCACATCTTGGGGTGCCTGGGTGGCTCACTTGGTTAAGTGTCCGACTCTTGGTTTTGGCTCAGGTCACGATCTCGTGGTTTCATGGGTTTGAGCACCTCATCAGGCTCTGCACTGGCAAAACAGACCCTGCTTAGTTAGGATTCTCTCTGTCTCCCCTCTTTCTGCCACTTGCACTGTCTCTGTCTCTCTCAAATAAACTTAAAAAAAAAAATCAACATCTTTATGGCACTATCTAGAAAGTTCTGTTGGTCACCATACCGCAGCTTTAACACATGGAAGTAGTTCATTGAGTGACAACTTTGCTCAAAAACCCAGTGCCCAGCATATTGTGGTGTCGCAATGAACATGTGCCTGAACGTTTTGAAAATATCTCCGGTTTCCAATAAGTTCTGCTGACTCAATCAGAAGCATTTTCTCTTTCCATGTGAATAGTTGAGGGATGTCTGCCCAGGAGAATGGTTTCCCACCCTTGTTTCTACTTGACTTCTAACCTTTGATTTCCTGTTGGAGGACAAATCAAATCCTTCTAAAGAGGAAGACTTTTTTTCAGAGACACGGTTGAGGTAGGACAGTCAGTGTTTAAGGGAGGAGTGGGGTGAGGTTTTACAAAGTGAATGGTCCTTAACATGATCAATCCCCACCTTCAAGTAGTGGGATCTTGGCAGGTATCGTGTGAAGCAAGCAAGGGAACTATTGAAAAATCCTGTAAGACTCAGGAAAAAGCTTACCTGTCACTTTCTTTGAATAAAAAAATCCGTCCTTGCTCACACTTTCTGAATTAAAAGGGGAAAAAGAATAACCATAAAACTTCCCGCCATGATTTTTACACTCTCCTTCTTTCACAGGACCCATCGGTAACGTTGCATATTTTTAAAAAGGGGCCATTTTTAGCAAGAGAAATAGGAGGGAAAAAAAAGTCTCTCGTTCCCATTCCCGTGTAAAGTACAATTTGAAAACTGTCTCTTTAAAAGTTGTAGCCTCGCATCCTATGGGCAATGCCTAAGGCTGATGCACATTTAATTTTCTGCGGGGTTTCACTGCTGTGCCCTCAATACAGAATAGGTTGCTCATTGCAGCTGGAAGTGAATTTGTTTAAAAAGTAAAGGGAATTCTTGAGATCTCTAAGAAGCATTTTGAAGTCAGAGCTAAATGGAACGCTGCCTTTCCCCTGTACAATGTGTGGCTGACGCAAACACTTGCTTTCTGAGGAGTTTGAGCTTGGATAGTCACCTGACAGCTCTAATGGAGTCAGAAAGACACGCAACCAAATCATGGTGACCTACTTTTGTTACCACGGCACCCAGCATAAACGTTCATTTTAAACGAACTCCTTGAAAATTCAGATTGAACAAACGGTAAAATGCATTAGTAGTTTTCAGGCCCCTTTCGTCAAGGTGCTGGCCAGAAAAGGAAGATCAAAGGATAATTTAACCAGAGCCTTTTCCCAGGAAGAATCAGGGTCAGATCTGAAAAGTGCCAGTAGCCCCATTGTTCCTGCCATTTTCTGCATCTTGGCTGGAATAAAGATGAGCCTCCTGAGTAATTTAGTACAGATCTTTTTCATCTCCTACCAGCGAGCATCAAAACCGTAGTCTAACAAACACCTTCAAAAGAAGTTCTCTCTCTCATTCTCCCCCTCCCTCTCTCTCCATTTTGAAAGGTTTGCTTTTATAGCTCGGGCATACAATAAGGAATGAGGCTTCATGTGGAAGTTTTTCAGCTTTCAATTTATTTCACAACCTCATAAAGCGTTCTGACAAAGCTCTTCAAAAATCCCCAAACTTGGGTGCTAAATGGATCCCCCACAACAAAACACTCACAGATCTTTCATGAAAATATAATTCTCAGGATGCTGGTTTCTCCTGTCCATCTTGGAGCGAAACACCCAACAGTCGCTTGATGGCAAAAACAAGATAAACAGAATTAAAGCCTGGCGTCATTTTGTCATTTTGAAGGGAGAGGCAGGGGACAGAAGGGGCAGAGAGAGCTGGTGTGGAAGGATGTAGGTAGGAGGGCGAAGGGTAAATATTTATGTGACACCAGGTTGCCCCTGTCTCCTGTCCTCGATAGTAAGGTTCTCGAGGTCAGGAATTTTAGCTTCATTGTCTTCATAGACCTTCCCCCATGCCTCTTGCAAATACAGTTTCTAGCTCATGACTCCATGAATTCACTCATTTATTCACATATTTCCTGTGTATTTACCATTTGGTCTTTCAACAAAAAATGTTTATCGCGTGCCCACTCAATGTCAGATGTCCTAGGTGGTGAGAATCAACAATGAAGAAAGTCCCTGATGTCATGGAGCTTTCGTTTGGGGGTAGGGGAGCGGGTAGACGGATGTTACTCGCAAGCAATGTTACATAACCCATCAGATGGTTCTCCCTGCTTAGAATTGGGCCGTACAACATGGTCGCCAATACATATGGCGCCTGAGCACTTCAAATATAAAGAAAAACGTAAAGCAGGGTGTTTGGAGTTGATGGGGGCTATTTTATAAAGGATGGACAGGGACAGTCTGTCTGGCAAAATACTGTTCAGGCAGGAAATGAGGGAGTGAGCCAGGTAGACATTCAGGAGCGTGTTCCAGGCAGAGGAACAGCGGGTACAAAGCTCCGTGCTGTATGCTGAAGGTTGGGTGGTAAACGAAACAGACCCAGTCATGGTCTGTGCTCTTTCACTCTGCAGGTCAAGTAGACATTAAAAGGCGAAGAAACATATACAATTGATCCTTGAACAACGCGGAGATTAGGGCCACTGACCCCCCCCCCCCCGCACGGTCAAAAATCCATGTATAAATTTTGTCTCCCCCAAAACTGACCTAGTAATAGCCTACTGGTGACCAACAGCCTTACCGGTAACATAAGCCATCCATTAACGTATTTTCTATGCTGTATGTATTATATACTCTAATCTCACAGTAAAGTAAGCTAGAGAAAATAAAATGTTAAGAAAATACTGTACCGTGTTTACCGAAAAAAAAAAATCTGTGTGTAAGTAGACCCACACAGTTCAAACCCATATTGTTCCAAGTCATCCATCTAGTTAAAAGTCAAACTGTAGAGGGAGGGGAGGGTGGGTGATGGGTATTGAGGAGGGCACCTGTTGGGATGAGCCCTGGGTGTTGTATGGACACCAATTTGACAATAAATTTCGTAGTAAAAAAAAAAAACTCAAACTGTAGTAGAAAATAAGTGGGAGAAGGGATTTAGAATTGGCTGATGAGAGAAGACCTCAATGAGGCAAGTGCGAAAGGGAGCTGACCATGTATTTGGAAGGGAGATGCTATTATAGGCAGTGGGAAGCCCTGGAGAGAAGGTCTGAGGCTGGAATAAATCTGAGGTCCTCTGGGAGCCCACAAGAAAGATCACTGGGGCTGGATTAATGAGCAGGGGGAGGTGTGGTCTAGCTTACCATTGGAAGGGAAGACAGAGGCCGGATTAGCGGGCTTTTGTAGCCCACCTGAAGGAATTTGATTTTGTCCTTACTGTCACGTGGCATCACTGATAAGTGATAAACATTGAGGGGCGTCACATTTGTGGTTTTAAAAATTAACTGCTTAGCCTACTGTGTGGGGGAATGAGTTGGGGAAAGCACTGGAAGTGAAAGTGAGAGATCACCACCAGTTAAGAAGTCCAGGCAAGGCTTGGTGATGGCTTGGACTGAGACGGTGGCAGTGAAGATAAAGGAAAATGAAAAATTAAATTTGAAAATGAAGGGGAGTCAGTGGATTTGGGTAAATAAGAGGTAGAACCAACATGATAATAGCACGTAAAAGGGACACAGAGAATGCTGGATAGATGGATGGATGGGTGGATAGATGGGTGGGTGAACGGATAGATGGGTGGGTGGCTACTAGTTCTTCAGTATAAATCTGACGGGCCAATCTCAACCTTTGCGAGAGGACAGAGTAATGTTTAAGCTAGTTTCTAGAAGTGTTCCCCTTCCTCATGTGGGTCCCTAGTATCCCATGATTCCTCACTCATGATTTTAGTGATGGAGTTCTGCTGGTGAAGGTATTACATTACTTAACAGCGATCTTGCCAGAAAACCTTACGTGTGGTTAGGCATGCAACTGGGTGAAGGGTCGGGTGTGTGTAACAGCCTGGGAGCAAAGTGTGTAAAGAGCCAGCTTTTTTGCACGCTTGCATTGGGCGAGGTGGTGTCCTGGCTGTTTTTTGTGGGCTTACTTCAGTTAATCCTTAGGACTGTCCTATGAGGTTGACACCAGCCCCTTGTACAAATAAGGAACCTAAAGCTTAAAGAAGGCAGGTCACTTGCTTGAGGTCACAGGGGGTCCGTGGCAGGAATGATTCTCTCCCTAACTCAGCTATGTAGTTAAGAACCTCCTATGTCTATTCTAACTTGCTAGCCCTCCAAATTCTGATTTTCCATAGTAATTTAATGACCGAAGCTTTGAACCATAGCCCTGAACATTCACTGTTCTAGCTCATTCTTCAGTGAGACAAAGGCTCTAGAGATCCTCGTGAGCCGCTGCCGATGTAAGTCAGTGATGGGCACTTTGACTCAGTTTCTTCCCTGGGGAGACTTAGCTGGGAATCCCTCAGTTGAGAAGCACTAACGATGGTAGTGAAAGAGCGTTGTATGTTTCCAGTGAACCAGTTCCCTAAAGGGTAGAGGTCAAGAAAGCTGGGCTTTGAAGGCGGTCAGCTCTAAGTTCAATTCCAGCTCCAAGCTGTCTGTGAACTGGAGTTTCCTTAAGTACAAAATGGGGCTCAGTCAACCTCACTAGTGTGTAACAGGATTAGCTTCTACATGAAGCATTTAGTCCAGATCCTTCCAAGCACGGGGTAAGTAGAACAAAGGACAACTATTACTACCCTTATGTCTTAAGGTAAGGAGGGTTGTTTTTTTCTTTTTGGGGTAACTAGATGTTGTTGGCATTCCTCTAACAAATCTAAATGCGATTATTTGTCCTTGAGTGAGTAAAAATTAACTGTAGGTAATTACCTTTGCCTCCACAGAATTTAAGAGAAAAAAACAGATCACTATAAACCTCAGAAAAAAAGGCCTTTTTCGCCAGATTTCTTGCTGTTTGTTTCTTTACCTCAGTCTCTCCTATTCAGAGCATAATGAGCAACAAGAAGCCAGGCGGGAGGCCTGTGGACGAGGTGCTCCACAGGCCGAGCCAAAAGCCTGAGGAAAATGCTTGCCAAACGCTGATGTTTGACTAATTGGTAATGTCTGGGGAATTGGCACCAGGAGAAAAGAAAGTAAAGAGGCCGGTGGATGTTGAGGAAGGAAGACAGACAGACGAGAAGCCAAGCATCGAGATTCTGGAGAAAGAGCTTGGCCAACATGGAGTTCAAGGAAGTTTGTCAAACAGTTTTGAAATGGTCAATTAAACTGCTGACAGGCAGCTGGCCTAAGTTTCCAGCATTAGCTCTAGTGGAGTTGGACCACAGGAGGGGTGAGGCAGGAGAAGAAGTGGAGTTTCAGGTGCTCCCTCTTGAGGCCAGACAACTCCGTGCAACATTGGCCTGAGACCCCCTTTACAACGTTTTAGTGGCACCGAACTAGCGTGGTGCGTCAGGAGCCTAGGACCAGCCCTCTTCCGGGTTGAGCTGCTGAGGTGACTCAGACATCACATTCCCTATGCTAGTGAAGCTGGCAATGAGCAGCCTTACAGAGGAGAAAGGTTACCAGTGTGCTGTTTGCTCATCTCCAGCAGGCCACTCTAGCATCCGCTAACAGGTCCATTTCCAGAAGTGGGCCAGCAACTTTTAACAGGTTGCACTCTTCTTAAGACAGAAGCGTAAAGACCCGCTTCGCTCGGAGCCCTTCTATGAATCTGATCTACTCAAGTCAGAATAGTCTGTCCTTCACATTCTTCAGGCATGTTCACTCTCTCATATTTTCTCTTGGTCATCGTGGTCTTTCTGAGGCAAAAAAAAAAAAAAGGCCAACTATGGCTCTCTCCTGCTCCAAATTGTGCAAAAGGCAGTGGGATGAGGAGTAACGAATATTATTCACAGCTATTTGGAGGGTGAACGCGACAGCTTTGAAAAAATAGTTTAGCATTATTTGGTGAAGCAGAGGGTATGTTTATGTAGTGACCTAACCATATTCTCTCTTGCTCTCTCTTAGATGTAAATGTCCTAGGTATATGTGTGTGTTTTTCTTCTAGAAAAATGTATACAGGAATGTTCTTAGCCAGTAGTATTCAAAGGAGCCAACTGCTGGAAATGATTCCATTTTCCACAGCAGTAGAATACATAAATAAAGTCAAAGCATGAAATACTATACAGCAGTGAAATTGTACAGAACTTGAGTGAATCCTAGATTGCATCCTAACAGGATTAGGTCACAGAAAAATATGTAAGTTTCCATACACACACACACACACACACACACACACACACTTCAAACCATGTAAAACAAAAACTGCCTTTTCTTTATGGGTGGAAATGTGGTAAAACTAAAAAACCACAGAAATGATAAACATAAAATTTAGAACAGAGTTACTTCTGAAGAATGAGAAAATAGGAAGAGAATGGGGAGTGGGACGCCCAGGTGACTTCCAAGGAAGACCAGGTGTGCTTTGTCTTAAAAGTACCCAATGGAATTTGTGCGGGGGCAGGGGGTGATGGAACTCTTCTATATCTTGATCTTGGTGGTGTTTACGTGACTGTATGTATTTGTTAAAACTCAGAGAACTATACACCGAAAAGGGTGAATTTTTTTAGTATGTAAATAATAGTTCCGTTGAAACAACACTTGTTTTTTTTGTGTGTGTTTATTTATTTATCTTGAGAGAGGTGGGGGACAGAGAGAGAGGGAGAGAGAGAATCCCAAGCAGGCTCTGCCCTGTCAGCATGGAGCCTGACACAGGACTCGATCCACGAACCGTGAGATCAAGACCTGAGCCAAGGTCAAGAGTTGAACACTTAACTGACTGAACCCCCCACGTACCCCAAAAACACCACTTGTTAAGAAAAGTGTATGGTAGGCACATGGTGTGTTTATTATATTGTGATTTTTTTTATACTTCATATGGAATTTGTATTGTTTTATAATCTACCCAAAAGTAATTTTTAAATGTTTATTTATTTTTTAGAGAGAATGTGAGCAGGGGAGGGGCAGAGGGGGGGAGAGAGAGAGAAGCAAGCAGGCTCTGCACCATCGGCACACAGCCGGATGCGGGGCTCAAACCCACAAACTGTGAGATCATGACCTGAGCCTAGGTCAAGAGTCTGATGCTCAATCGACTGAGCCAACCAGGCGCCGCCCCCCGCAAAGCAATTTTTGAAACCCCTCAGGCGTTTACCATTTTCCTCAGGTTAGCCTCACGCTGTTACAGTGGGTGATCAGTAGTCCCTTCGTGTCTCCCCCCACCCTGCTTGCCTGTGCTGCCCTCGTTCCCTCCGCGCTGGGCAAACCCATGTGCCCACACAGTCCTCCTTGTCCTCGCACAGTGCTGACCTTGCTGGCTTGTAATCATCTGTGGATTGCTCTGTCTCTCACTAAACTAGGAGCTGCCTCTGTAATATCTACCCCATCAACCCCCCAGTTCTAGAACATGGTCTCATCCGTAACAGGAATTCAAAGATTTGTGCAGTTTTGTCAAGATACAGGCCTCCCCTTCGATTCTGTACAGGGCAATGGGAAGAAATGTGTGGGGGATGAAAACGATACGTGGCGATATTTCCTTCAGAGTTGCCAGCTCTATAGGGCATGTGGTATTTTGGTTTCCTCTGGCCCTCACATGACCACAAGTGTAGTCACTTAAAACAGACGTATTATCTTTTATTTCTGGAAGTCTGAAGTCTGAAACGAGTTTCAGCTCAAATCAAGGTGTCAGCAGGGTTGAGTTCCTCTCTGGAGGCTCCAGGGGACAATCCATTTCCTTGTCTCTCCTGCTCTTAGAGGCTGCCTGCCTTTCTTGACTTGCGGTCCTTTTCCATCTTTAAAGCCAGCAAAGGCTGGTGGTGCCTCTCTCACACTGTGTCCATCACTCTGGGGCTAAACTCTTCTGGCCCCTCTTCCATATTTAAAGACTCTTGTGATTGGTCCACCTGGATTATCCAGGCTAATCTCCTTATTGGAAGGTCAGCTGATTAGCGTCCTTAATCCCATCTGCAACCTTAATTCCTGCCCTCCCCCCGCTTCATGTAATTTAGTACATTCACACATTCTGCAGATTAGGACGTAGACATTCTAGGGAGCTTAGTGGGGAGCAGTATTGTCCCCAGCACGTGTAGTAAAAAACTGGTGAAATTGTCCGCTGAAATTTAAGAGAGCGACAGCATCTAGCAAAGCATCTGCTTCCTGGTTTCAGGGTGTCACTGGACTTACGTTTTAGTTTGTGCACCCTAGAATCACACCCAGAGGATGTGAGTGCGTAAGGTTGGTTTTTTGGTTTTGTTTTTCGATAATCCCCGGAGACACTGATGGGAAGTGAAGGGAGATAGGGAGGAGAAGACAGCAGTAAAGGGTGTGTTATCAAGGTACTTGCCATGCGTGCAGTGGGATGTAATCTGGGAACTGGAAGGCAGTGGGGAGTGTGAGCTTCAGAGTTACCCCTCAAAAAGCATTCGTTTTTGGCACGAGGCTGCTCTTGCGGGAATTTAACTCCCAGGACCTACGGACCATGTACACTCCAGGCCAAAGACAGCCCTCAGGCAAAGTGCTGGCAGTTGGAAGTTGGGTGCAGATACACTGAAAAAGTCAAGGCCAAGGGAATATTCATATGTGTGTGTGTGTATATATATATATATGTATACATATATATGTATATATGTGTATATGTATATATATATACACACACACATATACATGATATATATAATATCATATATACAATATCATATACATATATATGAATGTCTTATATATATATATGAATATCATATATATATTAGGGGGTACTGGCAATGTCTGTTACAACTAGCATTGGCATTTGGAAATCTGAATGTAGTAAAATCAAGATGCTGAGTAACTAAATGGGTTCCTTGAGTGATAGTTCATCAACTTTCCAACTTGTTTTCTGAAAGATGATACAGAGAAGTCCCAAGGCTCCTTGCTGGAAAGTCCCCAGCCTACCCCTGCTTCAACAGGAGGCGCTCCTGTTTTCTGTTTTCTATGTTGATAGATTTTGTTTGAGAGAAAGAAAAGATACAGACACTTAGAGAGAGAGAGAGAGAAAGAGAGAAAGAGGAACAAAGAACCAAAAACAAAGAAAGAAAAAAGAAAAGAGAAAAGAAAAGGAGAGAAAACCACATTCTTGACCTACAAATTATAAAAATTGTGTGTCAGGAATCTTTTCTGCCAGGTAGGAATTTGGGGAGCAAAGAAGAGCTCGATTTAATTTCCCTCAGGGTCTTTGCTGAAGGGACAAGAACAGAAATCTGGATTCAGTTTTGTTGGTAAAAATAATCTTTCCACCAAAAAAAAAAAAAAAATGTAAAAAGCGACATTGTTCACCATCTTTGGACTTAATTCATTTTAACAGAGGCTGGGAGGTAGGAGTGAGGAGGGGAGATTTTGAGCTGTTTAGTTTTAATGAAATGTTTAAGGCTGAAATAATGGTTCTGTATAGCTTTTGACATAATTTATTCTATTTTGTGTCAATTTGCCTGAAGAGTGTAATGTTGCAGGGTGGGGGGTGGGGAGCAGCAAAGGGGCTCTCGCCGAGCTGTGGATTATAATTTACATCTAGAAAGTCTACATATTCCATAATTATGGTGTGCTATGAATTAGTAGAGTAATATTGAATATCTCCAAACCCCTTATTATGGCTTCTCACTTGAAATATGTTTTCAATATACATTTATTCAGCAGTGCTTAAACATGGCAAGTCGTAAACACACGCTTTTTAAATCATGTGGCTACATTTTCTTCCTGCTTAAATGTAAGATCAGATGTTATTAACAGCAGAGGGGGGGCAGAACCAGGAGAGAGGAGCTGTTAAAAAACAAATAGCATTTTTTATTTTAAAAGAAATGTCTCCTGTTTATGATACTTTCCCCACTGCGAAAGAGGAAAGAGTGCTTAGAGGCTTTTGGTAGTTTCTCTGGTGATGATTTATTTTATTTTTGTGGCACTTTACCTTCTAAGAGCAATATATGTTTGAAATCTGCCATATATTTTACATGAATATGCTTGACCAACCGATTTGGTTAGTAGTGCTCTCTGGCTAAGGTCCAGGAAGAAGCACTAATGATCCAGCTCTCAGATGATTAAGAACATGGTCCAAATGGCTGAAGCCCTGAAGAGGCTTCCTATAACTGTCTCTGAAGTGAGAATTTAGCTTCATTCTTGTGGCAAGTGGCCCAGGCACTGAGCCACAAGATGAGGGAATTCCACCCAGGGAACACAATTAAGTATTTTTGGAAAGAGCCATTGCTCTCCAGGACATTTAAAATTCGCTTTAGAGGCTAACCTCTCCATGTTTGGCACTCCTGAATGTGCTTATTTGAGTCCTATGCTTGCAATTTCAGCATGCTGACACCAGGGGGCAGGCAGTCCTGAGGTCATGCCACATTTCCTATCCAACACAGCTAGGCTCCCTTGAGTGTAGCTATGAGTTGAAAGGTATTGAGGAATCAAAAGAGAGTTCTTTATGAAAAAATTAACACTGGGGCACCTGGGTGGCTCAGTCGGTTAAGCGTCCGACTTCGGCTCAGGTAATGATCTCGCAGTCCGTGAGTTAGAGCCCCGTGTCGGGCTCTGTGCTGACAGCTCAGAGCCTGGAGCCTGTTTCAGATTCTGTGTCTCCCTCTCTCTGACCCTCCCCTGTTCATGCTCTGTCTCTCCCTGTCTCAAAAATAAATAAAACGTTTAAAAAAAAATTAACACTTGCTAAAAACACTACAGAGGTCACCCCACTTTTAAATCTAACACATTCATTGTAAAGGCCATGTGAATGTGCACTAATGAAAAGCTTTCCCTATTTTTAGAAATACACTGAACTTAATTATAACGTGGTCTTACAGGGGAAATATTACTGTGTTTATGTAAACACAATATTTTCTCTACCACAGTTCAACAAGCTGTATCAAGTTTTGGATAGATGGTTATATTTTAATAACCTTGAATAAGAGATTTCGTAGATAAAATAAATATATTGGTGTCAGGAAATAATAGAATATAGAAAGATTATAATAGTACTAAAGGAAATCTAAAACATTATAAAAATAAATGGCCAAACTTAACGTCTAATGAATTGCCTGGCTTGTTATTTCACAAGAGGATCAAAATATTATTTTACATTTTGTGCTTTTGGTTTTCCATGGGTGGTACAAGCATATAGAATGTGGGTTAATGTTTGAATATATTTTATCAATGAGGAGGAGAGGAGAGATTGCATTCATATGCCAGCAAATAAAATAAGTACTTGCTGGGGTGCCTGGGTGGCTCAGTTGTTTGAACATCTGACTCTTGATTTCAGCTCAGGTCATGATCTCACGGTTTCGAGTTTGATCTCTGCGTCGTGCTCTGCACTGACAGCATGGAGCCTGTTTGGGATTACCTCTCTCCTTCTCTCTCTCTCCTTCTCTCCCACTCAGTGTGCTCTCTCTCTCTCTCTGTCTCTCTATCAAAAGAGGTAAATAAACTTAAAAATAAATAGGTGCACCCAGGTTGCTCAGTCGGTAGAGCGTCCAACTTCAGCTCAGGTCATGATCTCACTGTTTGTAAGTTTGGGCCCCGCGTTGGGCTCTGTGCTGACAGCTCAGAACCTGGAGCCTCCTTCGGATTCTGTGTCTCCCTCTCTCTTTGCCCCTCCCTGGCTTGCACACTCACTCTCTCTCTCTCTCTTTCTCTCCCAAGAATAAATAAAAGCATTAAAAAAAACTTAGATAAATAAAATAAGTACTTACTTTACAAATGCTATATCCAGGTTTCTACTTGGTCAGTTCGATATTGCTCAGTCATTGGCAGAAATCATAAAATGATCTGGTAGAAGGAGCAAAAAATAACCCATAGGACTTGATGAGTACTAAATGAATAAAGAAAACCAATGACCAAGTTTAGGTTAAAAGGAGGGACTGTCTTCTTTAACAGTTATTAAGTTATATAATCAAGTGCATGATTTAAAGAAATATAAGCTCATGGGCAAAAGTTAATATGATCCTTCCTAACACTTTAACTCTTTGGAAGTAATCTTAAATTGAACATTGGTTTTGTCTCTCTTTATTTTTACTTTTTAAATGTCTGCTTATTTATTTTGAGAGCGAGCAAGTAGGGGAGGGGCAGAGAGAGCGGGAGGGAGAGAATCCCTGAGCCGAAGTCAAGGGTTGGATTCTTAACTGACTGAGTCACCCAGGCACCCAGCTTTTCTCTCTTGTGGTAGGGACGCTGATTCCCGCTAAGCCTCCCAGTGCCCTTCGAGGGCTTCTCACAGATCCACTGTGGAAGTCCTTCCTCACGTCTTCCATGTATCTTAATTTAAGAAATACTTTTTGGGGCCTGGGTGGCTCAGTCGGTTAAGCGTCTGACTTCAGCTCAGGTCATGATCTCACAGTTCACGGGTTCAAGCCCCACATCAACTCTGTGCTGACAGCTTGGAGTCTGGAGTTTGCTTTGGATTCTGTATCTCCCTCTCTCTCTGTGCCCTACCCCGCTTGCACGCTGTGTCTTTCTGTCTCTCAAAAAGGAATATGTCCAAAAATTTAAAAAACAAACAAAAAGAAATCATCTTACCATGTGCTACTTGAAGGCCCCAGATGATGTTTAACGCAGCTCTAACTTCTTGTAGTGTTAAGCATTCAGTTTATCCTTTTATAACCAATGGTCAGAAAGCAAGAACATTGTAGGTGTGGACTTCGAAATGAGTCAGAAACCAAGCATTACCACGAGCCGGCCATAAAACTTGGAGCAAATAACCAAAGCATTTGTAACATTAGAGTAATAATAGTACCTACTCCCAGGGTGGAGAAGGTTGGGTGGGAACCTGTGAAGAGTGGGTAGGTTCTCTGTATTTGATTTAGAGTAAGTACTCAACTCAATAAGTGTTACTTATTGTTACTGTTACTATTATTATTTGTAATAATGGGTCTTTACTTCAGTTTCCGAATCTGAGTATTCTGGGTTCTTAAACCTGTTTTTATACTGTAAGTAAACGCAGAGAACAGTCCCTGCTTCACAGATCCTGTGGCAATAGAACATGGGCTTTTCCACATCTCCCCCCTTTCCGTTAAGTGTCTGAGTATAAGCACACATGCAGTGTCCTTAGCAGTGATTTTCCTGGGTCCCTCTGGCATCATCTTCACTAAACACAGCCGTCTGGATACCGACTTTTTCTTGTCAGAGAATATGCTGCTTTTCAGAGAAAATGTTACAAATAAACGCAACTAGCCATGTTTCAAGTTTGCATTTTGTTTTAGGTAATGAGTGGATCATTTATTTTTTAATTGGAGTATAATTGACATTCAATGTGATGTTAGTTTCAGGTAAACAACACAGTGATTTGACAGTTCTGTACATTACTCACTGCTCACCATGATAAATATAGTCACCGTACGTTATTGCAATATTATTAACTATATTCCCTATGCTGTACTTTTCATCTCTCTGACTTCTTTATTTTATAACTAGAGGTTTGTACCTCTTAATTTCCATGATCTATTTTGCCCCTGCCCCCCCCATCCATTTCCCCTCTGGCAACGACCAATCTGTTCTTTGTATTTAACAGTCTATTTTTTGTTTGTTCATTTGTTTTCTAGATTCCACATATAAGCGAAATCATACGGTATTTGTCTTTCTCTGTCTGACTTATTTCACTTAGCATAATACCTTTTAGGTCCATCTATGCTATTACAAATGATAAGATTTCAATCTTTTTTATGGCCGAATAATATTCCATTGTATATATACCACATCTTCTTTATCCATTCATCTGTGGCTGGACACTTGGCTTGCTTCCATATGTTGGCTGTTGTAAATAACGTTGCAGTAAACATAGGGGTGCATTTATCTTTTTGGAGTCGTGTTTTAATTTTCTTTGGGTAAATACTCAGCATTGGAATTACTGGAACATATGGCATTTCTATTTTTAGTTTTTTGAGGAACCTCCATACTGTTTTCCACAATGGCTGTACCAGTTTTCATCCCCACCCACAGTGCTCAAGGGTGTTTTTCTCTCCACTTCCTTGCCAACACTTGTTATCTCTTGTCTTTTTGATAATAGCCATTCTGACAGGTGTAAGGTGGTGCGCTATTGTGGTTATGATTCACGCTTCCCTGATTGTTAATGACGATAAGCATCTTTTTTATGTATTCGTTACCCGTCTGCATGCCTTCTTTGGAAAAATGTCTATTCAGCTCCTCCACCCATTTTTTTAATTGCACTTTTTTTGCTGTTGATTCATAGGAGTTCTTTTTTTTTTTTAATTTGTTTTTAATGTTTATTTATTTTTGAGAGAGAGAGAGACAGAATGGGAGTCGGTTAGGGGCAGAGAGAGAGGGAGACACAGAATCCAAAGCAGGCTCCAGGCTCTGAGCTGTCAGCACAGAGCCCGACGTGGGGTTCAAACTCACAAACTGAGATCATGACCTGAGCTGAAGTCGGACGCTCAATCGACTGAGCCACCCAGCCGCCCCATAGGAGTTCTTTATGTATTTTGAATGTTAATCCCTTTCCGATAATATCATTTGCAAATATCCTCTCCTACTCAGTAGGTTGCCTTTCTGTTTTGTTGATTGTTTCCTTTGCTGTGCAGAAGCTTTTTATTTTGATGCAGTCCCAGTAGTTTATTTTTGCTTTTGTTTTCATTGTCTGAAGACACATATCCATAAATACGTTGCTAAGGCTAATATCCAAGAGACTACCGCCAGTGTCTTATTTTAGGAGTTTTATGATTTCGTGTCCCACATTTAGGCCTTTCATCCATTTTGAGTTTATTTTTGTATATGGTGTAATAAAATGCTCTAGTTTCAGGGCACCTGGATGGCTCAGTCAGTTGACTGTCCGACTTCAGCTCAGCTCATGATCTCACTGCTAGTGGGTTCAAGCCCCGCATCAGGCTCTGTGCTTACAACTCAGAGCTTGGGGCCTGCTTCAGATTCTTTGTCTCCCTCTCTCTGTGCCCTCACCTGCTCATACTCTGTCTGTCTCTCTCTCAAAAAAAAAAAAAAAAAAAAAAAGAATAAACATTAAAAAAATTAAAAAAAAGTTCTAGTTTCTAGTTTTTTCAGCACCATTTATTGAAGATTGTCTTTTTCCCCAGTGTATATTCTTGCCTCTTTGTTGTAGATTAATTGACCAAATAGTTGTGTGTGTATTTCTTGGTTCTCTATTCAGTTCTCTTGATCTATGTGTCTGTTTTTGTGCCAGTACCATACTGTTTTGATTACTGTAGCTTTGTAGTATATCTTGAAATCTGGGTTTGTGATGCCTCCAGCTTTGTTCTACTTTCTCAAGATTGCTTTTGCTGAGTGGATCATCTTTAACTAAAAGGACTGGCGGGTATAGGACCGCCAGTGCACTGAAGACTTGAAGAAGTTCCTTCTCCTGCTGAGGTGGGGTGAGTGGGGACCTGCTTAGCCCCTCCAAAGACTCCTCCATGAGGGCCGAGCTGTATTACTCTGAAGCATAAACCATCCTCTCTATGCTTGCCAATAATGTGAATGAAATGATCAAAATATAGATGTGATGGTGGGAGAAAGAAAATCCGAGCAGGTTAGATTTATTGTATTAACCATACGGAGTAGGGGGAGGAGAAAATAATCAGATTTCTTTCCCAGTGGAAGAGAAAAAGTAAGGATGCAGGCTGGATTTTAATTTAGCTACTAGTTGGGCCAGCTGAATGTTCTGTTGGTTACTAAATTTCTCAGGGCTTTGGGTCAGTAACTTTAGCTCTCGGTCCTCCTTTTTGTTTCTCTGTCAATAAGTATTGATGGGTTCTGAATTAGAGATCTTGGTTGAGGTCCATGGTCACTTGCTTGGGGTGATGTCAGAGAGGAGAGTATTATTTGGTGATTAACTAGCTTTAGCTCCTGTCTCTACCACCTACCGGCCATGTGATCTTGGGCAAAAAACCTCTCCAGGCCTCAGTGTCCTTATCTCTATAACAGGAGGGGATAGGGATTCCTATGGCATTAGGTCGCTCTACAAATTATAGGAATTTCTATGTAGGGTGCCGGGCCCTGAGGAAGCCTCTGTAAATGTTCAGCTGAAGTGAAGAGACAGAGATCATGATGGTGATGCCAGGGGTCCCCAATCCACCCTTACTCCCACTACACAAATTTTTTTTTTCCAATCTGCTATTTCACTCATGTTAAGGCCGATGGGATCACAAAAGAGCATATGCTCTCATTTGAAGGGCATGAGGCTAGAAAGAGTGGTCAAGTGTCTTTTCTAAAGTCACACAGCTGGTTAGGAACACAGCCAGGCCTAAAACCGTGGTCTACAAAATACCACTCTTGTGCGAATCACATCTGCCATGCCAGATTCCCACCGGAAGAAGGCATTTTAAAGTGTAAATGCCCAAGAAGACTTAACAGGTCCAGTTTCTTCAAGACCGACGCGGAAATTAGATTATACCCATTCATAGCCACCGCATTGATGGCTTATAGAAAAGCCCATGGGGGGAGAGAGAGAAAGACGGAATGGAATTGAGACGTTTCGAGGAGGAACGATGTTCCAAGCCAAACCATTCCTCACAAAGTGGAGTGCAAAACTAGGTAACATGTGCGGTTTCAAGAAAAACACTGAGTTTTTTTTTTTTTTTTTTTAATCTTTAGGCCCTGGCGAATATGGGGAATTTAGTTTGGTACAGCTAAAAAAAGGTGAAGTGCAGTGAAAAATAAAATGCAGATGTCCTGCTGTTCTGAGCCAACGCGGCTGGGTATTTCTGGAAGAAACAGTATCTCAGAAATTTATTGGTGTCTGGAGGCAGGAGGGGTGAGGTTGCTGAGATAAATGGGGGCGGGGCGGGGGGCAGAGGGACCTGTCCGCGGGAGTTTCATTAGCTGCTGGGGGGGGGGGGTGCATCACCATGAGGCAAGAACTTTTGTAACCCTAGAAAAAGAAAGTTGGGGAGTTTTCCGGTGACATTTTGGATTGAGAAAGAAAAGAAACCCACATTTTGCTGAGCAAGATGGCCAGTCCAGTTCAGAGAATTGAGTAAGAGATGAAATTCCCAGAATCACAGGAAAAACTAGTCTAGGACTTCCCTGGGGAGCACCCAGATCAAACACTGACCCGAGGGATCTCCTGCAGTTCGCTGACGGGGGCGCCTACTGCAGTTGGAGTCTTGGGACTGAGTCCAGAAAAGACCCCAAACCCGCAGGGACCCAGGGAGTTGAAAGTGTGGTTTGGCCCTAGTGGAAAAGAAAGGAGGTTGGTCAAGAGAGGTCTGCTAATAGAAAGGCGGCTGAAAACAAGAAGCATCTGGAAAGGGCCATCGAATGCTTTAAACTCATGCCAAGCTAATTGAGTAATGTGAGTGCATGTTCTTGTAAATTATTTCAACTGTATATAGTTCTTCCCCTGAGATTGCCTTACCCTGCAGTTCGAGATTGGTTGTGTGTTTGAATAGACTCTGCACGGGCTGTTGCTGCCTATGTGCACACATGGTTTATAGATTATAGTCTGCGTTCCCAGTACTGTGCACTGATGGGCTGGGTTCTCACAACGCATTGTTTAAGGTGGCAGATAGTATAATTCCCATATTGCAGATGTCAAAACTGAGGCTCTCGCAGGGCTGTTTGGCTGTGGTGCTCTTAGTTCCTTACCCCACGCTGCCATGTGTCCTGAAAATGCTGTGGGGGGAGGGGAACCCACAGACAAGGGTGCATTTCTGAACTCTTTCGATAGGAGGCTCTCCTCCTTTGGCCAGCCTTGGATGACAGTGTCTTTTCACTTAGGAATCCCTGGATTCCTTCTTCGGGAAAGCCTGGTAGAGACCCCTTCCGTTCTTAAACCTGGGGATGAGAGTTCTAACTATAATCACCATGAAGAATCTTACTGTTCTTTACACAGGACCTTCTCCCATCCCTGCTGCCTGGTGTCCTACCCCTTCTGCTCTCCTCACGGACAGCTCCCCAGATGTCCGCCAGCCTACTGTGCTTCCGCATGGAAGTCAGAGAATCTAGGTCAGTTTATCCAAGTAGAAAGTGTTATTTTATTGAGTTAACTCTGTGCAAACTGCTGCCTCAGTGCTTTATAGAAACAAAGTCCCTTGTGTCCAGGGCATTTTCTCTGGAAGTTTTCAGAGGCCTCCAAGTAATCACTTAGACTTAAAATCAAACAATGAAAACCCTTCTTTTTTTAGAAACGGTGTTTCCCGGTAACACATGTCTCTCTCTCTAACTGTTTTGTCAGACACTAAATCAGTTCAGCCTTTTGGGTGGTGGCAAGGCTGTAAGTGAAATTGCTAGGAGTACTGCATCAATGTCCAGAAAGATCGGAATGCACCTTACAGAATGGGATACTGAGACCCATTTCTCGATGACGCAATGTCCTTATTATTCCCGTAACTTGACCTGGTAGATATCATTAAGCCCAAACCGGTCATCAAATGAGAAAGGGAGCCTTTTGGTTGCTAAACATTGTTTTGAATTCTATCTTCTCATCGGGAATGGATGTCTTTATAATTACGGGTTTTTAATATCTTTTTAAGAGTTTATTTATTTATTTTGAAAGAGAGAAAGAGAGAGCCGGGGAAAGGCAGAAAGAGAGGGGGAGAGAGGGAATCCCAAGAAGCCTCCACACTGTCAGCACAGAGCCCAACACGGGGCTTGATCTCACAAACCTTGAGATCATGACCTGAGCCGACATCAAGAGTCGGGCACTTAACGGACTGAGCCACCCAGACACCCCCTGGTTTTTTTAATGTCTTAACACTGTAGTCATGCTCTTTTATAATAATACTTTCCAACATTTTAGAGTAGTGTCACTCAAAGTGTGGCCTGTAGACCAGAGCCAGTCCACAAATACTGTTACCAGACCCGGTAAGACAGGCACAGAAATTCAGAACAGGCATGTAGAAACTTTTAGCAGCGTGCTCACACCGTATCATCCAAGCAGCATTTCGTTTTTCTAGCAATTTCTCTGTTGTTTTATTTTATTAAAGTATTTATCGTAGATTAGAAATGGGCCCCCTCCCCCCACCCACCCACCCACACACACAGAATTCTGGTCCTTCCCCCAAAGATAGTTTGAGAAGAACCATTGTTAAGACATCCAGCATCTCATTTGAATGCTGCCTACAGTTTTATGAGGGAGATCAGCGTTGCACGTTAAGGTCCGTCTTACGGATAAATAAAGCCAGGCTCAGAGAGGTCAAAACACGTGGCCTCGTGCATGTGTGGTATTGTGATCCGGTTCTTCGTACCCGGAGCCAGCAGTTGACGAAGGTATTACTCTGCTGATCACAGACAAGTTAGAGCAGGGTCATCTGCGAACACTTGCCTAAGCCCTTTTTTTCGAGGAGGTATCTCTGTGTACGACTGACCTTGAATGATCTATGAACAGATAACCTTTGATAACATTGGAGTTCTCCTAATTCAGAAAACAGTTATGCACCTACAGGCTGGCTAATTTCCTGTGCTTTGCAAAGTGGTCAGAAGATAGTAACCGCTAAGAAGCTCGAGGTTTGGAGGAGCACCTAGGGGACCCTGCAGCCCCTTGGCTTTGACATCTTGACGGCACCTGGGACAGCCCTGCGCCGCGGGAGGAATGTGCCAGGCTAGAAAGCATGCGGTTGGGAGAATCAGGGACAGCTACAAAGTCCTTCCTCGTGTCCTGGCCACCCCTTCTCTGTTTTGCCTGTTGGCCCGAGATCTACCTCCTCAAGATACTAAGAATGAGGCCCAATATTTACTTGTAGGCGTGGTGCCACTCCTGAACCATCTTCTTCCACCCAAGGCAAAACTCCCTAGTTTATTGAAGGATTCCTTGGTTGGCAGGACTTCAAAAATACCCCACCCCAGCCTCCTCATCCTAGCCACGCCCTGCATTCTCTTTAGTCAATGTCCATCCTTAAGTGGGGAGTCCCCCCACCCCAAAGCTGAACCTGGCATGCCAAAGGGGGTCTGTTGAGATTATGGGAAAGGATCATTTTCTTTGATCCACACACGATTTCATAGAACGTAGTCTGCATGACCTGTTTTGCAGTCACATCCTACTGCTGTGTTGTAACAAGATAAAGATCCTATGTCTTTTTGACGTGAACACCCGCATTTGGCTAGTAGTTATTCTCTTTGTGGGATTTACTAATTTATTGATGAATGTATTAATCGATGGATTCCTTTCTTCACCCATCATCCAGGCCAGCCAGCCAGTGGAATTCTATAATACTTGCTTTCGGATTTTAATCCTATCATTTATTTTGGGACAACCTACTGCTCAGTGGGAGGAGAGCAGTTTTAGGTCTTCTAATCCTCCTGGTTATTTTGGTCCGGAATCCCAGTGTCTGGGTAGGCATCAGCCTCTGGTCCACACCTCGGGGTATGGTTAGCCAAGTAACAAAATTCCAGCTAGCTGCTGAGCTGTCTGAGTTTATCAGTGAGCTCCCCAGGTGGACTCTCCATTGGTTTTAGCTGCCTCCCTCATCCTCCTTCCCTTTTAGAATCACTGATCAGGGACGTCTCTTTGCTGTGACCTTTGTGACATCTGTTTCTGTAACATCCAGGTGTTGCCTCTGATCGTACCCAGCGTCCCAGCCTCTGATGGCCTGGTCACTGCATCTGAGGACCACGCCAGAAACTATGTGGTTTGCCTCAGGGGGTCCAGAGATGGAAGAGGAGTAGGAGGGAGATTATTTCACATGTTATAATAAGCTTATATGACTTCTGAAATTAAGAAGAGTAATAGAAAAGATGAAAGAAAAAAGAAATCAGCCCTCCTTGCTTGTTGGCTAGAGTTCAGTCCATAGTAGAACCCTCCTCTCTCAGTGGCCACCTGACTTACTCATGACCCCCTCTTCTCCTGACTCCTCACATTCTGGCCTATACCCTCTACAGAGGCAATAAATGCTTCTTCCAAGTTTACTCAGCAAACTTCGGCCCATGGGCCAAAGTGGGTGGATCACCTGTTTTTGTAAATAAAGTTTTATTGGAACACAGCCATGCGCATTTGTTGATACTGATTGCATATGGCTGCCATCCCAGTATAACCACAGAACTGAGGAGTGGTGACAGAGACAGTTCACAAAGCCTGAAATATTACTCTCTGGTCCTTTCCAAACTCAGTGTGCTGACCCCTGTTCTATGTTAATAAATGCATCCATCTAGGGGCGCCTGGGTGGCTGAGTCGGATAAGCGTTAGAGTTTGGCTCAGGTCATGATCTCACGGTTCATGAATTTGAGTCCCGCGTCAGACTCTGTGCTAACAGCTCAGAGCCTGGAGCCTGCCTGCTTTGGATTCTGTGTCTCCCTCTCTCTCTGCCCCTCCCCCATGCGCGCTCGCTCATGCGCTCTCTCTCTCTCTCTCTCTCTCTCTCTCTCAAAAATAAATAAACACTAAAAATAAACAAATAAATGCATCGATCTAGCTACTCTGATGGTCCTGATTCCCTGCCCACTCTCCTCAGACTTTCCACTACCTTGGCTCTCAGGACCCACGTTCCTGATGTTTCTTCCCCCAGCCCCTGTGACAGTGAATCCTCATTATCCTTTGCTGCTCACTCTGGCCACTTTTTGTATCTTCCACACTGATCTTTACACTTCAACCATAAGCATACACGAGGGCATGGTTTTTTTGTCTTCTTGTTCACTTCTGTCTCCCTGGTGCCTAGAACAGTGCCTGGTACATGTGTAGTGACCAGATGAGTGACTCTAACTCTTTCTGGAGGAAGGTTGATCGTCACAGCACCTTGCAGAACACTCTTGTTTGGACTTCACAGGTAAACAGGAGTATCCCAGTAAGAGTCTGAAGAGAAGAGTTTAGCTTGGAGTCATGAACATTTCCGCTTACAGAGCCAAGACCTGGGGCCTTAGGGCACTGCTTTCCATTTAATTGGTGCCAACATTCAAGCCCTTATTCTGACATAGAATGTGTATGATGCGTGAAGGTAGTGGTGAATTTGTAAATCTTCCTCAATTCACGTCCACATTTGGTCCAGTCTGGAGATGACACAAAGGAGAGTAGCTTAGAACCAGTAAAGTTCACAAGGAGAGAAAGTAAGACGCATGAAGTTGCCGTCAAATGGTTCTCTGGCCCCTTTCTTCACAGACTCCTGGGTCCCTTTGTAGCCACCACCCTAATGACAGCTGAGGACCCTGTTCCTCCTTTTGTGGCAGGTGGTTTATTTTTCCCTTCTCTCTTTGTATAGTTGATCTAGATTATGTTTTCAAACAAATTACCATCTGAAAAAGGAAGGAAGAAAGAGAAGGTGGGAAGAAGAAAGGGAAGCTAACTTAAGTCTTTCATTATTAAGGTCAAGGTTGGCAAAGAGGTTTCATTTTCTGTGTTAATGCTGATCAGTTAGTAGTGGTTGCTGGGATCTACTTGGGTCCCTGCTGAGAAGGATTCTGGGGCTATCTTCAGGTTCAGTGACAAAAAGCTATAATCAATTAGTATCGAGTGCATGGATGTCTGCATGGGTGTGAAAGAAAGGAAGTTGTGGCTTCCAGAAAAATTAAAGAGGCAAAGGAGAAAGTGAGCATAGTGCAGGCACTGGAGGGGGAGTATTATTAGTTGAGAGAAGGTAGCCCAGGTAGGCCTCCCTGGGAAGATGATAGTTGAGAACAGATCTGCAGGTGAGGAATTGAGCCCAGTGGGTGTCTAAGGGAAGAGCTTTCCAGGCATGAGGAAGTACAAGTCCAAAGGTGCTGGTGCAGTCAGGGAACAGCCAGGAGGCCATTGTAGCTGGAACAGAGCAAGTCAAAGGGGGGCTGAAATCGTTATACTTCTGTTACTGATCTTAGGAGAATATATATACACATATATATACATGTATACATGTATATATATGTATATACATATATATGTATATATATACATACATATATATGTATGTATATGTGTATATATGCATATGTATATGCATATATATACATATATATATATGTATTCTGAGTGGCCCAGTTGGTTAAGCCTCAATTGGCTAACTCTAGATTTTGGTCAGGTCATGATCTCGCAGTTCATGAGTTTGAGCTCTGCATCAGGCTCTGTGCTGATGGTACAGAGCCTGCTTGGGATTCTCTCTCTCTCGCTCTCTCTCTCTCTCTCTCTCTACCCCTCCTCCACTCAAGCTGTCTCTCTCTTAAAAAAAAAACATTTAAAAAATTTTTTAAAAAGAAAAATGTGTATATAATCTTGGAAATTGTGACCATCTGCCCTCTTGTTGAAAACTTAATCTTTAGCGATACAACAGACATTACTGATTGAGGGAACAGTGATGGCTCTGTTCTAGATGGGCCAAATGTCTGTCTCCACAGATGTGGAGTTTAAGACTGATGATAGTAGCAAAAGCAAGAGTTTTCTTCCTAGTACTATTCCTCTCCCATATTATTTTGCATTTAAATCAGCTAACAGTGGATTCTCCTGTTTCTGCAGGAAGTGTTTCTGTATCTCTATCACCTCGACCATTTCTTTAAGTTTTCTTTTTTTTCCCCCTTAGAATTCTCCGTGAGTGTTCATTCGGGGTTGTTTGGTCGTAAGCATCAGAAACCAACTTGGCCAACTGAATTAAGCAAGGAGGAATTCATTGGAAAGCAACTAGGGGCTCCCAGAATAGCCTAGAGGCTAGAGAACCAGATTTGGAAAAGAGCTGGAACCACGTGGCTCTGGAGACTGGGAAGGTAGCCTCCTGTAGACAGTTTGGCCAGAATGCCACCATTAAAAACACTGAACCCGGGTCACCTGTTTCATCTTCCAGATTCTCCGCGCCGGGAAAGACAGCCCCAATGGCAAACTGGGACCACTCCCCTCTGACCCTACAGAGGAAAGGGGGGATGACTGGGTCTTCCTATCCTCTATAATAAACAAATGGAGCAGGTACTATCAGAATCGTAGAGGTAATTGGGGTAGAGGTAATTTCCCCAAGGGGAATTAAGGTAATGATAAGGAGGAGAAATTGATACTAAGAACTGCCCCCATCCCTCCAGCTCTCTAATGTCTACTTCAGGGTGCAATCAAGAGTCTCCTATTTCTATTGCAGGATTAAAAAAAAAACTGTTCTGTTCAGTTAGGTCTTGATTCATCTAAGAATGGCTCAAGACAGGTGAAATTTGGTCAAATTACAGAATTTGATGTAATGAAGCTTTGCAGCCATCATCTGTCATCATTTCCCAGTGTCTGCAAATAAGCCCTCGATATTAGTACCTGCCGTCTCTGCAGTGCTTTTCAAGGACCTTGCAAGTACTTTCCAACCATGTTCTTGCATCATCCTTATGGCTCTGTGACATGTGTATTATTGTCCCTGTTTGCAGATGAGGATCAGAGGCAAGGAAGGCTAAGTGCTGGCTCACATAGTGCTGGTGACAGGTCTGCTTCCTAAGCGTGTGCTCTAATCACTCAGTAATTCAAGATGATGACATTTATGTATACTGGTGGGTCTCAACCCAGGCCATTTTTGCCCTTCAGGAACATTGGCAATATCTGGAAACCTTTTTGGCTGTTACATACAGCTGGGGGAGGTGCTGCTGTCTTCTGGTGGGAAGAGGCCAGGGGTGCTGCTAAAATGTCATACCATGCACAATACAGGCCCCACAACAAAGAACCGTCTAGTCCCAGGTGTCAGTAATGCTGAGGCTGAGAAAACCTGCAATATACACACATGGACACATGGTCTGTGATTGCACAAAGCGCCTATGGTGCTGTGGGGTCTGAACATGCCCATGAATTGGCTCTTAAAAGATAAAACCTACTGTGAGTAGGAATCAGCTGCTAATACTGTCTTAATAAACTATGCATTGCCATAACTAAATCTCACCCGAAGACCCCCAGCTTCTACTCTCCCTTGACACGCATCCTCCAAAGAAGGCAAGGGTCGGTGGGCCTGCCCAGACGGTGAAACTGAAGAAGCCCCGTGCTTCAGGATGGGCCGGGCCCTCTGTGAGTGTCTCAGTAACTCTGCATGGCCGGGCAGCCTGGCAAATCTACTCCCTCTGGGCAGTGGCTGTTTGCAAAGCAAGGCTGAGGTTGGCCAAAGAGGTCACAGTTGTCCTGTAATCAGATTATGTTGCTATATCCGACCATTGGCCATCTGTGGCCCAATAGGGAACTATTAAACCAACAGCACTGACCTAAGTGAGATGGACGATAGCAATGTTCCTTGGAGCGATGGAATGACCAGAGACACTGTGTAATAGCCCTGCTAACGGGGGTTAGCAGATGGGCCTTTTTGACAGGAATAGAGCTTATCTGCTCCCACAAAGGTGAATGAGATTGGAAATGCAGAATTAACCTCGTTCTATAGAATGTATCCCATGATCTGCAAAGAAGGGCAAGAACCAAGCCTATGGCAGATTGACCCAAGGTTAGTACTAGAAACTGCCTGTGATTTGGCCATGTATTTCAAAAGCCTTTATAGTCCCCTTCTGGAAAGCTGGTTTTTTTTTTTTTTTTAATATAATTTATTGTCAAGTTGGCTAACATACAGTGTATATATACAATGTGCTCTTGGTTTTGGGGGTAGATTCATCACTTAACATACAACACCCAGTGCTAATAAATAATTTAAAAATATGTGCGATGACGACGTACAGAGATGTTCATTGCAGCATTATATATATAAAAGAGGCGGGAACATAAAGGACTAACAAGAAAAGAATGGCAATATAAATTAATTCACACCCATAGAAAGGAACATTATGCTGCCATTGAAAAAGCAATTTTTTCATGATCTGGGGAAATATCCACAATGCTGAGTTGAAATGAGAAGCAAGATTTAAAAATTTGGATATTCTGTGACCTATAATTCAAAAAATATATATATGAATGCATAAAACTGCAGAATAAAATAAATCAAAATATCAACAGGGGCTTCTTTCTAGAACACGGATTAATTATAATTTGTATTTTCTTTTTTGCAAATTTCATTATTTTCCAAAGAATCTACAGTGAGCCTCTGTTGCATTTTATTTCATTTTATTTTATTATTTTTGTTGTTGTTGTTGCTATTTTTAAAAAGGTGCTCCCTTTTCCTTTCAAAGGAAAGAATCAGGTCCTCATATTGTGTGGAGACTCTGGGAAACTAGTTGCCCAAAATCTACTTTAACAGCTGTCTTCCCCAAAAAGCAGTTTCTACCTAAAAAATTAAGTTTGTCTTGCGCCTTCTGCCCGTTGTTGTGCTCACACTAGTATTTATTTGGATGCCCTCCTCCTCCTGCTGGTGAATTGCATCCCTGCCTGTCCAGGACTTGGAAAACAGATGAAGGTTGCCGTTGGACTTGTGGGATCATCCCGGAAGTGCTTCGCCAGCACGTGTACGTTGTGGGCAGCATTTTCAGGGAGCTGCCACCTTCCTGAGCATATCCAGCTGCCGTTCTTCTTGGCCTCTCTCTGCAATATTTAGATCTTTTTTCTAAATAGAAGGCAGTTTTGTAAGCAGCAGCCTACGGCCCATCTGTGGTCATCAGAGTTGCATTAAGTTCACCTGAGTTGTTGGTTTCAGGAAAGAAGGTGGAAGAGTTTCAAGAATTTTGTTCCATTCTCTCCGCATTTCCACCTGGCATAGCTTTGCCCTCTCCTCTTAGGAAAGGTGGCAACGGTGGGCTCTCTTAAACCACAAGGATGCTTTCTTTCGTCTGTTCCATACGCGTAGCCTAGTAAAGGTGCCCGGGGTGGCCCGGCATCTGTCTGCAGAGGTTCACTCTTGTGTCCCTGTCTCCCAAGGCAGAAGCCGCATGAGAACTTGGGTTGGGATTATTCAACACTGTCTGACTTGCACAGGCCGTTCTCCACAGGCCCAGCCCGCGATCAGATGTTCACATGCTCTTTGCCCTCATTGCCACTAAACACAGCTGGCACCGTTCTGAGGCGCTGGTGAAGACGGAAAGCAGGGCCGCCTCAGGACCTGGGCTCTCAAGAGAGACAGAAGGTCTCCCTGCCGCCCGCACCTTTGCCGCAGCTCCTACGTGCAGGACTGAGCCATGCCTCCCCTCCTTGCCTGGTGCTAGGCTCCCGTTCCAGAGCCTTGGCAACAACCAAGATGGGTCAAGGGCTCCGAGGCACTGGGCACTGTTGTGGACGTGTTGTGGTGATGTGAACAATTCCTAAAATTCCCGCCCTCCTGGAGCTTCCGTTCTAGTGGAGGAGAAAGATAAGAAAGAAGACAAGTGCAGTAAGGAGATAAATAAAACCAGGAAGGGTGATAGGATTGTTGGAGGTAGGGGTCGTGATTTTTGATGGAGTAGCCTGATGGCACCTGACTATGGATACACTATTCCCTAGTTTTTGAGAAAAATGTTCTCATGTCTGTCTATTTTTGAGCGAGATGGAGCACGAGTAGGGGAGGGGCAGAGAGAGAGAGGGAGACACAGAATCAGAAACAAGCTCCAGGCTCTGAGCTGTCAGCACAAAGCCCCACGTGGGGCTTGAACTCAGGAAGGGTGAGATCGTGACCTGAGCTGAAGTTCAGATGCTCAACAGACTGAGCCGCCCAGATGCCCCTCCCTAGTTGTTTTCCTTTTTTTTTTTTTAATTTGTATTTATCTTTTTAATTTACATCCAAGTTAGTTAGCATATAGTACAACAACGATTTCAGGAGTAGATTTCTTAATGCCCCTTACCCAAGTTTATGTCTTTTTTTAAATTTTTTAAACGTGTATATATTTATTTTTCTTTTTTTTAATATAATTTATTGTGAAATTGGCTAACATACAGTGTATACAGTGTGCTCTTGGTTTTCCCTCCTTAGTTTTTTAATACGGCCTCTGAGGAAGGCCTCTTGAGAAGATGACCTCTGAGTAAAGACTCGAAGGAGGCGAGGGAGAGAGGTGTGGGGATATGTGGGGGGAGGGGAAGTGCTCCAGGCCGAGGAAACAGCCAGTGCAAAGACCCTGAGGTGGGAGCCTTCCCCTGTATGTTTGAGGACCAACATGGCAGCCCATGTGTCAAGAGGAGAATAAACAAATGGGCATAACACAGGAGGGGGAATCCGAGAGGCCCCATGGGGCTTTGCATAGACCAGCTCCTACCCCAAGTTTGATGGGAGGCTGTTGGGTGTTGGGGCAGAAGGGTGACATACTTTGGTTTTAGTAGGCTTGAGATGGCCATGAGGCTGAAACTCGACCACGGGGAAGGTAAGGGCAGAAGCAGAGAGAGTGGTTGGCAGGCTCTGACCAGGTGGGCAGTGAGGTGGGGGCAGAGTTTCCAGGAATCACATGCTCTCTTTTCTCTTTCTGTCATGGATTCATTCCTAGTTGAGAAGCTGCATAAATCAGAAGGAGATCAAAATATCTGCAGCTTGTTTCTAAGAGTCTCCTTAGAGTCTGAGAACCTTACCAGTGATGGAGAAAAGCTACTTTCTTTTAAAAGGAAAAAAAAAATCTACATTTTAAAAAATAATTGAAATAGCATAGGCTTGCTATAGACAATTTGGAAAGTGCTGAAATTTATAAAGAAGAAAATCGAAATCACAATCTCCTATCCCAGATATAGGCCCTATTAATATCTTGATTTATTTTATTCTCCCCTTTTTTCTATTCACATATGTGTATATATTTATTATTGTAGTTAAACTTAACAAGTGGCTATTTCCCCATGTTCTTAAACAGCAACATAATGTTCCTTCCTTTGATTTTCTTTTTCTTTTTTTCTTTTTTTTTAAATTTACATGTAACTTAGTTAGCATATAGTGCAACAACGATTTCAGGAGTAGATTCCTTAGTGCCCCTTACCCATTTAGCCCATCCCTCCTCCCACAACCCCTCTAGTAACTCTGTTTGTTCTCCATATTTATAAGTCTCTTATGTTTTGTCCCCCTCCCTGTTTTTATATTATTTTTGTCTCCCTTCCCTTATGTTCATCTGTTTTGTCTCTTAAAGTCCTCATATGAGTGAAGTCATGTGATTTTTGTCTTTCTCTGACTAATTTCGCTTAACATAGAACACTCTAGTTCTATCCACGTAGTTGCAAATGGCAATATTTCATTCTTTTTGACTGCTGAGTAATACTCCATTGTATATGTATATACCACACCTTCTTTGTCCATTCATCCATCGATGGGCATTTGGGCTCTTTCCATACTTTGGCTATTGTTGAAAGTGCCGCTGCAAACATGGGGGTGCATGTGTCCCTTTGAAACAGCACCCCTGTATCCCTTGGATAAATGCCTAGTAGTGTAATTGCTGGGTCGTAGGGTAGTTCTATTTTTAGTTTTTTGAGGAATCCTTCCTATGATTTTAAATTAATTTAAAAAAAAATTTTTTTTCAACGTTTATTTATTTTTGGGACAGAGAGACAGAGCATGAACGGGGGAGGGGCAGAGAGAGAGGGAGACACAGAATCGGAAACAGGCTCCAGGCTCCGAGCCATCAGCCCAGAGCCTGACGCGGGGCTCGAACTCCCGGACCGCGAGATCGTGACCTGGCTGAAGTCGGACGCTTAACCGACTGCGCCACCCAGGCGCCCCTAAATTAATTTATATAGTCACTTGCTTATTGGAGGCTGTGGCTTCCCTGTGTGGCCCCAATAGACTTGCTAAACTACACCCTCAAGTCAGATAAACATAAGCACACTGTCATGGGCAGGGTTGACACCTGAAGGCCTCCTCACAGGGCAGGGCCTGCCCATGGGAACTTCCACATCATGGAACCCAGGCCTGCGTGCCCTTTCCAACAGGCAGGTGGATGTTGAGAAGGCCCAGAGGGGCTTGAGCCCAAAACACTAAGTGCCTTCCTTCAGACTCACGAAGACAAATCCCTGCTCCTCCCTGCAGAAAGCAGAAGGAGAGACAGGGAGAAAAGTCAAGAATGTCACCCTCCTGAAAGACCCGCATATGGAACCCCAAGGCCAGAGAAGCAGAAGTACCCTCCTACCACTGAGGATTTAATACGTAATGAATGTCAAGTTCTCAGTCTTGGCAACTGTTTGATAAGTGTCATCTTCTCCCTTCCCCTATAATTGTCAGGAAAATACCAAAATTCCATAAAGTAAATATTCATATGTGCCGGTGTAAACACACAAGCTGAATGAGTGGATAGTCATTCCTAATTGTGCCAGTCTGGTGACCCCTCTACAGACTAGGATCAGTTCAGTAATTCTCCCCTGGATGTAATTTCATTAGCTGTCCTTCTCACCTTGGCCATATTTGAATATACTCAAGACAAAAAAAGAACCCCAAGTTGGCCAGTCTCTCAGTGACCTCAGATGGGGTTGAATAATTGTTTATTGGTGAATGAATGGATGAGGAGGTGTGAAGGGTGGATGGATGGATGGATGGATGGATGGAAGGAAGGGAGGGAGGGAGGGAGAGAGGGTGGATGATTGAAGGAAGAGTAAATCAACACAGTCATTTATAATATTCTTTTCTTTGTCTGAAAAAATGAAAGTGGAATAATATTTTTACACAAGCCAGTGTCTTTTCCATTTCACAGGTGAAATAAAAACCCAATATGAAAATCCCTCATTTCTGATGGAAAAAAGTAAAGAGCCACATTATGATCTAAGTAGCATATTTTATCTGTTTGAGCTGGGGGGAAGAAGATTGGGGTTGATTTTGTAGCTTGAGTGACATAAATCTGTGCCCCCCCCATCAAATATATTGTTATTGCTGTGATTCATCTGGCTTTTTTTTGAAGTGGACTATGGTTTGTGTGCAGTGGATGAAGTAATTGGAGTGAGTGCTTCTCCCTAGAGACAGAATCAATCACCGTTGCAGAAGATGATGACATTTTAGAAAGAAACTCTGAGGAAAATGTCATGCTTAAAAAATTAGATTTAAACACACTGGCTCCAGATTGATTTTTATTACACTCAAATGGATACCCTGATTGATTATCAGTCTTACAAATGTTTAGCACATTTCTCACTTCTCTAATAATCAGAATAATCTAATTTTCAATGTCATTTAATGTACTGTATTCAAGGTTATAATAGATCATATTTCTAATAAAACACAGCAATTATGTAATGAATAATACAGGAGGACCAGCATTCAAACTCATTGGGTTTTGAGGCAGTGCCAATGGAAGGTCTCAGATAAGCCCATTCCTTTAAATGTGATGTACATTCTGTGTCTTTGACTGCATCATAAAGGTGTTTGGTTTTTTTTCCTGCTGGTGCTCTGAATGGGACCTTGCCAGATTTGACCCCCCCCCCAAAAAAAAAAAACCGGGAGGAAACCACAAGGTTTGAATCTTTTTTAATATATGTTATTGGTGCACCTGGAGAAAAGTGACAGGTTGCCAAGTTATTTATTGAATTTCTCTGGTAATTGCTGCTTCCCCCCTCCCCCATTCTTTATATACATCCCCTGGAGAACTACCATATTTTAGTTCTAAATATTTTTCCAATATCCATTATAGCAGGCAGCTGACATTACAGATGTTTCACAGTAAGTCGCAGGATATCTAAATTTAAGGGGGTTTGACTCTTTATTTGGAGCCTAATATTTACCTGATGATGTTTACTTGGTGGTGTTGTTTTCCTTTTCAAGAAGCCTCACTCACTTTAGGAAGTAAGTTGTGGCTTCTCATCAATTCCAGTCATGTCCGAATCTGGGTCAGCAATTACAAATTTCTCTGTTATGTCTTGTGGCTCAGTTTGATGATCCAGCATGTATGAAATGGCATCGAAACCTGAGAGGCTAACAAGAAATAGCACTTCAGGACGTTCCCCTTTTGTGCTGTGCTCTTTGGCGAGGGCATCCAGGGGCCGCGGGAGGAGCAAAGGAGGCCAAGAAGCTGTCAGGACTCAAGACATTTGGAAACTAAAGGGACGGGCTTCAGGCTGAGGGCTCACTCCTAAAACAGGCCCAGGTATGAACCTGGTAGAGTGAGAACCTCAAAAGATCCAAAGGTTCCAGAAGATCTTGACAGAAGCAGCTGATGAGCCAGTACAAACAGGAAACCATTTAACAGAGATGAGTATTTAATCCTGATTCAGATTCCGCCAGGTTAGCGGTGGCGGGACAGGCTGGGGAAGCCAGCAGTGAGGACGAGATGGCCAGGGCTTGCTGTGATCTAACTCAGGTAGTAACGTGTCTTTCTTCTTAAGAGACTTGGCTAATCAGATCATGAAAGACCACCAAAACCCTCTGTATTTGTGGCTGGTCTGAGCACATCTTGGGACATTGCCATTTTTTGTTCTGAGCACCTTATTTTAAGAGTTAATTTATCTCATGGAGCACCCAGGTGGCTCAGTCGGTTAAGCGTCCAACTTTGGCTCAGGTCATGATCTCACGGTTCGTGAGTTTGAGCCCCACATTGGACTCTGCTGACAACTCGGAGCCTGGAGCCTGCTTCTGATTCTGTGTCTCCCTCTCTCTTTGCCCCTCCCCCATGTGCACATGTACACATGCTCGCTCGCTCTCTCTCAAGGATACATAAATATTAAAAAAATCAAAAAAAGCTACTTTATCTCGAACTGAATATTCTCCAAACCAGGATGTAGTAGTATGGCATGAGATCATGAAGCTGTCTGCTGTGAGATGTAATTGGAAAGTCAGAGGGTGGAGAAAAACCAGATGTTGGGAGAAGATAATTACTCTAACCTGTTGGAGAGGTCATGAGCAAAAAAGAAAAATCTGCTACCATTTCTTGGGTGCTAGATCTTTTCAACACCTCTCTCAGATCATGGCCATTTTTTAATGGTCATGGCAACTAACCTGCCCAAATGTACACAACTACTGTGCTAGAGAGTTGAGATTAAAACCCAGCTCTCATGATCGCCATGACTGAGCGATCACAGATGTGGTCACTTGTGATATGCCGTAACTGGGACTCTTCGTAGACTGATTCCGGAGGATTGCTAAGGTCCCTTCCAACTGTAAATTTGGTAGGTCTCCATTCAGAATACATGTTCGAAATCATTTCCTGATATTTGGAAACATTTCAGGCATAAGGAGGAAGTACTCTCTCATAGTACCCAAAATACGGTGAGGTTCATCTGGGAGTACTTGCTGCTTAAATAAATGTAGGTTGAGAGAGTGAAGACACCTTTTCAATTAAGCTGTCTACACTGGCAGTAAAATTCTCTACACTGTTGAAAATGGCAGTTCCTGAGGCTGGTTTACCACTGTGAAATTTCCTGGAGCCTCAAGGGTGTGTGTGTGTGTGTGTGTGTGTGTGTGTGTGTGTGTGTGTGTGTCGGTCTGTCTGTATGAAGGGGTTGAGAAGGAGATGGCTTATAAAATTAATGAGAAAAAACATTTTTTTTAATGTTTATTTATTTTTGAGACAGAGAGAGACAGAGCATGAACGGGGGAGGGTCAGAGAGAGGGAGACACAGAATCGGAAACAGGCTCCAGGCTCTGAGCTGTCAGCACAGAACCCGACGCGGGACTCGAACTCACGGACCTCGAGATCACGACCTGAGCCGAAGTCGGACGCTTAACCGACTGAGCCACCCAGGCGCCCCAAGAAAAAACATTTTTAAAAGGCTTTAGTGACAGAGTCTGAGCAGGGTGCTTATAATGGGAAGGAGAGGCTTTAAATGATGTCCTTGTGGTAAGGACCAAAGGTTACCTGAGTTCACAGGACGTTAGTGGGGCTCAGCAAGAGAGAGTAAGGATGCTCATCTGTAGACACAGCCTGTTTTAGCTCTAACAGTAAGATTTTTACTTTTACTTCTTATCGCATTGTATTTTCCTACCGCGTACAGATGAGCTGATGTCTGCAAAGCATCATTCAGAGAGAGAATGGACCTGGGCAATAGCAAGTAGACTAAGTGGCCCTTGGCAGACACGTAGGATGAAGAAGAGAGAAGGATGGGTCTGCCTCTCTCCCTGGGATTTGGGCCCCTGGATGGGCTGTGGTTCCAGTCACGGAGATGGTGGCATCAGTGGAGGAGGAGTCATGTAGCGCAGCTCAAGAGTCCCTTTTAGGAGACAGTCAATGTGAGGGGCCGGGAGACGTCTAGTGGGAAGACAGATACACATGTCTGATGCTTAGGAGAAAGGCTGGGGCTGGAGCTGGGGATCCGAGCCTTCTGGATGTATGTGCTTGATAGAGGAGGGCCTGGGCGTGGACTTTGTAGGGTCCTGGACATGAAGAGTGAGAAAGGACTAGGCATCCCCGAGGTAGGAGTCCTTTCAGCGGGCTGCCGGATAGGCCTCGCAGGGCTCCCCAGATGAAAGTGTCTCCGTGGGGTGTTTCTTAGCTTTCTTGATCAAGCCCTCAGTCTCCCTTTTGTCCACCTGGGAGGCCATCGCAGTTCTCAGGAGAACACGGTCCATATCCACCAGCATTCTTCTTTTTGAAGTTAGTTAGCTCAAAGTACTTTTTAATAACCATGTTTCATAATTCTTGCTATTTTGTAAAGTCCGGACACGTCCTAAGAAAGTCCCAGAGCCCACCGACCTTTCCCTGTTTTGAAATAAACGTGGGCATCAGCGAGAGCCCCGGGACGAGAAGGTGAGGCTGATAATCAGAGCTGACCACGGGCCCCTCTGCCGTTAAGGTACATGGTAGCAAAAACATTATCCGTGATTGAAAATGGCAGTTCCTGGAGCTGACCAACCGTTGTGCAATTTCCTGAATTCAGTCAAAAGATTACGAGGTGAGTGGGGGAACAGGCTGGGCAGGGGATTCAGTGGCATTAATGAGAAAAATATTATTTTAGAGCGCAGCATTCCTTTCCAGCTTAAGGTCTGGCCAGCCTTAAACGCGGGCAAAGTTATGCCATATGTTTCTCAAGATAATGAAAATGGGAAGGGGAAGGGGGCTGGCTGGGGGCAGGGGCGGCCAGGTCTTGCTGAAAGCAGCTTGGTTGTTAAGTGGACGGGACTTGGTAAAGAGGAGGAGGACATCCTCATGTCAGTGCTGGTTAGGACAGCTTGTGCACTCTGCTTATGTTCTGGATGTTTCCAGGACGGCTGCCTCTGCACTGAGTACATCAAGGTCAGGTGGGCACCGTGACCTTGGTTTCCCCTTGCGTGTTTTTAGCCGATCATTTCTCACCTTTGACCTCTCTCCCTACTAAAATCTACTTGAAGGAGATAACATCACCCCCTCCCCCACAAAGTGAAGCAAGGGCATGGTAAAAAGTGATGAAAGAAAGGAGTTTGGAATATTTACAGATGAAAATGTCAAGGGTTTGCTTCAAAATAATCTGGAGGAAGGGATGGAAGTGGAGAGGAAAGACCATGGGCCACAAACTGATGGTTGACACTGGGCATTGAGTGGATGAGGGCTCATTTCAAGTACGATTTTCTCTACTTTTGGTATGTTTGAAATTTTCCGTAAAAATTGTGTTTAAATATAAACACATATGTCATCGTCAGAATAGGAAAAGTTAATGATGGACCTTTTTTAAGGTATAGTTCTGTGTTTTGAAGCTTTGACATATAAAAACGGAAACCTTACGAAGGAGGCTGTGCAAAGTGTGTTTCACTTGATGAATTTTATGAAACACATGAAAGGCAACAGTGCTTAAATATTTAAAAATTTTACTCGTAGGGAGATAATACTTTTCTGCCATCTTTCGTGGTTTTTTTCTAGGACAGAGTTAGATAAATAAAACAGAACTCTGTTGGTTGCAATCTATAGACTTTGCTGGCTGTCCGAACTCTTACTGACGTTGCGTTGGGTGGGAGCCTTCAGGGCCGAGGGTGGCCTTTGCCTCCGGTGCCCAAGTGCACCCTTCAACATCCCAGGGGGATGACAGGCATGGTGGCAGATAGCTTTTCTTTAGAGAATTCCCAGAATCTTTACATCTTCCCCCCCAGGTCTGCGTGCATTCGATTTAGCTCTTTGTGAGGTTCCTTTTTTTGACTCAGCTGCCTTCTAGAACAGCAGCACGTAATACAAGGACTTTGGAAAATCTGTGAGTACTTATTGAAGAAGAATTAGAATTTGGGAAGGAGAATATCACTGGTTGTGACTGTAACCTGGCAGGTTTGGAGGCCAAACTTTTTATGAGGCTTGGCGAGAATTGAAATGTTCTCGTGTCTCCAGAACACCTCGCACTACCACAGCCTCAGGTCCTTGGGTCTCTGTATGTTCCCAAGATCTTGCTCCTGCTTTCTCCTCAGCCTGGAATGTTCTTCATCTGCCCCTCAGCTCAGATCTTCCTTCTCATGGGAAGATTTTCTCTGGCTACCCTCGCCTCTCCATCCCCCGTTGGGTGGAAGCCAGTGTTACTCATCTCGGTTTCACTATTGCCCTTACTGCTCTGGGGCATAATAACCCATCATTCTGTGTGTGGTTGAGTCAGGAGCATCTGAATGTCCCCAGAACCAGGGGTCTGGAAACACTTCAGGCCATTATCAGGGCAAAGGAGAGGGGCGTTTCTAGAAGAAAATGTCTGTGGGGCACGGGTATGTTGCTGGGCAGAAAGAATAATGGACACTTGCTATGTTGCCTGATAACTGAAATCAAATAAGAAAGCAAACATGGGAGAAAGTGGGTATTAAAATGTTTTTTTTTAAGCATACTTTCTTCCCTAATTGGGATTTATTGCACAAACAACTTCTTAACAATCAAGGACATTTTCTAAAGTATGGGACTGCAAAGTATATTCAGCGTTCTATATCCAAATCTGGCCTCCAGCTGGTTTTGGGAATAGAAAGTTCCTTTGGAACACAGCCATGCTCCTCACTGACATACAGCCCCGCCTCCTCATGCCCTACAGTGGCACAGTGGTTGCAGCAGAGGCTCTAAGGCCTGTGGAACCTCCTACCCGTTGACTACCTGGCATCTTAGAGAAAAAGCTTGCCATCCCTGGTCTAGACTGGGACTTCATCAGGGAACCACATGGCCTCCTTCGCCATCAACATCTCCAGCAGCTGTCACGGTGCCAGGCATAGGGTGGCATAGGTTCCCTGTATAGATCTGAGTGAAATTATTGAATGAATGAACAAGCAGATTGACCAATATCTATTCTAGCTCGCGTCCCGAGTGTGTGCGAGAAGCTCTCGGCCCCAGAACGTGCGATCCTTTCTGCTCCTAGCCACCCACATTACTGCATTACTACATCTTTCTCCCTGCTCATCAAAGTGGCCTCTCCTGCCCACGCTTCCTTACACAACTTCCCCTGTCCCTTCTCCCCCACCCCCCTTCATGATTTTCCTTCCCGATACTTGTCATTATCGGACATTATATCGTATATTCCATTGACGGCCTTCTCCAAGAAGCCAAGAACATTGCTTTGTCCACTGTTCCATCCCCGGCACCTGGAACAGTGCCTGGAACATAATGGGCACCCGGTAAATATTTTTAAATTAACGACCACATTTAGAATTGACGGCAGGTACCCCAGGGCTCCCTAGTGTTGCTCCCCTGGCTTCTTGGATGGGATCCTGATAGATCCCCAACGCTGCCTTGTACTGATGGCCACACCCCAACATATGGATTAGTAACAAATAGGTGGCCACGGGTGGGAGGTGGGAATCTTCCACCACTTCCTCGCTTTCTGTTTTAGGCACTGCTTTCCTCTCCCTGCTGAGCCCTGAAGGCCGTGTCTACCTTAGAAGGCATGGGCAGATGTCTTTTTGATTAAAAGGAGAGAAAAGCATGTTCTGGGTGTGGGTGTTAAGGGAAGGGCAGAGGGAAGTGAATTGTGCAGGTCTGGCGGGAACGTCGTGTGTTATTTCTTGGACTTCTTGCATTTTTTTTTTTTTTTTGACCCCTCGGCTGAAGCGTTCCCAGGACGAAGACTTGGTTCTCTGTTCATGTCAGGCATCCAAGTACGCAGAAGATGGGGAAGATGGCTTTATTTCTTTTCCAGACGACTCTCTGGAGAAATAAATACCTGCGAATTAACGTGGTGTAGGCCAGAAAGAGGATTTTTGTGAACTAAATAGCATTTTAGCGATCCTTCACAGATGAGGACAATTTGGGATGATTTATTTATATTGAGAAACTGATAAGTTCACTCAAGGGAAAGCTAAGTTGGCTCCAATCTGGCCGACGCTTCACGTGCTGAGATGGACTTGGGGGGGGGGGGCCGTGGCGTACTTCTGCTGTTTCATTTTTAACGTTTTCCTTGAGAGTGGCCTGAGAGTGACCTCTCACTAGGGTTCATGGCAGCCAAGGCCAAGTAGGAAAATTCCTTAATTATAGTCCTCGTTACATTCTTGGTAACACGAATCTTTTTAGAAAGCCAACCAGTTCAGGAATTATTCTGTGAGCAGTGTATGGTTTGGGGTTGGAATGGTGTTTGAATTCTAGCCCTGTCGGTGACTGGCCATGTGACAGTTAAGGCACACAGGCACCGAGAATTTTGCACATCACGTTCCTCTTTCTTTGTCCCCTCGTCATTCTCCAAACCGGAAACCAGCTGGCCACCCCTTTCCCCTTCCCACCGCTTGTCACCCCACATCCCTTACCCTGACCCTTCCCCATAGTCCCTCCCTGGCTCAGACAGCCCTCTTCTTGCGCTTGGAACATCTAGCAGCCACCTCAGAGCTCTCTCCATCCCCGGTCATTTCTCCACCGAGAACAGAGCGACCTTCCTAAAAAGGCAAGTCCGATCATATCACTGCCATTGTCACCCCAAACGAACCTAAAACCCAAGTCTCCTTGGCAACATTCACGGGATCACGTGAGCTATGGCCCAGCCTGAGCCTGAACTTGAGCCCCGGCCCTGTGTGCGGAGCTTCAGAGCCTCCCCGATGCTTCTGTCCAGCTCTAAAGACTTGCTCTGTCCTCCGCCTGCAGAGCCCTCCCGTCTTCCAGCCTTGGCTTACCTAAAGCTTCCTCTTCCTTCCGTTCTCTGCGTAGACAGACCTGAGGGAATGCATCTTCCAAGATCTTCCTGCTCCGTGCTGCCCTTCCAGTGGGCCTCTACAAATGAACAATTTCACATTCCCCCGGAAGTTCGTACAGCTTTTCATGTTTGTAAACGTGGATGCTTCTACTGACCTCCCTTACAGGTTCGATTATAGAAAAACAAGTTTTCAAGTGCCTGGACTCCAGGGTATTTCCCAGGTTGAGTTTTGAAGGGCTTTCTCTGGCCTCCTCCTAACCCTCCCCGCCCCCAGTCTGCCTTCCGCCCTCGTGGCCCTGCTATAAATGTTCTCTTGAAAGTCGTCGCTTTCTCCATCGCCAAAACCAGTGAACTTTGCTTCCTCTTCTTTCTTTCTGACTGTCAGCCACAGTGGACACTTGGCCAGGCTGCTGCCGCTTTGCATCCTTTTCTCCGTGGAAATCCATTTCCATGATTTTTTTAGCATCCCAGTTTTCCTGCCCGCTGTTCATCTGCCTCCACCGTTGTGTCCTGTTCCCTTTCCCACCAACCGCTGGCACTTCCCAAGGCCCAGTTCCTGAGCCTCATTTTTTCCTTCCTCTCTCTCCCGTTGCTTATCTCCCTCATGACCTCGATGGTCCTCCTAAGATTTCGGCTCCTAAATGATCTAACTTCACACCTGTCCTCTGGCCTGATCCATAGAGCCATCGCTTCCCGGATTTGCCATCTCACTTTCTGGTTCCCTCCCGTTAAGCCAGACTCATTGCCTTCCTGCCCCACACTGGATTCCTTATTCCCCATCAGCTTCCCCAGTTTCCTTTTATTTGGGATACCATCCATATCCCAGTTCCGGCGTTAAGAGGCTTTTTCTTCACCCCCCACATTGAACCCATTACCTAGCCCAACGTATGTTTTCATTGCGGGGTTTCCTAAATATCCCTTTCCCCCACCTCTCCTCATTGTCCCTATATAGATTAGATATATATATCTAATTTTCTCTCCCCACCGATCCTCATTCTGCACTTCCTCTACGCACACCAGCCGCCCTGCTCTCCTCCAAACCTGATGCGGACATTCCAGGACGCATTTCCTCATATCCCCCACGTCCAGAATGTTCTTCCCACCTCTTTCTGCTTCCCCACTGAGACCCATCCTTTGAAGGCCATCAGAAATCAACTTCTGTCATATAACTGTGTTCTGTCCCATGCTCAGGCCTTTCCCAGAGTGTTCTCTTCATCAAGAGTGGCTCCTGCCCCTTCAAGCCTTATTCCTTCATTGAATATTTGTTGAGTGTCCTTGGAAAAGACACCGCACTAGGGACACGAGAATGAATAAGACCTAGGATACTCCTATAGGGCACTCAGCTCAGTATCCCTCTACCCTGTGATATTTTTCGTGACTCCCACAGACTGAACTGTCAGCTCCCTCATCTGTAGATCTGAGTACCATCTTACAACGTACACCGTAGGTTTCGTATTCCTGTTGCTTCAGTCAGTGAATTAATATTCTGGCATGTAACTCACTGCATGATAGTTATTTGTTTAGGTGACTATCTTTTACTAGAATGTGAATCTCTTAAAAATAGTAGCTATTTGAACAGATGAAAAGCTAAATAAACAGATGAACACATGGGTGGCTGGGTGGATAAATAGATGAAAGGTTAGACCAATGGATGAATAAATGGATAGACCAATGGAGGAAAAAAATGGGGAGGGAGGGCTAAATGATGAACACATAGATGAATAGCTGAATGGATGGACAGATGCATAGATGATGAAAAGATGAACTGGATAAATGGATGGATGGATGGATGGACGGATGGATGTGTGAAAACAAACCTATAGTTAAGAGAGACTTCAGTGGTAACTCTCTCATCCATTGTAAGAATACCTTTTAAAATAACTTTGAGAGCTAAGGTAACCTCCAAGAACATTAACAGTAAATTTAAATAAATTCAAAAGTTTTCATGTAATGATCTTTTTATTTTTAAACTGAATTGACGAGCTATATTTTTTCTTTTTCACTTTAAAAAAAATTATTTAAATCCAAGTTAGTTAACATCTAGTGTAATAATGGTTTTAGGAGTAGAATTTAGTGATTCATCACTTACATATAACACCCAGTGTCATAGGAAAGGAAGTTCTGGTTAATTGACTAATCATATCCAACAGTAGGCTAGCATGTATCTCATATGTGGATGGCCAATTCTCTAAAAATTAAAATTCATAGAATGCCTTTAGAACAACAGCTGTACTGAACAATACTCATTTGGTGATTCCTGAAAACCCTTAGAATCCTTAGAATTTCAAGGATACCAGTGAGAATCACTTAGGGATATATAAGCTGGCATAAATCATTTAAATGCCTTAAGGTGAGAGTTTTTCATTTTAACTAGGTTTGTAACATCCACCCATTCATATGTAGACCCTTGCTCTGGTGATTTGGGTTTCCGAAATTGATTTGACAACATGGAGGCCCTTCTCTGCAGCAATATCCTAAATAGGGTATTGGGCACACATCAGCAAACATGCAGACATTTGTCTCTCTCTCGGATACCTCATTGACACACGGATGGTGCAGGCAGAGATTCATCAGGTGTATCAGGCAGTATCTGGAAAAGTTGGAGCCCAAGGAGATGAACGTGGCCGCATCGGTTTACTAAGTCAAGTTCACGTGGAAGTTCCTGCCATGGAGATGAACCCGCTGGAAGTTTAAAAATTGCTCAGCTTACCTATCCTCCACCCTCCCCTTAGTCTCCAGTTACGTGGGCCCCAGGCTGGAGCACTGGTCTTACCTTGGATGAAAATTCTTTCCTCCCTCCCTCCTTTATTTCTTCCTTCCTAATTTTCATTATCGCTTTCTCTTTCCTTTCTCTACTGCTGTCTTACATTTCACATTTGAAAGTAGTCCACGTATATTAAACCCTCATCGTCTGTATTATGTGTCTTCTACATTTCATTTGAGAAATAAAGCATACTTTATTTGACTTTGAATTTTCAGTAGCTCCAGGACTCAATAAACGTTTGGTGAATAAGAAATCAGTGTAGGGCTCCCACTACTTTAGTACATATTACAGTGTGTTGCAATTATTTGCATATCTAAATATATATAAGAATTCTGTGTGTGATGGAAAAGAAAGAATGTCCCCATTTTTCAGAGGAGGAAACTGAGGCTTCGGAACACTTAGGGACGACCCTGAGTTTGCACGGGCAATAAATGATGGACTAAAATGCAAAACTTTGGAATTTGACCCTCGTCCTTCCCACCTGGCAGTTGTACCTTTCCTGTTTATTTAAAACCCATAGAGAACAATCTCATAATTTCCGTATGTTGTAACAGATATGGGCAGGATCTTGAACCTTGTGTTGGAGGAATAACAAATTGTCTTCTTCCTCGCCTTAACCACTGAATAAAAGCAACCGTTGATTCAGACATACCAGGGGGCAAAAGCATACGTGGGTATGTGCTACAGTTGCCATAAACACACTCTTTACCGACGCTGTATCAGTTAGCTATTGCTGTATAACATACTACCCCAAAGCTCAGTGGCTTGAAACAATAAGCGTTTATTATCGCTTATAAAACTATTGATCGGCTGGGTGGTCCTTCTGGGTCCACCGGGCTCTCTGGTGAGACTCTGGTCGGCTTCAGATAGGGTAGGCAATTCTGCTCATCTTCTCTGAATGCTCTCCCAGATTTATGGGCAGGTTGGCTCTAGATTGATCTCAGATGGTCTCAGCTGGACTAATTGGGCTCTCCTCCGCACGGTCTCTCATTTTCCAGCGGGTTAGCCCAGGCTTGTTCATACGCAGTGATGACGTTCTGAGAGGGGCAGGCAGAAGTGTGCGAGATCTCTTGGAAATGGTATAATATTACTTCCACTGCATCCTGTTGGTTAAAGTGATTCACAAGCCACCCCAGAGAGGTGGGCTGTGGAGTTGTGTCCACCTCTTGATGGGAAAGGCTGCAAAGTCCATGCAAACGGGGTGAAATAGGAAGACACAGAGGATTAGGGCCACGTTTGCAGTCAAACCACCGTGCAAACATGGCTCCCCTTTCCAGGCACCCCCCATCTGATGCTCCCGTTCTGCAGGGCATGTCAAAGGGTCATGCTCCCCAAGAGAAATTCCTGAGCCTCCTCAGAGCTTTCTCCAGGCTAAATGCCTCATTTCTGTTTTTAAAAAAATGTTTTGGGGCACCTGGGTGGCTCAGTCGGCTGAGCGTCCGACTTCGGCTCAGGTCATGATCTCACAGTCTGTGAGTTTGGGTTCCGCGTCGGGCTCTGTGCTGACAGCTCGGAGCCTGGAACCTGCTTCAGATTCTGTGTCTCCCTGTCTCTCTGCCCCTCCCCCGCTCATGCTCTGTCTCTCTCTCTCTGTCAAAAATAAATAAACATTAAAAAAAATAAATTAAAAAAAGTGTTTTAAGAGGGAAAATATAACAGTGTCAAGGAGGGGTGCCTGAGTGTCTCAGTCGGTTAAGCATCCAACTTCGTCTCAGGTCATGATGTCACAGTTCATGGGTTCAAGCCCCACCTCGGGCTCTTTGCTGACAGCTCAGAGCCTGGCACCTGCTTTGGATTCTGTGTATCCCTCTTCTCTTCCCTTCCCCCACTCATGCTCATTCTCTCTCTCTCAAAAATGAATAAATGTTAAAAAGAATGAAAAAAAAGAATGTCAAGGAGACTACAATTCGTTTTCTGAAAATTGGGTTTAGACAACAGTAGGAATAAAAATTTTGACCATTAGAATTTATCATGATGGACATTGTTGTTTAATATTTGGAAGCACGTAATTTGCCATGATACAGGTTTATCTGGAAAGCCTTCTGCTGAGAAATTTCTTTTTGTCATCCCCCTCCTTCCAGTCACATACTGCTTTGAAAGGCAGTCCATGGGCCTGGATCTCTGTTCATCATTTACCCTAGATGTATGGATCCTTACTCTAAGACAGTTGATTCCTGAATCTGACACTGCCCACATTTTTACAAAGACGTTACAGTTAAAAAAAAAAAAATGCACCAGTCTTTCAGATACAAGAGGGCAGGTTGAACTCAACAGAGTGAACTTCAGCTTGATATAACAAAGAACTTCCTGCCCACGAGTATGGCTTATGGGAACAGATACTGAACTCTCCTTTTTGTAAACTGGAGATAATTTAAAAAGAACATGAGTTGATCATGCCATAGGTGTGAGGGTTTACTTACTCCTGAGTAAGACACAGAGGGCGACAACCTCAGTGTCTTAAATTTCCATCTAAAAAAAATTTTTTTTAATGTTTATTTTTGAAGGAGAGAGAGACCGAGCGTGAGTGGGGGAGGGGAAGAGAGAGAGGGAGACACAGAATCGGAAGCAGGCTCCAGACTCTGAGCCATCACCACAGAGCCCGATGTGGGGCTCAAACCCACGAACTGTGAGATCATGACCTGAGCCGAAGTTGGACGCTTAACCGACTGAGCCACCCAGGCGCCCCTTAAATTTCCATTAAAAAAAATTTTTTTTAGTGTTTATTTATTTTTGAGAGAGAGAGAGAGAGCACTCTCTCTGAGAGAGAGAGACAGGGGAGGGGCAGAGAGAGAGAGAGGGAGACACAGAGTCCAAAGCAGGCCCTAGGCTCTGAGCTGTCAGCACAGAGCCCAATGCTGGGCTGGAACTCACAAACCCCCAGATCATGACCTGAGCCGAAGTCAGACCCTTAACCGACTAAGCCATGCAGGCGCCCCTTAAATTTCCATTTCTTAATGTTCAGTTTTATGCCATCAGTTAAGACCTTCCTCTCAGCCCTCATCGTGTGGGATGGCTCTGTCACAAGCCCAAAGCCAAGGGCACATCTGCCTCCCGCGGACAGGATTTGGTCACTGAGAGTAGCCCATTGCCGTCCAGGGAAATGTGCAGAGAAGCTCCACTAATTATGAAGGAAGGTGTCTCAGAGGCACTTCGCACCTTCTCACCTGCTCATTGTCAAAGCTCCCGCTTTTATACCTCATGCAGGAATTTTTTATTGTCCCTGGAGTTGAACTTAGGATGTTTCCTATGGTTCGTACAAGACTCTTGTCCAAAGGAAAGGCTCTGTCACTTGTAACAGAGCTTTAAACTCTTGCCTTGCAAGGATGCCCACCACATGGGGCCTGCCTGGAAAGGAATATGGCCAGGGCAGGGCTGGGCAGGGCTGGGCAGGGCTGGCCACGCAGGCCAGACGGAGGAGGAAGAAAGGATTTGGAAATGAAAGACAAAGGGGAGGCTCTCCACTCGAGAGGAGGTAAAATCTCCATATCTACAAGCGACCAGGGAGAGGAAATGGTGTTTCAAATGGTTTTAAAAATTTTATTAGTATAATATTCCACTTTAACCGGAAAGAGGTATTTGGCATTTGGTACATTATGATATTTCAGAGATTTTCTGTAAGTGCTTTGAATAACTTTAAGAAGCTGAGCTAGGCTGGTAGATCCTTGTTAAACTCCGAGAATGCTATGTCCAGACTGCTTCTCTTATGACTTGCATAGTTAATATTCTGTAAAAATTCTAAGTATGCTCCCCTGCTCCGTCACTGGCACTGTGAACAGCCAGGCCATCCCTTAACACGTTGCACTTGTGGGGGGCCGGGGGGGGGGGCACATCGCCTTTCCAAGTCCCCACCCACGTGCTGCTGCCTCCCAGGTTGGAGCCCTGCAATCACAGTATTCACTTAACAGATACTCTGGTGCCCCGCCCTCAGTCTGGTCCCAAAGGCCTGTGTCCCTGGGTGTGGGGGGGGGGGGGGGGACACTTCCTTGTAGCCTCATTCACTAACCTCCTTCCTCTGTATTTGCGCAAGCTTCGACTAGTGCTTATGTGGTTAAGTGCTGTGTTAGGTGCAGGACACGGTCTCCACCTTTAAGGAGATTCTGATCTTGAGGAATATTCACTCGCCCAACTCCGCCCACCTTTACCTTGGGACCTACTGCACTCCACGTTTGAGCACCAACCCCCACACCCCGAAATAATGGGAAAAGTCTGTCTTTGTTAGTCCTACATCCATCTGCCTTCAGATCCATTGGTTTACGGTTCGTCTACATAATTAATTCAGAAAAATTATTTTTAAACTCAACTCTATTTTTGTGGTTTTCTTTTAAGTGTGTGGGTGTGTTAGTTACAGGCTCTCCCCCATGCACAGCCACCAGATAGCTCACATCACCAACTGTGACCCATTGTTTCTGTAGTTAGCAAGGTGAAGACTCCAGATGAACGAATCCCAGACTTTAATATTCGAACAAGAATAAACAGACCGCTATGCTTCCTTTGCTACACTGAACATAGAGAACGTTATGGGCAAAAACGCCGTCGACTGTCTTTTCCTTTTTCTCTTTCTTTCTTTTTTTTGACGTCATGGAATCTTTAGCGAAGCGTTGTTTTCATCTCTTCCTGAATCCAAGTGAAATCCACAGCTTTTGCATGTTTCCCACATTACATTTTTATTGTGTGCGTGGAAATCAATATTCTAGATACATGCACAAGTGCACACATTAAAATGAACATGACTTCATTTATTTCCATGATTAGACATTCAAATAAAAGTGCTTGGGTGTCTGTTTTCATATTCATAGGTCGAGATCCGTACATCAGAGGTATTTGTATAAGTGACACTTTTATTACGTTCATTTCATTTGCAATATGATAGTGGATCATAAATATGTTACTTTTACGCCACCAAGTCTGATTTGTGGCGCTTGGCCCTCACAAGGAGAATACTTGATATTTTATGGAGCACCTTGCGTTCCAAGAAGCGCTTTGCAGACATCAGGCCCGGCTCGCCCAGGTGTGTAAATCATACTCATGACCCTTGGGGCGCCCCACCTGCTTTGTCAGCCTGCTGGCTCTGGCCGCGGTGGCTCGAGTGGTTCTTGAACGCCCCGCGGGCCCCGACATGGAGATGAGACCTCTGATTTCTGGAAGGAAGAGGCTCGGGTGAGCTCTTGTTGCACACAGAGCAGACTCCACATTTAGTCACATGCTCACCTTGTCCCTCACAGAACAGTTTCTGAGCCCCCACTGTGGGCCAGACACTGATTTCGGCCCTCGGGAGACAGAGACAAAATGTGACCTTGGCCATCCAGATATTCAGACCGGGAGGGGATGGCCCTGTGAGACGGTAATCGGCCCCCACCTTGAGATAGGGGCTCCGACACAGAGGCGACGGTATGTGCCCCCACCATCCCGCTGCCCGTGCCTGTGGGATGCACTGTGCCTGAAAGCCGTCGGTCAACCCTCGGATCCATCACAGGTATATTGGTGCCCTTGGCAGTCAGCATCCCTTCCGTGGGAGTGGAGGGAGAGGCCGGCCACCAACGTCACAGGCGGCCTTTGGGGCCGAGCATCAGTTGTACAGCCCGGACTCCCTAGGCTCCCACCTCCCTTCCCATCCCTCCCCTCAACTCGCTCTCCCCTTTCCCCAGCATCAGCCTCCCCATCCTGGATCAGAGCCCCTTGTCCCTACACACACACACACACACACACGCCAGTGATACACATGCACCATCCTTCATGGCACCATGTGGCAGAACTGTGAATGTGTATGACATGACCAAATACAGTGGTTAAGAATGAGGACTCTGGGGGTGCCTGGGGGGCTCAGCCAGTGGAGCGTCCGACTTCAGCTCAGGTCGTGATCTCGCGGTCTGTGAGTTCAAGCCCCGCGTCGGGCTCTATGCTGACAGCTCAGAGCCTGGAGCCCGCTTCGGATTCTGTGTCTTCCTCTCTCTCTCTGCCCCTCTCCCGCTCATGCTCTGTCTCTCTCTCTGTCAAAAATAAATAAACATTAAAAAAAAAAAAAGAATGAGGACTCTGATGCCAGGTTGTCTGAGTTCAGATCCCCACTACATCATTTCTAAAACGCATGGCCTTGGGCAGGCTGCTTAGCTTTCTGTGCCTCAGTTGTCTCATCTGCAAAAAAGGCATGATAATGATAGTGATCGGGTTGTTGTATGGCCTAATTATGAGTAGAAGGCTTTGGGGAGTGCCCCATAGCTGCTAGGGTAGCTGTAATTAACACTTTCAACATTGTAAGAATTCTCCAGGATGAGTCACGGTAGGTATCCTAATAGCGATGCCCTGTTCTCGTTATTATTGTTACTGTTGCTGTCGGACGATGAATGTCTGGCTCTCACCGTAAGTGAGCTCCATGGTAGCAGGAACCATCTGTGTGGCTCCACTGTTATTTCCTCCCTGCAGCAGATGGTCCCTACTAGAGGCTCAGACAACATTTGAATGAATGAATGGCCAGAAAACGAAGAAATGAGCCCATCTGTTCATTTGGGGCCGCTCCCATGTGGCTTCTGGAGAAGCATCACTGCCACTTGCAGCCGTGGACCTCGTCATAAAGCCCACAGATCCTCAGTGTTCGGGCCCACCATTTCCACGTGGAAGGGCCTTAAGTTCTTCTTCCTGTATGGCCAGGCCGTGTGAGCCTTGATGGTAGACTGGCCGTCCCACCTAGCAGACGTCCGTGCACCTCTGGGAGGGCGCCGCTGCCTTCAGGGAAGCTCTGAGAGGGGCTGAATCCCCCGGGACGATGATGAAGCCAGTGTCCGTACCGGGTCCCTGGCCCCCTGCAGCACCTGTATCACCCCCTGCAGCACCTGTATCACCCCCTGCCCCATACTGCCCCAGATGCTGCTGACCACGAGTCCCCCGAAACGGGACAAAGCCACCATCCCCAAGCCCTCATGGCGTCCCATGTACTGCATCGCCTCCTTGATTCTGGTGGCTCTTGGCAGCCATCCCCATGCGTGGCCCAGATCCCACATCTGCAATCCACCGCAGTTTAAAACCATTGAGCAAAGCAGTTGTTGAAGCCATGTGTTTACGAGACACCTCCATCAACTTATGAACCTTTCCGTGATTAGAGCATCGTTACCAGTGGGTCATTGTGTCTTGCGGTTGGAGAGGAGTACCCAAGAGTCCCAGTAGCCCTTTGGTCATGGAGATTGGGGCGTCATTACCAGGGGGTCATTGCGTCTTGCTGTTGGAGAGGAGTACCCAAGAGTCCCAGTAGCCCTTCGGTCATGGAGACAGTAGGAAGGGCACTCCGCCTTGGGAGGGCAGGGAGCTCTCTGGAAGGGAGCCTATGGTGTTACACACTGGTCCCCTGGCAGTCAGTCAGCTGGTGAGAGTGCTCTGAGTTCGGGCCTCAAAGCGCAGAAAATGGAGCTCTGGCTTTACAGCTTGTTATTTTTGCAAATGGCGGGTGCTGTCTGCACAACCCAACTGAGTGCCCCCACTCGGTGCCCTGCTACAGCTCACCGGGGTCCCCTTCCCACCTGACCTCACCTCTCACTTTTGGGCTTGGTACAGATGATCCGTGGGGGCAGCTCACGGAGTGCCCCCCCACACCACCTCCCGGGTAACCTCCAGGGCTGTCTTTCCTCGCATGCGTTTTCCAGGTGATGGTCCAGGGGGCTGTGGGTGGATGGGGGACGGTGAAGCAGAATGCTGAGAAGCGCAGATCCTTCTCAAGGTCCTACAGACTCGCCTGGGGATGCGATCATGGGTAATTATGTGTGTGTGGTTCCTCTGTCTGCTTTTGTGTATTTTCCACTGAAATCTTGGCTTGACTACTTTCAAAGAGGGTGATCTTGGGCCTCAAGCTTCTGAGAGTGTAGAAATGGAATTTTAATGCCTACCTCACCCGGTTCACTGTGGAATTCAGTGAACTAGAATTCTTGAATTGCTTAAGGCGGTGGCTCGCCCTTGCTAAGCAATCAAAAAGTGGCATTACCGTCACTGCTGTGTTAGGTGGTCACAGGTCGCCATCTTGGCTTCTGATTCCAGTCACAGCAGTTCGTAGTGTTCGGTGACTTGTGGCCTCCCTCAGGGGGCTGGGTTGTTTTTTTTTTTTTCCTTATTTTAAGGTATAATTCACAGAGCGTAGCATTCATCATTTTAAAGTATGCGGTTCAGTGGTTTGTAGTATATTCACAGGGTTGTACGGCCATTCCCACTACCTAATTCCAGAACATTCACATATCCCTAGAAAGAAAATCCCGTTAGCAGTCAGTGCTGATCTTCCGTGAGCCCCAGCCCTCGGCAACCACTGACCTGCCTCCTGCCTACCGGTTTGCTTTCTCTGTACGTCTCGTATAAATAGAACCACACAACACGCGGCCTTCTGTGACTGGCTTCTTTCGTGGAGCATAACGTTGTCGGGGTTCATCCACGTTGTAACGTGGGTCTGTACTTCACTCCTTCGTGGCCAAAGATATTCCACCGTGTGGATGCGCCACGGCCGTTTATCCGTTCGTCAGGTGATGGACATGTGGGTTGTTTCCACCGTGGGGCTGTTTACGGGAAGGGCTGCTGTGAACATTGGTGTGCAGGTTTTGCATGAACGCTTATTTTCTGTTCCCTTGGGTGGACCCAGGAATGGGATTGCTGGATCGTGTGGCAACTCTTTAGCTTCTCGAGGGACTGCCAGACTGCTTCCCTTAGAGCTCTGTTTCGGAAGGACCCTCACTGCTCACGTAGGGCTCTTGTGTTAGCAGATGACGAGGGTCACGGGCAGGGGTCAGGAAAGCCCGCTCACCTGCATGGAGAGCCCGTGGTGCTCACACACGAGGCGTCAGGCCCCAGCCTCCCCTCGCAGACCCAGACTCCGTCCTTGAGGAGCGTCGTGGGGGCGTCTCGGCTGCCGTGCGCTACCCCCTTCCTCACGGTCCCTCCTTTGCTGACCGTATCCTTTGCTTTCTAACTGCTTTAAACCATATGCTGTCCTCCTCCCCCGGCATCCCACACCTGCTAGGCATGGTCTGGGCACTTGGCCAGTCTACACGGAAAAGTAATACATTTGAGGCTGAGTTACTTCACACTGTCGTTACCACTCACCTTAATCTGGAAATGTTCTGAGCCAAAGAACAGTGTCATTTCAGAGTCCTGGGGGAGGAAAATCCTCTGGAGAGGTATTGTTTTCTTCTCAAACGTGTCCGCTCCCTTAAGAGCGAGTGAGTCCAAGCGAAGAGAGAACTTGTCAACTGTGTAAACATTCTTCAGTCTCTCTGACACTCAGTTTCTTCATCTGTAAGATGAGTTTAAATTCACCTCCCTGATCAGGGGATTAAGTGAGATGCTACGGACACGGTTCCCAGTACAATGCTTAAGATGCTCGAGAAATGTGAATATTCGCCCCGGCTGCCCTCCCTCCAGGTCAGGAGTAAGTGACTTATACAGACACTGGGATCCTTCAGTACCGTTCACGCACTCCCTCCCCATCCCCATCTGTTTCCTTCCGCCTTGCTGCGCTCCCCAGCTCCCCAGGCCTTCATTTCAGTCTGCCCCATATGGGACCTCGGGATCCTCACCGTGTAGACCCAGGGAGCTGCCAGTTCTCAGATCACCCCGGGTGCTCTCAGGGAGGCAACACAAGCCAAATCCTCTTAGGGCAGATCGGATTATGACCTGGGTCATTTTGCAGCACAGATTCGCAGGTCATGGCGGTGGCATACACGGCCAGGTGGCGTCCAGCCTGGCCACCCCCAGGTCCCCGGGGAATGGGGACGCCCCGGAGGGGCTTGCGCGGTCTGGTTTCACCTGTTGGCCTCCCTGGGTTGCGGTTCCCTTCCCCGGGAGATCCTAGCCCGAGGCCAGAGCTTTGCGTGACACTCGGGTTTGAAGTCATCTGAGAGCTCTGTGCTGCGAGGGGAAGCGTGGGTTTCCACAGCCCCGGGTCCTGGGACTCGACTCATCCTGGCGTCACGCTCAGCTGCGAAAGTGCTGAGGCAAAGACCACACCTGCCGAGGGGTCAGTGGGCCAGACAAGATGTAGAGTGGAGCGGCTATAGATGAATAAGCAAATGAGTGGACCGATCGTTTTTCAGGCCAGGGGCCCACAACGCATAGATTATTGTTTTAAAATAACTTTTTTTAACAATAAGTGATTATAAACATTTTATTTAAATATTATATACGATGTATACAATATGTAATACATTAATACGGTATTTGCAAATAATCATAAAAGATTATGTGATAAATACCAAAAGTCTAGGAAGCAGAAAAGCACAAAGGGACAAAAATCACCATCCCATCACCTTTGAGATGAATCTCTTCAAAAGGGTCCGTTCATTCAGGAAACTAAAAGACAATGACAACAACAAAAACAAACCAGAAGGCTTAGCTAGGAATCACGAATCATGATGCAACAAGGCTTTTTGTTCAGCAACGTGTCTCCCGGGCCTGGGTGGTTCCCTCGGAGCCTCTGGAACTGGGTGGGAGGGAATGGGGAGGCATTTGGAAAAATCCATCTTTTGAGGACTGGTCCACATAGAAAGTTCTGTCCAAACAAACTGAGGCTCTCAGCCTTTTGGGCGACCCTTAAAGTAACTCTTTAAGAATTACTTGGCAGGTGCACACGCAGACAAACCTTCCTCTCCGCCTGGCCCTTCTGGCCGCCAGGCCTCTCTTCTTGGGAGATGTGTTCATGGCACCTTTTCCCACTGTTCCTGTTCCAAGTGTCAAGTGAGTCCAGGCGGCGTCGGGAGATGGAAGCTTGCAGCACAGGCCCGGCCGTTAATGACCCCTGGTTTGCCTTCTCTCTCATTCCCAGCTGTCAGGAATGATAGGAACAAGAAAAAGAAGGAGCCTTCGAAGCAGGAATGCACGGAAAGCTATGAGATGACGGCTGAGCTGGACGATCTCACAGAGAAGATCCGAAAAGCTCACCAGGAAACCTTCCCGTCGCTCTGCCAGCTGGGTAAATACACCACGGTAAGAGACGCTTCGCCCGAGGGTAGGTGCAGGCCCTTGCATGCGTGTTGGCTCCCTCCTTCCCTCTCCCCTTGCCCTGGAGGGCACGTCCACCCAGATTCAGCCCAGACCATGTAGGTGGACGGCGTGGGGCTACGCAGTGGCCGCCTCCCTTCGTGTGGTGGCCTCGGCACGGTCACTGAGAAGGCTGGGTGTTTCCTCCCATCCAGTCCCACCAGCATGCGTGTGCCCAGGAAACACAGACTGAGCACTTACCGTGTGCAGGCCGTGTGCAAGGCACTGGCGACATGAGTGACCAAGATAAGGTCGCTCCTCGAGGGGACACACAGCCTGGTGAAGGAGACAAGGGAAACCGGTGAGGTGTTGCAGCCATCATGACAGACGCCTGTACAGAGCCCGGGGGGGGGGGGGGGGCACGTAGAGGGGGCACGGGGCCGTCTTTTAAAAACCTACCTCCAGGGGCGCCTGGGTGGCGCAGTCGGTTAAGCGTCCGACTTCAGCCAGGTCACGATCTCGCGGTCCGTGAGTTCTAGCCCCGCGTCGGGCTCTGGGCTGATGGCTCAGAGCCTGGAGCCTGTTTCCGATTCTGTGTCTCCCTCTCTCTCTGCCCCTCCCCCGTTCATGCTCTGTCTCTCTCTGTCCCCAAAAAAATAAATAAACGTTGAAAAAAAAACATTTAAAAAAAAAACCTACCTCCAGCTGTGAAGTCCAACCAACGTTACGGGGCCCTCCCCTGGGCCGCGGTCTGGCTTGAGAGAGGATGTCAGCCCCCTAAGCCAGGGCTGGGGAAAGCACAGGCGTGACTCCTCCCCGGGGAGGCGGGAGCGCCCGCTGCGCTCCCAGAGCTGTGCCAGAAATGGCTCTCACTGCGCGTAGACATGAAGACAAGGCAGGAGGGGCGGGATGTGGGATCAAGGGTGGGTGACGTATATTGACGGGTCTGGGATATGTCACTGAAGACCCATGAGCTACTTCCATTTTTTTTAAGCTGGTTTTTGCATGTATTATGTTCACTGAGACCAATTCCCAGTGCATGGCACATAATAGGCACTCAATAAGTTATTTGTTGAGTGAATGAGTGAATGAGCGAACGAATGAATGAATATAACTAGAATGCTGTTCTGGCCTCCTTAAGTAGCTTACGTTGCTTGCCTAAGATGCTGGTAAATGTATTTTTTTTAGAAATCCAATTATCTGCGGCGCCTGGGTGGCCCAGTCGGGGAAGAGGCCGACTTTGGATTCCTGTTCAGGTCATGATCTCACGGTTGTGAGTTCGAGCCCCACATCGGGCTCGGTGCTGACAGTGTGGAGTCTGCTTGGGATTCTCTCTTCTCCTCTCTCTCTGCCCCTCCGCCCACCTGAAAAATCAAGAAACATTCAAAGAAATTTTTTTAAACCCAGTTATAGCCTTTGCTGGTTGGGTGACTGGCGCGCCGGGAAGAGAAGAGCGTGAAAGGTCCCGAACGTAAAGAGGAAACGGTGATGCAGAAAGACCAGGAACAGTGAGCGCAGGGGCTGCGAAGCCGCTCTGGGGAGCTTGCGGGCGTGCCTTTGAGGGTGCCGTCACCGCTTTTTCTGTAAAACGGGAATGGTAACCGGAAGCAGGCGCAGAGGGTTTGCCATGAGATCAGTCCGAGAACGCGTCGGGCGGCTTCTCGGGTGCGCGCGCGGCTGGCCGGCGGGTGGCCGCAATTAGGCCGGGCCACACCGAAGTCTGGCTCGGGGCGCCGGACGGACCCAGAGCGGTGCTCCCCAGACCTCAGCGTGCTCACTTCTGAGGCACCTGGCTGTCTTGCTGACGGGCAGGTTCCGATCCAACAGGTTCAGCGTCGCGATGGGGGCCGCGGGGGCGTTTCAGGCGCGGCTGCAGACCACACTCTGGCTGGCAGAGGCCGTGAGCCAGACTCTGAGTAGCAAGACCCAGGAGGACTCGGGGGCCCACCCAGGCCCTTGGTGTCAAGGAGGAGAGACGTTTGGCGTGCTTCACCCACCGATGCGTAAAGCCGTTGACCTACCCTCCCGGGCCCAGGGAAGGGCCTGATTCAGCCGACAGGCCCCCACCGAGCTTGGGGAATGGCATCCTAGCCCAGAGCAGACCCAGCGCAGGACAAGGCTGGACGCCGTAAAGGAGCTTCTCTTTTAAACCGAGAGGCAAAGTAGGCCCGTGGACCAAGAGGTGGCACAGGGTGAGTCATCAAGAGCAAGGACGCTCGAACCAGATGAACGTGGCTTCACTCCTGCTCAGCCACCGATCGGCCACATGACTACGTGCAAGTTATTAACTTCTCTCGGCCTCATTTTTCCCATCTGTGGAATGGGGATGATATAAAAGGGTTAGAAAAATTCAGTACTTCCTGAAAAGCTTCAGCAATGGGACCCGTAAAAAAACAGTGATGTGGCAGAAGCCACAGCCACCACGTATCCATTCGCTGTGTGTGAACTGGTGCTCCGGGCACCTGGTCCCATGCCAGGTGTTTCTGGCACTACGGAGAAGCAAGGTGATTCATTACCGGTGCCAAGGAGAGTATCACCTATTCCTTTTAGAAATAATTCCCGGCACTGTCTGGGGCTTAGTATCAAGGTGCACCTGACCTCAGCAGCCAGGAAATCAACTGAGGACGGGCCCAGGGAAAGGACAGAAGGAGGTGAGGGGAGGGGCAAGACTAAATTGGGAGTGACCGGGAAGTGAGAAAGAAATAGCCTTGCAGAACCTCGAACGCTCAGGAATTTGTATTTTAGTTTGTAAATAATGGAAAAGAATAGACAGTTTGTCATCAGGAGCCTTTATTGTTATCACCATTATTACTATGGCTAATATTTATTGAGCATTTGCTATGTACCAGGGACCGTGCTAAATAAATATTAAATCTTTGACTCCTTATGGGGACATTGTGAAGTGGGTATGGTTGCTTCCATATTGCAGATGAGTAAACTGAGATGAGGAAGCTAAATTACTTTCCCTGGGTCTCATAGCCAATAAGTGGGACTTGACTGTGAACAGCCTGAGTCCAGGGACAGCCCTTTTAACCATGCCATACACAGGATATGTGAAGAGGGCGGATGGCAAGGTAGAATGGAAGGAGGAACCACTGGGCATCTAGGTGAGAGGGGGTACCTGTTCTCAACGAATAAATACACCGTGAGCTCCGGAAAAGACAGAGTAAAAGAGAACAGTCAAAGTAGGGAGGGCTTTCTGGAAGTGGAGACTTTGGAGCCAGGTCATGAAGTGAGAGACATTTTCTGACAATATCCGGGATCATTTGCTACGATATTAGGGGTCTCTCCCTTCTGGCCCAGGCGGGATCCCTTAGTGTGGTCTAGGCCGTCCCCCAGGCCCTGACTCACCTGGTAACCCAATGAAATGGCGTCCACTCTACTCTGGGGGAAGGCTGGGCAAACACAAGGTGTAGCATTGCCTCTGCCTAGAACACATGCCCTGGTGTGGCCTGGCTTCCTAAAGGGCCTGGGACCAAAATGCTCCTTCGGGACAGACCTCCCTCTGATAGTCGGCATAGCTCCTTCCCACCCCAAAAGCCAGCCCAGGATTCTGGTCGGCCTCGGCCTCTATGACCTTCCCTTCCCCCGGGCCTCCCTCCAAACCCGGTAGCCTCTCCTCTTGGATTCTCTTTACGCCACAGGTCTGGTTCTCCCTGTGTCCAGGCTAGTGAGGCTGCCTGCCCAGCCTTCCCAGAGAGCGCAGCAGGGGCTGACAGGGCCCCAGCCCTGTCCCAGGGCTCACACTGCAAGCGGGACCCTCCCTGAAGGTTTGCTCTGGCTGCCGGAGCTGCCTGGCTCACGTGGGGCACTAACGCCCCACCCAAGAACAAGTAGAAGCTGGTGGGTGAAGCCGTAGCTTCCTTGCCCCTGGGGAGGAGTCCCCTTAGGTATTCTCTAAACCATTTCCCAGGGGTTCCCAGCAAGAGGAGCCCACGTGCCCACAGGGATGGTCTTCCTGGACCTCTTTCCCCTCCCCCCTCCTCCAGTGCTTCCTGAGACCTTTTCCCAGTAAGCTGCTTGCGCTCAGATCCTAGTCTCGGGGTCCGCTTTTGAAAGGCCCAAGGCAGGGAGCCTCCCTGACGGCCTCCAGGACCCCTCCCCATCCGTCTGTCTTTGGTGAGACACCGTCCGTTCCCATCATCCTAAGCACTTTGTGGGGACTTTCTACACCTCTTTTGGATCCAACAGGGAAAGTGGAAATACACCTGTTTTCCCTCTCCGAGGGAACTTAACCACACGTAGGGCAGCCGACCTCCTTCCAGAAGCATGCTGCCCATTTGTGGAATCAAGTCTGCTCGGATACAGCCTCTCATCTGGCTTTTCTCTTTATTTCTACTCTGTACACAGATCTAGCTCAGTTTTTATTGTAAGCAGCTTCAGATCCTTTCTGGAAGTAGGTGGGGATATAAATAAATAACAGCAGCCATAACACATTCTCGGCAAGCTCTTAGTTCCGAGTTGAGCTTTTTTTTTTTTTTTTTTTTTATAAAGAGCTTTTTTTAGCCAGGCAGTTGCTTCCACTGCGAGGAAACTTCCTGCCGTCTTCACTAGCCTGGCATCCCTGTCAGATGCCTTTGGAATAAGTGGGCAGAGAGGAATTAAAAAGGCAGCTAGCCACCCACCGACAGACCTTTGAAAGAGTAGTTCCTTTTTCTTCTCGAATTAGGGTAGATTTGGGACAAATGGTCAGGCCCGAGGAGGCAGCAGAAATGGGTGGGGAGGCAGAAGCATATGTCCCCCCACCCCCGCCCTCCACACCCGGCCCGGGCAGGGCTCTGACCTCCAAGCTTCAGAACTAGTCTCCTTGGGAAGATTCCTGACCAGTGACCACCCCTCCAAAAACCAGGAGGAGCGGGAGGGGGATCCCAAGGGAAAGGTGGAAAACAGGGCAGGGGCTATTTATAGAGGAGTCTCCAAAACAGAATGAAGAAGCAAACCAGAGGAAGCATCCTAGCTCTGAGGAGATTCCCTCTGTTTCCATAGGTCCAACTCCAGCAACTGTGTCATTTGGGTTTTCGGGCTTCGTAGACCCACGGTCTTGCCTGTGCATGATCCACCAGAGAAGCCTCGGCCCCCTCCTCTGCAGAATCGGATTTGCACGGTGCCCGCCTCACGGGATTGCTGGGAAGGCGAGTGAAACAGCTGCTCCAGAGCACCCAGTGCAGGTTCTGGCAGAGAGAGGTGCGAAATGGGCATGTCTCCTCTGGATCGGGTGATGAACGCCGTGTGGAAATAAGCTGCCCTCCGCGGGGCTCGTGAGGTTGAGCTGTGGAGATCTAAGGAGCCCTTAATCGACTCAGAAAAGTGGCCACTAACCGAAACATTAAACAAAGCTCCAAAAGACTCCCCAGGAAACGAGTGCTTTAGAAAAGGAAGGGTGTTGTAAGCGGTTCCGGCCATTTGCAGACTTGGCCTTCGTTCTAGAAAACTAACCCTGGGATCAGCCCAAGAAGCAGGACCTGACGCTCAGGAGATCAGCCTCCCCCCCCCCACCAGGAGAGACGCGTGGTGGGGGCAGTGGGGGGAGATGGGGGCATCTCGAGGCCCGAGTTCTAATCCCCACTCTGCCACCTCCCAGTTGTCTGACCTTGAACGAGCTCTTATCTTTTGTGAGCCTGTTTTCTGCCAGTAAACATACCTGCCCTGTCTGTATCACGTACACCGTGCTTTCATTTTCTGACACACATTGACTGTATCCCTCCTGTATTCGTCTCCTAGGGCCTCCATAACAAAGTACCACAAACTGGGTGGCTTAAGCCAACAGAAATTTATTGTCTCACAGCTCTGGAAGCTGGAAGTCCAATATTAAGATGTCAGAAGGGCCATGCTCTCTCTGGCGGCTCTAGGGAAGAATCCTTCCTTGCCTCTTACAGCTTCTGCTGTTGAGGGCAATCCTTGGCACTCCTCGGCTTGTAGAAGCATTACTCCAATCCTCTGTCTTCACGTCCGTGCACATCTATCTCTGTCCGCATTCCCCATTATCACTGGTCAGACTAGATTGAGTCTGACCCAGTGACCTCATTTTTAAGTTGATAACCTGCGTGGAGACCCCATTTCCAAATAAGGTCACATTCTGAAGTTACTGGTGTTAGGACCTCGACATATCTTTGCGGGGAGGGGGACACAATTCAACCCAAAACACCTGCTGAGTGCGGAATTGGAGCGCCTGGACATTCACCCTTCCGTGCGTTCTGCTCTTCTGTGAAGTCTGGCTGAAAATCAAATGTTGTCACATGTTTTGTGAGCTTTTAGAAACCTCTGGCAGTACACGTCACGAGTCTTTGGCTTTTAATGAAAAATGCCCTCTAGGCACTGTGCTACATTTCCCTGGATCTTACCGCGCGGTGGGGAAAGGAAAAGACATTTCCGGTCAAGGGAATAGCATGAGCAGGGCCAGTCGTTTGGCAAAGAGAGGACTGGATGCAGAGCCGAAGGAGATCGGTCAGGGCTAGCTGGCGGGGCCTTTGTGAGCTGCAATAAGGTATGTGAGCATTGGCAACAGAGAGCCCAGTGGGGTTTCTAGACAGGAGAAGCAAGCCAAGAGGGTGAGCCCTGGCTGTTCTGTGCCTGGCCGGAACGCTTTGGCAGGTAAGCAGGGCAGAGCTTTGGTTCATTCTCAGATGTGTGCCCGGAGTTCCAGAAGCCATGAGTGGCCTTTCAGAGTAGCTGACACCACCCCAAAAATCTAGCATCTCCTGGACGTCCTCTGGAACACTGATTCATACTCTGGTATATTCCAAAGGCTATACCCCGACACTCCGCCACGGTCCCCCCCGAATCTCTAAGATCACCAGCCGTGAAGGGGCTGCAGCCGTCCAGGGGCACCTCATGTGTTGGTCCCAGAATCTTAGGCAGGGAGGGTGCAGGAACACCCCTAAAACATTACCTTCAGGGATATCATGCTTGCTTCTAGGCAGACTTCCAAGAAACTCTTGGGGAGGTCCTGGGTTCGAGACCCTTGTTACTGCCCACGGCCCGTTACTCAGAGCCCTGGCTACCCAGGGGCTGGTCCCTGCCCTGGTTGTTGGTTGGCTGCCAAGCTGCCTCTCCCCACCTGTTGGAAGCGTCCGGGTCTAGAGAATGCGAAATGTGTGCTGAGGGCCTCTGTGCCTCCCTCCTCCCACTGACGGACACCCCCCAGCTGGTACATTCCTAAGGCCGTGTCGTCCTAGCGCCTAGATGCGTGTTTGCTGACCACAGAGAGATGCTGGCCTGGCACAGAATGCTGTCCTAATAACGATGCCACGGATCTTTCAGCCACCCGCTGGGAGCATCCAGCACCTCCAGCCAGGAGGGAGATGGCAAGTGCAGTAGCAGTCTCTAGAAGACAGCAAGGTCAGGCCAGGAGCAGAATACGAGGTGACCCCGGAGCGAGGGGGTGGGCAAAGTGGCGTGACGGCAGGGACTGCCAATACTGCCCCGTGAGGCCCCTGTGCCCTCCGCCTGATGGCTGGGCGCCTTGCACAAGTGACTTGACTTCTCTGGGCCTCCACCCCGGCCACATGGGACAAGAACAGCTCCCACCGGATGAGGGTGCGGGGAGGAGGAGAGGGAGCTGGTTGTGAAGCTCTGGGAACCGCACCTGCCTCTGGGGGCTGTTGGGTGCGACACTGGGCCATGTGCCTTGGAGTGTGGAAGACAGGAGCGTCCTGCAAATTCAGCTTGGGCATCAGCCTGTCCCGTGGTCGACGGGCAGATTCAGGCCTAGGGAAAGGGGGGGGGGCACCCTAGCAGACGTGCCCAGCGTTCCCTGGGAGACTTACCTGTTTATTATTTGGAAGAGTTTGCATCTCCTCCTTGGCTAAAAAAGGAGCAACACGCAGCCTGTCTGAGCCGCCTCAGTATCCGGGAGCTGCCACAAACAGGACTTTAAGTCACTGGTGATTCCGTCCCCGTTCATGGGTCTCGTTCTGCAAGCAGCGGCAATCGGGACAGGGATCCCTCTGCGTGACAAAAAAGGCCGTATAATTGGATTTCATGGCGGGGTTGGGCTTTGCTGCTGCTAAAGATGGCCCTAGGATGGCCCCTCCGTAGGGTCCCCGCCACACAGCATTCTGGGAAGGCAGGCTGGGGCTCCCACCTGGAGACGGGCTTCGCCCCACTGAGGAGGAGTGGGGGAGGGAGAGGGGGGACATGGGGGTCCGGGGGCGAGAGTTGGAGGAAGGCCTGCCTTCCCCCCTTGGTCTTGGCCGAGCTTCTCCTTAGCTGTTAGCAAGGGCCTCCCCCACCACCCCAGCTTCTCACTCTCTCCTTCTCCCCCCCCCGCCCCCCCCATTTCGGAAGTGCCGCGGAAAACCCACACTTCCCTCCGTGCTCCCCGTAACCGCCTTCCTTCCCGACTCAAACAAGCAGGGCTCTCCATTTGCTGCAGCTGGCAGATAATATATAAGCCATTTTAAACCTCATGCCTATGAATCGAGCAACCAGTATAATAAAACACCAGGTTATTTTGTGTTTTATTAACTGCCTCTTCCCTTCAGTTTGCATAATAGTGAGTTAGATTTACATGCCATTAAGACGGCGGTGCATTATTTTTAATAGAAGGTACGACAGGCTTCTCTCCCTCAGCCCAGAGTGTGGTGAAGTAAGCTCATATGATGCTGATGAAGGCTGCGTTCACACTCGCTGGGTCGGGGCAATGGCTTTTTTTCCAGATGGATACTCTGTTGTCAAATGATCGGCCGCCGCAAGCTCGCCTCTCTGTCCCTCTCTTCCGTGTCATCTTCCTACAAACGGGATAAACTGCCTATTAAATTTAATTACAGCCCGAATGGCCTCACGTCTTGCTCTTGTGTTCCCCTGAGTGTACTGTGCTCCACCAAGGTCCTTGAGGAAGGAATGAAATCAATCTGGAGGATGCGCGCCCACTTTCTGCCGGGGGGTGTTGTGGAAGGTAACGTTGGCGGCCACCTTTTGGAGGCCTTCTGAGGCGTCCCCACCCCCACCCCCAGCATTAAAAACGAAAGCTTGCTTTGTTGACGCTCTGGGCTGATTTTCACAGAGGTGAGGAACCCAAGATTGGGGTGCACGGCACCCTTCTCTGAACTGTTGACATTCGTCCGAGGCCTGAACGCCAGGCCCAGGGGGCCTCCCCGTCCATCAGGGTGGTTCAGTTCTGCGTCCGGAGGCAGCGGCGGCCTCGTGACCAGGCCTAGACCCCCGCCCGGAGAGCCCCATCCTCAGAATTCTGGTCTTCCCGAGACCTGAAACTAGCAAGGATTTGGGGGAACTTCATTCCTCGCTGGTTCATTTAACGCATACTTACTGAGCCTCTGTCTGCCGTGTACCGGGCAGTGCTGTAGACACTGAGGACAAAGCAGCGTGAAATGGGACAGGGAGACCCCACGTACGTAAGTGAAGGCCAGTGTGTCAGGAGACAAGCACAGTAAACTTCGAGCAGGGTGGGGGGCACGGAGTGCCAGGTGGGGGGGTCCTGTAGTTTTCGGTAGAGGAGGCCAGAGTGGGGCTCAAGAGAGAGTGACATATTTGATCAAATACTTGGAGGAAGGAGGGAGTGCATCATGTGGGTAGCTGAGGGAACAGCAGTCCAGGGGGATGGAACACCCAGTGCAAAGACCCAGAGGCAGGCATATGCCCACCTGTTCAGGGTAAGCAAGAGACCCGTGAGGCTGGGTGGAGTGAGCTGAAGAATAGTGGGAGGACGGGAGGTCGGAGAGCAGGGCCCGGATCTGGGGAGGCCTTGCAGGCCAGTGACATGACTTTGGCTCTTGGGATGAAACGATAAAGCAGTGGAGGTTCGGAGTAGTACACTGACTTGCTTTGACTTTTGTTTTCAAGGGATCCCTTGCATTCCTTTGATCAGAATAGACTATAAGGCAGCCAGAGTGGAATGAGGGAAGCCAGGGAGGAGGCTGTTGCAGTGATCCAGGCAGGAGATTCTGCTCTGGAGATTAGAGAAGGAAAAGTAGAAGAAAACCAACCAACCGCTTTCTTGGGTGTGTGTTAGCGCGGTCCTAAGCAGAAGCTGAGACCTTCAGTAATTTCCGGCAAATCCTTAGTGGCGTTCTGTTTCCTGTGTGTCCTCCGAGCATCCTCCTTACTGGCTAAACGAGGAAAGCCAGGTTGAGGCTCGTAACGGGCCATGGAGTGGGAACCAGTATGGGGACTTGGCTGGCCATGCTACCTCTGCTCCAGAGGACAGAGGAGAAGACGGTCATTGCCGTTGTCTGAACCCTCCGGCAGTGCCGTTGGCAGTTGGCACTGCTGAGGAAAGGGGTCCAACGCTGACCAAACCCCCCGGGACACACCAGGCACCGCCTGCACCTCCGGGACCCTGCGCGTCTCCCTGCAGCCTTGGAGGGCGGCTGTCCCTCCTTACCCCCGGGAAGACTGAGGCGTCGCTTCCGGAGGGCTCGCCTGTCGGGGATCAGGTAGACCTGGGAGCCACTTCCGGCCCCTCGTGGACAAGTTAGCTCTCCTCTCTGAAGGGGCTTTCCCTGTCTCAGGATGACGCGGAGAACAGCCAGCCCCTCCTTGGACGGTGACCGTGGGGTTGGGCGAGGTTCGGAGCCCGGGGCCTGCCTGGATGGCTCCTGCCGTGTGGCACGTCCCCAGAGCACCAGGCGCTTTCCCTGCCCCGCTGTCAGCTCCCCAGGGGAGGGTGCACGTCGGGTGTGCTCAGCAGTTACACCCCGGCCCCTGGCGGCCTGAAGGTGGATCAGGAAGCATTGGTGGAACAGAGGGTGGGAGCAAGAGAGGAAGTCGAATGCGTGAGTGAAGGAAGGAGTATTCGAATGGATGGAGGAATCCGGCCGGTAGGTGCCCGGAGTCGGACTGAAATCTAATCTTCCCGTAGGGGGATGAGAGGAGGGCTTCCCCCTGATTTCTTCTGCGGCTCCCCCAGGAACCTGGGCCTCGGGGTCCAGAATGAAAGCTGCTGGGGGGGTGAGAAGGCCGGTCCCTCCCAGAAGGAGCAGCTGTGCCCTCCTGGGGCTCCCCTCAGGGAGCTGTGTCCTAGCACCGAGCGAGCGTGTCCCGAGAGCCCAGCCTGGCGGTGGGACCCGGGGCGCCCGGGGAAGCGTGCATGTGACCGTCACAGCACTGACGTCCGCTAGAGAGTCTGTGCTCTGCTGTTGTCAGTGTAGCATTTTGTTTTAGTTCACACCGTCCCTTTCTTACCTCTTTATTACGAAAACCTGCGGACGCAATGCGGAAGTTGGAGAGACTCGAGTAACGAACGCTGTGATCACTCCCCAGCCTATCTTACTTCAACTCCCAGCCCTCATCACGCTGTCTCCCCGTTCTATGTTATCCAGAAGTCAGTTACGAATATGTTCTTTGGCCTGTGAATATGTTAATGTTCTCGGGGCGGGGGGGGGGCGGGGGAGAACTGCCACCAACAAAAGCGTAGCAGCCATGTTTTCACTACATGAAAGTAGCATCTCACACATCGCAAGTAGCATCTCATAGTGAGATCTCACATTCCCATTCTTGCGATGGGTGTCCGTGTTTTTAGCTTATTTGAATCAGAATTCAGCTAAGGCCTATACGTTACAATTGATAAGCCTCCTTGTTTGTTTTTTGTCTTTTGGGTTTTTTTTAGTCCCCTCCTGTGCCTCTGTCGCTACTAGCCCCTGGACACCAGTGGTCTTCTCTCTCCCTTATAGTGCTGCTGTTCTCAGAATGTCCTGCAAGTGCACTCCTTCTGCGTGCAGGTTTTTGTATCTGCCTTCTTCACCTGGCCTGTTGCTTCTGAGGCTCATCTGTGCTTGCGGGCCTTGTGGGTGCTCCCTTTGTTGTTCCCGCAGGCCAGAGCGGGTGTGCCGTGATTTGCCCATTTGCCGGTCCATCGGCGCCTCAGTCGCGTTGCTTCTAGTCTGCAGCTTTCTCTTTCCGTTTCTTTTGATCCCCTTGCAATGTATTTGTTGAAGAAACCAATTCGTTGCTTTGACAGAGTCTCTAGCATTCTGGGTGGTGACGGTCGCATCCCACATAGCGGAACTTAGCACATTCCTCTGCCTCCTGGGTTTCCTGCAGTTCCGTGGAGAGGTCCACTCGGGTGCTGGCGTGACTGTTTCATAGATGGCGGGTGTGTGATTCCATGACGGATTGCCTCTTTGGTCAATGCCTCAAGCCCGTAATTCATCAGGGTTCTGAAACGGTGAATCTTTATTCCATCATTCCTTCACTTCTTAGCTCATTCCTAATTCACTTCACTTATTTTTTCATTTCTGTATCTGTCATTTGATGATCCGTTGGGGCAGGGATACGGTATTGAGCATTTGAAAAAGAATCCTAGCCAAACGCAGCCACCCCAACAGGAAGCTCCCTGGTCAAGACTGAAACATCAGTGCACTAATCGGAGATATGCTGCGTTCCTTGCCTTCTGTTGAGCTTTCCAGAAACTCCCCTGACAGTGTTTTTTCCTTCCCTCTTAGAACTCCAGTGCTGACCATCGAGTCCGACTGGACCTGGGCCTCTGGGACAAATTCAGTGAATTGGCCACCAAGTGCATTATTAAGATTGTGGAGTTTGCTAAACGTCTGCCCGGCTTCACCGGCTTGACCATTGCAGACCAAATCACCCTGCTGAAGGCCGCCTGCCTGGACATTCTGGTATGTGCCCTTCTGAACTCTTAGGGGGGGGGTTGGGTGGGGGGAGGAGGGGACAGCGATGCTTTGAAGACCTGCAGAGGCTTTGGTTCTCCAGCCTCTCCTCCTGCCACTCCCATTGCACACTGAGCCCCGTCCTTCCTACCTGAATCTCAGTTCCACTCCTGAAAGCTCAGAGACCCCCTCCCCTCCCCAGAGTTGGGCAGAACCTCCTACCTTCTCGACCCTGGTGTGGGAACCCCCACTGCACGATCTTGGGGAAGGACCCAGCCTGGCTCGGTCACAGGCTTGCTTGCTCCCCCAAAGCCCCTTCCGTGGGCCAGTCCTATAGATCTTTCAAAGGCCGTCAAACTTCTCGAAGCCAGAGCGACAGGAGGTGGCACATAGCACCCTAGTTCTACCCTCTGATCTTAAACCACCTGTCAGTGGCCTTGGGAAAATCCCTTCCTTCCATAGGCCTCAGTGTCCCCATCTGTGCAAAGGGAATGGATTCCTGGTGCCTCTCTCCCTCTGCCGTTCTCACACCGTAGCTTCTAGGGCCCTAGAGAGGGTAATGACGACTGTCATACCTTGTCCCTTGTGGGTCTCCTGGCTGGATACCTACCCTCTCTCTTCCTGATAGGGGCATCAAGGATGATATGATTCATTCTGGCTGGGTTGGTTTTCTTGGGCAGGGAAGCAGCTCTCATTGGAGGGGACGGGGGTCTGTCCCGCCTGCGGGGGGTAGTATAGGCTGATGGGCCTCTGGAGGAAGTGGGAGGGGAAGCTGGCCTGCGGGGATGCTTCAGAAAATAGAGAAAGTAAAATTAGCTTTCGAAGTGCTTTAAAAGCATAGATTTTTCTTTTTATTACATCTTTCATAGCTTTGGGTATAAACAGTTCTGCAAAGCAAATATAGTTACTCACTGTAATTAAACACACAGTCTTGCTCAGGAGGAGAGAAGACCTCCGTGTGAGGCAGTCGTGCAGGAAGCACGAATGTTTATGTGTCTTTCCACTTACTGGTTGGATCTTAGGAGGAGTGGTAATGATTACTCGATAAGCTACAAGTTCCAGGGATCCTGAGAGTATATGTGGTATCTTTTCATCTTATAGCGTCAGAGGGTCTGGGACGAACGTAGGGACGTTCAGGAAAAAATGAAACATCAGAGCAGCGTTCACCTGTCACCTACCCACACCCCACAGAGTCTGCAAACCTCAGCTCCTTGGAGCCTCACACACCTCAGTGAGCCTGGCTGGGGATGGCGATTCATCCCATTTTACAGATAAGGAGCTGGAGACTAGGTGAGTCACCAGGGTCAGGTGATTGCTGGAACCACACCCAAGACCCACATCTTTGGACTCCAAAGCCATGAGAGGATTAGAAGCATAGACAGGGAGTGGTGTTAGGCGGGCCCTGGGCAGAGAACCAGCCAGACCACCAGGGAATAGCAGAAGCCACTTGAGCAAATCAGTAACGAGGTTAGTAAGGAGCTACTGGAATAGTTAACAACAAAGCCTGGGCTTTCTTATCCTTTCCTCACGAGTGCTTAAAGTGTAGCTCTCAGGAGAATGTCACCTAAGCCTCAGGACACCCCCGCGATATTAGTAGAGACTGGAGTCACCAGCGCATGGGGAGAGGTGCCCCAGGGGCCTCGAGTCGCCGAGGGACCTGTGAGGTGGCATGCAGCAGGTCGGTGTCTGCACCAGGGCATGTGGTGCAATTCTGACTCCCTGCATCACACGGCCACCCAGCAGGGCCCGGAGCCTTCCTGATGCTTGGGCTCTGACTTCGGTTCTTTGCTTGTTTCTCAGTCCTCCTCTTGTCTGGCTGCCAGGTGGTGACGGTCTGTGGTTCCTTCAACTCTAGCCCTTTGGGAAAGAAGGAATGAGAAGGATACTTTGAGATCCTCCAGTGGAGCATTTGTTTCTACAACACCCTATGCCTAATGGTTCACGGTGCTTAGATCCCTCGTTAAAATCCCTATCCAACCTCCCGTGGCCATCTTCCCACATCCCACCTTTACAATGAAAACTAAGCACTCCTCTGGTTTGCCTGTAGATCCAAGAATCGGCCCTTAGCCCCTTGGTGGAAACAGGTAGAACAGGAACCAGTTCCTTTTTTTTTTTTTTTAAGTTTATTTATTTTGAGAGAGAGAGAGAGCAAGCACGAGCGTGAGTGGGGGAGGGGCAGAGGGAGGGGAGAGAGAGAGAGAGAGAGAGAGAGAGAGAGAGAGAGAGAGAGAATCCCAAGCAGGCTCCACACTGTCAACAGAGCCTGATGTGGGGCTCGAACCCATGAACTATGAGATCATGACCTGAGCCGAAATCAAGAGTTGGATGTTCAACCAACTGAGCCGCCCAGGCTCCCCCAGGAACTAATTTCGATGACCTTCGTCAAGTTATTTAACCTCTCCCAGCCTCCATTTACCTAGCAGTACAAATCAATAAGGTGTTAACTAAAATAAAAGTAATTCTTTACATGGGCTTAAGTACAGACATGAATAGAAATGTGGAACATGTAGTAGATCCTCGGTTGGTGGCGTTGAAATCAGGGACAAAGCTGTCATAAGCACATGGGGGCAATTTCAGCCCCTGTGGCCACGAGTCCAGGAAACTGTCAACCACTCCTTCCTGGCTCCACAGGCTTGAGGGGGGTTGGGGTTGGCACAGAGCAGCCACGGGAGGAGAAAACTCTACCCGGGGAAGGGGCAGAGACCTCCAGTCATATGAGATGAAGCAGAAGGGGTACTTATTTGGCCCCGGACAAGAGCTCATTTCCAAGAATTTGTAGCAAAGGCAATTAATCACGAGAGCCTGAAAAATGCACAACTTCAAAGAGCATCTTTCGGATGAGAATCTTCTCAACTAGCTGAGCCATTTAGAAGAATCTTCTTATCTAAGCCATTGATGTCTGGAGAGAGTGAGACAGAAAGACCAGGAGGACACACAGACAGAGACAGGCTGAAGCTGTTGTCAGCCCCTAGAAAGGAAAGTCACGGTTGTCCCGACGCTGTCACGGCCACCAGCGCATCGTGTTGTGTTTGGTCCGAGACGGGCCTCTGTGTCTGAGCGCGGGGCCGCCTGCCGGGGCCGGCGCTGTGCTGGGAAATCACAGGCCGCGCGGGACGTGGTTTGCTTTACAGTCACGAGGTGGGAGCCCCTCAGGAAGGAGGTCCAAGGACAAAGAGTGCCCGAAGCCTGTCCGGCCTGCGCCCCCTGCCACACTGCCCTCTAGAGGGATTTCCTGTCCCAGCGTCCGCCTGCTGGGGGGACCCTTTGCTGTGGGGACCACAGCCAGGCTTCCCTCAGGGCTGGAGCCCTGCTCTGAGCCTCCTGATTTCCCACAGGGGTCAAGAAGCCGAAAAGTCTCTCCTAAGATGGGCCAAACTTCGAAACCCTTGTGGATAGAAGTTTACCTTCCTTTTCTCGCCCCAGAGTTGTGGCATTCTAAGTTTGTGTTCAGGACGAGAAAGGGAGGCCCCGGAGGAGTCCCCTCGCCTGAGTTCTTGCTCACGTTTTCCTTCTTGCTCACTCTCCTTTATCTTTCCTGTCCTGTTTCTTCTCCTCCTCCCTCTAAACTGCCTCTTCTCTGCGGGTAATTGGGGTCAAGTCTCTGTCAACCTAAAAATCGTAAGAAACAACCTTTGAGGCCATCTGGCCTTCAGGTTGCTCGCCCCTGCTCCTCCCGGCTGACCTCCTTCCCTCTCTCCCTTTTACAGATACTCACTGAGGCCCTGCTGTGTGCCAGGCAGTGTTCTAGGCTCGATGCCACAGCAGTGAACAGGACAGACAAAAATCCCTCCCCTCATGGAGCTGACCTTCTGTTGGGAGTAGACAGACAGTAAATGAATAGGCAGGGTCTTACGGGGCCACAGAGAAAAACAGGAGCAGGATCGAGGCCAGGAACGTGTCTGCGGTGGACCGGGCTTGATTTCTGTGGTGTGGTTAGGGAAGAAGATGACCCTTAACGAAGGGATAGAAAGAGCCGGAACAGTAAAAGACACCAGTCAGAGACATGTGCAAGTGAGGGGTCCTGGGGAGTGTAGTTGAAAGGCCCTGGGGCGGGGAGGCCCTGGCAAGCTGAGGAGCGGTGAGGAGGTGAATGTGCCGGGAGGTGAGCGACAGGGCCGGGCCTGAGAGGAAGCGAGCACAAGATGGCCAGTACGTTTTCATCCTCGCTGTTAGGAGTCACCACCAGCTTTGGCTGAGGTGTGCCACCGTCCAGCTCTTGTTTCCACCCTTCACTGGTCTCTTCGTGCAGCGCGAGGGAAGAAGTCACACACACAGTTGTCGGGCACTTCCTGTGTGATGGACCTACCTGGGGGATTTGATGGCGGGGAGGAGAGGCGAGCCCTTGCCCTTCCAGAGTTCGTGGTCTGGCCCTGCCACCCTCCCTGGGGAGCTCCCGCCTTTACTACAGACTCGTCTCCCAGGCGCCAACATGGCCCCACAGCCACCCAGCTCCCCCTCGGCCTGCCCCAGCTGCTGACGGTAGTAGTTACAAGTGTGGGCTCTGAAGCCAGTCTGCCCGGGTTCCGAATCTGGGGCTGCTGCTTATCTGCTGTGTGACCTTGGGAAAACCACTCCCCGTCTCTGAGCCTCGGGCGATAGAATAGAAGCTGCCTTTTAGGGACTGGAGAGAATGAAATAAGGGACTTGGACAGTGTCTGGAACACCGTAGGCTTCAGTCGCCTCACACTGTATTGAGCCTCACTGCACCCTCCGGGGGATTTTTGGTCTCATCTCCAGTTTGCAGATGAGGCAGCCATAGCTCAAGTGGAAGCCGGAGGCCCGTAGGGCCCCGGCAGGCGTTCCTTCTCTCTAGATACTGTCCCGCCACTTTCTTCTTGGCCAGCCCCTCCGCTCAGCCCAGATGCCCCCTCCTCAGAAAAGGTTTTCCTGACCAGCCGCCCAGTTCCTACCCGCTCCCCACAGGTCTCTCTCGTAATTAGAGGCGTGTTCCGCAGCGTCTTGTACGCCTGCTTGTCGGCTCGGGGAGGGCGGGGACCGCGTTGGGGTTGGTCCCTGGAGCAGGCTTTCAGGCACACTGGACGCATTCGTTGAGGACTCGGGAAGGAACGGGTGTGCAGATGAATTAGAGATCACAGTGGGAATCCCGGAATCCGTGGGTCAGCTCCAGTGTGCGGTCTTCCCCTGACAGTCACGCGGGGCCTTCCTGGCTCCTGCCGCCCGCGGCTCTCTCCGCCCTGAGGGGACACTCCCACGCCAGCGGCAGGAGCGCCTTGCTCTGGTGCTCAAAACACAATCTGTGGCTCCTGGGGTCCTGGGGACCATGTGGCTACACAGCCACGGAGGGCCATTCCCACGTGAATCTGTCCTTCTCCCTTCCAGGGGCTCAGTAGAGACAGGACCCAGCCCGAAGAGCGGCAGGCTCTGGCCTCGGAGCCCACAGCCTGGGTTCAGGCTTCAGCACTGCCTCGGGCCACCGGTGCCATCGGGACGAGGCCCCGCGTCTCTCTGACACCCAGCTTTGTCACCCGTGGGTCCAGAGCCCTGGCCCCGACCGTCACCAGAAGTCCCCGCGAGGCAGTCAGCGTGGTGGTTAAGGGGGCCGGCTATGGAGCCAGTCCCCCTGGGTTCAAATCCCAGCTCTGCCCTATAGAAGCTTCGTGAAGTGGAGCAGTCATGTGACCTCTCTAAGCCTCCGTTATCTGCTCGGTGAAAGGGGCAGAATGGCGGCTCCTCCCTCGTAAAGCTGTTCGGATAATTAATTAGGTTAATGCATGTGAAACACTTAGTACCTGGCACACAGTAAGGGCTCCTTTAAATTAGCATCCTTTAAATTAGATGGTAGCGAACTTGTATTGTGAGCTGTTGACACACCAGGACATATGTGTATACACACACACCCAAGCTCGAGCTGTGCCGCCTGGTTCGGCAGCCACAAGCCACCTGTGGCTGCTGAGTGCCTGAAATGTGGCTGAAGAGCTGTCATTACGAAATAGACACTCAATTTCAAGCACTCAGTATTTAAAAATGTAAACCACCTCCTTGATGATGTTTTATATTGATTACACGTTCATACAAATATTTTGAATATATCCGGCGACACAGAATATCGTATCAAATTTAATCCCTCGTGTCTCTCTTGACGCGTTAACGCAACGGCTCCTCGCGTGCCGGTCTCAGAAAGGCAGGCTGGTGGCAGGTCTCGCCGGGGAAAACATTTTGTCCCGATGAGCTCATCATAATAGGTGCTATGTAGTGCCAGGGAAGGCGGCCTCACAAAGCTGTGTGTGTGTTACTGTTGTTGTTATTGTCACTACTTCAACATTCCCACAAGCGCTGGAGGAGAGTCAGATCCGATCAGGATCTGCCCACCAGTTGCCAAATACAATTAGTGCACAGACCGAGATGTGTGAGCAATTTGAGCTTTTCTCCTTTGCCTGGAAACTCAGAAGTCGCTGGCTGCCCCCCTCGGGGGGTTACAAGGTGGGAGAGATTCCAAGGAGGGAGTCCACTTTGTTAATAATTGAACAGATATTCATTAGCCACCTGCTGTGTGGACAACACTGCCCTAGATGCTAAAGATACAGCAGGGAGCAGGTCAGATAAAGAGCCAGCCTCCTTCTAGGAGCTCATCTTCTACAGGGCCAGTGGTCAGCAAGCTCAGAGAGTGACGGTGCTGCGGGGAAAAGAAAGCAGGGCGATGGGGCAGACTGGAATACTACCCGGCAAGGAAAAAGAACCGGGGCTTTATGCGCTACGGCGGTGAACGTCAGAGATGCTATGGACTAATAAGTAAAGGCCAACACAAGAGAGACTATAGTGTAGGATCCCCTTTATGTAAAGTTCAAGAACAGGCAAACGCGATCTGCGGGAATCGGGGTCCAAATAATGGTTACTTGGGGGAGGGGATTGGATCAGGAGGGGCCAAGGGAGCCTGTAGGAGCTGGAACTCTTTGTGTCTTGATCTGGGTGGGTTCACCCTTAGGGGAAAATACATGCAGCTCTACCTGTGAGCTGTGTGCACACTCAAGGCCAGCACGTTATGCTCATTATCTACGGCTGTACGTCAAGTTGCCACAAAACTTAGCAGCAATAAACAATGAGCGTTATTATCTCACGGGGTCCCTGTGAGTTAGGAACAGACTCAGCTGGGTGCCTCTGGATCAGGGTCTTTCATAAAGTTGCAGAAGGGCTGCCGGGGCAGTGGGGGGGCGGCTCCTCACAGCTACCTGGCAAGATAGTGCTGGTTATTGCCAGGAGAGCTCGGTTCCCTCCCGCATGGACCTTTCCATGGGGCTGCCATAGTGTCCTCATGACGTGTCAACCAGCTTTCCCCAAAATGAGATTGAAGAGAGCAGTCAGGGAGGAGTCCACGGTGCCTCGCCTCCTAGGACTTACTCTCCAGAGTCCTACCCGTTGCTTCTAGTGGATTCTATGTTAGCACCAAGTCACTGGGTCCTGCCCACACTCAAGGGGCAGAGGAATGAAGCTTTACTCCTTAAAAGGAGTAGTAGCAAAGAATTTGTGGGCATATATTAAAACCACTGCACATGCTATACCCCAGTTTTAAAACAATTTTATATTTCAAATAAAAGGGGTGATATGATAGAAAGTAATAGGTTTTAGGAAGTGTGTTCCCTGTGCATCCTGAGGAGGTGACGGTTGAACTGAGCTCTGAGTAGGGAGAATCATGAAGACCAAGGGAAAGGCATCAAAGGCAGAGGGAACAGCAAACGCATATGCTTTGCTGCGACACTGAGTTGCTAGAGATTCAGAAAGACCAATATGGCCAATATGGCGAGGGGAAAAATGGGCGGGGGCGGGATAGACAGAGGTCACGGACGCTGCTGCGGGAAGAAGTGTGAACGTCCTGGGTCTAAAACGGCGCAAAGCCATTGGAGGGAACTTAGCAAGGGCGAGGCCCCTCTGGTGAACGTTTTGGACCCTGTGCTGTGGCTGTAGGAATGGGAGTGGAGGCCATCCCCGGAGGAGAGGCGATGGCGGTTTGGATTAGAGCAGTCACAGGGACGAGGGGAGAAGGGTGTCGACTGGTCCCTCCTCTGTCCCTGGGATCCCACGTGCTCAGATCTTGCCACAGCTCCAATCTCTGGCAGTCTGCTCCCCGGGGGCACCCAAAAGGCAGTGGAGCGATACTCCGTTGTCCTTGCTGAAGGCAGGAAGGCTGCAGTCTCAGGTTTGGCCCTCAGCAGAGCTCTGTGCTGCCCGACAGGGCTCTCCTTAGGGGAGTCAGCCTCGCCCGGGCTAATTTTACCCACCTCGTGGGACTTGCGTGCTCCTCTTTCAGATGAAATACCCTCATTTCAAACAAAGGGCGTTTTTTAATACCGGTGAAGCACTTGGTAGTTGCCACTGGCATTTGACTTGAACAAAGTGAAAGTCCTTGGTTTGTGCCCAGAGGCGGGCCTGGCCGGAAGCCGTGAGGAAGATGCCCGCTGCCCACTGGGCCCAGCCGGGGCAGGGTGGGCGTGGCGTTCCTCCTGATAAAAGAAGACGTTGACCGTTCTCCCATCTCAGGCCATGTGCCTTCGTCTCCGGACAGCCCGTTGATACTTGCTTCTGGTTTTGAACTTTTCTAGAGAGAGAAAGGCAACAGAACATAAACGCTTCATGAGAATCCAAACACTTTCCAACTCCTGAGGAGGGACCCCCTTCAGAATAGGAGAGTCTGTGCACTGCAGTTTGGATTTGGATTTCCAAGTGAGCTGTTGACAGCTTGCAAACGCCTAAATCTTGGTCTTCTGTTCCTTTCCAGCAAACCCTGGTTTCTTTCATTATTGCAGGGACAGATCTAGAGCATTCACTTCTTGGCAGCGTGCTACGGCTGCAAAGACTTCTTTAGTACCTCCTTGATTCCAAACTGGAAAAGCGCCTGGAGATTTTGAGCCCATACGTACTGAGCCTACTCGACTCTGCCCATCGCACGATACCTCCCTACGCAGGCACATTTCCTCGTGATCCTCCAGGTGGTTGAAGGGAACATGGGCTGGGGGCTAGGAGTCCTGTGGTCTGCCCTGGCACCGTTGCTTGCGTGACCTTGGGCACTGTACTTCCCCCCCCCCCCGCCCTGCCCCCCGCCAAAGGCTTTCAGGGGAACTCAGGTGGACAAGTAACTCTTGGTTCCTTTGCTGCTCTGACTCTGGCAATGGCTTCATAGCCCATCAGCTACCAAGATGAAGTGCAACAGGTCAGCCGATCAGGGACCCAGAGGAAATGGCTCAGAGAGGCCCCTGGGCAAATACCTGAGAGGCAGAAACAGCCACCCATCCAGAGAAGAGGAATCTTTGTAATGGTTTAGTGACCACTCACATTCAGATGCTTTCCAGTTCACGGTGCCGCTTGGTCACAGAATAGGAATATTAAGTTTGAGGTTGTGCCCCTCCCGCCTCAAGTTTGTAAAATTTTCCGTTTCCAGACCACAGGCCGTGCGCTCCCGTATACCGGTAGGTCACCATGGATAACTGTTCAGGTTGTACACGGTGCAAAGGCACCCAGCTAAGAAGGCAAATGAGGCTCATATCCAGATTAACGCCAGGCCAGAGGTCATCTCACCTTAGGCGGCTGGAGCGGATAGCGGCCTGCGGAGGAACGAGGCAGCTGTGAAGCAGAGGCTAAGAGCATAGCGGAGTGCTTAAGTGCTGGAGACAGGTCGCCTGAAGCGAGTCATGCCATCTTGTAGTTAGGCACCCAAGGACAAGCTGTTAATTCGCATTGGTTTCCCCGTCTGTAAAATGGGATAACAATAGTCCTAACTCCTGGGTTGATACAAGAATTAAACAATATGTTAAAAGTTAGCGTGGTACCTGGCACGTAGTCGCTGATCAATAAAAACATTAGCTACTATAAGTTGGAGGCGGGAGTGCTAATCATTCACCGTTCTCCTCTCAGGAGATGTCCTGACCAAGAGTCGGACGTTTTTTTAATCCACGAGCATCCCATGCCCTCACTTTATGGGGCGGGACATCCTCATGCTCCTGCCCAAGTCCGAGTCCTGCATGTAAGAGGAGGGCTGGCTCCTGGCCCAGTCTTCTTGGAGGTTCAGGGAACACCAGAGCAAGGACCCAAGAACATGCGACCTTTCCAGTGTGACCGCCCTGCCCCCTGGCTAACTGTGCTCCAGTGGCTATGAGGCCTTTGCGGTCACTTAGCCAGTCAGGATGGTCCTCTGCACGGGAGCTGTCCTTACCCCCCAACCCCCCAGCACTTGCCTTCAAGATAAAAGATTTGACCTAGTTCCTGCTTTAGGAGTCTTGGTGAGAATATGGAGAGTGGGGAGGGCTGTACGTCTGGGACTTCCCTGCCAGCTGGGAGTCCTGTGGCTTCGTCCGAGAGCCACCCCCTCTGCACGTGGCCGCATCACAGGAAGATGGCAGACCCTTCTGGTCACATCTGTCCTCTCGGTTGACACTGAAGTTCATGGTGACCACACCCAAACTGAGCACCAACATCTGGGAAAAAACACTCAGCTCCATCCACCTACTGGGTTCTTCACTCCTGTCCAGGTGGAATAAATTTGTCTCTGTGCTTCGTGAAGCTCTGAGACTTTTTTAGATGAAAAAGTCAAATGTGGAAACCTGGTTGGCAGAAAGGTCCCTCACAGTTGTTGGTGCAGAAATATGCTTCTGGGTGGCTGAGTGTTCCAGAATGCACGGAGCGTCTTGCCCACAGTGAGGACTGACAGGGCAGCAGGAACACCAGAAAGGTGTTTTGGAGTTCACCATGCTGAGCGAGGCCCGAAGGCCCCGAGCCCGGAGCAGGCAACTTCCCAGTAGCAGGTCTGCTGGGGTGGCGGCAGAGTTTCCTATCAAGGCCGTGCGAGGTGGCATTGCGAGACTGTGGCATCGTGACCAAGGTTGCTTACCTAGGATCCCAGCCATATTTCTGAGCTTAGTTGAAATGTTGCCTCTTCTGGGTGTGTGCGCCCTGGACTCGCTCCCACCGGTGTCAGAGGACGTCCGAACGCCCAACTGCCTTCCCGGTTCCACCCCTGCTCGTACTCTCCTTGTCTGTGGAGCTGCGTGACCAGAGGCATCACGGAAGAGGGGGCCTCACCTGGGTTTGAATCCAGTGCAGCCACATGTTAATTGTGTGACACTGGCCATACGGCTTCACCTTTCTGAGCTTTAGCCCCTTATCTGTAAAATAGGAATAATACTCACTCTAGGGCATTGTTTGAAAGATTGAACGTAGGGCATGAGAACATTTGACATGTACTAGGCATTTAATGGTACATATTGCCTTTTTTTTTTTTTTTTTTTTTTTTTTGTAGACTGTAAGCTCTTTAAAAAAAAAATCTTGTTCTTCTTATCCCCAGCACCTGGCACAGTGCCTGGGACATAAGTAGGTACTCAGTAAATGTTTATTCAAGTCAAATGAATTATTTTTAGCACAAGTGGTTCTCAAAATTTCTTTTGTCCTTTTATTGTTCCCTAAATAACGTTAACCCATGTTTTGACTTCTGTTCTTTTAATGAAAGAGCTGCAGAAGACATCACACATCCCAAAGCGGGACCGTGTGCGTGTGATGCAAGAGGTCTTTGGAAATCTACGTGCCTAGATCTGGTCGATGCTGTAAGAACAAGCTGGCTTTGATGACCCATCAAATATGCTTTTTTTTTTTTTCCTTCCAGATTCTTAGAATTTGCACCAGGTATACCCCAGAACAAGACACCATGACTTTTTCAGATGGCCTTACCCTAAATCGAACTCAGATGCACAATGCTGGATTCGGTCCTCTGACTGACCTTGTGTTCACCTTTGCCAACCAGCTCCTGCCTTTGGAAATGGATGACACAGAAACAGGCCTTCTTAGTGCCATCTGCTTAATCTGTGGAGGTACCAACTACCTAGAAAACCCTCATGAGATTCCATGAAGAACAACTTGCACTTGTCATTTATGGGAAATTCCCATCTCCATTCCAGAGTTATTTTGCATGGAAAAAGACACGTGAATAAATAGCCAGGCATGCATGCTTGGGGTCCGTTGCATTTTTCCATATGGTTATAAATTAAATAAAGGTACTTGGGATCCTGTTGCTCTGAAATACCACAGTGCTATTTCTCCAGTTGCCACAGGTATTATTTCAAAGGTAGGATCAGACTGTTGTAAAATAAATTGCCCAGGGACATTTTAATGATAATGCTAGGGACTTGATTGTGCTGTTTGCTACTTTAGTGGCTGGGACTACAATTCATTGGTTTGTCTCCCCCAACCCACCCCCACCCCAACGCCCAGACCTTGAAGGACCAGGATAAAATATGGCTTTCTGCTCTGTACTGACCCCTACTGGCTCACAGGAGGTTGAATCATAAGTGGTTAAAAAGTAATGGCTTTGATTACGGGGCCTGTTTACCTTGCTGTTAGAACCATCCTGCTCAAGGCTTGTTTGAATTCAGTTCAGTAGTGACACCTCCTGGTCACAAGGAGTAATTCTCTTCCTGGAACAAAAGCAACCAGGCATCAGAATGTGCTTTTGACCAGCAAGAGGGACACGTTCAAGTATCACTGCCTAAAGCAGTTCCCTGTATCTTCAAAGTTGTGTATGTGATGGAATCATCACATTAATAAAATGATAACGTGCTGGGAGGAACAAGGACGCACGCTCACCTGGCAGGTGCGTGACTCTTGTTGCCCTAATTGTTTATCCTTTATTCCTGCTGTCTAGACCGCCAGGACCTTGAGGAACCAACAAAAGTAGATAAGCTACAAGAACCACTGCTGGAAGCACTAAAAATTTATATCCGAAAGAGACGACCCAGCAAGCCTCACATGTTTCCAAAGATCTTAATGAAAATCACAGATCTCCGCAGCATCAGTGCGAAAGGTAGGTCTCGAAGTCTATGTTGTGTTCACCAAGTGGTCCTGACTTGTTTTTAAACTGATGTTTTCATTCAGGATGTTTGATAATAGTTGTCTTTTTGTTGTTGTTGTTCCGGAATTCATTTCTCACGGAAATCAGAAGGAATATAGTATTCACCCTTTAAAAAAAAACAAAACACCTTAAATCTTACCCTGCTCAATGATCTTAATAGATTGAGTTTATAATTCAGATTACTAAGTAAATAGAAAAACTGTTTTCAGGAGAATGTACTCTGTGACAGCCTTTTTCATCTCATGCCTTGGCACACATGCTCTGGTTGCTATAAACTTGACTCCAGTTTTTCCTGACCATCCAAACCTGGGGAAAATGAATAGTACTTAGGGCAGTTGTTACTGGGTGAAGTGTCTCTCTCCATCGGTGTTGCCGTTGCTATCTCGCGTGTTGGCAGATTTACTTCTGCACACTTCTCAGCAAAGGAACTCTTGCTCTCCTGAGAGGTATAAATATTCTTGGCCTAGTGATTTTCAGTTTGTGTGGCAACGCGAGCAATTACAGAAGTGCCTAGAGCTATATCACAGTTGAGTGTTAGCGTCGGGCTTTGCTGTGTGGAGAGAAAACTCAGCAGCTATCCCTGGTACCCAGCCTGCTGCGGTCCTTCTCCTTCCCCATTAGCGTGCTCTGGCCCTGAAGACCTGGCCGAGCCAAGGAACCAACTCTGCATTTCACAAAGTGCTTAAAAAACACGGTGAATTTGTTGGACAAGGAGTCTCAATTCTTGAGCTACTTTGAAGAGGTTTCCTCGATGAGCCGTTCCTGAGTTCATCCTTAGCATGGGGTTCAGAGTCTCTGCAAATAGCAGATACCAGTGCTTGGCCATTAGAATTACGAGGTCTTTGATTTTAAAAACAGTGAGGCTGTTTAACTTAATACTGTCATTGTCTAGATCTAGCTAGACCGGTGCTAATAGAATTTGCTGTGATTATGGACATACTCTCTAATCTGCCTTGTCCAATACAAGGAGCCACTAGCTACACGTGGCTCTCGAGCACTAAAAAAGTGTCTAATTCAATAGAGGCACTGTTTGTCCTGATTGTAATGTAGCAAATTTAAATCGTCGCACGTGGCTAGTGCCTGTTGCCCTGGACAGGGCAGTGCTGCGTCCAAGTTGACAAGCCGCCCATTTGTTAGTTGTTACCTGTCGCTTCCTTCCTTTGCGGGTAACTGGTATCCTTGAAAACTGTCTTGTTGGAAGACACGCTCTTTCTGGTCTTTTATCAAGAACGTCTCTTTGTAAATTAAGTGAATATATGTTGACACTGTTTCCTACAACTGACTCGGGCATGGGAGCAGCACATTTAAGGAAGTCACCGCGTCTGTGCTGCTTTTCTATAGATGGAGTAGAAATATTTAAATGTCGTAAAATTAGGGTAGCCTCTGGAAGGCACTGGCAGCACGGTTTTCACCAAAACCCTCGTTCAAGTCAGTGAAGGTGGAGACTTAGTTCTTCAGCTTGACTCGTTATCTCTACCAGATTTCTATTATCTCTCTTTAAAAGGTGCAGAACGTGTAATTACCTTGAAAATGGAAATTCCTGGATCAATGCCACCTCTCATTCAGGAAATGCTGGAGAATTCTGAAGGACATGAACCCTTGACCCCCAGTTCGAGCGGGAACCCAGCGGAGCACAGTCCCAGCATCTCACCCAGCTCGGTGGAAAACAGCGGGGTCAGTCAGTCACCACTGGTGCAATAAGACACTTTCCAGCCACTTCAAACATTCCCCAGTACCTTCAGTTCCAGGATTTAAACCGCAAGAAAGAAACATTTTTACTGCTGCTTAGTTTTCGGACTGAAAATATATTAAAACTCAAGAAGGACCAAGAAGTTTTCATATGTATCAATATTTACTCCTCACTGTCTAACTTACCTAGAAATACAAACTTTTTAAATTCTAAAACTCAGCCATTTCGTGCAACCAGAAACTAGTTAAAAGCTTCTATTTTCCTCTTTGAACACTCAAGATTGCATGGCAAAGACCCAGTCGAAATGATTTACCCCGGTTAAGTTTCTGAAGACTTTGTACATACAGAAGTATGGCTCTGTTCTTTCTATACTGTATGTTTGGTGCTTTCCTTTTGCCTTGCATACTCAACCAAGACACCGAGGTTGCGGAACAGACTACTGCACGCGTCCAGCTAAGAGAGGCTCAAAAAAATAACTTGCTTTCACAGAGTAATCAGGACACCAAGGTAAGGAAAGGGGACTGTTGTACAGTATGACAAAGCTAGAGAGAAGTCTAATTTAGTTAGTACGGAAGCTTGTCCTTGCTCTTTCTGACGCTCTCAAACTGCGTCTTCTATTTCATGTTGCCCAGTAAAAAGATACAAATTCACTGCACTAGCAGAAGAGAATTCTGTATCGGTGTAACTGCCAGTTCAGTTAATCAGATGTCATTTGTTCAACTGTTAATGTCACTTTAAGAGTGGTTTATCTTAATGACATCACTACACAATTTTTTTTTTTAAAGATACATTTTTACAGTAATGGTAGCCTCCAAGGCAGAAACACTTTTCAGTGTTAATAAGTTTTTGTTTACCTGTTCACAAGCCATTAGGGAAATTTCATGGGATAATTACAGACTGGTCTACCACCTACACCGTGTAACTCCAGTGTCCTTCCTCATTCATGCCTGGTATTGAGGGTTTTTTTTTTCCTAGCCTCCTTGATGCCCGGGGGCTAGTATGAACCCCTAAAGGCATGGACAGAGAATCTGCATCCTTTGACCTTGTTCAATCACTATGAAGCAGAGTGAAAGCTGTGGTAGAGTGGTTAACAGATACAAGTGTCAGTTTCTTAGTTCTCATTTAAGCACTAGTGGATTTTTTTTTTTTTTTGATATATTAGCAAGTCTGTGATGTACTTTCACTGGCTCTGTTTGTACATTGAGATTGTTTAACAATGCTTTCTATGTTCATATACTGTTTACCTTTTTCCATGGAGTCTCCTGGCAAAGAATAAAATATATTTATTTTAAGAGTGTATGGGAGCTTTTACTACACTTCCATCTTTAGTAAAGACACAGAGTACACAGTTCCATTTTTAATGTTTAAATTTCATTTCAAAAAGCAGGTCTGTAGTCTGCAACCATGACAATTAAAATCTGTGCTAATGCACGGCAGTCTATAACAATTCTACAAGCCAATCAGACAGTACATGACATTTCAATGAGTAAAAAAGAGCATAAAACCGTATGTGTAAGAACAAAATGTTAAAAGGCCTACCACAATAATAAAAAACCATCAATTACATCATCACATTAAAATAAGCCAGATGTACAAAAGTCTGAGACAGAAAAGACAAAAGGACAACACAATTTATCTGTTGAAAAATGTTTCTGTGCTCTTTGGGCACTTAATTAAACATTGCAAAATCAACATCTTCTTCATCATCGGACTCTGCAAAATATTTTACTTCTTTCCTAGCCCGACCGCTCCGTGGCAGAGAAGGTGCTTCAGAAGTGAAATCTGATGGGAAGATGTCCACATCTGAATCCTGATCAAAAGAGGTTTTCTTCATTTTCTAGACATGGTTTAAAGAAAAAAAAGAAAAAAGGAAAAGACTAATGTTAAAAAGAATTATTCCTTCTACTTCACTTACATTTAATAATACAAATAACGAGGCTTCTAAAATCATAATTGTAATGCTAACTTAAGTTACCTTTATAAAAATGATGAAGTATAATAATCTGCCACCGTGGTGATATTTTTTTCTGAATTTCTCTATTACCAAGCAACTATGCACAGTACCCAGATTAGTACAAATTATTTACTTGTAAGTACCTCTCAATTCATGAAAGGAAAACAAAACTTATGCACAATATTTATTATAAAAATGCAGAGAGGAGTCACCAAGATGGACCAGACACATGGAAGACTGGATGGAAAAGGCCAAGGTGGAGAATGGCGTGAAGCTAAAATCATGTTTGTATTTTTACATTTTAATAGGGAGAGAAGAAAAAGGACACTGGATGTTTTTCTTTTACCTATAAAAAAGATTGTGTGCTCCTGGAGAAAGGTCAGACTGTGAAAATTAGCCACAAATGAATTCAAGTTAAAAGAAAAAAATCAGGGCCTGGGCAAATAAATCCAAGCTAAAAAGAAACAGCCTTTATTTGGTCTGAAAAGTATTTCAGACACATAGCCAATAACTTCAATCGTTCATTGGATGAAATAGAATACTCTTAATTAAGTAGGCTCATTTATGCCAGACTTTTACCCAAGAAATAGTCCTGATTGTATGCATCTTATACTTGGATAATTCTTTTAACTATACATAAGTGCCGTATGCATAAGAGAGGCTAGGTTTAAAGTGTTAGAAGGCCTTATAGTAATAAGCCAACTAAGCCAGTTATAGATCATCGTAAAACAATGCATAAAAAGATGTTCCTGATTACCTTGCTTGGTGTTTTGGATGTTTTCCTGCCAGGGTTATAATCACCTTCATTTTCAGAGCCAGATGCTTTCCTTTTCTTTGCTCCTCGGCCTTTACCTTAAAATGATACAAAGGGGTTTTTTCCTCCCAAGGTTAAAGTACAGTATAAAAAGATAAATGTCACAACATTATAGTTCACTTCTTTGGCATGCCCCAATCAGTACTGCAATCCTGGTCTCTAAATATAAATGATGTAGAAACTATTTGGTGGCATCATTTCAGTTTTGGGATTGATGGGACGAAAGAGTATTTCACAAATACATTTAAAACTAGTTGGAAGGTCCTGGTGACAAATTTTAATGACCAAACTCCTGATACACGAGAAAACATTTACATTTTGAACATGTGGTCTTTGTGCCTAAAAAGAAAATGTCTTGTTGCTTTTTAACTTGTATGTGATGAACACAAGTTTTAGTTTCTAATTTGTCATAGACTAGTACCTTTAAAAACACAATATGAATTACTAGAAAATACATATTTTCTTATTAGCACAAATTATGTTTAAATGTGTAGTCCAAATTTTACTTATGCACTAGTAACAACCAACTGCAGATCCCATTTTAGGTAGCACAGTCTTAGAATAAACCCCGAGTATTAATCATAATCTGTCAAATCCATGTTCCTTCTCAGACTTAAAAGCACCACATGCAGCTATTTTTTTTTTTCTACCTAACTAACCTCTTATTCTCACTGGAGGAGAAAGGGGGGAAACGTAATATGCAAATGGTGACAAAATATTCTACATCCTACAATGATGCCAGTGAAAGAGAAAATGGAACTAAACTGCCACTCTAAATTTTAAAAATTCTTTAAGAGCTATGACGAACCAGATTGTACTAGTATGGATAGCCTAAACAATCTTGGGATGTCCTATTTTATCAAATGAATCAATGAAATGGCACTTCTGAATCTTTAACAGTTTCAAGCCAGGCATAACAGAAGTACTGATCTCCTCAATCACTGTTTCTTTTTTGCCCCTATTCTCCCTTGTTTCCATGTAGCTATCTCCTTATCCCAATCACCACTCTAAATACACTGATGGTAAATCTGTCAGTTGGGAGAACAGGCTGAGCGGCTACCCTCAGAAAAAACTATCTTACACATATTTTTTAAAAAGCACCTTTGAGGACTTTTCTAGATTCTGGAAGGAAATGAGGGTTCCAGGATGAAGAACTGGTTCCTAGATGAGCAAACAACAGCTCCAGTGTACAAGTCCCAGCTCCTGGGAATGGTCACTCTCCACTTGGCAAGGAGCCCTCATCTGCCTTCTCAATAACTACTCCCAGTGAGTCTGTGCAGGGGGTCTCTGAACCATTCTTAGGTATGTAAGTTGTTTGTTTAACTTCCGAGTCGTAATTCCTTGATTCCTAAAACAAAGCACTAGACTTCCTCTGGACTCTAATTCAGCACTAATTCTTAAACATATTCCTTGTTGAGGAGTAAAGCAATTTAAAACAAAACAGTACAGTCTTTCTAAATTCAATGAGAAGAGACGAAATGACATCCATTAGAGGGTTAAACATAATCCTCACCTTTTGGGGGTGTACTCTTCTTTGGAATGCCGAATTCTGAATCTGAGTCAGAGTTTATAGTCTCTACTTTCTTCTGTTTAGGGGTTCTCTTGGGCTTAGCAGTTGTATCTGAAGATGGTTTTCCTATTAAGCAAATTTCCATTTCATAAATCAATGTAATACACTTACCAGCAAACCATGCTCAAGCGAATCCTGTAACAATGGAATTTCTTACTGCTGATAGGAAATTGAGTAGCCTTACATAACAAAATGGTTTCTCTTCCCTTGGTGCCAGTATAAAGCCAAACAATTTCTCACAGATGACACCATGCTTTTTATTTAATTATGAATATGCCTTTTGCTATTTCGTGGGAGATTATTTTAAACAAAGGCCATTAATGTGAATTAAGCAGGAACTTTTAAAAAGCAGTAGTAAAAATATAGTCATGATAGAAAAGTAACATATTTGACATTAATTACAACTCAAGTATAACCACATGTTACGTTCTAACTTCTAAAATGTTTTAGAGGAAGGAAAAAACATTTTTACAGGACCCCCAAATACCATGAATAGAAGCTGATTCACTTCAATTCAAAGTTGAAAAGTTGAAATCCAAACATGGCACTTTTATGTAGAAAGAAATGTGAAAATTCCAGGTAAGACAATAGGCCCAAAAGCCTTTGTTTTATGAATTTTGCTTTTAAAATAGAATGTTTTTCTGCTTCATTTACATTCTATGTGAAAACTGATAAATCAGACTTCACTTGTGTGATTAGTAAAAATTAAAAAACAAAAACCAGAACAGGCTAATTACATGGAAAATGTATTCCTGGGCCCAATCTGAGATGCTAGGGTAAAGGCCCCTCATTAGGACGGCAAGAGAGTCCACACTCATGGCCGCAGCAACCACAGGTTTTGTGGCTTTTCCCTGAATCCTTATGACTAAGTCCACCACAAGAGCCACGTGGCAGGCAGCTCCTAGCACCAGTATAGGCTTGACACAGCACTGTGTTCTAGGAACCAGCTTTCTCCTTCGTTAGAGTTTCCAGGCTTGAGTGTGAGGTGGCAGTTAAAGTTCCACCAAGCAAATGTAAGTCGATACCGGAGTACCATGAGCTGCTTCTGCTGTCAACGACTGGAGTTACAGAGGTTAACTTGTATAATAATACATATAATTTGGAGCTAACAGAGATAATCTCACAGAGGATGGAGGAGGGGATGCATCCTCTCCTTGAAATGGGATTTTGTGGGAACTGTATTTTTGGAAGGTGGCTAGAGGAAGACTGAGGGCTTCAACTGTTTCACGCAAGCATCACCCATTCAACTGACACAGGCTAGTTCAACTGGTGAAGCAACCAGACGGGACAGGGGTTGTGGTATGCTAGCCTGTTAGTTAACACTCAACACTAACTCATTAGCTTAAATAGGAGTGAACAGCTCGATGAAGGAAACAGGTCGATACGTTCCAAGAAGTGACAGGGCTCCCAAGTTCTCGGGGTGGTTATAAAGTGCTCACATGAAGACAATTTTAAAAAAGATGCAGAAAGAAAAACTATAGGGCCTGTCTCAGTTTGAACTCCCCAGAAGCAGACCCCACCTGGCCCCAAAACAAAGACTCCAGTACAAGTACTTATTTGGGAGGTGAAAAAAAACGGAGAACAGAACTGAGGCAGCGAAGCGACAGCAGCCAGTAATGGGTACGGTACCAAGCCTGTCATCACCCTGAGGGCTCACCACGAGCAATCTCTGAGCCATGGGAAGTCACACATCTCAGAGCCGGCTAACCAGAGAGGCAAGAGCACTAACGTATTTGCAAACCAGCTCTCTTCAATTACTGAGAAAGAGCGGCTGGAGTGGGGAAATACTAATATTCCAACATAGTCACAAGTCCTGAGGCAAAGCAATACAGGCACTGGCTGATGTGTACGGAAGAGGTGTGGGTGAAGGGATGCAGACAGGGCACCTGGTGTGTTGGCCAGAGAAGCTGCGGCAGTCAAACAACTTCTTACCGTGGTGCTAGCGCACTCAAAATAAGTAGGGACTTCTGTTGTTGTTCCCCTTCATCTAATATGTGCGTGTCTACAATGGAATCTGTTTTACATTTTTGAGGTACTGAAAAGATGGTCCATACTGTATGTTTATTTACTTGCTGTGTAAGGAGCACTTATCTTTTAAACACAAAGCACTAATACTGGCCTTCTTCAAAAACACCAAGAGTATGTCCCTTGGGACTAATAACAGATTCCTATGTCAAATCAACTTAGATTTATGGAGAATCTAAGGCTATGGAAAAGAAAGAAGCTACATGACTCAGAAAGAAAAAAAGAAGACCCCAGCAGAACTGAGCCATCATTCCAAATGGGGTGTGAAGACATGACCTACCTAGATAACACAATCAGGCTACTAGCCAGACAAAATTTTCATCTATTTTACAAGCTAACACCTATAGGAGGGCTTACCTAAAAAGCTATCTTTAAATATAAATAGACAGGATTATTTTATAATTACAATAGTTTTACAATAAGGTCTTACATTTTAATTATTACTTCATACGGTTAGAAAACAAGAGGGATTCTCTTTATACACATTTATACTATTTTCTACTGAAATCCACGTGCAAATAGTTTCAAATTATATTAAATTTCCTTTAATATCAACTACATATAGTCTGTAAGATGCTTAACAACATCAAATCTAAGTACATACCCTTTTTAGCAGCTACTGTTTTACTTGGAACTTTATCTGTTTGTTTCAGACCAAACGATGGTGAAAAAACAGAGGCAGAATCTTCTTCATTACTGTCAAATTTAGCTGAATCTAAAAATTATAAAGCTTTCTTTCAGTAAAGAGACTCTATAAGGACCACTTAACAGTTAAACTTTGATTCTTTTTACTGATGACTTCTCTTTAGCTAATTGATCTTATAAATTTCTATTTTGTGATCATATAATCCACAACATACAAACAGCTGAAAACAAAAAATATAACAATGTTATATTTCAAAAATGTTAACTATTGTTAACAATTGTAAAACAATATAGAAATGTATAGAGTAATAAAATTCTTAATAGTCCCAAACGCTAATCATTTAAAACATAACTGATCAGCTCAAAAATACTGACTTATTTTAAACTGCAAGATCTCACTGTGATTATTTTACTATCTACACATCTAATGCTGTTAACCATTTCAGGAATATCAGTAATAATGTTCAATCTAAGAAAGTGGTAACTTCATCTTTTACAAGCCAATTTTAAGTCACTGAAGATCAATTTAAAAGGCAGTAGGCATGCTCTGGTTTCTCTTCAGATCACATAAATCTTTCGCCTTTTAAAAGGCAGTAGTCTTCAGTTTACTCTTATACTCCATTTTGATTCAACAATTCTGCTCTCCATCCCTTCCCCCTTCCCTTTGTCAAACCAAAACAGGGATTCGATAGGTCTACTTAGATGTGGCAGTTTTACATAACAGTTTTGACATGCTCTCAAATATGCATATCTATCTATACACTTAGAACATGTATCAGATCTATGTCTGTCTGCCTGTATGTGTGTGTGTTTTAAAAATGCAAGACAGTTAAGTGTAACTAGAATGTTTTGACCTTAAAAATTCCCCACATAAAAATATAGGAAATAGGGGCGCCTGGGTGGCTCAGTCAGTTGAGTGTCTGACTTCAGCTCAGGTCATGATCCCGCAGTTTGTGAGTTTGAGCCCCGTGTCGGGCTCTGTGCTGATAGCTCAGAGCCTGGAGCCTGCTTCACATTCTGTGTCTCCCTCTCTCTCTTTGCCCCTCCCCAACTCACACTCTGTCTCTCTCTCTCTCTCTCAAAAATAAACATTAAAAAAAATTGTTTTAACAGGAAATAATATACACCCTGATTAAGTTTGCTTCTTTCAGCTACTACAGTTTAGTACAAATCCGAATATCAGTCCCCTTGTAGCTTAAAACAAAAAACTGTCACATATACATTCACATTGCCATGAAAATCAAAGTTCATCTTCCAAGATTTCTTTATCTTTTTCTCTCATTAGAACACTACACGCACATCTATACACACATCTATCAACCTAATGAGTTCCATAATGCCTATTTTGACCAATTAGTTGGTACTCATCTTAGAAAAAGTAAATAAACCTTATTACATTGAGGGAAATGTAAAAAGAAGGTAAGTTTTCCACTCATAAAAAAAAAAATCCGGGGCGCCTGGGTGGCGCAGTCGGTTAAGCGTCCGATTTCAGCCAGGTCACGATCTCGCGGTCTGTGAGTTCGAGCCCCGCGTCAGGCTCTGGGCTGATGGCTCGGAGCCTGGAGCCTGTTTCCGATTCTGTGTCTCCCTCTCTCTCTGCCCCTCCCCCGTTCATGCTCTGTCTCTCTCTGTCCCAAAAATAAAAAAAAATAAAAAAAATAAAATCCATAGCAATAATACAGTAATTAATCAATGAAAAGATTAAAGGAGCATACCATCTTCTGACTTCTGAGAGTATGATGGAAATGAGAAGAGATTCCCAAAATCTTGACCTTTTTTGTCATGTGAAGATTTTCTATTAGAAAGAAAAATTAATCACAACTTAAATATAGTTTCAACCTTGGTAAATTATATAATGTGCTGCAGGATTATAATTACAGTTCTCTCATTGGTTTCTCTTTGTCAAAGACAGGGGAACCAAACTTTTTTTTTCTGTCTCACATGCACAGGTGTGCATAGAAATACATTCAGAGACACCAGAAAAACCAATGATTTAACATAAAAGAATGGAAACTGAGCAAAGGTTAAAGTTATCCAAATTATCACTACATTAAATTTTATGATTAACAGAACTGTTCCAGAATTCAACATCAGTAAATTATGGCCAGAAACCTAAGGAGAAAGTCAGAATCTCTGTCAGAGTCCTCAATAATCCTATTTTTAACCCTAGACTGCCTATGATAAAACACTTCCTTTAAAAATCTAAAACAGTTTACAAACTTCACATCTTACACATTAAGGTTCAATACTCTCCAGAGGCAAAAAAAAAAAAAAAAAAAAAAAATCAAAGCCAAAGCTAGGGAAGAAAATTAAATCCTCCCAGTTCTAAAGAATTAGTAACTTCTCTGAACCATGTTGTCAATGTCCCATAGGCCTGCAGCCTATTTTTCTAAAGTTTTACTGGAACACGGCTACACTTAGTCATTTACATACTGTTTATGGCTGCTTTCTTGCTACAATGGCAACAACTGAGTAGTTGCAAAAGAGACCATATGGCTTGCAAAGCCTAAAATATTTGCTATAGAGCCCTTTATGGAGGGGGGGGGGGGCTGCCAATCCATGCTCTATAGACAACAGTTCTGTAAACAGCTGCAACATTACCCAGATTTTTTCCTTTGTGAGGAGGACCTTACCTCGAATAATAAATTCTTAGACACAGTTTACTAGGAGATCTTTGATAGATGCCTAAATAATGAATTGTACCATATAACGAATAGTACTTTATTACTTACTCTGGAGTAGCTTTTGATTTGCCAGGTGAAAATGTATATTCATCTTTATCTAGGCCATCTGAAGGAACAAATTCATCTTCCCCATCATTTGTTATGGGAGATGCTTTCACTTTCAATTCCTCTAAATCATTATTGTCCTCATCATCATCAGCATCATCATCCTCCTCTTCTGAGAAGTCAAACGTGTACTTAGGCCTTTCAGCTAAGAGGAGAAAAAAAACCAGGAATGTTAAATCCAGCTTTATCTACATGAAATATTACAAATAATGCATTTGAAGATATTCCAGCTATCTCTAAAAAGAACAAAAGGGGGGAAAAAAAGACAAGCATTCACAGCAAAAACCAACAGCTTTGGCCTCAGTTATTTTGGTAGCGTCAAGGGTTAATCTTGTACCTCCCAGGAGGCTAATGCTGCATATGGTACAGGGGAGCACAAACTGATTAATAAGATTGTTAGGGTGCAATTTGTCATACTTAAATATTACTCAAAAATAGGAATATAAGCCATTGTAAAAGGGACTACTAAGATTTCCCATTTCTGCAATTACAAAAGACAAATTTTACTCGTCTTAGAAAGTGCCGAACGTTCTCTCAACCTCTTACATAAAAACTTCTATCTTCTATTCACAATAGTTTTACTACAAAATAACAGACCATAATTCTTCAGATGAATGAGAAATACAGAGATAATACCTCAACATATTACTAAACAATAATAAAAAAAGCATAAAAAGGTACCAAGTATGGGGAAAGGCACATTGGTATAATGCAAGTCTTATAATTTCTAGCATATACTATGGAATAAAATTTTTAAATAATTTGGATGCTGTGTCATTTTATACTTCATTTTAGGTGTACGAAAAAGACTAAATACAATTTTGAAGTATCTAATTTAATAGATTAATTTTCACATAAGTTACTCTATTAAAAATTCACCTACATTGTACTACCTGTGTGCATTAGGAAAAGAAATTCAATCACTGGCGATTAGAGCACCAAAGAATTTAAGGTCTGACATATATTTTTTTTTAATTTTTTTTTTCAACGTTTATTTATTTTTTGGGACAGAGAGAGACAGAGCATGAACGGGGGAGGGGCAGAGAGAGAGGGAGACACAGAATCGGAAACAGGCTCCAGGCTCTGAGCCATCAGCCCAGAGCCCGACGCGGGGCTCGAACTCACGGACCGCGAGATCGTGACCTGGCTGAAGTCGGACACCCAACCGACTGCGCCACCCAGGCGCCCCTGGTCTGACATATATTTTAAAAAGTATCTCGCAGAAATAAAACAACCATAATAAGGTATCACTCATTTTAACTAAATTAGGACTTAATAAAATTTGAGAATCTTTACACTAGGACACTGAAGTTTTAAATATTTGAAGACTTCAAATTAATGAATATTCGGAAAGGATAAAATTGCATGCTTAACAGCCATACAAAATAACAAGATGATATCTTCATCCTAACTCTAGCACTGCAATTATATAAATTATGCTATGTGCATGGAATCAGACTTCTAATCATGAAACTTTTCGTGATATATGGGGTAGAAAACAAAACAAAAACTACAAAGCACTTCTACTTATCACTGTTGATATTCTACCAAGAAACAGTTTTTACCAAACATCTTCAAACTATGGATGGATTAAAACCCAAACTTTCTAACAAAAACCAACAGACAACATGATTCACTTTAGAGCAATCTGTGTCCAACTTTGCTAAAAACAACATTCTCTAAAGCAACATTTTTGTCCTCATGAACTGTAACTTCTGAAATACTAACAATTTAGTACTTTAATGACATTGACAGTACTAAATATACCAACTTATAGGAGTAATACTAACTTGGGCAAACTAGAATATACAAGAAAATAAAAACAAAATATATCAAAGTACCAGCTGCTCTCCTAAGCAAAGAATCTCTGGGAATAACCACAGGCTCTGTTTCTTCCAAGTCACTTTCTGACTTGGATTCATCATCTGACCAAGGATTCCGTTTCTTCACTTTCTTTGCAGTGGATTTACCAGATGATGTAGGTGTTTTTCTCACCCTGGTACCTAAAAATGAAAGAATAAGATATATATCAATATTTATACAAATGTCATTACTAAAAATAAAACTCATAATGAAAGGTTAATTATAAAATAACAAATGTTCATGAAAATTTAAGACATTAACATCAACTACTAGAGGAAAAAAAAAAAGCACAATAAAAAAAAATCTAGCTATACCCTGTACATATATATTTTTTCCCCCCTCACAAAAATACTTTGTAGGTAGGGGCACCTGAGTGGCTCAATCAGTTAAGCGGCAGACTCTTGATTTCAGCCCAGGTCATGATCTTGCAGTTCATGAGATTGAGCCCCACGTCAGGCTCTGCACTGACAGTTCACGGAGCCTGCTTCTGATTCTCTCTGTCCCTCTCTCTCTGCCCCTCCCCCACTCACACTTGCTCTCTCTCAAAATAAACAAAAAAATTTTTTCTTAAAAAAAAAAAAAAAAAATCTTTGTAACAGTTCCTTACCAGGCTCCTTTTTCTCCCTTTTGGGTTTGGGACCTTTATTTACAGGAGCTGACGGGATCAATGCCTCTTCTCCTGTACCCTCTACTGGTGTTCCACTGAATTCTTCATCAAATTCTACTTTTACTGCTGTGGTATCGAGATCACCCTATACATTAAACAAACAAACAAATAACTAGGAGTAAAAATAAAAATTAAGACCATACATTTCCAGTCAATAGATCACTTCTTCATATCAAATTAGTAATGCAGAGGACTTTGATCAGACCATCTTCTACTTTATTTACCTGCAGCAAATGATATTGCTTACACTCTACTATTCTGATACACTCTCTGAGACAATAGCTACTTAAAAGTAACCATAAAAAAAATAAGATGGCAGCTTTTGATTATCAAAGGGGCTTTCAGACCAATAACAAAATACACCAAAGAGTACCTGCAAAATAAGTTCCTATATTTCAGGTCTCTCATACTAAAAAAATATCACAGATTATTGAAGGAAGATAAGCAACACATGTCATGCACTGCTAGGTATTAGTCAAAGTCTCCCTACCCTAAGATTATTAAAAGAGAGAGAAGGACACCAGGACAAGTCATTAGAATACAAATAACAAATATGGAGGGAGGTATAAAAGTAACCCAGGGGGAGAAGTGAGCAACTCTGCCCAAGGCAGGGTCAGAGATGACTTCATGGAGAAGGAGCCTTTCTGACTGGGTTTTGAAAGAATCACGTATGTTTGCCAAGTGAAGAGAAGGAAAGGAGGGAAGAGCATCCCAGGCAAAAGACACAGAGGCACGATACCATATTATGTTTAGCAAATTTCAAACAGTCGGGTAGGATTCAAGGAAAGGGAAAAGGAAAGAGTAGGCACATGGAAACACAGGGAGGTATGCAGTTGCTATATGACTGGATACTAGAATCTGTGTGCAGTCAGTGGGGAGTCATTGAAAACTTTTGAGCATCTGTGCAACAGTCACACTTATTTTTGGAAATATCACATAGGTAGTAAGAGACAAAACAGAGAAGAATGAAGTACAAAAATGTAGAAGTCATGATAACTAGAGACAGGAAGACTAAGTAAGAGGAACACTTTACGTCAAAGAAAACTTCTGAAATTCTAAGACAGTATCAATGGAGACCAAGAAAAGCAGGGTAGTGGGGGGAGGATTGTGGAACTGCTACATAGGCAGTCAGTAGGATTCAGTTACTGATTAGATGAGAAAGTCCCAGGTTTTTGGCTTGTTTGTGATGGGTGATAAGGCACAGAGGTGGAAGAGGTTTTGAAATCAGGATAATGGGCTCAGCTTCTGTTATGTGGAGTCTGAGGGGGCTTGGGGCAGTCAGGTAGCTGTATTAACCTGGCACTCCTGAAAACATTGTAAGTTAGGGACAAAGATTCAAGAGTCATCAGTGTGAGTGAAAAAAAAGGTCTGGGCATAGATGAGGTTACTTGAGACTATGTAAGGTGAAGGGAAGAGTGCTAAGAACAAAACACCAACGAAAAAGGAGAGAGGCCATTTCCCAAGGAGGAACCTGAGTGTGCTAGGAAGCTAGGTAAGAGGCAAATAGTACACACATCAGTTTATCAGAACAGTAGAAGAGAGTGATCTCTCTGGTATCACAAAGTTCCTATGCTTTCAAATATTAGCTCGGTACACTCCAGCTCTGAGGCTCATTTCTCAAGCTCTAACTAGACTAATGGACGTATCTATATATTCCCCAGGCTCTAAAGTCAACCTGCCCAGAAAAATCTGCTTCTTTCAGACCATCATGCCTCCTGTTTCCTCAACTCTGAACAGCCTTCTCAGTTTGACTAACTCTTGCCCAACAACCTTCTGGAGGGTAGCTTAAGTCCATACTTTTAAATCCTCAATAGAACCAATCAATGCCAATGACATGGGAGGTGCTTGATAATTTTTTAACTAAGGGTAATAACAAATAGTAAAAGCTTACTTTGAAAACCAAATATTTTTCTGCTTAAGAGACTTCCTTAATTGGTCATGATGTAGAACTAAAGTTCATATTTTAAAGCTGATATGTTTTTGGTTGTTGTTCCAGGATTTTAATGTAGAATGCTGCTAAATAGACTATTTCTAGCTCTCATTTTAAAAACTCCATCAACCAAGTAGTTCTTTACATATATGTGGATCCTTGACTAATGTTTTCATTTTGTGGACCAACTGCTCTCATAGAACAAATGATTTCCTATCACAGTGAAATATATTAGAAACAAAGCATGATTTAATAAGCGCACAGTAAAACTGAATATATATATGTATCATTAGGAAGATGGAGTCTACCAATGAGTTAAAACAAAAGAAATATCATACCTTTTTCCTCTTCAGCAACTTTTTGCTGGCATCTGCCTTCATAGCAGTAATTTCAGGAACTATTCTTCTCCCATAAGGGGAAGGCATTGTCTCTTCCAACTGAAGTTTCTTCACCTTAGGTTTGCCAACTTTACCTTTTATTGCTTTCCCAGCCATTCCAGCCAGAATATCTTCTCGTTCTTGCGCCTCCACTTTCTGAAGTATAATTATAAAAAGGGTGGGTGCGAAACAACTCATTAGAAAAGACAATCAGTACTGCATAAGAAATTAAAACTACAGTAAAACCTTGGTTTGCAAGCATAATTCATTCTGAAACGTGTTTGTAATCCAAAGCACTTGTGTATCAAAGCAAACTTCAAGAATCATGGGCTCAGTTGGGATCATGTGGTGTTCGGGGTCACACGCTACTCGTATCACTTGTCTTGCAGATAAACAGGAAATCTTTGTAGCATAATAGCTTAATGGAAATAACATAAGCTTTGAAATCAGACAGACCTGGATTTCAATCTTAACACTTCCATTTACTAGTTTAAACTAATACAAGAAATAAGTTATAATTTATAGAGCACCTATTAAGTTCCAGGCATTAAAACTCATGTAATCCCCATTTTATGAATGACGAAGATTGGGACTCTACAAACATAACTGCTCTTAACCATCATGATATAATGCCTCCCTAAACAAGTTATTTAACCTCTCTAAACTTCAGGATCTTCATCTAAATAACTGTTTAATAAGCTCTTTCATTTGGGGTTGTGACAGGAGTCAATCTGAGGATTACACAGAACACAGTGCCAATACACAAGATATTCAATTCATGGCGTAAGATTTTAAATGATACAGAGAGACATGAAATTTAAGTCTAAATCTTTTTAGATGTAAAAAGTTACCATATCCAGAAAAAAATAAGTTGTCTGGACCTATTTTGCTAATTATCAAGTAATAAAATAAGGTGATGAATTAAAAGAGTAATAAAAAAAGCGGGGGGGAGAGGAGGGAAGAGTAGTGTTATTCACTGGGACTATTCTGAGTGATGATATTTCAACAATCAGGAAATTTATAGGCATAGCCACAAAAAGCTTTCTATGTCTCAAGAATCAGTGATCAAACTTAAAGCAGTATTAGACTATCATTAGTATTAATCAGAAACAATGTCTTTTTAACATATGCCTGTTTCATGTATCAACAGAAAAAGGGTCTAATTTTAAAAAATCTAATTCATTAATCTAAGTCATATTATGACACGTGAAAGATGATTAAGGAAACCCAGAACAACAGCACTAAAAAATCCCAGAAATTCTAGAAGGCTACCACCCTCATTTGTAAGAGTCCTAATTCTGATTTAGGTCATGAAAATAAAACTAAAACATGTGGACAAAAATCAATGAAACAACTAAAAAGTAAAAAATGTACTATCATACAAGTAATGACAAATAATAATTGACCTTGTGCTACTCAAAATCAGATGATCATATTGCTAACCTTAATTTAACTCTAATATTTTAAGTGAGTTAGTTGCTTCACAACAAATTGGGCAATTTTAGAAAAAGTTTACATTTTCTATCTTTCTCTACATTTTTTTTTAAAAAATTAGAATTCTACCTGGAGAAAACTAAGTTATAAAAACTATGTTAAAATTTCTCTGTTATAAACCTAAAGTCACTATCATTCTACTTTGTAAAAGTTAACATACTTATATTCAATCGTATATATTTTGTTCTTACCTCTTTGGGGAAAAACAAACTGAATCAATAAGCTATTTTGAAGTTAAGAAAATTTAACAGAAAATATTAGTATTCAATTTATTCTAAATTTAACTTCATGTAGGTTTTTACACTCATCTATACCAAATATGACTTGTCTTTATAACTTCATAGAGCTGGAAGCTTAATCCTAATGCACCTTATAAACACATTAACCTTTACAGACTTAAAAGAAACTGAAATAATTTAATTAAAGAACTTTCATCCTTATTTCATAAACATTACTTTTCCAAATATAGTTTAATGGAGACTTAACCTACATCCAGTTCCTCAACAAATGCTGCTAAATCTTCTTTCCAAAGATCTGAAGGAGATTTTCTTTTAAGATCATTGACCTCTCGCCCCTATGATAAAAAAATAGTAAAATTTAAACATTCAGTAATTTAATAAGGTATAAAGGGTAAATCAAAATACTTCTTTTTGTAAAAAGAAAAACAAATGGATAATACTGAAATAGTTTCAAATTATTTAACCCACAAAAGTTCATACTTTTGCATCTCTCTGTTTAATCAGTTCTTCAACTTTTTCTTTAGTAAGAGACCACAGAGACATATTTAAAATATAATTAAAATCGGGGCCTGAAGGAGTTCCTGAATCAGAGGAACTATCATCATGCTGGTTTTGTGTTTCTTCCTCTTCTGCTGCCTGTAAAAAATAATAAACTTTATATTAAAGTCCTGTATAGTATCAAATCAACGCTGAATTTTATTGAATATGGAGTTAAAAATTCCACAAATGCTATACTCTTAATGCTATATTCTCAGGGTGGTTGGGGTTATTTTAGATTTCTATCTTCAGGATTACAATATAAAATATGTATTTGCTATAAAAAGTTTTCTAAAAATACACAATAATAAATCTTCAAAAGGAATGTATAGTCAATCCCTATTTATCTAGGAATCTGATGAAAAATTAACTGCTTTGCCCAGGCACTAAGTCATAAAATGAGAAGATACCACATCTTGAAATTAATAGAGTGGAACTAATGTTTTATCACTGCATCTTGTCAGATTTTTATATTGGTGAGTGAATTAACAATTTGAAACCCGAAATAAGTATCACTTATAAAGAATGTTTTACAGTTGTAATATAAATATGGTAAGGTGCAGTCACTCACTAAGTATGATTTCTTAATAAAAATTCTCTAAAGCAACAATACTCATGTCAGAATGAACAGAAAGTTCAATTAAGAATTTAATAGCTGGTGAGTTAGAGTAAGAATTGTGAGGGCTATTCTAAATTTTTATTTGCAAGGCCTTTTTTCATAGAAACGGTTGCAATAAAAAATCCTCTTACGCTAATATTAAATTTCAAAATCCAATGAATTTAATAGAAGTTATTACAGGTGACATCACCTTTAAGATTTTTAACATAACAACAGCCATTAAATAAAATTGCATTTAAATTTTTTAAGGCACTCAGATAATTAAAAATGACTGAGTTAACCATGACATCCCAAGAAACAAAACGTTCGCTTTTGGTAACCAAAAAAAGAAAAAAATCGCTTTCAATTTAGTTTAAAATTTTCAGTAAAATGATGTATATATACACAAAGTAAAGTTTAGTGTACTTTAGAAGGGATAAAAATTAAAAATTGCAAAGCAACATGCTTCATTACATAAACAAAACTATGAATTCAATTAAGCAACATTAGCCAAATAAGAAATGCTGTTGCTGAGCCAATAAATGATCAAAAAGTACCCAGACAAATAGTACTTACGACAAATTCGTAAATTCTACTGTTTTCAAAAATTCTTCATGAAACAGTGTGTTTCTATGGAATATTTAGGTTGTTACACTACTATTAAAATATTATCAGGCTGTCATGAAATCCTGTTTAGATCCACACTCTAGAAGTCTATTTGCTCTAGGTTTTGATGACACCCAGAATATTGGTAACATTCTATGGATATATGTGTATCTACCACTGTTAGCATGAAGATAACTAAGGATACTTTCAGAAATCAAGAATAAAAACTTTAATCTCATAATTATCTGCTTTGTAATTTCCTCTTCTCCAACTCTACACAATAGGACACTCTTGTAAGAGCAGCTCCTTTTGTTACCTTCACCCCCAAAGTGAGCACATGGCCAAGATGCTGAAAAAATTTTGATGGTGACAATGAAATTATTGAAACCAACCACTAGGTTTTACCCATGAAGTCTACTTCCACTGGAAGGGCACTCTCAAACCCTAAACATCTTTATCTTTTAAAACTAAGCATTAAATTTACTAGCTTACTAGTTAATTTTTTTTAAGATATAGTTTAAACCAACAATGATACAGAAGGGCAAGCAGTGTATAAACCATAATTTGGGGTTTAAAAATGCAGTAAAACACACTGAAAAGAGCAAAGTGCTTGGATCATCTTAATTCTGAACACTCCCCATCTTGTCCTCCCCCATCTTCCCCGAACGATAAATAAGCCTATTATCTTAATATATAATTGCTAAGCATATAATTTATTCTAAATTTACTCGCTCTAATATCTGGCATTCTATAGACTGTTCAAACTTTTAAAAAGCTTAAATAATAAAAACAAAAGCAACACTTCAATGTAGTTGATAAAAAATCTGAAAAACATTGTGGGTTGAGAATTCATAAATGTAGGGAAGTATCAAGTTTCACTTTAAGTTATGTCATATAATCATAACTGTTATCACGTATACACAACATTCTAATTAAGAAATCAGTCATTTCCATAACGTTCTTCCTTCCGTACATTTGTGTTCTCAATCACAATGTTGTATTGCCTTTTAAAATTTTTCTTTTAATTATATACAACAGAAAGAGACTAATTCTTGAGAAGAATCTCAAAGTTTCAATGTTCCATTCACTGAATACTAGTACTTTATGATCTGAAATGGACAATTTAATAAATAAAAGATCAGATTTCATCTGAAGTTCCAGGGTTTAAACTTCTAGTCAAAGATCTAAGCGTAGGACAGAGCACATACTTGGTGCTCAATAAACCCTCTACTACTGAAGATTTTGTCTCTAGTCTTCCCAGCATAAACCAAAACCATACCAAGTGAATGGTGACTGGATACCATACTATGGCAATCGTCAGACCAGTGTGAAATCATTTATGTGCTACCAGTATAGTTCCCGGGTTGTACACATGCACCTCACAAAGACCACCACCACGAGTAACACCCTTTAATGGCAGGCTCAGAAAAAAGGCCAAGGAGACTGAGCTACCTTCTCAAACCTGGAGTCATTTCTCCAGGCCCTGGTTGGGTCACACTGGCAAAGGGCTCTGTGGTGGGTGTGCACTGCAAAGTCCTGCACTGTATCTGTTCTGCGGATGAACAGAAGACTTCAGTCTCCAAACAGAGAACTCGGCACCTTTACAGCAGCATTAAATTTAAAATTTAGGGGTTGGGTTGTTTGTTTTGGAATTTGCTTTTAAAAGCTTCTCTGAATGTCTTGTTCTGCAAATGATTACCTTTTCTTGTGCTTCTTTCCAGGCTTTCACTGGGTCAGATTCATAACCTCTCTGGACTAACATTTGAATCAAATCTTTCTTTGACCTATTCTCTATGTGAGGGAAAAATAAAGTTAGGATCAAGAAAAGAGATTCAATTTGTATTTGTTTATATTCTACTGATAAAAATGTCTTCTATTAATAAAGTTTTTTTTCCATTTTAACTAATGTTTAAATTTTTAAAGGTTGCATCTTACCTATGGTAATTTTTCCCTGTATCTTCTCTAAAATGAAACGGGCTTGATTGTTAAGCTTTGTAGATTCTGCTCCCAACATTCCTACAAGCCACTCCTTACGTAAACCGTAATAACTTAATCGTAAATCAAAGAATTCTTTCAAAATGTCTTGCACAGTTTCATATTTCTTGAGACATCCCATATGATCAAAGAGTACCTAAGGAAAACACAGTTTCTGAAGATGACATAAATCCGTACTGGTATTTTTAACTTGTAGGACATCTACGGTATTTAAAATAACTACAACATACTTAAATGAACAGACACCACCGCTAAATGCTTGTTAAATAGAACCAAAATTATTAAGTAAATATTCCTCTGGTGACTCCAAGAAACATTCAATTCTCAAAACTATGACAATATTTAAAATAATTCTGAAAGATAAATAGGTCCTTTAAAAAAAGGTTCCTACTCAAAATGGCTATAAAACCATCTAAGAAATTTTTTTCAAACTAAAAATAAATGTTAAAAGTTTGTTTACAAATGTTGAGTTCACAAATGTTCAAGTTCTCTCTCCCCCATATACCTAATAGAGGTATATTTGTCTCTTTTTTGTTTTTTATAATCATGCTATAATCCATTCAAACTTCCTCAATTTGGAGGAAAATTTTACTTCTTCTCTATCCTTATTCTCCTTTTTCCATATGCCTTTCTTAGCAGATTATGGCAGTTTGTCTCAGCCACTGTGCTATTGGACTTTTTCTCTTACTCTATTTTATGTCTAAAAGCTAATTTGGAATGGAATGAGGGTTACTCATACATGCTCACTTTCTACCTTTCTCTCCAATTACATATAAACACAAATATACAAGTTTAGTAAAGCAGATTAGAGCTGTGGGGAGAGAAGTACTCCACAATTAAAATGCTAACAGAGACAGGAATAAGGAACATGAAAATCCTGCACCAATCATTCTCATAACTTCTGGTCAGTGTACATATCCTCTGTGTTCAAGCCCAGATGCACAAATGCAGAGTTGGGATTAAGAGTAGTGGGTAATAGGAGAGGAAAAGGAATGTACCTCTAGATTCTTCAGCAAATACATAGGGGGAAAACCATTCAGACTTATTATAGCCACAACCATCATGAAGCCAATCGCAAAATCCAACTCATGGCATGGAAGAAACATTAAATTAACAGTAAATCTAATCAATTACCATGGAATTACAAGTAAGAGTAGTTTGAAGTTTAAAAACTTTATGTAATCCAGCAGCTTCTGCTTGTGCTAGCTTCTCTTCAGTCATTTTCACCACAAATTTCACAGTTGTATCAGTATGATATTCTTTATAATCAGAAATTAATGCTGGTGTTTTATCTGTTCCATTTAGCATAGGTTCCAAAACCTGTTCTTTGTATACCTACAAAAGATATAAAAGTAAGTAATTCTTCTCCTGACACACACTTGCATTCTCATACTGTAAGTCACGCAATTCTTAAAATATTCCCAATTCTGGTGGGAAAAAAAGAAAAATGCTGTCTCTATCATCTCCTGCCCAGCATCTATAAAGGACAATATATGGGGGTCTCAGTGGTGAAAGAAGATACACAGTAACGGTTCTGATCTGCTCACACACCAAAGCGCAAGGAAAGGGCTAAGAGTATGAAGAGGATGACATCAACCACAGCTGACAAGAGATGACAACGCATATACTTTTAGATCTTAACAGCTGATACTGACACGGATTTATTGACCATATTTGTAAGGGTTCAAAGCTAGCTTAAGTCATTTTACCTTTTAAGGAAATTAAACTTTTAAATTACTACTTCAAATTCAAAGCACAAATTCAATTTGGAGGGGTCAAAAATGTATACAGGAAATTTTAAACACTGTACAAACTGAGGACAAACAACGACGGAATCATATTCTTACCAGAAAGCATTACATAACACACTGCCCTCCTGACAGGCAGCTCACACACGTATACTGACCTGTGTCCAAGTTCTAACTGGAAGCTCTGTAATCTCTACTGTGTTTCTATCCACCACAAATATTTCACCACTGACTGCATATTGGTTTTGACCAAGCTCTTGGATCGTTCCTTTAAAGTTTTTGTAGTTTGGAAGCTGCAGAGAAAAATAAAAATAACTCAAGGCACTGACTTGACTTCTCTCTTAAATGCCTATACCACACTTGAATGCCCCTTAGTCTACGGTCTACTGCTACTGACAGATTAACATGACTTAAACTAAATTCCTCACCCTCAACAGTCTGTCTCCAAATAATCACTCAATCCTGAATTCACAACTTCTGTTAATATAACCTCAACATCTCCAAATCTCAAAACCTTATCTTCATCTTTCCTAGTCTTCTTAGGAAATTTTTTTTCAGCCTATTGCCTCTATCCCTCCTTCTCCCCTAGATTAATAATCCTTTCAAATCAAACTCTTTGGATGTTATATTGAAAGCCTTCCACAACCCGCACCCAATCGGACTTTCTACCTTTTCTCCAATGATGTGCCTTCCAGGCCACTACTCTTCTTCCACACTCTGTTTAAACATTTTGAATACTCTTACAATATATACATATATCTATATACACGTATAGAGAGAGAGAACGCGCACGCGCGCGCATGAAAAGCAAATATTGACCAAATAGACTGACTTAATATTCTAAAATGCATCTGAAAAAATTAAGACACAATAATCATAAAACATTTTTTGCTTCTATTAGAAATATTTTAGAGTACTTTAAAGTATTTAAGGGGAAAAAGATTTTAAATCATACTTTTAGCCTAATGTTTTGTTTGATTTTAAAAGAATGAAATAAAACTTGGAGAGAAATACATAAAAATATTTTGTTTCCATATGCTGGTTTTATGAAGTGTTTTTTTCCTCTGCTTATTTACATTTTCTACAATGACCACTATAATTTCTTAATTTTTATATTAGAAATACAATTTTAGGGGTCCCTGGGTGTCTCAGTCAGTTTAAGCATCTGACTTTGACTCAGGTCATGATCTCACAGTTAGTGAGTTCGAGCCTTGCGTTGGGCTCTGTGCGGACAGCTCAAAACCTGGAGCCTGCTTTGGATTCTGTGTCTCCCTCTCTCTCTGCTCCTTATGGGTTCATGCTCTCTTTCTCTCTCCTTCAAAAATAAACAAACATTAAATAAATGTAAAAAAAAAATACACTTTTATTTAAGTGTATCTTTATAAAGGGAAACTTCCAAATGATTTTAAATCAAGTCAAAAAAGGGAAGACACCTTTTTAAGAAGTTTTTCTTGGAGAGAGTTTGGGGCAAAATAAGCACAGTGGATATAATCTCAACATTAAGGACAAAAATAAAAATTATGAGGATACATTAAAATATATACAATGTGTTAAGTGTCCTTACAACTCTGATAGGATTTATTAGTTTGAGAACAAAAACAAAGTTGCATATAATTTTGTCATGAAACTATTATTCTCTACATAATTTAGATATTTAAAAGCCTGAAATGAGTTATTTTTAATTTTCAATCAAGTTTCTCCCCATAATCCTTATTCTCCAGGCTTTTTCCAAAGCTTATACTTTTTACCATAAGCACATATCAAGTTACACACTAATAAGGTCTTTATTGTCTACAATATGTTCCAAAATGAAAATGGTCCCAATACTTTTCTAAAATGACTGGACTTTGTAGTTTACACATTATCATTTGTTAAATAAACAATATAAGCAGGAAGTTCTAAACAATTACCATAGGATGAGGATCCAAGCCATCTAGCATTCGTCTGACGTTGTTCACAATTTCCCTAGCATCATAGTTGGGTAGTTTACAAGCCCATCCAGTGCCAATGCCCTCAGCACCATTTATTAAAACCATGGGAATTATAGGAATATACCACTCAGGCTCTACACGTTGATTATCATCATAAAGGAATTTAAGCAGGTTGTCATCCACAGCAGGAAAAAGCAGTCTTGATAAAGAGCTAACGAAAGGGGGAAAAATATGGAAAAATGGCTTGGTTTTAGGAAATAAAACTTTATACATAATTAAAGACTATATTTCAAAAAGAGGAATGCATTTTTTAAAATATTTGATTACATGTACTTAACCAATTTACTAAACTTATTACCAAATAGATTTTTCAGGCAGAAAGCCAGAATAAAATAGCCCTATTTTACTTATGTGCTTACTTACTAGCCTACTTAATTTCTTAGTATTAGTAAATAATGTTTTATGGATTTCCTCTTACTCTGACTAAACCCCAAAACCCCTCCTCAGCCTATAAAGTAAAGTTGGATCAGAAAACATCCTTACATTAATTAGGACTGGTTTCACCAATAACTCCCAAACACTGAGATCAAAAAAAACTTCATTCTGTTTGCAATCAAATAATTTGGAACATTCGCCCCCACTACAGTACCCAATCATTTCCATATTACAATTCTGTTAAACATTTAGTTACTTCCAATAGAAACTTCAAATAGAACTTTACACCACCGTATCAGCAAAAGCAAACTGTTACCTTAACATTGTGAAAATATAACGAGGGCTTGCAGCATCTTTGCCACCATGAAGCCGAGTTCCAAACTGACCAATTGGCTGAAGCAAGTTAATGTTGTTACTTCCCACAAAGTTCTGAGCCAAATTCACAATAGTCATCATCAATGCTTGCTACAACACAGAAACAGAATATGATGTTAATATCCTAAACTTTGCATACATATTCCCTAATTGTTATTAAAGTCCAAATTCTTGATTCTCTTACACATTTCCAAAGAATTTATAAAAGAAAAAATACTTTATTATGCTTAATTATCATTCTTCATGCCAGTAAGTACAGTTCTCAGTTGATTCCAATCCTAATGCTTACCTCTCCATGATGATAAGCAGACATCTCAGCAACAGATCCAGCCAACTGGGCAACTTTTACTTCACGTTTATCATTCCTCTTGAAACAGGTAAATAAAACTTTACGTTGGCCTGGTTTAAAGCCTATTTTTAAAAAGAACAATGCCTCTTTTAAAAATATTACTTGAGATATAGTTGCAGTGTTTCTTTTAATGACAACAATGCTCCATATATTCTAGAGAAAAAAGCAAAGATAACAGTCTCCTTTTGAAAAATAACTAAAATTGTTACCTGAGATTTCCTAACAAAATAAGTACATAGTAACATGATTTTACACCGTCTCAGTCTATTCCAAAAGTGAAGTACCATGTAAAAGCCCACCTGCTGGTGGTCTTAAAGAACTGCTCAGTGGTACCAAATTCCTTTCACAGGAGTTGCCAAACATCCATACACCCAAATGTCAGTTGTAACTAAAGTAGCAACAAACCATCAATGATCTTGAAAAGTGTATTATTAGAGTATCCCAAATCAGAAACCCTTATAAAGAAGAGATGTGTTATGGCAGTTAAGAATGCAGGCTTTAGAATCCCACTAATCTGTATACTCTTCTCAACTTGTCCGTTTACCATTTGACTTTTTGCAAATTACTAAACCAGTAAGCCTCAGTGTTCTCATCAGTGTAACAGAAATAATTACCTTCCTAACAGAGTGATCATAAGGATTACATGAGATAAGGCAAGCAAAGTATTCTGCTTCCTTATCATTCTTCTTGCTCTAGATCAGTGAGCATAGTAATAAGCTTTTCAGTATAGGCTAGCTATCATCATCATTGTGGACCCAGAGCAGGTAGAAACAAGAGGATGACAAAATATGGCCACTTTCCTTGAGAATTTTATAATCTAACTGAGGAGGCAAAATTGACACAAGTAAAATAACAGGCACACAATAATGGAATAAAAGTTTAGGCATCTGAAACCAACTTGGACTGCAGTTGTTAGAGAAGACTTCACAGAAGGGATGTAACTTAAAACTGAATTACATGGATGGGTAAAACCATCTGCTATTAGCTGAAAACCCAAGGAACACAAAGATCAACTTGCTAAAAGTTATAAAATGAAAATTAAATGTTTCTAGATAGAAGACAAAAATCTGCTCTAACTACTGGGTGCCAGTTTCTAAAGACTTTTTGGCGTTAGTTTTTGGGTACTGAGGTATAAAGGTGTTTTTAAAATTTAGTCTCAGGGGGTGCCTGGGTGGCTCAGTAGGTTAAGTGTCTAACTCTTGACTTTAGCTCAGGTCATGATCTCATGGTCGTGACATTGAGCCCAGCATCAGGCTCTACGCTGACAGCACAGAGCCTGCTTGGGATTCTCCCCTCCTCTCTCTCAAAATAAATAAAGAAGCATTTTTTTTTAACGTTTATTCATTTTTGAGACAGAGCATGAATGGGGGAGGGTCAGAGAGAAGGAGACACAGAATCTGAAACAGGCTCCAGGCTCTGAGCTGTCAGCATGGAGCCTGATGCAGGGCTCGAACTCACGGACTGAGAGATCATGACCTGAGCCGAAGTCGGACCCCCAACCGACAGAGCCACCCAGGCGCCCCAAGAAGCGTTTTTTAAAATTAGTCTAGTTAAATATTTTAGAATTTATCAAAATCTGATTTTACTTTTTATTTTTAAAAGTCTGCAATCTGGGGCGCCTGGGTGGCTCAGTCGGTTAGGCGTCCGATTTCGGCTCAGGTCATGATCTCACAGTCCGTGAGTTTGAGCCCCGCGTCAGGCTCCGTGCTGACAGCTCAGAGCCTGGAGCCTGTTTCAGATTCTGTGTCTCCCTCTATCTCTGACCCTCCCCCATTCATGCTGTCTCTCCCTGTCTCAAAAATAAATAAACATTTAAAAATTTAAAAAAAAGAAAAAAAAGTCTGCAATCAACTGGAGTTAAAACTTTCAAAACTTTGCCCTAATTTTCCTAAAAAACTTTTTAAAAAGAGTTTAAAAGATTCTAAAGAATCAAGGACTATAAAAGATTTCAGTCCTACCAAAAGATCTCAAAAACAAATTCAGAATTTTAAAATTCATTATAAGAATGGCTTAGAATACATGATATTAAGAATATACTCGATAACTACATACAAAAGTGAGAAAGATTTTCAAACAAAAGCTACTTACCATCAACAAGAGATGGTATAGATCTTTCATTGTCTGAGTTTGAGAAGAGAATCAATTCTTTGTTGATGAAATCATTGTAAGTCAAATGCTTTGTTGCTGTACCATACAAAAATTGCTAAGAAAAAAGTTACACAGCAACACAGTCATTAGTCCTGCATGACTTTTAGTTTCTTTCTTCCCCCAGACCACCACTCTTTATGACTAACCTCTGGTAAGCCATGTAACCTACGCTGTCTCCGATCTTCCATAAAATTTGTTAACCATTCTTTTCTGTCATCAATCTTCTTCTTACTGAATGCCTGAAAGATTCCAGGTAACAATTTAAAATATTAAAGATTAAATGAATTTCATTATACCATTAAAATTTATAATGGCAAATAACTAATTATTAATTGCTCAGAAATTAAGGGGTTTTTTTTAAATATGCTTCTGTCCAAGATATACTTGAACAGAAGTCTTTCAATTAAAGAACTCTGAAAGCACAGCTTAATTTGTGTGTGAGACTGGGCTAAAGAAACACTAAGATTAACTAGTTTGGGCATTCGAGTTCAAAAGAGACTTATCACAGAAAACCAAGACTAGAAAGAAAGGTATGGCAGGTAGAGACATGGATATTAGGAAAAAAATTTTTAATTAACTTGATTACCAAAGTAATGGCAGCATCATCTTCAGGGCCAGCATATCTAAACAAGATGCGGTGCCTTTCCATATCAGCAAAATATTCCTTTGCTTCTTTAGCTGTGCTGGTACCCAAACCTGCACAATTTAAAAAATAAAGTTGAAAATAATCCAGACAGAGAACAACAAATACTATATGATCTCATTCATATGTAGAATCTAAAAAAGTTGAACTCACAGAAAGAGAACAAAATGGTATTTGCCAGGGGCTGGGGAGAGGGGCATATGGGGAAAGTTCAATCAAAGAATACAAACTTTTTGTTATAAGGTGAATAAATTCTGGGGATTTAATGTATAGCATGGTGCCTATACTTAATAATACTATATTGTATACTTGAAAATTACTGAGAGAATAGATCTTAAATGTTCCCTCTATAAACAGAAAAAATTAACTATGTGAGGTAATAGATACATTGACTGTGGTAATCATTTTCCAATATATATATCAAGTCATCATGTTGTACATTTTAAATATGTATAATTTTATTTGTCAATTATTCTTCAATAAAGCTAAAAAAATTTACATGAATTGTGAACATTAACAGTTGTTTAAACCTATTAGGTTAAAAGCTGATAGATCAAGCTGGCAACACCTGTAGCAATGGGTCAATCTTAAAGAAAACTCAGATATTACAGGCCTCTTGACATAAATACGCAAAGTCACCTATTAAATGTTTTTGCCACATAAATCTAATCCAAATCTATATAAAGCCTCTGACTTAACTACCAATTTTTTAAACAGAAAATAAGGGACAAAGGAACATACTATATATTTAATGAAATTACAATGATAATCATCAAAATTCAGAATGCAGAAAATTATACAGGACAATCTGACCTTTTGAACAAATGAACTGCAAGGAAAAAAAATGAAAAGAGAAGCAATAAATTAAGAGTTAACAGATTTATCAAACCAAATGCAACCTGTGGACCTTGACTGGATCCTAACTCAAAAATAATTCTTTTAATAATTAGGAGAATTTTAACACCAACTGAATATGTAAGGTTATTAAAGAAAGGTATGATAATGAAATTAGGGACATTTTTAAAACATTCTTTTAGAGACACATACTAAAGTATTATGGAGGGGCGCCTGGGTGGCTCAGTCGGTTAAGCGTCTGACTCTTGGTCTCGGCTCAGGTCATGATCTCACGGTTCGTGAGTTCAAGCCCCACATCGGGATGCGCTCTGACAGCATGGAGCATGCCTGTGATTTTCTCTCTCTCCCTCCCTCACTCTCTCTGCCCCTCCTCTGCTCTCTCTCTCAAAATAAACTTAAAAAAATTTTTTTAAATAAATAAAGTATTATGGAAATAATAGAACGTCTGGAAGTTATTTCAAATTAATGGGAAGGTGAGAAGAGTTTTGATAAACAGGATTGGCAATGGGATGGTGACTGTTAAAGTGCATGGGAAGCCCATCATACCACCCTCTCTACTTCTACAAAATTTTCCAAAATAATTCTTTTAAAATCAGCAACAGCTATTTTTGTGGTCTAAAACAAATTTTCAAATTATTTTATAATGATCTCAAAACATATTTATGTCAGTAACATCACAAATAAGTATTTTAAAATACAAACCTTTGTAGTACTTTATTTTCCAGGCTTTCTGGTTTTCTATATGTTTTTTCCACTCGTCAAATTCAGGAATACTATAGAAGGAAAGTTCCTGCTTATTTTTGCTAGCCTTAAATTAATAAAATAAAAAAATTAGTTTTCTGCTATTCTTTAAGACAACAGTATAAAAATATATTAATGTAAATAGTACCTTTACAATAGGAGTAATGAACTCTTCAAGAAAACCATGCTTCAAAAGTGATGGCCAATTGTGATGGATGAAATTAATAAGCAGGCCTTTTATGTGAGAACCATCTTGATCCTAAATAAATGTTAGTACAGAGTGCTATAATAATTTTATGAAATAAAATTACTTATATAATCAAATTTTCAAAGGTATGAATGCAACACAGGTAAAATTCCATTCAAATTTTGGAACTGCATTTTACAAAACAGTAAAAATTACCCTTTAGATCATCACAGTAAATATTTTCTTAAAATTCAAATAATGAATATGGCTAGTTATACACTAAATCTTCTTGTCATTACAAAATATACTACCGTTACATGTTTTATATAGATTTGGGGGGGGTAATTATTCTTAAGTGTTTTATTTTTTTTTCAATGCCCATCACCCACTTTCCCCTCCCTCCCACCCCCCCATCAACCCTCAGTTTATTCTCAGTTTTTTAAGAGTCTCTTATGGTTTGCCTCCTTCACTCTCTGTAACTTTTTTTTCCCCTTGCCCTCCCCCATGGTCTTCTGTGAAGTTTCTCAAGATCCACATAAGAGTGAAAATATATAGTATCTGTCTTTCTCTGTACGATTTATTTCACTTAGCATAACACTCTCCAGTTCCATCCATGTTGCTACAAAAGGCCATATTTCATTCTTTCTCATTGCCAAGTAGTATTCCATTGTATATATAAACCACAACTTCTTTATCCATTCATCAGTTGATGGACATTTAGGCTCTTCCCATAATTTGGCCATTGTTGAAAGTGCCGCTATAAACACTGGGGTACAAGTGCTTCTATGCATCAGCACTCCTGTATCTTATATAGATTTCACTAAAATAATGATTTAAGGATGGAAATACATAAAGTGTAGTAATCCACGGAGTACAGGTATTCATAAGTATTCTCTTGATATAAAAACAGCCAAATTTTTGCTTAAAACTATACAGCAGCTTTTTCAGTGGAAGATTTTCTCTACAAATGTTTTTAATTACAGTACCTGAGACATGCAGTTGGATGCATATGAAATTCTTCCTTTTCAATTTTCTGGTTCATTCCTAATTATTGCCATTTTACTATTCGAGTCCTACTTTTTGCACATCCCAAATTATATCATCATATACAAATACTGACCAATATCCTAAGTGGTTAAGATGGCAGAGTAGTAGGGGGATCCTATGCTTATCTCTCCCTCAAACACAGATAAATATCAAATCATTCTAAACACCCAAGAAATCAATCTGAGGACTGAGAAAACAAACTGCACAACTAAAGGGAGAAAAGAGTCCACATCATGAAAGGTAGGAGGTGCAGAGACGTGATTTGGGGGAGAAAAGAATCGCGGGTGCTGCAGAGGGGAGGAAGCCCTGATCATGGAGAAAGGAGCGGGGTAGGGTGAGAGAAAGAGAAAGAGCATGCATGCACAGGAGAGAGAGAGCTCAAGCGAGCGAGAGCTCGTGAGCACACAGCACATGGGGCTGCACAAGAAAAAGCACTTCCCCAAAACCACTGACTGAGAAAATGAGAGAGGCTGATAATCGCAAGTTTTTACAAGCAACAGAGCCCAAAGTCTGAATTTCTAGAAATCTGTGCTTTCTCCAGGGTGGAGCCTGGCAGACACAGCAGTACTGCTGTGGAGAAGTCGGGAGCGAACAGCGAAGTCTGTGGATCCTCTGCATTGCACTGGGAGAGACAGTTCCTCTTCTTGGAGTGCATTTGGGAGAGGAGGCACTGCCTCTCAGAGGACAAGAGTCGGCAGGTGCCACTGAGCTGCCCTGTTCATTAGCACAGGAGCAGAGTAACCTGCTGAGGGCAGCTAACCTGGATGCTGGTGCTAACAGAGAGGTCCTTTTGTCCCCACCCATCAGCACTGATGAAATTCAGTGAGCAGCACAGTGCCCACAATGGAGGCTTGAGATGTCTACACCAAGCTCCGCCCCTCTGTGCTCTGCAGGTACTTTTTCACTAGGGCAGTGTGCCGGAGAGTCAGAGAAGGAGCACAGTGGGCCCCTCCCCTAGGAGACCAGCACACCACCACCACCACCCCCCACACTGCACACACCAAGTCTACTGACCATAGAGTGCTGCAAAGCTTCAGCTCTAAGGGAAATAGGATCTAGCTTGTTTTAACAAATAGACCAAAACACACTTAGTTAAAATTCGCCACACACGGGACAAGGTCCAAACAGTTCCCACTGCGGGCAAGGAGAAACTCTGCAGCCGATTGACCTAAGGGAAAGAACAGCCAAAACACAACAGCCAAGTGCATACAACATACATCAGAAACACTTCCTGAAGCACCAGGCCCTGGACAATAGATGAGTTCTTCTTAAAACAGCCATTACTCTCAGGGCCAGGAATCATAACAGGTTTTCCTAACACACAGAAGACAGAGACCTAAACAAAATGCCAAGACAAAGGAATTCATCCCGAAAGAAAGAAGGGATCGGGGCCAGGGAATAATCAAAACAAATATAAGTAAGATGCCTGAAGCAGAATTTAAAACAATTGTAAGGATACCAGCTGGGCTTGAGAAAAGCAGAGAAGACACCAAGGAGTCCCTTATCACAAAGATAAAAGACCTAAAAACTAGTTGATCTGAAATTAAAAATGCTATAGCCAAGATGCAAAACTGACTGGATATAATCACAAGGATGGAAGTAGCACAGAAATGAATAGGTGATATAAAAAATAAAATCATGGAAAATAATGAATCTGAAAAAGAAGAAAAATACTGGATTACGAATGTAAACTTAGGGGAACTCAGCAACTCCATAAAGAGTAATAACATTCACATCACAGCAGTTCCAGAAGAAGAGAAGGGAAATGGAGCAGAAGGTTTATTTGAGCAAATTATAGGTGAAAAGTTCCCTAATCTGGGGAAAGAAACAGACATCCAAATCCAGGAGGCACAGAGAACTCCCATGAAAATCAAAAAAGCAGGCCAACACCAAAACATATGATGGTAAAATTTGCAAAATACAGAAGAGATAAAGAAAGAATCCTGAAATCAGCAAGGGAAAAGAAATCCCTAACCTACAAGGGAAGACAAATAAGGTTAGCAGCAGATGTCTCCACCAGAAACTTGGCAGGCCAGAAGGGAGTGGCATGAGATATTCAACGTGCTGAATGGGAAAAATACTCAGCCAAGAATACTTTATCCAGCAAGGCTGTCATTCAGAATAGAAGGAGAGATAAAGAGTCTCCTAAGCAAAAATTAGAGTTTGCGACCACTAAACCAACCCTGCAAGAAATATTAAAGGGGACTCTGAGTGGGAAAGAAAGACCAAAAGAAACAAAAACTACAAAGGAACAGGGAAAATCTCCAGAAACAACAACTTTATAGGTAATACAATAGCACTAACTTCATACTGATCAATAACCACCCTGAATGTAAATAGACTAAATACTCCAATCAAAAGAAACAGGGTGTCAGAATGGATAAAAAACAAGACCCCATCTACATGCTGCCTATAAGAGACCCATTTTGGAACCAAGACACTTCCAGACTCAAAGTATGGGGATGGAGAACCATCTATCATGCTAATGGACGTCAAAAGAAAACTGGAGTAGCCATACTTATATCAGACAAACTAGATTTTAATCTAAAGACTAACAAGAGATGAAAAAGAGCACTATATAATAATAAAGGGATCTATCCAACAGGAAGATCTAACAACTGTAAATATTTATACCCCCAACTTGGAGCACCCCAATATATAAATCAATTAACAACATACATAAAGAAACTCATTGATAACAATACAATAATACTAGAGGATGCTAAACCCCTACTTACAGCAAAGGACAAAGAAAATCAACAAGGCAACAACAGCTTTGAATGACACACTAGACTGGATGGACATAACAGATATATTCAGAACATGTCATCCTAAAGCAGAATACACATTCTTTTCCAGTGCACACGTAACATTCTCCAGAAGAGATCACACACTAGGTAACAAATCAGGTCTCGACCAGTACAAAAAGACTGAGATCATACCATGATTATTTTCAGACCACAACTCTATGAAACTTGAAGTCAACCACAAGAAAAAATTGGAAAGACCACAAATACATGGGCGTTAAAGAACATCCTATTCAAATATGAATGGATTAACCAGGACTTTAAAGAAGAAATAAAAGAACACATGGAAACAAAAGAAGATGAAAACACGACAGTGTTTAGAATGCAGCAAAACCGGTCCTAAGAAGGAAGTATATAGCAATATAGAATATGTAGCAATATAGGCCTAACTCGAGAAGCAAAAAAAGTCTCAAATACACAAACTAACCTCATACCTAAAAGAGCTAGAAAAGGAAAAGCAAGTGAAGCCTAAAGCCAGCAGAAGGGAAATAATAAAGCTTTGAACAGAAATGAATGACATAGAAACAGACACATGAAAAGAGGCTCAACATCACTGTTCATCAGGGAAATACAAATCAAAACCACAATGAGATACAACCTCACACCAGTGATAACAGCTAAAATTAACAGCACGGTAAACAACAGATGTTGGTGAGGATGCAGAGAAAGGGGAATCCTCTTACACTGTTGGTGGGAATGCACACTGGTACAGCCACTCTGGAAAACGGTATGGAGGTTCGTTAAAAATAGAACTAGCCGGGGCGCCTGGGTGGCGCAGTCGGTTAAGCGTCCAACTTCAGCCAGGTCACAATCTCGCAGTCCGTGAGTTTGAGCCCTGCGTCAGGCTCTGGGCTGATGGCTCAGAGCCTGGAGCCTGTTTCCGATTCTGTGTCTCCCTCTCTCTCTGCCCCTCCCCCGTTCATGCTCTGTCTCTCTCTGTCCCAAAAATAAATAAAAACGTTGGAAAAAAAAAAATTTAAAAATAGAACTAGCCAATGACCCAGCAATTGCACTACTAGGTATTTATCCAAAGGATATAAAAATAGTGATATGAAGGGGAATATGCATCCTGAAGTTTAAAACAGCATTATCAACAATAGCCAAGTTATGGAAAGAGGCCAAATGTCCATCCACTGATGAATGGATAAAGAAGATGTGGTGTGTGTGTGTGTGTGTATACACACACACACACACACACACACACCGGAATATTACTCAGCCATCCAAAAGAATGAAATCTTGCCATTTGCAACAACGTGGATGGAGCTAGAGTGTATTATCCTAAGCAAAATAAGTCAGTCAGAGAAAGACAAATACCATATGATTTCACTCATATGCGGATGGAAGGGAAATAAAAAATAGAGGGAGGCAAACCATAAGAAACTCTCAACTGTAGAGAACAGACTGAGGCTTGCTGGAGGGAAGTTGGACGGGGGATGGGCTAAATGGGCGATGGGCATTAAGGAGGGCACCCGCTAGGATGAGCACTGCATATCATATGTGAGTGATGAATCACTAAATTCTACTCCTGAAACCAACACTACAATATATGTTAACTAGAATTTAAATAAAATCTTGAAAAAATTACTGTATTGATTAATCTTTCTTGCTTATAAATCTCACCATTTCCACTCAACTTTTAGGTAGGCTTCAACCCCATAATACTACTACAATGTGTTCTACTCTTCTCATACTTAGTGCATTTAAAAACATTTTTAAAATAACCAAAAACACCACTTTCCAAATAAATCAGAAATGTAAAATGTGTTTCACACAAGCAGTACCATTAAATGTTTTCTCCCCCCCTTTGACGTACAATCGTTTTCACTTTTACTTTCTTGAAGTAAGTCTCATGAAACAAATATCAAAAGGGCACTCAAAAAGATGTACGTTTTAAATATGTGGCAACCTTTAAACCAACCTGATCAGTCATAATCATAATCTTCCCATAGCGTAAAGTTTTCAGAGATTCTGCATCATCATAACTTTTCTTGTATTGTAGACCAACTATTTTGATAATATTGTTTATTTCTGCATTTTCCATGATCTGTGCAAAAAGAAAAAGAATTCAGAGTATGTTAAAAGTGTTGAAGGCCGCCTAACTGGCCCAGTCACTAGAGCATGTGACTGTTGATCTTAGGGTTCTAAGTTTGTAGAGATTACAAAATCTTTTTTTTAAAAAAGTGTTGAAATACATAAAAAGTGAGTCTGAATTTACATTTAAAAATTCAGCAATTTTAATAAAGTATTAAGATATCATATATATGTGGAGATATATGCAAGAAAGAGAGAGATACCTGTTTATGGGAAGCTTCTCGGACGTTAAGAATTTTTCCCCTAAGTGGAAAGACTCCGTATCTGTCTCGCCCGATCACACCTAATCCAGACACAGCCAGCGACTTGGCAGAGTCTCCCTCTGTTAGTATCAATGTACACTCCAGGGAATGTTTGCCACCTGAGAGGTATTAAAAACGACATATACTCCAAATTCCTCAATTTTACCAGTGAGAAAAATGAAGCCAGAAAAATTCATAATCACAGTGATGACAGTAAGACTGTAAGAGTAACATGATACAATAGTAGACTTTAAATACTAATAGTATAGTTAAAATATTAAGAATATTTTATTATTGAATTCCTATCTTGAGGAAATTGATGTGATGCATGTGACAATTTTAATGAAGTAAAATTATATTCTGAACATAAAATCATATAGTCTAACTACATGTGGAAAATGAATACTTTCTATAATTGGATAAATAAAAATTTAAATCAAAATCTTGAAAAAAAATATGAACCTTACCAGCATCATTAGCATCATCCAGCTTGGGAATACCTTTGATTTTACTATACTTTACTGATGAACACTTCTTGTTCAGCTGAGTCTGAGCCTTAAATTTCACCCAGTTCAGAATACTTTCTACAATGCCACAGTTAGAGGCCTAAAAACAAAGAATAAGCCAGAAGTTCATACACTTAGCTAAAATTAATGTAATACTTGGAATCTGTGCAGTTATATGGCCTAATGATAATAATGATACATACTAGCAAATTTTACTCTCAGTAAAGCTAACTCAGGCAGCTATATACAATAGCCTATTGTACAGAAACAAAAACATGAATAAAGAACTTTCCTAAATATGAAAAAAACTCTATTATAATAAACTCCATGAGAAACACACACAGCTTTTGATACAAGTTAATTTTGTTAAATTAACAAGTAAAACCTGATCCACCATAAATTTAGTAGCTGGGAAATTCTATACACTGACATTTCTCATATCCTTCAAAAATACAAATCTTGAATTCACTATGACAAAAACTATTAATACATAGGAAACATTAGATGAATTCAAGAACTCATGAATAGTCCTTATGCTTTAAACAAGTTTGGCAACAGGACTCCAACATTATATATTGTGTGTCACCACGCAGGGAGTCAACGTGTGACGAGATGTTAACACAAAAAGAAAAAAGTAAAGAATCTCCAAGTTGGAGGTATTTATTTTTCATTATCCTAAAAAGTTTGTTTCAGGTGTATGAAATAGATTTCTGGAATGTCTGAGATATGGACTATGTTGCCAAATCTAAACTTAATCCTCTCAAAATGAAAAAATCTAAAATCTAAAATCAAATCACTTCATCATGAATGTCATAAGGGCAGAAATTTGCAGAAGCATTAATGCAGGGTCCTTTGTATTCAGAATTCATTATTAGATCCAAAAATACTATTTCTATAGACTTTACGCTAGAACCTGAAAAACAATTTTTGTTTTTGTTTGTGAGAGCCTACCTTTGAATTTCCCATACCAGAATGTGATACGTTATTTCTATGGCAATTACACAGCACTCCCCCACCAAACTATAAACTTCAAAAGAGGAAGGGCTGTGATTTATTCATCTTTATATTCCTAGTGCAAATATATTTAAAGGTACTTCACACATGCTTCTTTAATATATATTTACTGATGGTACTGCCAAACAAAGGAAGTGAAATAAATCTTACCGATATACAACAGATTTTGAGAAATTATTAACAGCTACAAGGATCAGTTAAAAATCTAACATTATTCATTTGTACTCTCACCTAGTTTCAGAAAGTTAAGCAGTCTAAATATGTACAAAGTAAAATCAAATTATAAAATATGTAGAATATGGTAAATTTTATATTATGCATAGGTTACCACAATTTTTTAAAAAAACTATATAAAGGTAAAAATCAGCAGATGAAATTGAAAGGAGTAGAAAAGATGAAAGCAGAAGTCCTATAAGGACCTATCAACATTTGTCAGAGGAAAATCGGGCTGGATAATGACCAATAAAAAGCTAAAACACAATTAGTTACGGGATTCCCTTATTTTATTCTTGGCAAAACAATCCAATGTTTTATAAAACAAAGTCTATCCTTAGTAGTTTTCAGAATTAAGCCATTAGTTTGCAGTATAAGTGCCTATGCCCACAGTTAGTGTAAGAGAGAAACTAATCACAAGTAGAATAAATAAATCAAGAAAACGAAATCAACTTTCAATAAAAACACACTGAAAAAATAATACAAATTTTACTCACTGCTTTAAAAAATTTTTCTGACAGTTGGCATTTGGACCCAAAACTTTTGGGCTGCAGAGTCATGTTTTCTTTCGTCTGAGAATCAAAAGTTGGATTTTCGATAAGGCAATTAATAAAAACCCATATATGGTTTTTTACCTGTTGGAAACATACCCAAAAAAGGTCAACATCAGAACTGGTATTATTTAACAATTCAACAGACTATACAAAGCATTACTTACTTGAAATGGTTTTACTGATACCCCAGCTTTGTTCTTTTTCTTAACTACTTCAATCAGTTTACCAACAACTTGATCTACTACGTAATCCACATGACGTCCACCCTAAAAAGGAACAAAAAAACAGAATCCAAAATCATCTATAGTTAGGGTAACAAAATACTTACATATTCATTATGTTCTCAAATCAGCACTTAATCTTTACAACTTTGTGGAATTAGTATTAGAAACCCAATTATGCAGAGGCATAGGATAAATCTCAGAATTACAGAGTGGGGATTTAAAAAATAAGGTATTTTTGGTTATAGGGCCAATTAATCAACTGCATAAAACTATACACAAAGTAAAATCAATCGAATTAAAAAACATGGAAGTGAGAATGAATACTGGCATGACAGTGGTAACAGCACTCACAAGATTTAAAATTTAGGGACTGTGACAGCCATTGCCAGTTGTCTATCCAATGCCTATTCTCCCCTTTATTGAAAGACCTAAATTTGCTTTTACCTGGCAACATGTCCAATTGAAAATATTAACCAATCTAGGGGCACCTGGGTGGCTCAGTCGGTTAAGTGTCCAATTTCAGCTCAAGTTATGATCTCACGGCTCATGGGTTTGAGCCCCGCGTCGGGCTCTGTGCTGACAGCTCAGAGCCTGGCGCCTGCTTCGGATTCTGTCTCCCTCTTTCTCTACCCCTCCCCCCGCTCACACTTTGTCTCTCTCTCTCTCTCAAAAATGAATAAACATTAAAAAAAATTTTTTTTAATATTAACCAATCTAGACTCCCTTGCAGCTAGTGGCAGCCACTTGACCCAGTTCTAGCCAGAGATGTTCGTGAGGTCTACCAGATGGGATTTCCAGGAAAACTACTGTATTCCTCATAAAAAGGGAGAGATTTAGTTGGTATATGCATTTGCCCAGCCCCTTTCTCTCTCCCTAGAACTTGGAACTGAGGCATCTTAAAGGCATGAGAAGGAAAGCCACATGCTAAGGGTGGCAGAAAAGAAAGTCAGGAAGAGCCTGGTCCCTGATGATACTGTGGAGTCACAGTACAAAACTAAGAATGAGGAAAAATAAAACTTCTACATCTTTATGCCACTGTATATTAGGTATCTATTACGTAGGACAAAATGTCACCATAACTGATGCAAAACGTGTTGACTTGAGAAAGTGATGCTAGATTATAAACGCTGAATATTAACCAAAAAAAGTTAAAACTTGAACAAGAGTGACAAATAATCAAATCATTGCTTTAGATTATTCTAGGATACATGTTTGTATTGCCTAAGACTTTATTATGATCGATGGACAAATGCTGTTAGATGAGAACAATTTCATTTGCTTTTGAAATCCAAAAGTCTACGTAAGACAGTTCAAACTCCTTAGAATGGCATATAACACGTTCCACAATCTGATCCCAAAACAGATTCCTCTATTATTCTTTTACATTCTAAACTAGGAACACAGAATAAGGAATGTGTTAACATTCTAAATTCATGAAATATATTCAACCATAAATACTCAACATATAAACTTAATGTTCAGTGGGTGTTTAAATAAATTATAAGACAGCTATTTTCGTAGAAAATAAGCTTTCGTTTTCATAATCCAATTCTAATTTCACAAAAGCAGATTTGTGGTTTTTTGTTGTTATTGTTGTTTATTTTGTTGTTTTTAATGAAGCACTGTTCTACCACTGACGTGGCAACACAGCACTAGCATACTTACTTTTGTTGTCGCAATACTATTTACAAAGCTGATTTGCTGGAATCCCTTTTCACTCAGCGTGAGACAAACATCCCATCTTTCATTTGCAAGTTCATGAATAACTTTCAGGGCCACTCCAGTTTCGTCCAATTTGTCTTTCACGTAAAGATCTACATAACTGCGAAACCCATTTACCTATTCATTTGAGAACAAAAATAAACAATTTTAAAATTGGCAGTTCAGGGGCGCCTGGGTGGCGCAGTCGGTTAAGCGTCCGACTTCAGCCAGGTCACGATCTCGCGGTCCGGGAGTTCGAGCCCCGCGTCGGGCTCTGGGCTGATGGCTCAGAGCCTGGAGCCTGTTTCTGATTCTGTGTCTCCCTCTCTCTCTGCCCCTCCCCCGTTCATGCTCTGTCTCTCTCTGTCCCCAAAATAAATAAACGTTGAAAAAAAAAATTTAAAAAAAAATAAAAATAAAAATAAAATTGGCAGTTCAACTAGGTGAATGCCATCAGGTATTCTTATACTTTTATTTCCCCTCAATCACAACAGCTCTTACTCTTCAGATCCAAACCTTCATGACTTCCCCCACTCTATTCCTTGATCCCTACCCTTTTTAAAAAGGAATCCATTTCCATATGTACTTGATAAGGAGAGGTTATGAAGGAACAGCTGGACAGGTGAATTATTATAAAATCTTTCAAAAGTTTAAGTTTTAAAATGACAAAGTAGACTTCCAGTTGAGTTCAGACACAGAGAAGGCTTAAAAAAATAAATAAATAAATAAAGAGGAGTGCCTGAGGGCTCAGTCGGTTAAGCATCTGACTCTTGATCTCGGGTCAGGTCAGGAGCTCACATCCCATCTCAAGGTTTCTGAGATGGAGCCCCGCATCAGGCTCTGCACTGACAGCACCAAGCCTGCCTGGGATTCTCTCTCTCCCTGCCCCGCCCCTGCTTGCTCACACTTTCTCTCGCTCTCAAAACAAAAATAAACTGAAAAAAAAAAAATTCTTTAAAAAACAAGAAATGTCTGCCCTTACAAGAAAATCAGACAACACAATGATTTTTCAAGAACTGTCAAAAAATTGAATTCATAGGACAGCTGGCCATCCTGAGTCTGAAGAGAAACAGGTATCTATAGAGAGACACAGAATACTAACCAATTTGCTTAAGTGAGGCAGAAGCTACCTAATGTCATAGAAGTGAAAAGGAACCATAAACAAATTGACGAATTTGACCAACTGTTGTAAGACAAATGTGGACAGTATGGGTGTGTGATGCACTTGAAGGATGTCATCATAAGGGGTTCCTACACTTACAGGCTTTTCCTCCAGAAACCCCAGCAGGTTCTCACAGGGAAGGTGAGAGAAAATCTAGAGAAAGTTCCCCACCATGGTGCTGCTGGTTGGGGGAAGAGAATAGCAACCACTGGGAATTTCACCCAGAACTGTCTCCTTTACCCCCATCCTATCCACAGAAAAGAAAAGTGGAGGGGGGGGGAACCACCTTAATTTGCAGGGGGGGGGAAGGATACTGCTGGAGAGTATTAAAATATTACTATAGCAGGAATAAAATAATTCTACCCAGCCCTTCCTCAGCCCACCCCTATCTCATTTAAGGATAAAAAAAGAAGTTTATTTTATGGAGGACGGAGCCTGGAGAATACTAAATGAGAATGCTGGTGGACACTTGCTGCAGTAGAGCACAACGTGCAGGAGATTAGAACAATACCAAACTGTATAATATATGTGTAACTGGAATACCAGAATAGCAAAGAAATATTTGAAGAAATAATAGCCAAAATCTTTTCAAAATTAGTGACAGACACCCAACAACAGATCCAAGACGTTCAGAAAACAGAATGAAAAAAATAGTTATCAAAAAAACAAAATGAAACCCCCATATAAACACCTAAGCATATTGAGAGAGAGAGAGAGAGAGAGAGAGAGAGAGAGAGAAATCTTCAAGTCAGCCAGAGGGAAAAATAAACACCTTGCCAACAGAGGAAGAAGGATAAGAACTACAGCCGACTTATCAGAAACCATGCAAAACAAGAAGACAACAGAATGACATTGAAAGAAAAATATCATAAACCCCTATTTCTATATCCAGTGAAATTCCGTACCGTTTGAAAGTGAAGAAAAATACTCTTTCAAACAGAGTAAGAGAATTTATTGCCAGACCTACCTACAAGAAATTAGAGATCTTCAGGCAGAAGGAATATGATTAAGATCTGAAACTAAAATCTACACCAAGCAATTAGGAGCACTAGAAATGGAATAAATGAAGGTAAAATAGAATCCTTTGCTGTATTTTTAATTGTTCTATAAGATAACTAAGGGCGTAAAGCAGTTAGATTTAACTATAAGCTGCCCACAAAATAACAAAGCATTTACTATTTTACAAGACACTTACAGGCAATTTCTTTCCATTAAACATGACCTTGACCCCTTTGCATGAACCAGCCAAATCATAAGCTCTTCTGGTCATGAGGGCCACAATATCCTTGTCAAGTTTTTCCATCTTAAATTTAGACAGATCTGGTTGGAATGTTATGCATGTGTAATCTTCACCATCAAAATGTTTAATTTTGGCTTCAGAAGTTTTCATCATGTTATTCATCCATGTCTTTAAAAGAAAAAATATTTAAATATTTAATACTTCTATATTTTATAATACATAAAGACTCAGCTCATGAAAACAATCATTTACCATAACTACATCCATTTTCCAGCTTCGCAATAAACAAATCCTGGAAACTGATAATATCAGAGATGAACAAAAATTTAAACACTACTACAGTATTCCCCTTTCTCTATGTTCCAAGACCTGCACCATGGATAGTATCAAATCCTACATATACTGTGTTTTTTTTCTATATGTACATATCTAAGATAAAGTTTGATTTATAAATTAGGCACAGTAAGAAATTAACAATAAAATGGAATAATTACAATATACTGTAATAAAAGTTACGTGAAAGTGGTCTTTTTCTCTCTCAAAATACCTTACTGTACTGTAGTCAACTTCCTTGTGATGAAAAATGCCTACATGAAGAGATGAAGTGAGGTGAATGATGTAGGCACTGTGACCTAGTATTAGGCTACTAACTAACCTTCCAAATATGTCAGAAGGAGGATCATCTACTTCTGGACCACGGTTTATTGCGGATTAACTAAAACCATGGAAAGTCAAACCACTAGATAAGGGGGGGTAGGGGAAACGCTATTATATTATAATAACCTCATGTTGAAAATAAGCAAAATGAACTGCACAACTTTATACGCTGTTAATAACTTTCAAATTCTTCAACATGACTATTTAGAATTTTACAAAAATAAGTATGATGCTTTTCCTGACAAAATTATTTTAGCTATGTAAAATTTCAAACTTTTTCAAAAGCCTACCAGAATAAAAATAAGACAGAATTCTGAAATAGGAATTTGATGAACTGATGAAGAATTTTTCAAATATGCTAAGTGGATGCATTTCAATTAATCTGTAAGGTTAAGGACATTTTCAGTAATGCTCAATTAGATTAAAGGAAAAGTCTATTAAATAAAGCACTTTGCTTTCAATGAACAGGAAAAAGGTTTATCTAAAAATCTAGGCATTCTTAAGTCTTTTCAGTCTATTGATGTGCTTAATGCTTAAAAAAAAAGTTGTACAGGCATCATCAATGCAATTTACCTAAGGTTCTATTATCTTATTAGCAAAGCAACAAAATACAATTTTAAAAAAATTAGACACATTTCTATCATACCTGCTTAAAACTATGCTTGTATTCTTTGCAAGCAGTCTCTACTGTAAACTTTGTACTGAAAATATTACAAAGTTTTGCACCATAACCATTGCGACCACCTGTAAGAACAATTAAATGTGAAAGGTTTAACGAAAGGGATTTTAGGGAACTTGGTTAACTTATCTACCATAGAGCAGATCTGTTGCAAAATAGTTCCGCTTACTGCATTACCTTAATAATCATGAATTGAATATTTCAGAGTATATTTGGATTTTTTCATTTAAAGAAAAATACAATTAAGATTTAGCACATATGATAATATAAATAATATGCACTTTGCAGATTCATTACCTTCATCACAAAAAAATTAAACTTACTATCTCCTATAATCAAGTAAGTGTATATGAGTACAAAATCTGAGCTTTCTATCAAAGTTACTTCTCTATTACAAAAATTTAACCTACGTCACTTCCTAAAGCCTTGGTTTTGAAAATAAATAAATAAAAACCATCAACCCACTTGAGCAATGGAAATAAGTAGGGAAACATTTGGTTTTGATCAAAGCACTTTCAACTCTATTTACAAAGCCTAGATTTCCAATCTCGACCGTCCTACAACAGTTTAGAAGTAATTTAACTGATATCAAACAAAAGACATGGTGCTTATGTAACAAGAAATTCACATACACAGGAATTATACATCTGACCTTCATTAGTACTCTAATTCAAAACTCAAACTGTCAGCCAGGTTAGAGTTCCAGGAGTTCTAGCATGAGCCAATGTACTATCAATTAAGCTTTTAAAATCTCTCTGTCAGACATAATACTTACACATGATAGTTTTTTATAGACATTAATTCTGAAAATAATTTTCTCACAATAAAACTACATAGGTTTCCTTTTCTGTAATATTTAATATAGGAATAGTTAAATTTTATGTTGAAAGCATAAAAAATTCAATAAAAATTCTGATCAGCCATTTAGACTTTACCTGTTACTTTTTTCTCATCATCATCATAGTTACTGGATGTTAAAAGCTGTCCAAAAATTAATGCAGGAACATAAACTTTCTCTACTTTGTGTTCTACTACTGGAATGCCTTTCCCATTATTCCAAATGCTTATAATGTTAGATTCACTGTAAATAAACAAGCAGAGTTTAGAGCTTAAAATGGTTTAAAGATATGTTAATTTCCATAAAAAATAAAGTAATCCAGAACAAACCTGAGTAACTGTAAGCTAAACTAAAGCCATTACTAATTAGAAGACACTCATCTTTCAAGAAAATACCTGCTGAGGATACACATTTCTATCCTAGTCATAACTCAAATTAGGGCCACTAAGATCTGCAGGTAATATTGAAAATTTTCTCAGGAAAAGAAACTTCTTAACCTCCCAGAAAACAGTTAAAGCAGTGAAGCTTTTACAAGAAATCAGCTAGCTACAGGGGCGCCCGGGTAGCTCAGTCAGGCGTCTGACTCTGGATTTCTGCTCAGGTCATGATCTCGCAGTTCAGGAGTTCAAGCCCTGTGTCAGGCTGCTTGGGATTCTTTCTCTCTCCCTCTCTCTGCCCCTCCCCCACCCCTCCCCCCATACACTTAAAAAGAAAAAGTCAGCCACAGATCCGTTTCTTTTCAAATACATTAGCCATGATCTCTTCCTGCTTCATTCTACCAGGATACCACCTGTGAATCACAAGCTCTGCAGAACCAGCTGCCATTGCCATTTTCATTTCCTGCCTGTTGCTGCAGTACATATGGAAGAGGACAAACAGCCTGAAATGTATTCCATTCTCAGACTAAATATTACAGGGTTGTTTTGCATTGTAGCAATCATTGTTATAAACTAATTTTAATGGTTTTAAAAAATGTAGATGTTACCTATTTTAGGTTTTTTGGGTTTTCCTATCACAAAACCATCCATTTAAGCCTCGAATGGTATACAATAGAAGCTCCTATAGCTAACATCGACTTGATGTAGGCAATAGTCCTGATGGAAAATTTTGCCTACTCTATCATTTTGAGTAGTACATACTATGATGCTTTAACCCATTTAAGAGCCAAATTTGCAAGGAAACACAGCATCATAACCAACACTGAGAACTGGCTCTAAAAGTTACCATTTGCCAATCTAATTCATAATTATTCTTAGATATACTAAGAATTTAATGTGAATTTCACTCACATATACATACCTTAATCTCTGAAGAATTTTTAGAAGTAGTTATTAAGACTAAAAAATTGCTATAAAAGCCAAAATTAAAATCATATATCCAGAGGGAAATCAGTTAATTAAATCAAGAAAGAAACAAACTAAAAAATAACTTTTAGCAGCACATCGTCTTCTTTCCCTAAATCAGCAACCAACTTTTCTTTCCCTCGTTCTCCAACACAGGCTCTATTCTCCAAATGTCCTAGGCTCAAATTTTGATAGCATTTTTTATTCAGATCTCCTGATCATTCTCTAGAGTCCTTAGTCATCAAGACTTATTAGTATGTCCTTAGATTCATTTCATATGAGTATTCAGTCCTTTCTTCATTCCAAATACTAATACACGAAGCTAGCCTAGTTATCACCTTAAATACTGTATACAAAGCTGAAAAGTCCTCTACTACATGTTTACAGCCATATCCTTAATTATAGTCAAATTTAATTGCCACTGTTCTGCAACACATATCCTATTTTTCCTTCAGGTCAGTTTTAATACTTGTCCATGTTCATTCTCAATTCTTCCATTTCTTTGTTTACTGGTCTTTCCTTTGCCTTTTTAGTCTCTTTGGCCAAAATTTACCCTAACTTTGAGAAGTCAGTTTATGACTTCAGTTCTCCATGAAGCCTTTTACCCAGCCAAAATTATATACCAAAATTTGCTTATATACCAAAATTAGAAAAAAAAATCTAAATTATTTATTGGGGACCTCAGGAGATTAGATTATCTCACTTGTAGGTAAACACCCTCTACAGAATACACAGCTGAACGTTTAAGTATGTAGCAGTTTCAAATTGCCTATTGTACCTCCACTTGTGCCTCCTACCTCCAGAGGTAATAGTGGGCCCTAGAAACACAGGCCAGAAACTACACCACTTTTCTGACTTCCAAATACTTCTTAGCTTAAGCTTAAAACCTGTAATTATTAAGTACCTATTTTCTATAAGAAACTTCATGGAGCTTAAAGTTAATAGAGAAGAATCCTAAAGGAAATAAAGAAAGGCAATGAAAGTTACAGACCTTAAATATCTCAGAATGACACAAAAGCCAATACAGTCATGAGTAAACCTTTAAAATGTTTTTCATCCAATTTAGTATATCATATATGGTACTATAATTAAGATAAGCATTTTGTAAATTCATTATCACAGTTAAAAAGTAAATAAATAAGGCTTCACATCTACATTCAGTAAGCCTAAGTATGAAATTTGAACTTTCTATCGGTCACCCCTCGCTACTGAAAAATCCCAATCTACATCACTTCCCAGATCTGGCATTTATTTCTGTAAGCTCTAAACAATGCTTCAGAGTTCTATAATATAATCTTTGTTCCATTAATAATCTTCACGGAAATATTAGGAAAAAGAATACTATGTTTGAATGAGCTACAAATAAAGTTTCAAAATAATTAAAACCAGAAAGAAACCTGGAAGACAATCTAAATATCTAAGATTCATCAACTGGAAAAAGGTTAAATTATGATATATCAACATGATAATTAGTAACAGTTACAAAGATTTAAGTAGATCTATATAAGTTAATAGCAAAGGCTGTCCACAATATGTCAAATAAAAATGGAAAAAGCATACAATCCCAATTTTTAAAAAATAAAAATATATCTGTTGATGTATTTCAATAGGAGTGTGTACTATTTTATAAAGCTATGGATTTAAGAGATTTAACCCTACATAAACAAGGACACTTAAACTAGAGGGAGAGTTAGAATTCTGGTTAATATGCTTTCCACATTTGTTTTTAATCAGATAGCTGCCAACAAATAAGTTGTTTCAATACTAACCATCATATTCTATTACTTAATGAGTTTTAAGTTCTTCTGTAAACAGTTGCTCCAAATTCTAGCAAAGCTGCCCAAATTCTGCATGGCACCCCCTGCTAATATATTCTTATGCCTTTTACAACCATGGCTGTTATTTAAACTTTACCTCCACATTAGAGTACTATTGAAAAAGAATAAGAGCTAAGCTATCCACACTTAACCCATTAACTATCAAAATTTAACCTCTCCTTTACAAAGAGTTCATGTACACATGTGCACAAAGAAAATTTTAAATCTGCTATACAAAAATGTTAAAAAGAATGAAACTCAGAGGATATCAAAAATGAACAGCAGAGAACACTGGGTCAATGAAATAAATAGCAGAATAGCAGTTTCCCATTTCAATTCTGCTTTTAATAACTTCTTTAAGGGCGCCTGGGTATCACAGGCAGTTGAGCATCCGACTTCAGCTCAGGTCATGATCTCCTGGCTCATGAGTTCAAGCCCCGTGTCAGGCTCTGTGCCTACAGCCCAGAGCCTGAAGCCTGCTTCAGATTATGTGTTTCCCTCTCTCTCTGCTCCTCCCCCTCCCCAGCTCGCACTCTGTCTCTCTTTCAAATATTAAAAAAAAAAAATTTTTTTTTAAAGTTAAAATTTTTTTCAAAAGTTAAAAAAAAAAAAACGAAAAGGGAAAAAGATCACTAAAGGCACTAGTTACATAGAATTATTTTGTCCAGAATCTATAATAAATTTAAAGGTAAAGCACTCCACCAAGAGCCACTATTCAGTCTACAGTGTTGTTTTATAGCTCACTTCTTCATCACTTTGTTATGACGGGATTCTATGTAAGCTGTTTTAAGTCCATGTTGTTGGATTAATGTGGCCAAAATAATTAAGATAAAAGAACCAAACAGCTGTAATCATGTTCATCAAGAATGTATTTAAGAAAGAGCCCCTTCTTCCTTAGTTTTCAGTCAAAATCTTTCTACTCTGAACTTTAAAAAGTTTAATGTTATCTAACATTCAACATCTATTACTCCTCACTAGCTAGCTCTCCTAAAGCACATTAAATGATACTGTTTTTAACTGATAATTTCCTAAATATAGAAAAAAAGTAATCTTGAAGCTAAAATTTCACTGAAACTATTTTAAACTCTGCATAAATCACAATTTATAAGGGTCCTATGCACTTTACCACGTAAATCCTCAAGAATGTATTTGTTACAGAAAGGATCCAAAGGGGGGAAAAATGGAAAGAAAAAGAAAAATCTAGAACTTTAACAGCACAGTTATGCGGTAACATTTTCATATAAGATACTGTTTTATATACATATATACATGAATCGTAACCATACCATCTAAAATTAGATTAGTGACAGTAAGACTAAACCTGAATTATTAAATGTTCACATTAGAGAAAAACCGTAACATCATTCGAAATTACTAATAAGATTATAAATGATATAAGTAATGCAATATTTTACAAAAGCATGCTGGCAAAAACAGGATAAATGTAACAGTAATATTTCTATCTTAAAACTGTATTATTTTCACTCCCTTTCAATTCTCCAAAACAAATCACCATAGCGAGATCTAATTAGCTGAACACCTGGTATATATTCTATAGTACCAGCAGTTGTAAACAAATGATGTTATAAATAATGGAAAAGTCCAAATACTGGTCATAAAAAAATAAATTTTACCCATAATATAATTGGAAGAGTACTAGCAATAGCCCTTAGCCTTGACTCCTAAAGCAAAGACAAAAAAGGAAACATCAAGCGACCACTGTATCACCTGAAACAATAGCCGCAGCACCAAAGAGAGAGAAAAAAGGTTTCCAAGTGTTCCCATAAGGAAGTGCTTTGGAATAAAACATCATGAATGAGAGAGAAAACTATAAAAGTATACTATATTATGGCTAAAAGAGGCAAAAATAACAATGTCTCATGCAACAGGGAAACTTTAGGAGTACTAATTGTATACAGTATTTGAAAAGTATTCAAAAGCTGGGGGCTATCAGAATAAAACAACTTAGCATAAAAAATTAAACTTGAAATATACTTACGGATCGATAGAAACTTTAATACAGGTCATATTCTTATCCCTCTGTTTATTGTCAGCTGCATTAACTACAAATTAAATATTGTGATGAGTAATAAAATAAATACATGACACAACTTCATGTGCATCCCAACTTAATATAAATATTTACAGATAGTAATAGTTAATGAAAATTATTACTAATTTCTAATATAAAACTTTATTTTCCAAATAATATTCTTAAATTTTATATCACACTAAATTACTATTGTGTTATCTACTAAAAACAAGGGGTAGGGGAAGGGTAGATTTTGTGATATATAAAAATAATTAAAAACAAACATCTGCAGGCTATAACCCCCTAATCCAGGTGAGGCCCAAAAGAAAAAAATTTGAATTTATACTGTATCTTTCTCTTGATATCCTTCAATAAACTAGTGGTTTTATAGACAGGTTGAGATAAAATAAATTATTTTTAAATTAAAAAGGCAACGTCTTCAGCATCCTTAGAAATCAAAACTAAATCTTATGTACTATAATAATATATTTTCATATATTAACCACTGCTGTGGTTAGACACATGACTACACAAATTTGAATGCAAGCTAGCTGTCAAATTCAACTTCAGTCACAGAATGACTATGTTCCTGGTAAACACTATGTAACATAAAAGTAAAAGTGAGTGGATAGCTGGGAAACAAGAGTGAAAGGTATAAAATGCAAGTAATCAGGTTTACTCCCCTATTCTTTCCCCAAAGGAGGAAAGCTGGAGGAAGCTCAGAGAGACCCACATAACCCAGCTGTCGAGGAAATCTCAAGTGGCTGATGAGGTAGCAGAGCCCAGAAGCTCTAGAAAGTCCTTGACTAAAAATATTTCCAATGTGCAAGCATTCCCTAGCAATCAAATGAGCATCCACATTTCATTGATTTAATTAATCCTATGATTTGGGAAAAAAACAGAGATCATTCAGAACAATGATTGCTTCTGCCCAACAGAAATGACTGATCTGTTGGTAAAAACCACAATTTTACATGTCTCACTGCAAACTCACTAAATCTTCAAGGATCAGGTCCTGTAATCTCTATATTTTTAACATGCCGCCCTAGGTAAAAGGGATGCACACACAACCTGCAATGACTACACATACAAGATACAAACCAACTTTGGATTACTGATCAAATACAACAAATTCATTTTATAAATAAATTCAAAGATATGTGCACAAATATGAAAATATTATAGCAAGTGACAAATTTTCTGAAAAACATTATATTCAGCACATAAGCCCAAGATATGCCTTTAAAATTTATACTGTAAGTCTAGCTTTATTTACATATTGATGTATATATATATACATCAATGGACACAAAAGCATTAAATCTTAAGCAAGTACTCACCCAAAATTTCATCAAAGATCTTGTATAAACCTGGCACAAAGGTAACCTCTCTGCAATTCATTCCTACATCTTCATCATATACCCACATTAGCTGCATTACGAGAAAAATTCAAAAGGAATTATTGGGTAAAAAAGCATTTAACATCAATTTTACATAGTATAAACCCACATCTGTCATTTCCTCTGTTAATACTTAGACTTTCAAAGTAAAAACACATACACTACTTCAGTTCTAATCATCTTCACTACATTCATATCCAATTTCAAAAGTTTCAAAATGGATAAATTATTCATTTTGTATTGAGTCTGTATTCTTACACATAAAGTCAGTTTATTAATATAAGGCACCAAGAATTGTTAGAAACAATATTTAAGTAAAATAGGAAAAAAAAACCAAAAATATATACATATTTTACTTCATGTTTTAGATTTTTCTATAAAGAGCACAGATTAAAATAATATGAATACAGCATGACTTTAGAGTCAGAGACTTAGCTTTGAATCCCAGCTCTTATTGGCTGAGAGATCTGAGCAAGTTATTTACATTTATTTAAACTTCAGTTTCCTTGTCTATAAAAAGGGGGTAACAGTACCTACATCCCAAAATTGTTAGAATCAGGTAATATGTGCAAAAGCCAAGTTCATAGTAAGCATCAAAGGATCATTAGTATATATATATATATATATATATATATATATAAACTCTACAATTTGAAGCAAACCACAGCATAAACTTAAGAATTTTTAAAAGGTTCACACGCTACCATTTTACTCTATACTCCTGACCTCTAATAGTTTTTATCTCCTAGTTTTTTATCTTCAGCAGGAAATGAAGACATTTCTACCTACCTTAAATCTCTCTCCCTACTTTACATATGACCACAAAGACATGAAATTATGTACTAAGCATATAATCACAAAAATTTTATTAAGTAGAACAGATACACATCTCCTAATCTCAAAATTTAACAAATAATTACCTGTGTCAACGGCTCCACTGACCCAATATACGTATCAGGACGAAGGAGAATATGTTCAAGTTGTGTCTTTTTCTGATACACTCTCTCAACAGACAACTTCTTTGAAGAATCATTTTTGTTTGCAGTTTCTGACTCTTCTTTTTTTGCAGCATTGTTCTGATCAAAAAGAGTCTAAAATTAACCAAAAAATCAAATTTAAATAACCTACCAAGGGGTAAACTAAAATGTATATGGACACAAGACATAGGCTTTCTTTTTAATTATCATATTATCTCTCAGGCTCACTGATTTTTAAGTCTTTAAGAGTACACAGGTCTATTTACTGACAGTCCAGTTCTTTTAGTACAGTGAAAAACTGCAGTTTTGACTCAGCCCAAAAGGTAGGTAAAGTCATATGCCTACACCTATATAATCCACAAATATAAATATTTCCCAATTCTGTAAGTTTTCAAGATAATTCTTACAGTCCTCAAAAACTTTCGAAGGAACAGGAGTTCTGGTCAGGTTATAGGTTCACAATGACTAAATCTGGCTAGCTGCAGGAGTCCCCAAGTCTTCCACATACCAACGCCTTGCCCTTAAGCTACTGAAAATTATAGTAAAGAGTAGGCAAAAGTAACCTACACAAAATAGTAACCTATATAGTTAATTAATATGCACTGATATTGCTGAAAATACTAAACATGGTTTATGAAATCTCAAATTTCACACTTTTTAGAGGTCATGCCAATAATTCCTTATATATCAGTGCTAGGTACCTCATTACTGAGGCATCCCATGATTCTAGTTTCTATGCCAATTCCAAAGAGACAGAGGTTGGTGATCTTAATCCTAACCATTCCTACAGTAGATAAGGATCCCTAATCCAATTCCCAAGGTCTAGAGATTTCCCTGTCTTCTTAATAGCAGCAGAGAACACACGCTTCTTCTGGAATTCCCTAATGTTGACAAATAAGACATCTCACTAAAAGAAAGGTGTTATACTGACATATTTTTTTACAACCAAAAAATAATTCACATATAAGACACAATGAAAATTGAGATATCTTCACAGGTCTTTGAATTTAGTAGAAATGAAGTGGTCAGAAGACAAACAACAAAAGAGGTTTTGTTTTGTTTTTATGCATTTGAACAAGTCACTTCAATTCAGGTCCTACATATAGGACCTGAATACATACCATCCATACATACCATTATCTTTAAAGTTAATATCTGAAAAAAGGCCATTACATAGTCTTGAAATTTATGTTTAAAAATCAAATGCAGAACCTCTGAGCAGTCTAAACCAGGACAAGAATTGTAATATACAAACTCCATGGAAATTCAAACATTAATTAAAATCTTCCAGTGCCATAAATTTAACATAAAATTAAAGATACTTAATAATATTTCAAAATAAAGTATTACAAATAACTCATTTTCTATATTTTAAACTATATTCTTATACATTCTTTCATTTATACATTACACTGCTCAATTAAAAACAGCTTTGGAAAAAAGAAAATAATTGTTTCATAAAGTCTTCACATTCTATTTCTATCAAGAGTTAGATGATGAACTGGCCAGAAGTATGAATTATATTTTAAAAATACCAGACAGTCTCCAAATTTCTAATCCTGGCTTCTCATGAGATAGCTCATTAATTTATAGAAACAAATCTAAAGGTAAAAACATAATTGATTTTTTATAATGGGTCCTCAGAATAGTAAGGACTAAGATCACACTCTTTTAGAAAGTGTTTAAAGGCAATAAATGCTATGGAATAAAAGTGAGCATTAACTTAGAACTATTTGCAATCATTGGCATAAAGGTTAGGAGCTTATAATAACCATGCAAGTAAAGGCTTTCTGATCCCAGGCTACTACTCCAAATCCCACAACAAAGAAAACATCTTTGATTTGACTAAACCAAAGACAGGTCTACCTAATTTGGGCTTCCACATTTAGCCCTGAGCAGTTACACTGAACTAAAAGGGCGCGCACACACAAGTATGTAAAACAAGGGTAAAGCCCTTCAGCACTCCTTTAAGAATTAACAACTTTTCCCATATCCCTTCTTCCTCCCAAATGGATTACGAGAGAATAAGGAATGTTTGCACCTAACAGATCCCTATCAAGTTCAAAAGTTGTCATTCTTGATAGGATAATGTCTCAAAAATGAGAGAACAAGTGAAACATAGTTGGCTTTGTTAAATTACTACCTGTAATTTTCTCTAAGAATAATATATAAATGTTAGAAAATAAGTTGACAAGTGCCTGTGTGGCTCAGTCAGCTAAGTGTCCAACTCCAGATTTTGGCTCAGGTCACGATCTCACAGTTTGTGGGTTCAACCCCACATCAGGCTCTGCGCTGACAGTGTGAAGCCTGCTTGCTTGGGATTCTTTCTTTCTCCCTCCCTCCCTCTCTCTCTCTCTGCCCCACTCCCACTCCCACGCTCATACACACACACACACACACACACACACACACACACACACACCCTCCCTCTCTCTCTCTGCCCCGCCCCCACTCACATGCTCATACACACACACACACACACACACACACACACACCCTCCCTCTCTCTGCCCCGCCCCCATTCACACGCTCATACACACACAGACACCCTCCCTCTCTCTGCCCCACCCCCACTCACATGCTCATACACACACACACACACACACACACACACACCCTCCCTCTCACGCTCTGTCTGCCTCTCTCTCAAAAATAAACATTAAAAAAAAATGTTAAGTATTGAAAGGGCTTAAAGAACACATTATTTATAGAATATAATAAAACAAATGTTTTGAGATCTGTCGACAATTCAATATTAACTCTCAATTTCTAAAACTTGCATTTAAAACTTTAAACCTAAGTATTTCATTGAGTCAATATTTTTAGTTAACTTTACAAAAATTATTTGTTTTGACTATATAAACTCTATTGCTTTAACTTTTATGTGAAAATGTTAGTAATCAAGTATTTTTAAATGGGTAGCTTATTAAAACTACACTGTTTAGTGAACAAAATTACAAGAGTATATAAAAAACATGAGCCCATTATCATCAGAAAAAAAATTACTCATTATACACGCATAGGAAAAAATATAAAATACACTCAACAGAATATCATTCAAAATCATCTGTGAAAAGTAGAAATAAGTTATTTTCTTTTTTTAATGTTTTATGTTTATTTATTTCTGACAGCAAGAGAGACAGAGCATGAGTGGGGAGGGGCAGAAAGAGAGGGAAACACAGCATCCGAAGCAGGCTCCAGGCTCTGAGCTGTCAGCACAGAGCCCAATGTGGGCCTTGAACTCACTGACCAAGAGATCATGACCTGAGCCGAAGTCAGATGCTCAACCGACTTGAGCCACCCAGTTGCCCCTTTCATTTTTTTTTCTGATACACATTTTCTAGTTTTCTACAATGAATATGGATAGAAGTATTTTTAAAGTTTATTAACCCATGTATGTGAAAATGTAAATAAGCTAGAATAAAACTGAAGGTTTCTCTTTTCCAGCGACACTGTTAATACTTACTTATTACTTCCACACTCCCAACTTTCTCACTAGAATCTAAGCAAAAAGTAAAACCAAAATAAATAAGATTGGCAGGCTTGGCATAGAAAATAGAAATTAACACTGTGGTCAGATTTGTCTTTTACTTTCCCATTCTCAACAAAAGGCTGGCTCACTAACAGCAAACAGAAAGAGAAGGTTCTCTCCTGAGAGGTCTATAAGTTTTTCTGACAGAAACCTGGAATAATGTCCTGTTTATTAGCAGAAAGTTGTCCCCTAAATAATGTCCAGGTCACTAAAAATAAAAATCTGGGGGTGACGGGACAGACAGCAACTGCTCGCTCCCCCCCCCCACCACAATGGGATGATCCCATCCCTAGAACAGGTATAAGTACAAACATCTTGGGCCTGAGAACTAAGTAAAATGAGAAAAATCTATTGATCATCTTCCCTCCAGCTGTTATTACCACTATCTCTAGCTAAGAGAGAAAGAAAAGAAAAGGAAAGAAAGAAATCACCAAGTAGTTCTTCAGTTTTAACACTATTACTGATAATATTCAGAAAAGAGATCACGAAACTAGCTTAAACAGAAACAAACCAGCAAACCCATATCAACACATTTATAAAAACACTCAATCCCACAAATGATAAAGAAGACTGATATATATTTGACACTTGTAGGCTAAAAAGAATTATGCTCGTTTCATTTGGGGAGGAGAGGTGTTACACTTCCCATATTAATGTCAGTATGTTTGGGTTTTCATTCACAACTTATGTGGTTTACCTGTAAATCTACAAGTTTTCCCAGTGAATCTCTTGTGCGATTAGCACTATTTGAGAAGCTGAAAAATCCTTATTGAATTGCAATAATCCCCTCATCCTCCTGTTTAACTGAGACAGGTAAATGTTAGCAAAGAGGTTTGATTTTTAAATTTTTGTTGTGGTTGCTGTTGTATTCATCTTTTGCTTTTCAAGTCCTTGTTTCGCTATCTTCTTAATTTGCTTTAAGTTTTTGAATTATGCTCATTTGAAACACTGAAAAGAAGGGGGTCTTTTGATTCAAAAATGATGATTTAAACTTTTCTTATTCTTATATGTTCATAGTAGTAAAATACCTTGTACTATCGTGATTGCACTAAGTACTCCACATTAAATAAAAATTCACAATATGCCTGTAAAAATAATCAATTACCAAAAACATTCTAAATAAATTTTAAGGTTTGATAAAAGTGAAAACTTACAATTTAAGTTTATTTGTAATTTATTTTACTGTCTAAATTTGTTTATGTGGACAAAATACCGAGCTATTTATAGTAATAAATCCAGCATCTAGTTACAATGGAATATAAGAAATCAGAGCAACATTTTGATTTCCACATAAAACTAAAGTCAATGAAAATGTAAAATAACCCCATCTGAAAATATCCTTCACATATCTAAAAACGTTTTAATTCTCTTTGTGGTTTACACATGATGCCATAAATGACTTTTTCTGAAGTTCAAAAGCTGGCTGCCAAATTAATGCATTGTTGGGGATTTTTAAATTATAACAAAAATATCAAAATAATTCATGTAATTGATATTAAAATATTACTGTATAGCACTTTTGCAATATTGCTAACTCCTAGTGAAAGAATATAGATATAACACTTATCCAAGATTCAACCTTTATCAAGAATACTTCTCAACCACCAGAAGAGAAAGAAAAACATTCCAATAAAACAAATTTTTTATTTCAGAATGAGTATGTACCAAGATCATTCTGTTTAAGAAAAAAAAAAAAAGACTGTTCCATGCACAGTTCCAGAGCTGTCACGTGAGATATAGCAATTTGGGGCAATCACCCACAGTTCCTGTTTTTCTGTGAGAGAATGAATTGCTGCCAAGGAGGGGAGAGGAGATGGTTTGCCAGTTGGTGCTAAAAAGGAACTGAGCCAGTCATTCACATAATCGGCACAAAAAATCTCACCATCACCAAGCCAACAAGAGTGGTGCTAGCAAAACCTTGGCAACAAGCCTTTTCTCCTGTCATCTATAAATGACCCCCTTAGACTTCACATTACCCTTTTGTTACATCTCCTCCCCTTCCTTTCTCCCTCAAGACTGCCACGCTTTGATGTTCCTTTCACTCATATTTCACCTATGTAATAGAGAGGGCCATGCTACAACAAAAACCAACACTTTGTCTTCCATCTATGCTCCTCAAGAGATGCCCTCCCAAACCAGGGACAGGGAAAAAGATGGAAGGTGAGGGATACTTAAGATCATAAGGAATGTTTAAATGTCCACTGTGAAAATAAAAAATACACTTTCTCTAAAAGGCATCCAAATTGGAAAGGAAGAAGTAAAACTGTCACTATCTGCAGACGATATATTAGATATAGAAAAATCTAAGGACTCCACCAAAAAACTATTAAAATTAACAAATTCAGGAAAGATGAAGGATACAAAATCAATATATATAACTCTCTTGTGTTTCTGTACAATGACAAACTATCAGAAAGAGGAATTAACAATCCCATTTACAACTGAATCAAAAAGAATACTTCGGAATAAATTTAACCAGAAAGGTGAAAGACCCATTCGCTGAAAACTAAGACATTGATAGAGAAACTGAAGACACAAAAAAATGGAAAGATATTCTATGCTCATAGAATTAATATTCTTAAAAAGTCCATACTACACAAAGCAGTCTACAGATTCAATGCAATCCCTATCAAAATTCCAACAGCATTTTTCAGAGAAACAGAACAAACAATCCTAAAATGTGTATGGAACCACATAAGGCTCTGGATAGCCAAAGCAATCTTGAGTAAGAAGAAAAGACCTAGAGGCATCCCACTCACCACAGTTTCAAACTATATTAAAAGCCATAATAATCAAAACAGTATGGTATTGGCATAAAAACAGACACAAAGATCAATGAACAGAACAGAGAGCCCAGAAATACACCCACACATACATGGTCAATTAATTTACAATAAAAGAGCAAATAATATACAAGGAAGAAAGGATGGTCTCTTCAATAAATAAATGGTGCTGGGAAAACTGGACAGCCACATGCATGAATGAATGGGTGCCCTATCTTATACCATACACAAAAATGAACTCAAAATGAATTAAAGACTTCAATGTAAGCTCCTTGATGTGGGTCTTGACAATGATTTTTTTAATGGACACCAAAAGCAGAGGCAACAAAACAAAAAATAAGCGAGACTACATCACACTAAAAAGCTTCTGCACAGGGGCACCTGAGTGGCTCATTCCGTTAAGTGTCCAACTTTGGTTTCAGCTCAGGTCATGATCTCACAGTTTGTGAGTTCAAGAGAGCATGCAGCCTGCTTCAGATTCACACTCTCTCTCTCTTTCTGCCCCTCCCCCATTCACACTCACACACACTCTCTCTCAAAATACAGAAATAAACTTAAAAAACAAAAGCTTCTGCACAGCAAAGGAAACCATAAAAAATAAAAAGGCAACCTACCAAACATGAAAAAATACTCGCAAATGATAAATCTGATAAGGGGTTAATATCCAAAATATATAAAGAACTCATACAACTCAATAGCAAGAAAAAATCCAACAACAAAAAAAAAATGGGCAGATTTCTTGAATAAACATTTTTCCAAAAAAGACATAGATGGCCAATACACACATGAAAAAACATGCAACATCACTAATTATCAGGGAAATGCAAATCAAAACCACAATAAATAAATAAATAAATAAATAAATACCACAACAAGATACCACCTCACACCTATCAGGAGGGCTATTATCAAAAAAGACAAGAAATAAGGAGTGTTAGCAAGGATGTGGAGAAAAGGGAACTTTAGTGCACTGTTGGCAGGAATGTAAATCGGTGCAGCCGCCATGGAAAACAGCATGAGGTTTCCCAAAAAAAATTACAAATAGGGGGCACCTGGGTGGCTCAGCTGGTTGACTTCAGCTCAGGTCATGATCTCATAGTTCGTGAGTTCGAGCCCCCTGTCAGGCTTTGCACTAGCAGTGGGGAGCCTGCTTTGGATTCTGTCTCCCTCTCTCTGTGCCCCTCCCCCACTTATGCTCTCTCCCAAAAATAGATAAACATGAAAAATAATAATTATTTTTAAATAATATTTAATAAAATATTAAATAAAAATATTATTTAAAATATTATTTTTAAAAATTAGAAATAAAATTACCATTGAATCCAGCAATTCCACTTCTGGGCATTTTTCTGAAGAAAACAAAAATACTAACTTGGAAAGATATATGCACCCCCATTTTCACTGCAGCATTATTTACAATAGCCAAGACACACGAGCCACCTAAGCATCCATTAATAAATGGATAAAGAAAATGTGGTACATACGCACACACACACACAGAGGAATATCATCCATCCATAAAAAAAGAAGGAACTTTTGCCATTTGTGGCATGAATGAACCTTGAAGGCATTACGCTAAATGAAATAAATCAAAGAAAGAAAGACAAATGCTGTATGATCTTACTTATATTTGGAATCTAAAAACAAAGCAAAACAAAAACCTTGCATATGGAGGGTGAAGGGAACAACATGGCAGAAGGTGACCTATAGGTACAAACTTCCAGTTATAAAATAAGGAAGTCCTGGGAATGTAATGTAAAACAATGTGACTACAGTTGATCACACTGCACTGTATATTTAAAAGTTGCTAAGAGATTTGATCTTAAAAATCCCAATCAAAAAAAAAAAATTGTAACTGTGTGGTGATGAATGCTGACTTATTGTTATTTCACAATATTAAAAAAAATACTTTCTCTGAGACAAAAGACATGAAAATTCTTTTCAATAGACTTGAAGAAAAAAAAGACGCATGCATGTGTACACATCTGAGAGATTATGTGGCAGCATTATGTGAATATATGGATAATCTCAATCAGTCCTCAAAGAGCTCCACAAAGTAGACACCCTTATCATAATTCTCTTTCTATAGATGAGGAAATGGAGAAGTGTTTTCCCAAAGCTAATAAACTAGTACTTGAAGAAGCTGAATTATGAAACTATGTGATCTGATTTCCCAGCCCATTCTCTTAAAAAGCATTGTTACACAAGATACATATACCCTAAAAAGGAAACATATTCCCTAGCTTTCTGTGTGAAAGTAAACGAAAGGTTAGTAGAAAGAGATACAAGTATACCCCAGAAGACTTTTTAATCCTGTTACATCAGGATATAAAAGATGAGGCTTTTTGGTTTTTAATGTTTTTAAAGTGGGAGGTTGTATTAAATCATGGTTACAAAGATAAACCTGGTTTCAATCCCACTTCTGCCTTAGTCAGGTGATTAATAGTTTGTTACCTAATTCTCTAACCAGCCCCACCCCCATTTCTTTCTCTGCAAGTGAAAATAATGAACTCATCATACCTTTTCTCTAACGGGGGCCCTATTTTTAAAAACTATAAAAGAGGCTTAGTTTTTAAAAGCTGTACTTAGTAAAATACAACTACTGGCACTGAAATAATTAACAGATCTAAAACTACAGGTAAACACTCACTTCCATTCAGAAAAGTTAGCACCAATTATAACATTTTCTAAGTGCTGCTTTATGTTACTCGACAATGTATCTAACATCGCTACCTGAACACTTGTCTTACTAATGATAGACTTTTGAGGAAGTTATATGTCAGTTACCCAATTTGTTAAGAATAACTGAGGTTAGGGGCACCTGGGTGGCTCAGTCTGTTGAGAGTCCCACTTCAGCTCAGGTCATGATCTTGCAGTTTGTGAGTTTGAGCCCCTCATCGGGCTCTGTGCTGACAGCTCAGAGCCTGAAGCCTGCTTCGCATTGTGTCTCCTCCTCTCTCTGCCCCTTCCCTGCTCATGCTGTGTCTGTCTCTCAATAATAAATGTTAAAAAAATTTTTTTAATAAAAAAAAATAACTGAGGTTGGATTATGAATTCAGCTTTTTGCTAAACACTATAAAGGATACAAATAAGTACAACACATGGTCTCTGATTTTAGGGAGTTTATAATTTAATTGTTAAAGGCAAAATTATGCGTGAAAGTTATATAAAAATACTTTTTTTTTTTTTTTATACCCATAAGAGTAACAGGAAAGGATGAGTGTAAACTGGAGGATAAGAGTTTCGTAAGACTCTGAGCTAGCCTTGAAGAGTAATTAAGATTTAGACTGGTCAAGAGCCTTCTTTTGGGAGGGGGATGAGTAATGCCATGTGTTGCTGGTATTAACTTCTATTGGGATGCTTGCCAGCGTGTAGTATTAACATTGTCATTGCATGAAAGTTTACATTTTTTATAGGTATCTCTCATGACATATATTTTTAAATGTTTGTTTATTATTTTGAGAGACAGAGAGAGTGAGAGCAGAGAGAGACAGAGACAGAGACAGAGAGACAGAGAGAGAGAGAGAGAGAGAGAGAGAGAGAATCCCAAGCAAGCTTCACACTGTCAGTGCAGAGCCCAACATGGGGCCTGAACTCATGAACTTTGAAATCAGGACCTGAGCCGAAATCAAGAGATGGACACTCAACCGACTGAGCCACCAGGTGCCCCTAAAGCAAGGTTCTTAATACAAATCTTTAAATAATATTTGAATATACAATCATGTTTTCTGAATTAGAAATATTCACAGTAAACAAAAAAAGTATTCCTTGTCTCTCACTGAATTTTACTTTTCTAAAAATTTTAAATACTTACTTATTTTTGAAAGATAAGAGCACGAGAGGGGGCGGGCAAAAAGAGAGGGAGACAGAATCCAAAACAGGCTCCAGGCTCTGAACTGGCAGCAGAGCCGGACGTGGGGCTCCACTCACCCCACTCACAATCTGTGAGATCGTGACCTGAGCCGAAGTCGGATGCAATGCTTAACTGACTGAGCCACCCAGGCACCCCTCATTGAATTTTACTTTTTTTTTTTTAAATTTTTTTTTCAACATTTATTTATTTTTGGGACAGAGAGAGACAGAGCATGAACGGGGGAGGGGCAGAGAGAGAGGGAGACACAGAATCGGAAACAGGCTCCAGGCTCTGAGCCATCAGCCCAGAGTCTGACGCGGGGCTCGAACTCACGGACCGCGAGATCGTGACCTGGCTGAAGTCGGACGCTTAACCGACTGCGCCACCCAGGCGCCCCGAATTTTACTTTTTAAAACACTATGTTAGCTGTGCTTTTATATATTTTTTAAAGAAACTTACGTTTTAGAGACAAATACTGAAATATTTACAGATGAAGTGACATAATTCCAGGATTTGCTCTACTTCAAAATAATGAAAAGGGGCAAACTGGGTAACCTTGAGTTGGTAATCGTTGAAACTTGGTAAATAGAAGAAGGCTTCTTATATTATTCTGGGCACCACTTTTTTATATGCTAATATTTTTAATCATAATATCTTTTAATCTACCAAATTAGAGTACTGCTAGGAAAAAAAAAGATCAATATTCATATGGTAATTAACTATATTCTAATGTTTCCACAAAAGTTTTTACAACCACTTACAAATGATAAATAACAAAATGAAATTGACTAGAGGGTCTACTAATCAAAGCTTTACAAACTAAAGGTTAATTCAAGAAACTTTGCTTAGTTCAGGAAGCCTTCAGAGCTGTTGTCAGTGTTAACTCAAAATAGTTCTACTATATTTTTCACTTTTTTTAATTTCAAAAAATTAGCTTAAAATGCTATAAATCAAGCACAAACCAAATACAGTATCATAAGGAGAAGTTAATGTCAGTCTTAAACCACCCTGCTTTGTGGTTTCAGGTACTGAAATGTAAACTTTCAGGGCGTGCCTGGGTGGGTCAGTGGGTTGAGCTTCTGACTCCTGATTTTGGCTCAGGTCATGAACTCATGGTTTGTGAAATCGAGCCCCAAATCGGGCTCCGTGCTGACAGTGCAGAACAGAACCTGCTTGGGATTCTCCCCCCCGCTCCCCCCCACCTCCCACCCCTCTCTGCCCCTTCCCTGCTCTCACTCTTTCTGTCTCTCAAAATAATAAACATTTAAAAATATATGTCATGAGAGATACCTATAAAAAATGTAAACTTTCATGCAATGACAATGTTAATACTACACGCTGGCAAGCATCCCAATAGAAGTTAATACCAGCAACACATGGCATTACCCATCCCCCTCCCAAAAGAACGCTATCAGGGACTAATTCCATTTTTATTTCTTCCTGTTACCCACAAGCAGGTGGCAACATAACACCAGTTTCAATACAGCAGGCAAAGTTACCCCTCTTCAGAAATAGATGACCACTGAAACAAATCCCTGAATTCCTTCAAAGGAATAATTTCCTTTCACCCGGGTTCAAAAGCATTTCATGTAAAAGCAACTTCATTATTCTGAGTGTACATTTCTTGAACTTCACCACCAACAACAAAAACCATTTATTAAACCCAGAACTGGCTACCTATGTTTACCTCATTTAATTCTCAATGCAACCTTATTTTATAGATGAGAAAACAGACATAGAAAGGATAGGTCCCTTTTGGAGTATGTGTTGGAGAAAGGATCTGAATCTACATCAACTTGACATCAAAATCCATCCTCATAACCACCTCACTATATTGCCTCCCATAAAATTAGTCTATGATCAATGATGTTGATTATGGACATAAAGATGGTCATACAACCTGACAAATTTAAAGCAAGCATCAAATCTTAAAGTGGACTTCCGGAGTGATTAGCGTTCCAATAAACTTCTAATCCAACAAGAGGATACAATCTATAAGTAAAAGATTAAGTGACTTTTACTGTATTAGTTTTGTATGAAAAAAAAACCTTTAATAAATCAAAATTATCAAATGAATTTTCTGATACTGAATGAGACCCTCTAAGTTTCACGAAATTTTTTATGTAAGTTTCCTATTGAGCTTGACAGAAAAAGCAGTCATTTAGTTATCTACAAAGTTAAATACCAGTAAATTAAATATAGCTATCAAATGTCAAATGCCAACCAATTCCATCTTGGAGCAAAATGTTTACCATTACAGAATCAGAAGTCCTCAGGAACACAAATCAGGCCTGGACACTTCCAAATAGTGAATGAGAACCATCTGGCTAACTCAATTTTCAGAAGTTGTTTGCTTTTAGTAACAGGGGTAAGGGCCATCCATTTGTAAAAATCAGTGTTTTGCATTTATGCATTCTCCCCTCCGAAAATGGACCGCATGGACCAATAATTTATAACCTCACATGTTATCTATTCTGGCTCTGATCTGTTCACCATGCTACATTATTGGAGCAGCATACAAAATTCGGAAAACTCAACAATAAAAGCCTGGCAAGTCACTTTGCAAAGCACCCTGGCACCCAAACATAAGTGGTTAAAATGTTTTTCTGCTACCAGTAACATACTTTTTTTTTTTTTTTACAAGGAATACTTTTCAACACAGCAGAACTGCTTACTCAACTCCCCTCAACCTGGCCCAAGTGAAGAGAAAATGAAGCAGTGGTAATAAAAATGCCAATATGAAAGTTTCCTTGGGTGTTCTGAAAAAGGGAAAATCCATCGAAAGTCCCTGTAAAATGTAACGCTTTTTAAATGTTTCTCCTGGAAACCAAGTCAGTTGGCTGAGCTGCGCTTTTTTTGTGTAGGAAATGACCCTGCTCTGAACTCTATGCTGAGCAAGTGAAATGCTGGTGAATTATCGATCTGCCGTGGGAATCGGATCTCTCTGGGTCTTCCCTCCTCTACTACTTCCCAGCAGGAACGGAGCGCCGAAATCCTTTAATTCCGGGGCTAAGCACTTCGGTCACCTCTCCAGCACCCTCCATTCGGCCCCCACCCCGCTTCACCTGCGATGCTGACGCAGGTGAACGCTTCTTTTAATAATCCCACCCGGACAGATGGACGACCTACAGCATATTAGCTGCTGCGGAAACAGCCATTCCGAATGCGCTTTCAATCGAACGAGACTCTGAACTCAAGTGTAAATTGCCTTAGACGAATCCCCCACCAAACCCATTCTTCTCTGAGAGGTCAGAGAATCAGAAATGGTTGCATTTGCATTTCCAGGACGGACGGACACACACACACACACACACACACACACACACACACACACACACCTTTCTCCGGGATTTTCTCAAACCACATTTAATAAAAGTGCTGACCCACAGAGACACACAGGCATTACTGCCATACCCATCATCTCATGCCTGACTGACCTGGAAGAGTCTTGAGAAAGAGGAAAAAAGATGAAGCGAGGGCTTCCTATCGGATTCATGGTCTGTCCCCCTAAGTTTAAGCGCACGTAAGCCCCAGCAGCGGAGCCTCCACAGAGGTAAAGAAAGAAAAGGGGCGGGGAGCGGGGGGTTCTGCTGGCAGAAGCCCCGACGGGGCGCCCGTCCGGGGCGCCGGATTTCCCTCTCTTTTCCCTTCCTCCCCACCCCCGGTCCGCCGGGCGGAATTCCTCCCCCGCCGCGGGCCGGGAACAATGCCGCGGCCAGGACCCCCGCCCTCCGTCGCCCGCCACTCACCACCCAGGTCAGTGCCCCGTTGCCGCCGGCTCCCGCGCCGCCGCCGCCGCCCGCCTTGGCCATGGCGGGTGCCTCCGCTCACAGGCCCCGAGGCCGCGGCCGCCGCTCCCGCTTCCCTGCGGGCCGCCGGCCCCCGCTGCTCCGCACCGACCGCTCCGCTCGTCGTGTTCCTAGCGGCGCCGCCCCCCGCGCCCCATCGTCGAGACCCGGGGCGGACGCCCGGCCGAGCCCGCCGAGGAGGCCGCGCCGCCCGGCGCCCTCAAACTCGAGGCGCGGCGGCCGCGTCGCCCGGGCCTAGGGCCGCCGCTGAGGAAGAGGTGGAGGAGGAGGAAGCAGGAGGCCGGCGGCGACAGAGCCGCGGCGCTTCCTCCTCGCCCGCCCGCCCGCGGGCGCCGCAGCAAGCCGGGCCGAGGCCGGGAGGTGCGCGCGGCGAGCGCAGCCGGGGAGCCCGGGGCGTCCAGACGTGGCGGGGACGCAAAGGCGCCTTGTCCTTCCTCACACTCCGCGAAGGCCGGCCGCTGGGGTTGCGGGAGTCGCCGCCGCTGGTGCCGCTGCCTCAAAGGCCGCCTTCGTCGGCCGCGCTGCACCCCGACTTCCTCACATCCACACACCGAGAGGGACAATAAACAGAGCCACCACCGTCGCGGTCGCCTCCCTCTTGTCCGGCATAACACCGCACACACACATTCGCACACCAGGGAGGGCGGGAGGGAGCGGCGGCCGCCCCGCTGTCAGTCAGAGCCTCGGCGCCCAATCGGGGCCTTTTAGCCGCAACCCCTCGGCCAATCCCAAAATTCCAAGCCCCCGGAGGGGCGGGACCCGAGGGGGAAACGTCATTGCGGGTAGCAACCGAAGGGAAGACTTCGGGTTTTTGTTTGTGTGTGTGTCTGTGGGTTTTCCATTTGAGGGGTGAGCGGGGGCTGCTGTCAAGGGTCGTTTGAGGGCGGCAAAGGGAAAGGGTCGAATTGGCCTCGGGTCGATTGTACTCCTCCTGAGTGCGCTGTTTACTCTAAGATCGGCGGGCGAAGCCGAGGCATTTCTTTGCCTGGGGCCGCTGTGGGGGGAGGAGGGAGAGAAGCGGGGGGGGGGGGGGCGGGTGGCAGGAAGAAGCCGAGGGCAGTCCCAAAGGGAAAGTATTTTTAAAGAGCGGTTGTAAACCGCAGGCAAGACGTTGTAGATCACTGGTGCAAGGAGGCCCCCGTGACCCCGGCCTCCCCAAGGCCCCGAGTGGACTCTGCTGTCGGAAGAATCCTCTGTTCAGACCTTCCCCTCCTCCACCTCTTTCCCTCCCGCTCCTGTCCTCCCCTCACCCTCAAAAGGGATCCGGTCAGTTTCAAGGAAACTGCATTTAAAGAACTTGAATGATAAGACGCACAGAGAACGTTCCAGGGGAGGAATGCAGCGTGGGTTGAGGGTTCTGTTTCTACTCTTTGTTGACCTTTCTCTCTCCGCTGAACAATGCGGATTTGCCACTGTCACTTTTCATTCTTATCTGTCCAACTACCTCTAAGAGGGCATGTTTAATTTTTTAAACTGCTTTCAGTGGAATTCTCAAACGCACACTAAGGAATAATTTCATTCCCATTAAAGCTTTCTAAGAAAGAAAATTACCCGTATAGCCGCACCAAAGTCTGGCAGAAGGAAGAAGGCACTACCTCACCCTGCTTTTCAATGTAATTCCATTCAACAAGTATTGATTGGATGCACACCCTACCAACCCGTGCCAGGCTCTGCGATGGGTTCGAAATAAAAAACAGGACCCCTGATTTCAAATCATGTATAATCTGGCTTGTGAGATAGACTAAACGGGGGTTAACTATTACTAAAATGAGTTCTTGGGGGCATAAAGTGCCACCAAATAGCTGTGAAAAGAGAGCTTTTTGAAAGATAAAAAGCCGTATTGCTGCTTTGTGGAAAAGGCATTTTTTGTGAACTTCTCTTCCAACTGTGCATTTCCTCTCAAGGGAAAACAAAAATGTCTCAGGTCACATATTTTAACTGCCTGCTGAGTCCAGAGAGGTGGGGAACTCTGGAACATGGAAATAATTTAAACAGTTTTTCTTAATTAGCTCTCTAGTGGCCATGTAATTCTGGCATATTTGGGACTTTGGTTTAGAACAGTGAAGCCTTTCTTTACCTTGAACTTGAGGTGCAAGCTTGTAAATCAGACCGACCAGGGCTAATCTGGGCTCTGAACCTGACCAGCTAAGTATTTGTGCCTTGTTATTTAACTTCCCTGAGCCTCTTTGTGCCTCGTTAAGATGAGGATTTTTGCTCTTGTGCTTAGTGTGACTTTACACTTCAAAGTACATATAGTTTATAAGTTTGAAAGGGGTAAATAATTTTAGAGGTTGTGAGGTTTTTTTTTTTTAGAAAGATACGTGCATTAAGTAGAACCCAAGCTATAAAATATACAACCGTCTCCTTTTTTAAACTTCAGTTTTCAAAGCTCTTCAACCTCAGACTTTATATGAACAAAACAATATATTCAAAAGTCAGATAGGTTAATTAATGGAAATTCGTGTTTATCTTTTCACTTGCCTCGTGCATGACTTTTAGCTAAGTATGAAGACTCTGTAGTAAATATAACTTGTCTTATTTTTATGAAACTGACTTACCTAAAAGAATCACAGATAAAAACGTAGTTGAATATACATGCAAATCAACAGCTTAAAACAGAAATTCATGAGGAATGGGAGAAAGTATCTAGATCAAAAATATCTCCGCTCCTGGGGCGCTTAAGTGGCTTAGTCGATTAAGCATCCAACTTCGACTGGGCTCAAGTCATGATCTCACAGGTTCAGGTTCGTGGGGTCTAGTTTGTGCTGACAGCTCAGACCCTGGAGCCTGCTTCAGATTCTGCGTCTCCCTCTGTCTGCCTCTCCGCTGCTGGCACTCTGTCTGTCTCTCAAAAATGAATAAACATTAAAAAAAAAAAATCTCAGCTACTGTTGTTTTTTTGTTGTTGTTGTTTTTGTTTTAGCGTGTGTAACAGACTTCATATATCTTTATTATAAAATTGGTTGTACCCAACTTGAGCGTATCTTTCCCTTCTGGGCTTTTGTCAAATAATTTTCATTCATGTACTGAGTCATTATAGCAATAATTGCCACATTAAAAAGCTTCTATATCAGGTTTGTCGTGTTTGGAATACTACTTTATTCGTAGGTGCATGTTACATTTAAAGATTTAATTTCCACCCTACAGCAAACACCAGCCAAAATAAAAAATTGTACAAATCAAAATCAGTTCTGTAAACTGTAAAAATGAAGGCCTTTAACCAAACTTACTGAGTAGCTTCCATGGGAGCGTATCCTAACTACTTAAAAATTTTTATTTTTAGATTTTATGTTTCCCTATTACAAAAATCAAAGAAATCTACTTCTTAAATGTCTTCTGTGTGTTGGATACTCAGGACCTGGGAATACAAAAATGTGATGGGGGCGCCTGGGTGGCTCAGTCGGTTGAGTGTCCAGCTTCGGCTCAGGTCATGATCTCGCAGTTTGTGAGTTCGAGCCCCGTGTCGGGCTCTGTGCTGACAGCTCGGAGCCTGGAGCCTGCTTCAGATTCTGTGTCTCCCTCTCTCTCTGCCCCTAACCCACTCGCATTCTGTCTCTGTCTCTCTCAAAAATAAATAAACATTAAAAAAAAAAACAGGTTGGGGCGGCTGGGTGGCTCAGTCAGTTAGACGTCCAGCTTCGGCTCAGGTCATGATCTCACAGTCCATGGGTTCAAGCCCTGCATCGGGCTCTGTGCTGACAGTGCAGAGCCTGGAGCCTACTTCGGATTCTATGTCTCCCTCTCTCTCTGCTCCTCCCCCACTCGTGCTCTGTCTCTCTCTCTTTCTGTCAAAAATAAATAAAACATTTAAAACAAAATGTGATGAAGATGTGGTCGCTGCCTTGACTTCACACCTTGTGTCATATAGTTTTGAGCTAGTATTTTATGTCAAAAGCTATTTCATATTTATTCATTTGCTATTCAATAAACAGTCTACCTGATGCGTCACACCTATCATTGCACATTATACACAGCAGGTAATGTAATCAATAAATAAATCATCTAAGCAGATTGTAATTCAAGACTATACTTGAGGTACCTGGCAAAGTTTCAATGGAGTTTCCACTTAAATCATGTATTGTTTCAACATTGAGATTCAGCTGGGGAGTTGGGGAAGGAATCTTTAATCTACTAAGCATTTAAATAAGTTAATGTTTGAGTTCAAGATTCAATGCCTGCCAGCTGACCTCTCCACCCCACTGTGTCAGTTTTGATGGATCCTTTATATATACAAGTAGCTAGGCAAAGAATGAGAAATCGTCATGTCTGGCCTACAGTTAACCCACTAAATGGTTGTCTAGGTAATATTGTCCAGGTAAACATTGTAAATGTAATTTAGTGTATTAAATTTCCTTGGGAGTGAGCTTCAGGTAAAGAAGAAAGCTACCATCGATGTAATTTTTTGGATTTTAGCATTTCTATAGTAAATATAATAGACTATTAACTGATTTTTGAAAGTACTTAACTGCTGCAAATATTTTATAAGTATATTTTTACTTTTAAAAAGTTACTTAAGAACCAAAGGTAACAAATGTTTATGGATGGCTAAAGGTATCAATGACTACCACATTCCTGAGTGTTATCACCACTGGGAAGACAGATAAAGGCTAAGGGTCTCCAATTTGTACCTATAATAAGTATGGGATGTTTGTTTTGTTTGACTTTTTTTGGCCAAGTAAGCTAAGCTGATCCTCTGTTGATGTCTCTAATTACTTATAGAGACAGAAGGGACATTTTCAGATATTTTAGATGATATAGGTCAGCAATAATTCAGGGCTCTTAACTACTCTGTTGAATTATATAATATGGAGAATATAATTAGCTCATGCCTTAGTTAAAAAGGCTGTACTTGCCCTTTAAATGGGATTTGGAAAGATTGGGACTCTCAAAGAAGCATTTTCATTCTAAGGAAACCTTGCTTTGTGGGGGACATTAGATGCTATCATTCACATAATCTTCACCAACAGAATATTATATGATCCTACCATGTGTATTGCTAAGCTGTCCGGAGTCGTCTAATTCAGTTACTCAGTAGGTTTATTTATTTTAAAGAAAGAAGATAGCAGTGGCTTTCCTAACTCAAGTGTTTCCACCTCATAAGAGCTGGGAACTCTAAAGCTAGAGTTTCCAAGTTGTTTTCATTCTGTAGTATATTTAAAACTTAAAGGTTGTGGGTGTGGGGAGCCCAGGAAGTATGAAGAATATCTACACCAGAAGAATCTAATATATAAAGCCTACAGTTACAGGGGTTTCTGGAACAGAACAAAAGAGGTACCTGCACCCTATCTAAGGTGATAACTAAAAATCAGAACTTTGAAAAGATCTTTAGTGAGCCAATTAATAGCAAAAATGCAATTGTTCCCTATTTCCAAAATAGTTAAGCACAGATTAGCCCAAATATCTTATATAACTGATATTAGTCATATCAGTCATAATATTGTCTATAATATAAACTAATATTGTCTATTAGTTTTCTTCTTTGCTTTGAAAGTGCTGTCTGAATGTGGAAAGATCTAGAAGGCCCAAGAATGCTGACTCTTCAAGAAACAGATTTCTGGTTTAAATATTCTTTGAGAAAACTTAAAGAACAAGACCAGCCTGTTCAGTAGCGCCAGCCAAACCTAGAAAGCACCTAGCATGTAGTAGGTGTTCAATAAATAATCACTCAAAAATGAATTTGAGACATATCAAGAAGTTCCCCGAAGCAACACATTACCATCAAAGACAGTCCTAAAACTTGATCAGGATCCTTAAGTCTTTTGTTCTTTCAAGCGTTCTTGGTTGAATACCAGAGAGGGTAAAGCGCCTTACATTTTATCGTTACCATTATCCAGAACTGGCCAAAGCATGGTTTCTCTTGGGGAATGAAAATCCAGGGTGGTACAAGGAAAGAAAGAAGAGGTTATGGTATCAGGAGAAAGAATTGGGGATGCGGTGGGGGGAGCCGGAGTGAAAATAAAAGCATCCAATTGTGTGAAACTGAGTGGAGCAATAAATACATTTTGGCTGTGGCCTAGATCAGCTGCAGCCTTGCCAATGCTTTTATTTCATGTCGTCAAAGAAGGAAACCCCGTTCCCTGAGAGCCCTGCTATCTTTGGTACCTTACTGGGCAGGTGCTTTCACGCGTATTAGATTAATTCACTCTCAACAACCTAAAAGAGAGGTATTATTTCATTCTTATTTCACACTCAAGGAAATTAGAAGTCATAGAAAGTCACACAACTGAGTAAGTGGTGGAACTGAAATTTAAACCCAAGTCTCTCACTCCAAACCACGCCCTTTCGTAACACTGCCAAGTTGGCTAACATTCTTGGCGATGTAGCATATTTGGCACTGTTAGGAACTTGGCAACCCTGGGGAATAATTCTGGCCCTCAGTAAAACCCTTTGGTTGTTAAATTTTATTGTTGGATATGGTGACAAGTATCTACGATTTGCACGACGAACTAGGAGTTCTCTTTGAAACCGGCCTAAATCTGCTTTGTCTTATCTTGTTACAAGAAATAAGTTGGTGTTGGAGTCCAAAGAATCATCAGAGAAAGCCTGAGGTCCGAGATCCTGTGGGTCCTGTGACCTCTGTCTCTCTATATGATTTTAAACCTTATAATCTAAACCCAGGGTTATAATTACCGAAGACACTCGAATAGCTAACTTTCCAATACAGGGGGGCAAATAGAAAAATACCATGGGATTAGACTCTTGGATTGACGTTTTGGATAACTTCAAATTCACTTAAAGCAGCATAAAAATTCTCAGTGTTCAGTCGCACAGGGAAGACTTGTTTATGGACACTCCCTCTATTATAAGGATTATTTGCTTTGGGGGGAAAGCAAATATTTTTATGTGTTACATTTTTGTATCTCCCATTTTAGCATTTTGCAAATAATGTTTCTTAGGACACTAGTTCCTTGAGGTAGAAATGGGTATTTTGGAAATTGTAAGTCCCAGAAACCATACATGCTATTATATAGTACGCATGTGTAAGGGATTTAGAAAACACATTAGCATCTCTAAGTCTGAGCAATCTTGTAATGAACAAGTCATACTTAGCCTTGAAACTATTTTCAGGAATATCCATTAACATCCTTGGAATTTATGTTTTAATGAAAAGACTTTGGGAAATACTACCACTTTTATATTATTTCTGTTATCATAGCATGTTCATTTTATAAGTTTAAAACATAGAAATAGGGGCACCTGGGTGGCTCAGTCGGCTGAGTGAACAACTTCGGCTCAGGTCATGATCTTGCAGCTTGTGAGTTCAAGCCCCGCGTCGGGCCCTGTGCTGACAGCTCAGAGCCTGGAGCCTGTTTCAGATTCTGTGTCTCCCTCTCTCTGACCCTCCCCCGTTCATGCTCTGTCTCTCTCTCTCTCTCTCTCTCTCTCTCTCTCTCTCTCTCTCTCTCTCAAAAATAAATGAACATTGGGGCGCCTGGGTGGCGCAGTCGGTTAAGCGTCCGACTTCAGCCAGGTCACGATCTCGCGGTCCGGGAGTGCGAGCCCCGCGTCAGGCTCTGGGCTGATGGCTCGGAGCCTGGAGCCTGTTTCCGATTCTGTGTCTCCCTCTCTCTCTGCCCCTCCCCCGTTCATGCTCTGTCTCTCCCTGTCCCAAAAATAAATAAACGTTGAAAAAAAAATTAAAAAATAAATAAATGAACATTAAAAAAAAAAAGGTAGAAATAAATATAAAGCAAAGAAACAAAATGACCCATAATTCTACCACTCAGATAGTTACGATTAACAATTTGGTGAATAGCTTTCTACCAAAAAGTAGCTAACACACTCAAAAACATACCTTTTTAAAAAAGGAAACAATAGGCTCCAGTAAGTTCCTTAACATTTAAAAATGAGTTATATCCTACCAGAATAGCTAAAATTAAAATACCAACTCTCAGTGAGGATGTTGTGGTGCAACAGAAAATGCTCATATATTGCTGGTAGTATATAGCTTAGTAAAAAAATCACTTTTGAAAACTGTTTAGTAGCAGCTGCTAAAAGTAAACACTCACATAGCATATGAGCCCAAAAGTCCACTCCTAGGTACATATAAATAGAAATGCGTACTTACATATACCAAAGACATGTGTAAGAATGTACATAACAGCACTATTCATAGTAGCCTCAAACTAGAAAATCCAAATGGCCATCAACGATAGAATGGATATATTGTGTATGCACACAATGGACTACTGTTCAGCAATGAAAATGAGTGATCTGTTACACCTAATGTGGGAATTTCTCACATATAATGTTAAGTTAAAGAAGTCAAACAGAAAAGACTATATACTGCATGATTCCCTTCATGTAAAGTTTAGAAACCAACAAAACTAATCTATAATGTTAGAAATCAAAGATGTGGCTACCTGTGGAAGGAGGATTCTGGGTACTGGTAATTTCTTTTGTTTGAACTAGGTACTGAATACATGATTCTGTTCATTTTGGAAATTTGTCCAGCTTTTGTATACGAATATTATGCTTCGATTTAAAAGTTTGCTCTATAAAGTGCTATATCATGAACGCTTGACCAGAAAGGGTGTGTGGAAAGACCAAATCGACGCCTCTGAGGTCATCAGTGATTAGAAGATTTGTACTCTGAATGTAAAGTGGTACGGATACTTTTATGTATTATTTCATGAGTGTTTTCCCTTTTCTATGTGTACAAAATGACATAAGATGAAGAGTTCTTTCAATAAGCCCCAAATGAAACTTATGTAATTTCTAATGACAAATAATAACTGTAACTATTTTCGGGGGGGGGCTTATTGTATATTAGCACTTTGTTGACATTTCCTGTATTATCTACTTTAGTCCTCATAAGAACTGTAGGAGCTCGGAATTTATTTTTAAAAGTTATCAAAATTAGAAATGTAATACCTTCTAGTTGTAAAAATCCATTAAAAAGTGTGACGATTAAGAAATGCAAACAGTCCTTAACATGCCTTTTCCCCATAGATGCCACTGATTAACAAGCTGATATGTGTCCCTCCAGATCTTTTATGTGTATGTGGAAACTCACACAGGCACATAGAAAAGAGGTTGGTTTTTAATGGCATTATATTATAAATACAACTCTGTAAGTTGCTTTACTTACTTTAACTACATCTCCTGGAAATCTTTCTATGTCTGTCCACAGATCATCTCCTCATTCTTTTAATGACTGTAGTGATTATTTAACCATTTCACTATAAACAGGGCTTTTCAGCCTCATTATAAACAGACACCCAGCCAGGAGTACTATTGACATTTTGAACTGGATAATTCTTTAAAGACCTGTCATAGCATTTTGAGATGTTTACCAGCATTCCTGGTGTCTACCCACTAGAAGCCAGTAGTCACCCACCTCCCCAAGCCATCTACCCACCCACCCCCACTGGAACAAAATGTCTCCTGACATTTTGTCCCCTGAGAGACAAAACCCTTCCTTCCTACCACTATCAAGAACCACTGGTACAGAAGGATATTTATGTTGTGATTTTCAATAATGTAAAATGGATTCACCAAACGTTGGTGTTGCTTGTTATAAATCGCATTTTATAGGTGAAAAAAACGGAGGCTAGGAAGGTTGATGTGCCCAAGGTTGATAGGATATCCAACTGCTATAAGTAGTAAAGGTAAGATATGAACCAATTCTGCCTCCTCCAGAGTTTGTGATTTGAACCTCCTTCCCAATCCTACTATAATTTTACTACCCAGCAGGTTGTTTTAGGGACCACCCTAAAGAAGATAGTCAGAACAGTGAGTATCACTATTGTTGATAATGGATATTAAAAAATATCCTAGTTCTGGGGGCGCCTGGGTGGCTAAGTCAGTTGAGCATCCGACTTCAGCTCAGGTCATGATCTCACGGTTCATGGGATGGAGCCCTGCATCAGGTTCTGTGCTGACAGCTGAGCCTGGAGCCTGCTTCAGATTCTGTGTCTCCCTCTTTCTCTCTGCCCCTCCCCTGCTTGTGCTCTCTCTCTCAAAAATAAATAAACATGAAAATAACTTTTTTTAAATATCCTAGTTCTGGGGCACCTGGATGGCTCAGTCGGGTAAGTGACCAACTCTTGATTTTGGCTCAGATCATGATCTCAGGGTTCATGAGATCGAGCCCCAAGTGGGGCTCTTTGCTGAGAGCACGGAGACTGCTTGGGATTCTCTTTCTGCCTCTCCCTCCATGTACGAACGAGCTCTCTCTAAATAAATAAATAAACTTTAAAAGAAATTTGTAAAAAATAATGTCTTAGTTCTGATAAACATTCTTCAACTTCTTTCGACAGAACCAGGAGTTAAGACTTTTCTGCTTTCTAAAGGTACCCATAGCAGAACAAGTCATTTCTGATAAACACTTAAAGGAAACTTTTCTGAATTTTTTTTTTAATTTTTTTTTCAACGTTTATTTATTTTTGGGACAGAGAGAGACAGAGCATGAACGGGGGAGGGGCAGAGAGAGAGGGAGACACAGAATCGGAAACAGGCTCCAGGCTCTGAGCCCTCAGCACAGAGCCCGACGCGGGGCTCGAACTCACGGACCGCGAGATCGTGACCTGGCTGAAGTCGGACGCTTAACCGACTGCGCCACCCAGGCGCCCTGGAAACTTTTCTGAATTTTTAAACAGATAACTGATGTAGTATCACCTTAGTTGATGTACTTAACAATGATGAAGTACCCTGAGAGCTAACCTAGTTTATAGAGATATTAGGCCTAAAGTCAGTGTTTTAGATTTTTCTGGGCCAGGCAGCTTTGCCATCGTCATCATTAGTGAGTACAGATGTGTATTAAGCTCCTATTGCATACGGTGGAACACCACTTGTCCTTCATACTCCAGATTTCCTCCCAATGCTGGGTAGACATCTTGTAACTCCAAATAACTGGTAAGGAAAATCAAGCAACAGAGGGAAAGTAAAACAAATTCAAAACTAACATCGCTGTTAATATCGAGTATTTACTATGTATCGCGTATTTAAGTCAGCTGTTATTTCATTCCACAAATATGTAGGCACCTACCATGTGCCTGATGGGACACCAGGTGTACGGACGGTATCGGCGTAAACAGGCGGCATAGACCATGTCTCTATGAAAGTGTGTGAAGGACATTAATTAGTTGCTTACATAACAGTGATTAATGGGGGAAACGTAATGAGGTAGGGGGTGAGGGAAGGCTTTCCCCCCCAAAATATGTTGAGTTCTAAGGATGGAGGATGAACACTGAATAGTGGCAATAGCGTATGTGAAACTCTGAGGCCGGATGGATCATGGTATAGCTGAGGAAGTGAGAGAAGACTATGGCCAGGGTCAGATCAAGCAGGGCACACTAGTATATGTTAGGGATTTTTATCTTTTTTTTTTTTAAGTTTATTTATTTATTTTGAGAGAAAGAGAGAGAGAGAGGCACACATAGAGGGAAACAGAATTCCAAGAAGGCTCTCCACTGACAGGTACCCCTAGATTTTATTTTTAAGTAATGTCTACACTCAACGTGGGACTCAAACCTACACCCCAAGGATCAAGAGTCACATGCTCTACCAGCCAAGCTACCCAGGTGCCCCGGGATTTTTATCTTTGGCCCTAGAAAGTCCATGGATAACATTGAAGGATTTTTAAGCTGCAGGGTATCATGATTACATTTGGAATTTCCTATTGTATTTGCTCTAATGTTATTAGTATTATCTCATTCTTACAGAAGAGGGTTTTAGAGACCATGTCTTGGAAATTATACTAACTTGCTTACTTCAATATATTCTTTCATTAGTAGAAAAATAAGATAAAATGGGTCAGGGTTATTACCGTCTCCCTCTTTCTAACAAGTAATGGCTCCTTCACAGTATTAGCCTTGAAATTTTCCCCTTATTAAGGATTATGGGACCTCTGGCTAAACAATGAATCAAGGCCTTGGAAGCTTAACAGAGGACATGTTGCTATTGATTCTCTCCTTCCATTTTGTTCTTAATTTTCATACCTGTAGAATGAGAAGATCCCTTCTGATAAATAATCTGATGGAGAATAACATGACGAGTAAAGAATGATCGCTAGTAGAGCTCTAAGAACAAAAAATTCTAATTCTTTATTAGATTCTAAGATTAAGTCCAGGCAACCACCATTTATGGGCTGTCATTTAAAAAATCTCTCTCTCTGAACACATCATCCATAAATTCACTGCTTTCTTCTATTACTGGTGGTGAAGTAATCTCCATAATAGCCCAGCTGACCCTTCCCAGAGGGTCTCTGACAACCGCATAATGATGGCTTCACCTGATTATGGATATCCGATAATACAGAATGGTAAAAGCCTGAAGTGTTTTGCCATGACTCCGGTTATGAATTTCTCTCAGGAATTTAACACACTGCAAAATTCTTCCTTATTAATTAAGCTCTCTCCCACCTTTCCTTTTCCACATTTCACGTTTGTTCCATTGTCTCCAGGAAGTAATCGCAAATGATGTTTTTCACAGCTGTTTTTAATTCCCGGGCATCAGTTTCACAGGTTTTATGCATTAAATCATTTGTTCTGAAGCATAATTTCTCCGGATCTCTAGTTTCTTCATATGTGAAATGTAAGGAATTTGGATGCAATACTCCCTTCTAGCTAAATAGTTCTATGATTTGACTCTTACCATTACTCAAATGTAAGAGGAGTAATTTGAGAAATCGGACCAATGAGTTACATTCTCCATTTCACAGCTTTAGAGAACCTTCTTTTCTGTAACTTGACACGAAACATTTCATATTTTGCCTAAACTATTGGCGTTTGAAATAATGAATACAGCCAGGCTTCTTTCAACAGCACTGAATGAGAGCATCCATTGTTTGCCAGTAAGGCTCAAAAAAAAAAAAAAAAAAAAATTCTAGTTTAGCAATTACGAGAAAGATCTGTGACTGGATCCATATTGTGCTTGGTTTGACAAAGTCAAAAATGCCTTTTGGTGTTTAAAAAAATTATTTTGGCATCTAGCCCTTTTATTAGACTGTCCTCTTCAACGGTCATGGGGGAAAAAGTCATGACTCTGGGAAACTTAGAGCTTCGCCTGACTGCATCACCCAACTTCTTTTTCCACTGGCGAGAGTTGAGTCTTGAGTCCCAACAAAAGAAAGATATTAACTTTAGGGCTGTTAGGGCCCTGAATGAGCTAACCATTCATTTCACTTCTCCCAAGAAAGAGCCACCTAGATTTTCCCTACTCCTTAAAGGCCTCCTCATGGACCGGGTAAATTTTTATTGAATTGATTAGTTCTCACTTCTGAAGCTCCCTTGTTCTATCCCTTGAGTGATTTTTTTTTATGTTAAACTTTAATCATCAGCTTAAAACAAGTCACAAAATCGTTTGCTAATAAACTTAAATTGTAGGAAAGTCAAGAATGAAAGAAAAAAAAATCAATGCCATAGCCCCCAGTAACTTGCTATAATTCTATTTTCATGTCAACAAATATGTTTGGAGAATTGTTATTTCCCGTACAAAAAATAAAGGTTTTAGAGGTTGTAATAACAAAGACTAGCAGCCACATTGTTATGCTTTATTGTTAGGTCTGAATTCGGTTGATATTTTCCATCTGTCTACTTAGTCTCCTTGAAGCTAGCTTTTCTCTTCCCAGTCCAACTTCCTAGCATCGGACATAAAGCAAGAAAGCATCAAAAACCCAGGGTTGATGCTTTTCTTTCCCACAAAGTTGGTGATTGAGAACCAAGTAGAAGAGGTTTAATGGAATTGGTGGTCAGGCACATATAATAAAACCAGAAGCATTAGGAAAGGATCACCTATTCAAAATAGAATTCATACGTTCTCATGGCCTCGAGGACAATGTTCCAACATTTCTTTATCTAGAAATAGTGCCTTTTGGTCCCTAGAGAGAAAAAATTGCAAATAACATTGCTACAGGTAATCTGTTGGCTCAATTTTACATTATGCTATGGTTTGAATTTTGGTGTCCTCCCAAAATTCATATTAAATTCCCAGTTCCCAATGTGATGGTGTTAAGTGGTGGGGTCTTGGGGAGGTGGGTAGGTCAGGAGGGCGGAGCCCTTCTAAATGAGATTAATGCCCTCATAAAAGAGTCTTGACAAACACTAAATATAATGGCCCTTGAGGAAACCACACACCCAGGAAGAACAATCTACAAAACTCTAATATGTGTGTTTAAAATAAGAAGAGGGGCTCCTGGGTGGCTCAGTTGGTTGAGCGTCCGACTTTGGCTCAGGTCATGATCTCGTGGTCCAGGAGTTCGAGCCCCGCATCGGGCTCTGTGTTGACAGCTCAGAGCCTGGAGCCTGCTTCCGATTCTGTGTCGCCCTTTCTCCCTGCCCCTCCCCTGCTCATGCTCTGTCTCTCTCTGTCTCAAAAATAAATAAAAACATTAAAAAAAATAAAAAAATAAAATAAGAAGAAAGATAATACACAAATTGTCTCATAGGATCCACTGATACAGTATATCAAGCAATTGAAACTATGGAAGACAAGAATAACTACAAAGGCAGTGAGGTTGGGTGGTGATTGCCAAGGTGCATGGATGTTCCTCAGCAATAAACTAGATGCTAAGGGAAATTAATAAAAAAAAAAAAAAAAAAAAAAGAGAGAGAGACCTGACAGGGCGCCCTAGCCCCCTCCATTATGTGAGCACACAGCAAGAAGTTGGCAGTCTGCAATCCAGAAGAGAGTTTCCACTAACACTGAATATGCCAGCTCCATCATCCTGGGTTTACCAGACTCCAGAACTGTGAGAAAAAAATGTTTGTTGTTTATAAGTCACTCAGTCTCTGGCATTTTGTTATAGCAACCCAGACAGACTGACACGTTACTTCTTCCAGAAAGTTGATTTTGTCAGGACAGACTGGTATTTCAGAGACAGGGAAGGAATGAGTTACAGGGAAAGCAGATGGGAAGAAGAGTCGGGGAACACTGACGATAAGTTGCCCAGTTCTGAATTATGCCTGGGGAGGCTTTGAGTGTCGTTCAGATGGGTGGAACGCTTGGATCCACTCTTTACGCAAGGCCCTATACTGATGCCAGATTTCAAACTCCAGTGTTCCTTCAAATTAGATCCAAACTGGAAGGATACAAAAAAGCATATGCAAAATGGAATAATAAATACTATATCCTTACTTTAGGGAACAAAGCCATTTTACATTTGAGTGATGCATGTAGCATTCTATGTATCTGATAAAGTGACACAGCTACTAAGACAATTTTAGGGGCACCTGGGTGGCTCGGTTGAGCATCCGATTCTTGATTTTGATTCAGGTCAGGATCTCATGGTTTCATGAGTTTGAGCCCCTCATGGACTGTGTGCTGACTGACAGTGGAGCCTGCTTGAGATTCTCTCTTTCTCTCTCTCTCTCTCTCCTCTCTCTCTCTGCCCCTCCCCTGCTCACACTTTCTTTCTCTCTCTCTCAAAATAAATAAACTTAAAGAATTTCTTTTTTTAAATATTTATTTAGTTTTGAGAGACAGAGACAGAGTGTGAGTGGGGGGGAGGGGCCGAGAGAGAGGGAGACACAGAATCCAAAGCAGGCTCCAGGCTCCGAGCCGTCAGCACAGAGCCCGACGCGGGGCTTGAACTCACGAACCGCGAGATCATGACCTGAGCTGAAGTCGGCATTTAACTACTGAGCCACCCAAATGTCCCCCCACACACAAAAAAGAATTTCTTTAAAACTAGAGACCATTTTAATGTGACAAAACTGAGATTCAGGAGGCCCTTAGATATGTCCACTCTCTCCCAAGTGATACATGTAGATCTAAGAGACAAACACGAGCCTGTCCGACTCTTCAGGCTATGTTGCTTTTTTATACCTTACCTACCTAAACTTAAAATTACTGTGTGCTTATTATTCATCTAATTGTTCCCCAAGGCCCCATTCCTCCAGTCTTAAGTATCCTACTCTTATTATTGAGTATTGATATTAACATTTAGTTAGGAAACCGATTTCAAAAATTTAATCCAAGGGAAAAAATTCAACAAAAGGCCATATTTTACTGACCGAATTTAAATGTCACTTTCAAAGAGAACTATCTCCACTGGCACTTAATGCATTTTACAACAAATATCATGACCAACCATTAACTATTACTCTAGGCAAAATTATGAAATGACTTAATTTTGTCTTTCCAAGACCTCAGCCACATAAATTCTGTATCTTATCACATTGTAAGAAGGATCTGAAAATCATTTGCATTCAGGATTATGTACTTCAAATTAGACAAAAGAGCTTTGCTTTTTACAGGATTTAAGGCTTCAAGGTGCTGCCTGACTTCTCAGACTCTTCTATATGTTTACAGGTATCATGAAACTTTAAGAAAGTCAACATCTGCCAAAATTATTTGACACAGAACACTTTCTTCACATAGACTTTGAAGGAATACGTTTTGAGAAATGTTGATTCACAGGCTATCAGCCAAGTTTTCCCTGCAACTACAACAGTGGGATTTTCCTCTATGTGTCTCTGATGAGTAAAAAATTGTAATAAATGAATGATTCAAAGTGAAATTAAGAAAACAATTTCATTTACAATAGAATCAAAAGTAATAAAGTTTTGTATTCATTGAACAAAAGTTATAAACTTATACTCTGAAAACTATAAAACATTTTTGAAAGCAATTAAGATCTAAATAAATGGAAAGACATCTCATGTTCATGGACTGGAGGACTTCATATTGTTAAGATGACAATACTCCCCAAATTGATCTACAGATTCAATGGAATCCTTAGCAGGACCCCAACTAGCTCTTTGTACAAATTGGCAAGCTGAACCTAAAATTCATATGAAATCCAAGAGGCTCAAAATAGCTAAAATAATCTTGAAATAGAAGAACAAAGTTGGAAGACTCCCAAATTCCAATTTTAAGAGTTACTACAGGGGCGCCTGGGTGGCTCAGTCAGGTAAGCGTCCGACTTCAGCTCAGGTCAGGATCTCGAGGTTCCTGAGTTCAAGCCCCGCGTTGGGCTCTGTGCTGGCAGCTCAGAGCCTGGAGCCTGCTTCGGATCCTGTGTCTCCCTCTCTCTCTGCCCCTCCCCCACTCATGTTCTGTCTGTCTCTGTCTCTCAAAAAAAAAAAAAAGCTTTAAAAAAAAGTCACTCCAAAGCTACAGTTATCAAGACAATGTGAATCCTCAGGACTGTTAGTGGAAATGCAACCTGGTGCAACCATTGTGCAAAACAGTATGGAGAGTCCTCAAAAAATTAAAAATAGATTTACTATATGATCCACTAATCCCACTACCGGCTATTTACCCAAAGAATAGGAAAACACGAATTCAAAAAGATATATGCACCCCTATGTTTATTGCAACGTTATTGATAATAGCCCAAGTATGGAAGCAACTCAAGTGTTCTTCAATAGATGAATGGATAAAGAAGATGTGCACATGCACACGCACACGCACACGCACACACACACAGGATTATTACTCAGCCATGAAAAAGAATGAAATCTTACTATTTGCAACAACATGGATGGATCTAGAGGTATAGTGCTAAATGAGTCAGTCAGAGGAAGATAAAAACCATACGATTTCACTCATCTATAGAATTTCAAAAAGAAAATAAATGAACGAAGGAAAAAAAAACAGACAAAAAAATCCCAGACTCTTAAATATAAAGAATAAACTGGTGATTACCAGAGGGGAGGTGGGTGGTGAGATGGATAAAATAAATGAAGGGGATTAAGAATACACTTATTATGCGAGCATGGAGTAATGTATAAAATTATTGAATCACTATATCGTAGACCTGAAACTAATATAAGACTGTATGTTAATTATAGTGGAATTAAAAAATTAAATTGACTAATTTTTAAAAAGACAATATGGAACTGGCAGAAGTATAAACATTATTGGTCAGTGGCATAAGCTGAAAGTCCAAAAATAAATCCTTATATTTACAGTCAACTGACTTTCATCAATGGTACCAAGATTATTCAATAGGGAAGGAATCATCTCATCAATAGATGATGCTGGAACAGCTGGAAAGCCACATACAAAAGACTGAAGTTGGGCCCTTCATACCGTATACAGTAATAAGCTAAAAAGGAGATCAAAGACCTAACTGGCAGAGTCAAAACTATAAAACTCTTCGACAAAAACACAGGGTAAATCTTCATGACCTTGGATTTGGAAGGAATTTTTTCTAAAGATTTTACTTTTAAGTCATCTGTACACTCAGTGTGGGGCTCAAACCCACAACCCCGAGAGCAAGAGCCACATGGTTTCCCAACTGAGCCAGCCAGGCACCCCCTGGAAGGAATTCTTATGTGTGACAGCAAAAGCATGAGCATCAACAAAAAGTAGACAATTTGGACTTCATCAAAATGAACTTTTGTGCTGCAAAAGATACTGTCAAACCTGAAAGAACAAACCACAGAACAGGAGAAAATCTTTGCAAATAGTGTATCTGAACGACTTGTCTCCAGAATATATAAAGAACTCTTATAATTAGACTGCTTGTTGTGTACATCCTTGAGCTCCATGGCGTCTTACAATTAAATAATTTTATTAGGCTAACTATTGGGTTAGAGCCAAGAGAGCTATGGGTTACGGTTCAAATTTAAAGACAGCTACAAACATAGGAAAACTAGCCCTTAAAAACCAACCAACTTACAGGTATTTATCGAATACCAGCCACGTAACCATCATTATATAGGCACCGTGGAAAGGAAGACAAATTTAAAACATTGTCCTTGGCTCCAAGGATACTATAAATATGGAGACAAGGCATTTAATAATAAATGAGAATCATTTATTCATTCAACAAACATTGAGTATCTGCAAAGCTGATGACTAGTATGAAAGAATATTTTGTATTTGTTACATTATTCTTTATGCCTTTTTATATGTCTGAAATCACTTATGATGATTTTAAAGCAGTCATTAAATTGTTCAGTATTAGTGCTAGTTGATAACTAACGACTGCTAATAGTATTGATTTCAGGTTTTGAAAAAGAAATACAGCACTCAAGGCAGAATTAGAACGACACTAATTGGAAATGATGCCTTCCAATTATCCTAAAGTCAAAAAAATCTGGTAACTCCTTTTTTGCTTTGAATGACTTGGATTTACCTTTCTTTTCAAGCTGTGTTTAGGATGAACTCTTCATTCATTAGGATACTTAATGAACATGCTGCCAAGGTGTCGTTTGTAAGACTTTTACACAAGTGTATTTTGGTCTCTGAATAGAGCCAAGGGAGGGGATCCCTACGTTATGCCTGTTTGTATTCCCATCATGCAGCACTATATCCTAAAGATTGTTAATAATGTCATCCAAATATAAAAGATCCTTGTTAGGGGCGCCTGGGTGGCTCAGTCGGTTAAGCATTTGACTTCGGCTCAGATCATGATCTTGCAGTTCGTGGGTTCGAGCCCCATGTCGGGCTCGGTAATGACGGATCAGAGCCTGGAGCCTGCTTCGTATACTGTGTCTCCGTGTCTCTCTGCCCCTCCCCCACTTGATTGCATGCTCGCGTGGTCTCTCTCTCTCTCTCTCAAATAAACATTAAAAAAAATTTTTTAAAGGTCCTTGTTACAAAAATAATTAAATTGGACAGTGTAATACTTAGACCATGGGCTTGCCATATTATTTCAGTCTTTTACAAACAGGGCTATGTTTCTAAGAATGTAGGTGATGCCCTATTCCAAAGAAAAACTGTGAAATGATGGAATTATGCTGTTTTACAGAGAAAGATGGTAACAGGTTTTCCTGATGGAGAATTATTAGATTCATGGATCATTTAAGTCCATGTGCTTGCCCAGAAGAAAAGTATTTGAATATGCTGATCAGCCAAGCTTCCTCTGCAATGTAGGGCTGTGTAAATGTTAATCCCAAAGTAAAATCTCTGCCCGGTAGAAATGTAAAATCCAGAGCAAAGATAACAGGAAAAAAGGAGGCATTTCTTTAAAAAGAAAGAAGATAAGAATTTTAATGCACTTGATTTAACATGTGTGTGTTTAGAAAGTTCTATGACCTGATTGTGGGTGGCATTTTTCCTCTGGCGTTTGGCAATATTAGGTGCATTCATATATCAGACTCTGGAAACTGCATCGGTTGTTTTTGATCTGTCTTGCCGAGCAAATCTAACAACTCATACTTAACTTCAGTTCTCTGATGTCTTCACTTCCACCCCTCAGAGGCCAACGTCCATCTTCAAAGTCTTTCTCCACATTGGACCTGTGACTCCTGGCATCAGGGGCTCCTCTTAACCTCCTCAGCTTTCCTTCCCCCCTTTCCCTTCTCTGGAGCCCATCTGGCAGAGCTCCGGCCCGCGCTCCTCCTCTGCACAGGTCCACGCTGACCCCTGGGCTGCTGAGTGTGGCTGGAGAAAACCGCAGAACCACCTTTTACTCAACGGTCCTCAGCGTCAGCATCACCCGGGGAACTTGTGGTACCTGCAGAATTGCAGCCCTGTCCCAGACCCACTGAGCCAGAATCTGTAGTTCAGCAAGATCCCCAGGTGATTCCTAAGCACCTGAAGACTGGGAGGAATCCGCACGGAACACTGGTGTGGCTACAAGAATCATGGTCTCCAGTCCCAGCTGGCCTCTGCCACCTCCGGACACCCTCTGGAGGTTTCCCTTAGCCGCATGCCTTCCCATTCCTGGGAGCGGGAATTTCAAAGCTGATCCTCTCTTTAGAAATCCACCCATTCTTTTTTTTTTTTTTTTTCCTTCCCCTCCACCATGGTCTTCTGTGAAGTTTCTCAGGATCCACATAAGAGTGAAAACATGTGGTTATCTGTCTTTCTCTGTCTGACTTATTTCACTTAGCATCACACTCTCCAGTTCCATCCACGTTGCTACAAAGGGCCATAGTTCATTCTTTCTCATTGCCACGTAGTACTCCATTGTGTATATAAACCACAATTTCTTTATCCATTCGTCAGTTGATGGACATTTAGGCTCTTTCCGTCATTTGGCTACTGTTGAGAGTGCTGCTATAAACATTGGGGTACAAGTGCCCCAATGCATCAGCACTCCTGTATCCCTTGGGTCAATTCCTAGCAGTGCTATTGCTGGGTCATAGGGGACATCTATTGTTAATTTTTTGAGAAACCTGCACAATAAATTTCATATTAAAAAAAAATAAAAATAGGGGCGCCTGGGTGGCGCAGTCGGTTAAGCGTCCGACTTCAGCCAGGTCACGATCTCGCGGTCCGTGAGTTCGAGCCCCGCGTCGGGCTCTGGGCTGATGGCTCGGAGCCTGGAGCCTGTTTCCGATTCTGTGTCTCCCTCTCTCTCTGCCCCTCCCCCGTTCATGCTCTGTCTCTCTCTGTCCCAAAAATAAATAAAAAACGTTGAAAAAAAATTAAAAAAAATAAAATAAAATAAAAATAAATAAATATCAACTCAAGTAAATTGACCTTAAAAAAAAAAAAAAGAAATCCACCCATTACTTTTCCCCTTTTGGCAGCAGGGGAACATTACCTCTTCTTTTATTGAGAGAGACAGAGACAGAGGGAGAACATGCCTCAGGCAGAAATTCTCCCATTGCTGCCCCACTGCCTAAGTCCCACCTCGGGGTCACTTACCCCGGTGCCTTCCCCTTCTCCTTCTCCTCAGCAACAGAAGAGGTGCTTTACCACTGACAGTGGTCAGATCTTCATCCGTAGCCTCAAACCCATCTCATCCCTCTGCCTCCTGGGTTTCACTCCCTCAACAGACAAATTTTCACGGCCATCTTCACTCAAGTAGGCTTCTGTTACCGCCTCAACTAACTGTTCTTTCGCCACCAGCTTCTACCCTTACCGTCTCCTCTCTGACTTAATCCCCAACTCATCGCCATCTGGCTTCTCCCTCCACTCTTCAGGGGACCCCGCTCCAAGGACCCAGTGTCACCTGCAGGATCTGACACTGTCATTGTCCCACTGGGGCCCCCTCTGGAGCTCGCTTCTGGGATACCCCTCCCCCTTGCTTTGATTTTCCATCTCTCACTACTCCTTCTAAGTTCTTTTTGTAGATCCGTTCTCCTTTATCGGGACCTCCAGATTGGTGTTCTGAGGAATGTATCCTTGGCTTTTCCCTTCTCTCCTTCCTCGCTGCCTGATCTCATGCACGTCACAACATATGCTGCTGATTCCCAGTCGATAGCCCAGACCTCCCTAATGAACCTGCACTATCCAAGTGCTTGTGTGCACCCCTACTGAGAGGTAACTGAGGCAACGCTAATCATTGAGCATGTCCCAGACTGATTTCATATGTTCGTTCAAGAACTGTTTGTGAAGCGGGGTGCCTGGGTGGCTCAGTCGGTGGGGTGTCCTACTTCGGCTCAGGTCGTGATCTCCCGATCCGTGAGTTCGAGCCCCGCGTTGAGCTCTGGGCCGACGGCTCGGAGCCCGGCGCCTGTTTCGGATTCTGTGTCTCCCTCTCTCTCTGCCCCTCCCCCGTTCATGCTGTCTCTCCCTGTCTCAAAAATAAGTAAACGTTAAAAAATAAAAAGAACTGTTTGTGAAGCATTTACCATGAAACAAGTCTAGATGCCGGAGATATGGTAATAATTAAGCATATCCTCTCCCCTGTGTCTGATGTTTACATGAGGGGAGCGTCTGGACATAAACCAACAGCCACTGGGTGGTGGCATCGGAAGACCATTCAGCCGATTGACCCACGAGCTGAACCCAGGCACCTGGAGGCTCCTTCCCCGCTCCCCTGTCCTTGGAACGTGGGTTCTGCTTGCATTTCCCACTCCCAGAGGCTGGTCCAAGGACACAGCCTTGAGACAGCAAAGTGGTGTTGAGAACACCTGCACGTTGTAGGTGACTGAACCCCGCTGAGGCCTCTTCCAGAAATGTAAAGTTTGACAGGTGGGTGTGGAGATCCATCTGTCTTGCTGCCGTGCAAGACAGGCCTCATGTGTAAGTTCGTTGGCCACCCTGCCCGTGGAGTGACCTGCCTCTTTCTTCGGTCTCTCCCTGCCCTCCATTTACAGGGCCAGTTCCAGATTTCACCTGGGAAGCTCTCAGGAGGGTTGCAAACCAGTAGGTGGGAAGGGTATGAGGGAAATAAAGGCAGGTGAAGGAGAGGAAAGATGCTGAGTGAGAGAAGGTGCTCAGGAAAGGCCCTTTTGATATGCTGGCATTTGAGTAGAACTGGAAGAAAGAGACACAATGAGCCACAGCGGGGAGAGAATTCCAGGATTAGGGAAGGGCAGGTGACGAAGAAGCCCGGGGCTAGAAAGGTATTCCGGGCTGGTGCAACAAGACCAAAGGGAAGGAGGCAGGAGGTGAGCCGGGAAAGCTGGGCCATGGGACACAGAGTCCAGAAAGCTGTGGGAAGGACTTCGCTTTTGTACTTAGTAGAGTAGGAGCCACTTGAGCAACAGAGCGGCATGTTCTGACTTGAATCATATCCACCCAGACTCCACCCTCCCCGGCCTGCTTTTCTTCGTGTTCTCCGTCCCAGGGAACAGCTTTCCATCATCTCCACTCTTCCAGTTCCTATTCTCTTTCTTAAAGTGCATAGGCCCCAGTATAATCTTCCCATTTTAAAATATACCATTACTCTCTACAAGGGGTCTTGGCTGCTTATAGCTCACAATTTATAATTCCATACCATAGTTTTAAAATTAATTTTCCAAATCCAGCAAGTAATAAAATACTTCAAATCTAAGGATTGTTTTAAAAGGAGAAAACACAGGAATTACCTTAGCATTAGAATAACAAGTCTTCGGGGCACCTGGGTGGCTCTGTCGGTTGATTGGTTGATTCTCCGACTTTGGCTCAGGTCATGATCTCGGGTTGGTGAGTTTGAGCCCAGCCTTGGGCTCTGTGCTGTCAACACCCAGCGGATCCTCCGTCCCCCTCTCACTCTGCCCCAACCCCGCTCATGCACATACACACTCACTCTCTCTCTCTCAAAAATAAATAAACATACAAATAAACAAATAAATGTGTCTAGTCCAAATTGAGATGTGCAATAAGCATAAAATACACATAGAAATGTAAGATTAAAAAAAAAAAGAATAACAGAAGTCTTCGAGTAAGGTAGCGGGTTTTTCTTTTCTTTTTAATGTTTATTTACTTTTAAGAGAGAGAGACAGAGCGCGCTAACAGGAGAGGGACAGAGAAAGGGAGACACAGAATCCGAAGCAGGCTCCAGGCCCTGAGCTGTCAGCACAGAGCCCAAGCCGGGGCTCGAAGCCACAAACCGTGAGATCATGACCTGAACCGAAGTCAGAGGCTTAACCGACTGAGCCACCCAGGCTCCCCGGTAGTGGTTGTTTCTGTATTATGAGACCATATTTCTCACAAAGGAGGAAATTTCCTAAGTGTTCTGTTAGAGATCCCAAAAGATTTTGCCATGAAGTAAAAAAAAATTGATCATTTACCAGAAGAGGAAACCGAAGCCGGGAAAACAGGGTGACCCGGTTCACACTGCACAGTTCATGGGAACATAAACGGTCTCCTGGCTCCTTGCTTTTTCCACTTTAACATGTCCCTGCAGAAAAGCCAAGCCTCGACAGGTGCACCCTTATTTTTGACAACGTTTATTCAGAAGCAACAACCAAATCATCATGTTTTTTTTGGAGAGAGAATGGCCAGATAGGTTAACTGCAGACCTGAGGTGTGGGTGTGCTCAAAGGCCACAGAGCCCGGAGACTTGTGTAAGTCTAAGCAATAGGTACAGTCAAGTCACCCCCAGAATCTGCCCCACGACTCCAAACCTTCTCCAACTGCTCAGCCCTTAGGCAAGATTTCATCACACCTATCTTCCCTCCCTGGCTGCAGTTTAGGATGTTCCCCTATTCAATGTGGCATTCATGTTTTATCAGTCACAAAGGAAATCAATGGCCTTCTTTATGACCCCCTTTTCACAAAGTATTCCTTCAGGATAATGCTTTAAATACAAATCACTCACACAGTAGGAGGGGAGGTAGGCAGTGTAAGGATTTAGAAGGAGTGTGTATATCCCAGAGAGACTGGTTATTCAAGAAATGTTGAAGATCTCCCAGTGCGTATAAAGAAAACAGCACACTCAGATATTATTTATCTACGTAACTCTCCTTATCCCAGGTCCATATCTGGCATCATTAATGACGCCTAATAAATGAATGAACATGTCCCATCCTGAAACCCTGAACTTGTGCATACAACGACTTAGATCCTAAGGTTACTGATGAAGGCATAAAGCAATGCCAACCTAACTTTTGAAGCACTAGGCTCTAATTAGCTTCGGATGAGAGTCAGAGGCAAAGGACTTCAGTTTCCTGGCTTTTGATTTATTGGCTTCCCCCACCCCCTCCCTTCCAAAGATCTTAGGTCCGTCAATAGGGGGAGGGGCAGATTTGAGAGAGAAGATGAATTCTGTCTGGGACATGTGAATGAATCTCTCCAGTAAATGGGAGGAGATGGGTCTGGAACTGCCCCGAGTACAAACATTTCAGACAAAACGTTGCAACATGCGGGCACAGGTCTAGTAGATGAAACCGTGGAGATGCGCTGGCCCAGGAAGAGCAGGCAAAGTGGGAAGAGGCCGTAAGGCGGGATGATCTTCCTGACGCAGTGAGTTTTACCAGCAGCCTGACAAACTGCAGTTAATGCAGGGAGGAGTGGATGGGTTGAGGGATGAGGGATGGTGGAGCGGGTGAGGCAGAAGCTGAAATGATTCAGCCCAGAGTCGAGGCTGGTTGGGGAAAGAAGCAAAGCCACGAGCAGGTTGAAAGCCTTGGAGAAAAGGAAGAGGGTTGGTTGTAGCTGCTAGCCGTGTAACCTTGAACTTGGCACTGAACATCTCTCTCATCATATGCACTTCCCATGTACAACTGTGCCAAGGTGCTAGCCTCTGCTCTTTGAGGTGACGGATAAACTCTGATCAACATGTTAAGAGGACTCCTCAAGACACAGTACCTTAACTCAAGCTAGTAACTCTCTCTATGCGTAGAGGCCAGGCCATTTGAAAAGAATGGGAGGAGGAAAAAGGAGGTAAGATATCCCAGAATATGGATAATCTTTCTATCTCCCCCACCCATGACAAAATAAGCTACACACAAGTAAGTTCAACCTCAGCGGGCTCTCATACCCATCAAGGTGTGTGGTTCCATTCATAACATGTCTTGTGCAAAACCTAGATGTTGCAAGATACACAGTTCTGGCAGCAGCAACAAGCACAGAGGCCCCCTGCTCCCATAAACTCCACATTCTTCCTCCAGCTGCGTGCCAGACCAACAATAACCAAACTATACTACTCCCTCAGGACAAGCAGGAATGTGAAAATAGAACAGAACTGAAATCTATTAAGATTCATATCCATAGACGTTTTTATGAGGCTAACAAAGGACATTAGAAAAAACTAAGACCAACTGTAACACAACCCCCATCTTTAAATTGCTCAGAGGTTGAATCAAAGTGCTTGAGTTAATTAGAATTTCCTTTGTGGAGAAGAGAACACAGTTCAACAAAGCTATTAGCTGCTTGGGCATTGGAAGAGAAACCCAGTAATATATTATGCTTTGGAGAAAAGTAATAAAACCCACTCATGATCTGAATCCTGAAAACGTCAAAACCACCCATTTATTTAATCACAGATTCTGTTCTTAAAATGCTGCGAACACTGCAAAAGGGGGGAAAGTGAAGCCATACTTTCTGCTCTTAAAAACGAGGATGTATCCTAGATATTCATGTGTATGTCGTTTCAACATTGCTAGAGCTCACCAAAACGGGAATGCAAAGTTTTTCTTTTTTCTTTCTGTTTTTCACTTATAAAGCACTTAAAAAACCTTACTGTTTATTTTTTTTAAGTTTATATATTTATTTAGAGAGAGAGATAGCACGAGCCGAGGAAGGGCAGAGAGAAAGGGAAAGAGGGAGAGAGAGACAGAGAGAGAGAGAGAGAGAGAGAGAGAGACAGAGAGAGAGAGAGAATCCCAAGCAGGCTCTGCACTGTCAGTGCAGAGCCCTAGGTGGGGCTCGATCTCACAAAGTGTGAGATCCTGACCTGAGCTGAAATCAAGAGTCAGATGCTTAACCAACTGAGCCACCTACGTGCCCCTTAAAAACCTTTTATTTATTTTTTAATTAATGTAGCTTTTATAAGACTTTTTTTAAATGTTTATTTATTTTTGAGAGAGAGAGAGAGCTGGAGAGGGGCAGAGAGAGAGGGGGATAGAGGATCTGAAGCAGGCTCCATGCTGATAGCAGAGGGCCCACTGTGGGGCTTGAACCCATGAACCATGAGATCACAACCTGAGCCAAAGTTGGTTGCTCAACCAACTGAGCCTCCCAGATGCCCCTTAAAAAACCATTTAAAGAGAACAATACTCATAGACTATCGCCAAATTGTAGAAAATAAGACGCCTTGACTTTTGGTGCTTCAAAAAGTGGACTAGACCAACAGTTTGTTAGTGGTCAACTATTATGTAGTTAAAAATAAAAATAGGACTTTCTGGAACTGCCAGCACCCCTCTGCCTTGGTGTAACAAGAAACCTCTCTGGTTCTGAGAACTTTGGCGATCTGTGTGGACGGTCGGGGAAGCACCCCCAAATTCCTATATTGAAATCCTAATACTCAGTGTGATGGTAGTAGGAGGTGGGGACTTTGGGAGATGCTGAAGTCATGAAATGAGGGTGAGGATTAGTGCTTTTATACAAGAGTCCACAGAGAGTGCCCTAGCCCCTTCTACCACTTGAGGACACAACAGAAAAGCCTGCAACCCAACGAGGGCCCCTCACCCTCACCCGTGACCCAGTCACACTATTATTGATGGCGAGCAATACATTTCTGTTGTTTCTAAGCTATCCAGTTCGTGATCTTTTTATAGCTGCAAGCAAGGAGGGGGCCTTATTTGCTCCAAACAGAAAGGAAAATCCTGGAGGGGAAGGTCTGTTTTGTGTGTGGTGTTGGGAGAGGGGACTAGAGTGCGGGGTGGGGGATATAGTTATTTCCAGATCCCCAGTATTAGCATACACTTGGCAAACGTTTCCTTGCATTAAATGAACTCATTCTAGTTTCTGTTTTGCTGTTAATTTACCACGTAACTTCAGGCAAGTGAATTTGCTTGAGCTTCAGTTTTTCCATATGTAAAATGGGGATGACCCCTACGATAATGCCTATGAACAAATTTATGAACCCTAAAGCTCTATGCGCATCAAAGGATGAAGAATTAGAGTTTCCTCTATTTTGCTTCTTCTCAGATACTGTCAGATATTAAACTTGCAATGTCAAAAACACTGCCACTATTCTCAGTGACTTCCTTCTTTTTTTTAATTTTTAAACTGTATTTATTTTTAAGAGAGTGCATGTGCTAGCGGGGAAGAGTCAAAGAGAGAGAGAAAGAGAGCATCCCAAGCAGGCTCTGCACTGTCAGCACAGAGCCCAACGTGGGGCTCGAACCCACGAACTGTGAGATCATGACCCAAGGTGCAATCAGGAGTCAGACGCTCAGCTTACTGAGCCACCCAGGTGCCCTTGGTGACTTTCTTCTGAGCAAAGTCTTTTTTGGCAGGGCACCTGGGTGGCTCAGTCGGTTAAGCATCTGACTCTTGGTTTTGGCTCAGGTCATGATCTCATGGTTTGTGAGTTTGAGCCCCACATCAGGCTCTGCACTGTTGAAGCCTGCTTGGGATTCTCTCTCCCTCTCTCTCTGCCCCTCTCCAACTCATGCACGCTCACACTCTCTCTCTCCATCTCTCTCTCAAAATAAACAAATAAAACTTAAAAAAATTTTTCTTTGGCTTGTAAAAGTACATATTCTTCCCCATAGGTTAAAGCTAATTTCGTTACAAAATTGTAAAAATTTAGTCTGAAATGTTTTTTCAGAATTGAACCTTATTTGTTAGAAAACATGTTCACCTCGGTTTTAAATAAGATGAGGTTTCTAGACTATTCTACAGAAACTCATTTTAATGCATAGTGTAGTAACCTATATTCCCGCTGTTAATCCTAAATTTTGACAACAACTGCCCATTACAGTTAATCATTGAATACTTACGACATCCCAGGCTCTATGCTTTGTATATTGTACACATTCTCTTTTAAGCTTTCTACAACTCAGTATGGAAGATGTTATTCCTTTTCTACACATGTAAAATGAGGCCCTGAAAGGTTGAGGGACTTCATCTAGCCAAGACATAATAGAATCAAGATTTGACCAGGCCTGACTTACTTAAAAGTCCTTGGCGTTTTCACTGCATCCACTGGCTGACTTCAAAACACTCTTACGGAGCACAACCCACGGGTAAACCAGAGCCTGTATTTATGAATATCAGAATCACTGATTCATCTTAAAAAAAGAAGGGAAGAGCCCATTGTAACAGGTAGCTTTTCCAGAAATCTCTTTGTGGTACCTCAAATCACCACACCCAATGCTCTTTATTTATTATTTGGTGCAAACGGAATCAAATCAACAGTATGCACTTTTTGAACAGTTTCTAATTCAAAGAACAAAACAGTCTTGATGATGCTAAAATAAACCAGAAAGTTTATGGTGAAGAAGACAATGCTCCCCGTGTAAAAATGATTTTGGAGGACTTGAAAAATAATGCCCATCAGACATCAGACAGGAAATCCCTGCATCTCTCCTGTATTATATTATATATGGCTGCTGGTTTCCTCCTCAGCAGGGAATAACTTGCTTGGCGGTCACTGGTGGGGCTTTTCAGATTCAGCCCCAGGCGTTGTCTTGTACTTCACGATGAGTAACTTCTAGTGTTATCACACTGGCTGGAGGCAAAATTATCAAGAAACATGTAGTAGAACTTGGCTTAGAGCCTTCTGAATATATAATTACTCTCTAAAGTTCCAATCTACACAATAGCAATTTACAGTAGCAACATCATCCCAGCACACCGAGAGAAATGTTAAACTTAGCCTATTGGCAATAGAGTCTAAAGCAGCTTCAAAGAGCGATACATGTTTTAAATAACTTTGAAGCATAAGCTAAATTCCCACATTTCTCCCCAGTCTGCTTGGAACATGGGCAACTTGACACAGCCTACAATTAGAAAATTTGGAGTGTGCAATCAGAAGAGCTAAAAGAGCTTATAACTGTGAACCAAAGAGATATGCATATTCCAGTCAATTATTCAGGAGCGAATTATCCAGAATCGTTCAATATTAGCCAGAATAGATCTGGCTAATCGACCTCATTTCCCTCATTTTCAGTCACTGATCAGCAAGTTGTACATCTTTCAGAAGTAGTGATAAAAATGAAGCTGAGAAAAAAGAGAAATTCTCCCTTCCGCTGATATTGAGGCTCTAAAACCTGGTTCTGGTAAAGAGTCAGCAATGGTTACCTACCTGGGTGATGGAGAGGACACGATACACCATAATCACCCTGTGAACTATTTCAACCAACTAACTGGTTTCGTTCGGTTTGTGAACTTTGATCATATGCATCATTTATAGCTCTATGACTATAGGTTCTTACCAAACCTTGCTTTAAAGTTAAATTATCACAACCTTTGGAAATCTTAAGTGGAAGAATGGGGAGGAGGAGAAGGACTTCCACTCCAAATGCAAACATTTAACGTTTCATGTAAAAATTCTCTTCAGTGTAAAACAATTAAACTCCACATGCTGAATGTATTCAACTGATTTACAAACATTTATGCAGTAACCAAAAACCCTAACGTTACAATCCTGTTTAGTGACGGTCTTGCTCATGAGCAGTTCATAGACAGATGATTGGCAGGTTGGCTGGGTCTAAAAATAAAAGAATGGGGAAAAAAGGGTTGAGCATACACAGAGACGTAGGAAATAATGAGGCTGATTTGCAAGTGAGGATTATGGAAATCAGTATCTTCACCTTAAAGACACACATTGTGAATGATTCAAGTTTTAATGAAGCACACGTTAGATTGTGACTCCAAATTATTTCACAAGATTGAAGTGTACTTAAAGCTTTAATCTCCTTAGTTTATTTTACTGCCAACAATCATTTTACAATGCCATGGTTCGTTTATTAGTTGTAAATGAAAATAACCTGGGAGTAGTACCATAGTTAAAAATTTGAGCTTAGTGAATCACATGTTTAAGCTAAAACAAAACCATAACCTCACATTTGGGAAACCAACCAATGAGTTCATGAAGCATTCAATGTTTCTTAAAAACTTACTATGTGCCAGGAATTAAATTTGGGGGGAATCAAGAGCAAGTTTGAAACTGGGTTTATCTGATAAAATGAATATTTTCAGAAAGACAACATACCGTGTTAGCAATGGTAGGTGGAATATCTTGGGAAGAGGGACATACCAGAGGCACAGAAACCTGTTAGGAGGGGGTGAGGGCCTGGATTGTGTTGTGGGATTAGAAAGGAATGGTTGGAAGATAGACTATTTGAAAGGAATAGTCAACAATAAGGACTTGATTGTTTCATGTGGCGTTACTGATGGAGGAAACATGGGGAATGGAATCACTCGGGAATGAAGAATTACATTTGGGGTTGGTGTAGAATACCTTTAATTTAAGATGATGGTGGCTCATCTAAATGGTCATTAGATCGATTTCATTAACTATAAGAATCCAAACTATGTGTAATCTCTTCCCAATGGTGCCTGCCACAGTTTATACAGTGATTAGTTTTGAAAGAAGCAATCTACTAGTTATCTTTTTACACATTTACCTTCTGTTGACTAATACTAGTCACATATAAGATCTATTGCAGAAAGGTGAGATTTAACTGTATTTTTGAAACCATGCTTTCTTCTCCAATGAATATCGTCTACATCTTACCAACATATAGTCAACAGTTTCAAACTTTGCCCACGTTGGCAACTTGTCAGAAGACTGGGGGCTACACCTGTCTTGCGTAATGCTGAGTTAATCCTAGCTTGCCATTAACTTTAATACAGCTCACAGAGGCCGGTGTGTTTAATGTAGATCTCTGAATTCTAGAAACTGGAGCCTTCACATCTATGATTTCTTGTAAACAGGCTACAGCTCCAGGACCCCAGGCCTATACTTAGCCATCAGGCTCTATTTTAATCTCACTTCCTCTTCAAAATTACTGTCATTCTGCAACGCCAAACATATCTGCCACTGATTATGGAGCCCTTTCCAATTCTTGTGATATTCAGCTAATCTTTTTGTTATGTGAGAATAAGCAGTAAGATTATCTTTTGTTTTTTAGGCACGTGCTAAGTAAAATACAAGAAGACTAGGAAATGGTATGTTTGATATTCTGTATGTTTAGACTAGTAATAAATTTGAGATTCAAGTTTAAAGAACATCTCTGCACCAATTATATATGTACCACAAAATCTGGCTGTTTAACCTCTATTAGAGTAAACCAAAAATGCCTTCTTAAAACCCTTGCTTAATAGAAACAGACCTATAAATACAGAGAACAAACTGATGGTTGCCAGAGGCGTGGGGTGTGTGGGGATGGGACAAATGGGTAAATGAGAATGGGAGGTACCAGCTTCCAGTTATGAAAAGAATAAGCCATGGGGATTAAAGGTACAGCATAGGGAACATAGCCAATTGTATCGTAGTGGTGTGGTATGGGACAGATAGTAGCTACACTTGCAGTGAGACAGTATAACATATGGTGTTATCACATCACTATGTTGTACACCTGAGACTGATGTAACACTGTGTGTCAACTAAACTTCAACTAAAAAAAAATATATTATGCTTATATATATGAAAAACAAAGCAAAACAAAACAAAACAAAACCTTACCTAAGTATTTCCTCCCCCCAAAATATTAGTCCTATGCTAAGGAGTTGAGAAGCTCCTTGAAGGCTGGGCTGGTGTCCTCCAGTAAGTGACAGAGGAGGAAGGGAGGAGGTAAAGGCCTTGGTAATGGTCACAGTGAATTCGTGACTGATGTCCCTAAGACGTTACTAAACAAAGTGTGGGAAACTAGACTGAGTCTCTATCATCTCAGGACATGTTACGGGTATTTTGACATGTTTGGAAATATTTGCTGAGAGCCGCCTTTCCATTACTTCTTCTCTTAACAAAATGTGGCAAAAAACCACAACGAAACAGCAAACAAATTAAATCACTAAAAATCCAACAAGAGATCAGTTTGCTTCAAATTATATTGCCTTGTATAATTGACTACTGTGCAATCCTAAAAAATGATAAAAAGCACATTATGATTCATGCACATATTTAAGTTATAGAACATTATATATGGAGCAATTCCAGTTTTGAATAAATAGATATATAAATTTTCAAATATGTATCCTCATTTATATAAAGACAAATACCAGAATCATCTAACAGTGGTTATCTCTGAGCAGTGGGATTACACGTAATTTTTAACTTTTGTTAATCTCTATTTTAATTTTTTCTGTTGCAAAAGTATTTATAAGTTAGGCCCAAGTGTACATCGATTGATGAATGGATAAAGAAGATGTGAGATATATATATATATACATATATATATATATATATATATAGGAATACTATTCAGCCATAAAAAAGAATGAAATCTTGCCATTTGCAATGACATGGATAGACTTAGAAAGTATAATGCTAAGTGGAATAAGTCAGTTGGAGAAAGACAAATACCGTATGGTTTCACTCATATGTGGAATTTAAGAAACAAAACAAATGAGCAAAGGAAAAAAAGAGATACAGACAAACCAAGAAACAGACTCTTAACTGTAGAGGATAAATTGATGGTTACGGGGTGAAATAGGTGATGGGGATTAAGGAGTGTACTTGTGATAAGTACTGGGTGATGTATGGAACTGTGGAATCAGTATATTGTACACCTGACACTAATATAACACTGTATGTTAACTAACTGGAATTAAAGTAAAAACTTACAGTAAGAAAAGGTTACAAGAAAAAAAGTAAGAAAAAGTTATAAGAAAAAAAATCCAAAAATTCCATTGCTACTGCATGATATTAAATTTCTTCAATATCTCTGATATTCTCGTTACCATTTTGAGAACAAGAACTACAAATTAACAAAAAGTTGTGAAAAGTGAAGCAGAATTATGAATGAGGAGAAAAATATCTAAGCAGGAATGGCCAAGGCCAAAATTCAAGAAGAAGGTATGATTTGGTCAGATCTGGTCCTCTTAAGGAGAGGGAAGATCAATCACAATGACCACTACTATGCATTGAGTCTTATTATATTTAAGCATCGTGCTTATGCCTTGCATTCTTGAAAGGCTTGAATCATTTCCAGCCTTTGTATTGCACAATAACACAGAAGGAAGTTACTTACAGCTACACAATATTTCATAAAGTTGTTGCAGTAGAGCTGATAAGATATCGTGAGACCAAAGTGAGAGAGCAAATTTGACCAAGGTAGAGATGCAGAGATGTTCATAAGCACCAAGTTTCACTGCCATGTTCCTCCTCATCAATATATGTTCAATGGCACTAGGCCAAAAACTGGTCCTTCAACAAGCAGGTCCACAGTTAACATCACTAACACAACAGATAGGAGAGCAAAGGATTTTGTATGGCAGAATAGGTGCACTGGGTTTATCCTGAGGACACAGTAATGTGTGAGCAACCCAATGTCAAAGAAAGGGAGATGCTTATGGTCAGCTCAAGAAACTGTTCAAACTCCACAGCCCATCTAAGTTATTCAGTGCTTGCAGTGAGAGATACACAAGAATCACAGTGGGATGGTAGTGTGTTCTTTGTAGCTCTCATCTGCTGGGCAGAGAGAGGCAAGTGTAGGCAACAAAGCCACACCAAAATGCCAGCCAGTCTGCTCAGAGGTTGGACAGTCAGCTAGATTCATAAGCTAAGCAGGTCATTCCTGGTTCATCAGCCTAATTTTGTTCTGGTAAAATAATAATCATGGTTTTTTTTCTCTTTGGAATTGGTCACTATCTAAATACCAATCTACATATTTATCACAACCTAAATGCACATACGAATCTTAATGAAAACTCATCTCCTTCTCCATAGTATATATGCCCCGAGGGCAGGGAGTTTCGTCTGTCATTGTTGCTGTATTCTCTGTAGCTAACCCAATTTGTAACACAGAATAGGACACCCATAATATTTATTGAATGGCTGAGTTCACTATGTGATTAACATCAAGAAGGCACATCCACAGTTGATACCCAGAAGGTTGCCACCGTGGAGGTGGGGTGTGACTGCGAATGGACCTTGGGTGGCTGGAGACATGGAACTCAGACATCTCTGAAAGGTCAGCATGAGGCTCAATTGTGGGAGTCATCTGTGTTTAGATTGATCAGTGAGACTATGAGATATGTTCAATTCTATAAGAGAAATAGTGAATTAGGAAGAAGACTCAATGGAGTTTTGGTTAAGCACTTCTTTGGCAAAGCACTGAATGGTGGACAAGAACTGATCATGACAAACACAGTTGTAAGAAAGATGTGGTATGTGCCACTAGCTGTCAATATCCCAGGGATTATTTTAACCATAGATTTTGATTTAAATAACATATCAATTTTAATAGATTACTACTTTGGGGCACCTGGGTGGCTCAGTCGGTTGAGCCTTCGACTCTCACAGTTCGTGGGTTTGAGCCCTGCGTTGGGCTCTGTGCTGACAGCTCAGAGCCTGGACCCTGTTTCAGATTCTGTGTCTCCCTCTCCCTCTGCCCCTCCCCTGTTCACGCTCTGCCTCAAAAATAAATAAACATTAAAAAAAAAAAAAGATTACTACTTGTTGGATGGATTAGGGTAACAGGAAGTCAATTTATATTATGCTGATATATACAATCAAAAAAAAAGAGCCAGAATGTGGGTTGAGAGAAAGCGGGTCCCAGTGACTAATGAAGAGTGAAAAGATACATATGTACCTGAGACTATTACCTAAAAAAAAAAAAAAGGTAAAGAAGAGTTCAGGAGCAGATCTTCAATGACACTTCACAAGTTTATACAAGAATCACAGTGGGTGCAAAATTTTCAAAATGCGTCCTGGGGCAAAACTGCTAAACATACCCCCAAAGAGTAGCAGTCCCCACTTGGGGTTCCTTTTATTCTGGAGCTTATCTGCTTATCCTTTGCTGTCTCTTACTGCAGTTAACCCTTGAACAACACAGGTTTGAAGTTCATGGGTCCATTTACATGTTCATTTTGTTTCATAAATGCAGTACAGTACTGTAAATGTATTTTCTCTTCCTTATAATTTTCTTCATAATGTTTCCTTTCCTCTACCTTACTTTATTGTAAGAATACAGGATATAATACATATAAGACCCAGAATATGTGTTCATTGACTGTTTATGGTATCAGGAAGGCTTTTGGTCAACAGCTAACCAGCCAACAGCCAACAGTAGGCCATTAGTGGTAGTTTATGGGGAGTCCAAAGTTATACAGGAATTTTTGACTACATGAGTGGTGAGTGCCCTTGACCCCTCATGTTGTTCAAGGGTCAACCGTAGGTCACTTCTGGGTGCTGTCCTAGATATAGCAGGGGCAACGAAAAAAGAATAGGGCATAGGTGCTGGCGTTGAAGGGGTTTGCCATCTTGTGTTTTCAGCAGAGTACAGAACAACGAACTGTAGTTCATTCAAAGTGAAACAGGATGTGAAGAAATGGGCTCAGTTGATCTGGAACACCATTTTTCTTTCTTTTCCTTTCTTTTCTTATCATCTACCTTTGGAGGTCACCTTGGTCTGCTCTAAGAATTGAGAGAAGAGGACCAGAAAAAAAGTTCTAAATCTTTTCTACTAAAAAAAAAAAAAAAAAAAAAATGCAGCTGGCACATAACAATGCAAGGAAACAACAAACCACACAGTGTTAGTAAAATGTTATAAAAATGAGAATGAAATCAGGTTAGCAATAGAAGAGACTTCCAAATATTAGGCACTGGGCAAAGAACTGCTAACTTGTGTGACATTGGGCCAGGGTCTTGACCTCTCTGACCTTCAATTTCCACATCATGAAAATAAGAGCATTAGGTTAGAACAGTATTCTCAAAGGTTTGTTCATTTAAGAATCAGGGGATTGTTAAGGGATACAGGTGTGCTGTTTCGAAGGGACACATGCACCCCCATGTTTATAGCAGCACTATCAGCAATAGCCCAAGTATGGAAAGAGCCCAAATGTCCATTGATGAATGAGTGGATAAAGAAGATGTGGTGTATACACACACACACACACACACACACACACACACACACACACACACACACAATGGAGTATTACTCGGCAATCAAAAAGAATGAAATGTTGCCATTTGCAACTACGTGGATGGAACTGGAGGGTATTATGCTAAGTGAAATTAGTCAGAGAAAGACAAAAATCATAGACTTCACTCATATGAGGACTTTAAGACACAAAACAGATGAACACAAGGGAAAGGAAGCAAAAATAATATAAAAACAGGGAGGGGGACAAAACATAAGAGACTCTTAAATACGGAGAACAAACAGAGGGTTACTGGAGGGAGTGTGGGGGGGGGCTAAATGGGTAAGGGGCACCAAGGAATCTACTCCTGAAATCATTGTTGCACTATATGCTAACTAATTTGGATGTAAATTAAAAAAAGAAAAGAAAAAAAGAATCAGGGGATTGTTAATAAACTCAATTTGCTAGTCTAACCCTAAGGGTTTTGACTCAACATTTCCTGCAAGAGGCCCAGGAATCTGCATCTCCTCAGATGGTGAGATGCAGTCCATGCTCTGGGGAACACTGCCTGAAATATCCTGAAAAATCCTGAGCGATCCTACCCAAAAGATGCTCTGGGACCTAGCAGAAGTATTAAATACACATCTTGTGATTTCTTTTCTTCCTGTTTCTTTTTTTTTTTTTTTTTAATTTACATTCACATTAGCATATAGTGCAACAATGATTTCAGGAGTAGATTACTTTTTTTTTTTTTTAACGTTTATTCATTTCTGAGAGACAGAGTGCAAGCAGGGGTGGGGTAGAGAGCTGTCAGCACAGAGCCTGACGCTGGGCTCAAATTCACAACCTCAGCCAAAGTCATCCGCTTAACTTACTGAACCACCCAGGGGCCCGGTTTCAGGAGTAGATTCCTTAATGCCGCTTACCCATTGAGCCCATCCCCCCTCCCACAACCCCTATCTTCCTGTTTCTATGTATGTTTTCCCATCATAGTACATTCACAAATACTTCAGGAGTTATTTCATAAATTGTGTAAGGGAATCTGTATGCAACTCGTTCTGCAGTGAGGGAAATCAAACTTATGCCTTTATCAGAAACTGTGGCTTAAACACAAGAGTGCATTCGAAGTAAGAAATACAATTCACCTGCCCTCACAGAGCAAAACGAAAAGGTTCCCCCGAATACCATGACTTACGATTTATGACACGCAGAGTAGCATCTGAGAAGTCAAGTGGAGACTATTTCCACTCTCCCACTGAAAACGTGCTTTAGGCGTAATGGTTGTTTACCATGCTTGCGTATGTGTTAACGGGCATTCCTGCAGCTCCTCTGGGATCTAGGGACCAGCAGGGAAAGAAACAGTCCATGGAGAAGTGGAAGGAGAGCAGGAGGTGAGGCACCCACTCTTGGCTGGCGGTTCAGGCAGAACAGGAACCTGGTGACGCCTCAGTGGAGACACACGTTCCCACACATCCGGATAAGGGGAACACAGCACCTCGGTTTGCGCGCTTTCTTTTGTGCAGCTCCTCTCCCACCTGGCACGCCCAGGCCGACGATATTTGTCCTTAGAAGTAAAAATGGGTGACTTTGATGACCGTTCAGGGCTGACACTCCTTATCCTGTCCGGTGATTTGGATCCAGCCGAAAGGACAACACTCCTTTCTTCAACCGTGAAGTTTTCAGATGCGACCACTTCATGATTCCCTTTACAGAGTTCTCCCACCATCTTTCTCCCTTGGCATTGAATCTGTTTCAAATTTAAGTTTGCACGAAGTATGAGAGCTTTGATGATTCCATATTTATTAAATGAAGACCAAAGGCCCTCTTTGCTTTTTTTTAGCCTTTTACATCTGGGAGGAATGACATAACCCTTCAGATGACAGTCTTTCTTTCCACCAAAGAATGCAGCAGCATGAGGATGCCTTCATTTTCAAGCACTTGCCTCTTTTCTAAGCCGAAATGTTCTCCAAGTTATAAGCATGCTGCCATCACACATGGAATTGCATTCCGTGTTACATTTCAAGAACACGAGGAATATAACACACCATTCTGTACTGCCACCAGATACTGCTTTTTCCCTTTACTTTGCACAAAGCCCTGTGCCCAGTAAGACTGGCTTCAGGGCTTATGAGAAGGTTTAAGTCAAAGATTGTTATCTTCTTACATTGACCTTGTTGAGAAGTGGGCTTTTTGTTGTATTACGTTGTTTCCAACAAAGGATCGGCAACAGATTTAAAATTTGGAATTTAATACAAATTTAAAAGATTACTGTCCCAAATGCACAAAGACCTAAAAGTCAGTAAGAAAAGGACAAAGAGCCCAATAAAAAAGGGAGCAAAATATCCAAGCAGGCATTCACAGAATAGGGAACCCAAATGATCAATAAATGTGAAAGCATACTCAGACTCACCAGTAATCAGGAAAATACAACAGTAAAGCAACACAATACCATTTCACGCAGATCATAATGGCAAACATTATAAAGCTTCATAATACTACGTGCCGGCCAGGATGTAGAAAAAAGGAAATTTGAGTAAATTGCCAATGAGACTGTTAAGTTGGCAGTAAACATCTCGGAAAACAATTGGCAATAAATGTGAAAATGTGCATAGCCTGTGACTCGGGAGTTTCATTTCTAAGATATATCCTACTTACTGCACTTACCCACAAGGAGATACAGATAGCATTGGTTGTGATAGTAATGATAACTGCTTGTCATAAACTCTGAGCATCAGCTGAATATCCATCAAGCTGATAAGGGAGAAATCAATTGTGGTACTTGTAAATGATGGCATCTATATGGAGTTAAGATAGTTAAGACCTATGTGTATCAACGTGGATATAGAAAATAATGGAAAAAGCAAATTGTAGAACATCAGGTACTGTTCATAATGATACAAATCAATACAATTAAATACTGTAGATAGTCAAAGGAAAAAGTCATAAAATAAAGAAATTCTAAATTTCTGATGATAATCTCCTTTGGAGAAGTAGAAAGGGGGAGTGGGATTGAGAGAGGAGTCACAGGGCACTTCGACTTTGTAAGTGCTGTTTGGAATTTCTTTAGAAGATAAAGCAAACACAACAGAATGTTGATGTTATTTCACTTTTGAGTGGAGGTTACACTGGTTTTTTGTCATGTCATTCTTTGTACGTGTGTGTGTGTGTGTGTGTGTGTGTGTGTGTGTGTATGTTTCCCCAGGAAAACATTAACAAGTAATAAGAGGGCATGTCTGGGGAAAAAACGACTGAAGATACCCATGATCATCCTTTTAAACTGTGAGGGTACTGTGGTGGGGCTGGCCACTCAGCAGAACTGCAAATGGTGATGTTTACAAAGCATTCCGAGCATTGATTGCAAAGATCGAAATAAAACTACAAGAAGTGAGTGTATTTGCCTCCCAGAAAATTTAAAAAAACTTGGGGAAAGGTACAAGTTGTAGAAATAAGGCTATACAAATTGGTACATTTCCTATATTTTGTTTTTGAGCACAGGAATGATTCCGACAATCTGTAAGTAGTTTACTAATGAATTTGAAGTTCCTGAAAATTCAAAGTCAACAACCCTCCCGAAAGCTCTTCAATATGCCAATTATCTTGCTTTTAGCAACTAGTAATATAAAGTCATTACTTTAAACTTGGCTCAAACATGCGCAAATAAAATAGTGCGTCCCTTTAGGGCAGTCACATACTCCAACATGTATAGGCAGATGACTTTTACAAATGACTGTGGGTAAAAATGAATTAATGAATAACAAAAAAAGACAAGGTGCAAGTAAGTGTCTTTCGTGTCTATTGTGATGGAAAGGAGGAGAAATGTAAAAGACAAAAACCAGAATAAACCCAAATAAGTAAATATGATCACCTGTGAGGGTGGAGTAGGTGGCAGAAGAGAACAGGAATGGAAGCCAGACTCTGTAGCAAGTGCTTATCCACTTTGTTGCGTGGTTCTGACTTTGGAATTATGTAAATGTTTGATCGAACATTAGATCGTAAAATTAGATTATTAAAAAAACAAAAGCAAATCCCTGAAACAAACGAACCTCTGAATACTGATCAGGGAGGGACTAGGTGTGAGAGGCCCCAGCATGTCTGCCTGCTTGATGTCCTGGCACCCAAGGGTGACACTCACTGTTGACCTGCCACACCACCACCTCCAGTGTTCTGCAGTCAGGCCTCCCAGCCAGGGGACGGGCCTGGTGAAGAAATACCCTACAGCTGGAGTGAGAAGACCCGAACCAGCTACCTGGCATCAGCTTAGTCCTTAAATTATACATGCAGTGGAACAAACAATTAAAGAAAACGAATAGCATGAAAGAGAAACCAAAATGAACAATATATGGTCCAGAAAAGAGAGGTAATTATTTAACAAAGGAGACTTCTAGAAAAGTTCTAATTAATAACCTTGTAGAAATAAAAATAGATAGGGGCTCCTGGGTGGCTCAGTAGGTTAAACGACTAACTCTTGATTTTGGCTCAGGTCATAATCTCAAGGTCGTGAGACCAAGCCCCACATCAGGTTCTGCACTGGCCGTGGATCCTGCTTGAGATTCTCTCCCTCCCTCCCTCCCTCTCTCTCTTTCTCTCTCTCTCTCTGACCCTTACCCACTCATGCATGCACATGCTCTCTCTCTCTCAAAATATAGAGGGGCACCTGGGTGGCTCAGTCCATTAAGCATTAGACTCTTGGTTTCAGCTCGGGTAATAATCTCATGGTTTCATGGGTTCAGGCCCATGTGCTGTTAGCACAGAGCCTGATTGGCATTCTCTGTTTCCCTCTTTCTCTGACCCTCCCCCACTCGTGCTGTCTCTGTCTCTCTCAAAATAAATAAACTTTAAAAAAGTAAAACAAACACAGGAATAGAATATTACAATCACTAAGCAAGCACAAGATGATACGAAGGAATTATAAAGAGTTGGATGTAACAATGATTATCAAAGACTCACCCAATAGGCAAATATACAGGCACACCTTGGAGATACTGCGGGTTTGGTTCCAGACCACTGCAATAAAGTGAGTATGTCAATAAAGCAAGTCAAATGAATGAATGGATGGAGCTCTATTCTCACGTGGTGGGAAGCAGAGATAGCAAGCTCTCTTAAGGGCACTAATCCCATTCAAAGGGCTCCATCTTCATAACCTAATTATTTCCCAAAGTCTTCACCTGCTAATACTAACACATCGGGGGGTTAGGATTTCAACACATGCCTTGGGTGGGTGGGTGGAGAGGGGGACACACTTAGTCCATAACAGTATCTAATGCTGTATAAACTATTCACTCCCCAAGTGTCTTAAAAATCAATTATCTCTAACAGTTTCCACGCATTAGGAATTCAGTAGTGGTTTGGCCGACAGTTTCATCTGGAGGTGTCTTGCTCTCATGAAGCTAGTCATTGAAGGCTTGGCTGGGGCTGGAGGATCCACTTCTATGGCTGACAAGTTGGTGTTAGAGGTCGGAGGGAGCCCCAGTTCCTCCCCACAGACCTGCTTGAGTGGCCTTATGGCAGGGCAACTGATTCCCGCCCCGCCCTGCCCCGCCCCGCCCCGGGGAGGCAGTATAAGCAAGCAAGGTTTTTATGACAAAGTCTCAGAAATTCCACACGGTCACTTTCACCACATTCTATTGGACACACACACAGGCTGGCTCTAATTTAGTGTGGAAGGGACAGTACAAACACAGGAAAGCCAGGAGGTGAGGATCAGTGCAGGCTGGCTACCACAAATGCAGTATTTCGCGTTGGCAAGAATGGGCAGAAATGTGTGCCCTCATACACTATCACGGACGCACCTCATTTAGAAAATGACTTGATGGTAGACAGGGAAGATTTAAAATGCACGTATCTTTGCATATTTTCTATGTGAAAGAAATATGTGTGATGATTTTTTTACGGCAGTAGTGTTTGCAACAACAACAAAGGGAAAAACCTAAATATCTGTAAATAAGGGAATAAATAAAGGCATACTGTGGGACAGTTAAAAAGAATGTGATAGATCTGTGACCACCCGTGGACAGCCTTCTTTGAAGACCTATCATTAAGGAAACAAGCAGAAAGAAAATACAGTTCCATTTACATAAAAAGAAAAAAACCCAATACACAAAAGCTGATTTTGTGTGTATGTGCATGCACGAAAACAAAAGTCTCCAGGAAAGCTCTGGAAAAACAAATGTAAACATTTTGGCAGTTGCTTCTGTCAGCGGTGGGGGGTGGAGGCAGCACTTTTATTTACAGTCTTGTTTGAATTAACAAAAATGGCTTCAGTAATTGAAACATTAAAATCAGTAAATGACAGACTTTGAGTGACTACTCCAAATGCTCTCACAATAAAGAATATAGGCTTCAGTGATTAGACTTTATTTTGCTCTTCAGAGGCCCTTTCTGGCTTACTTGTAGATTTCTAGTTGCTGCTACAATTGTGTTGACCTCAGAGCAAGTCTTTAGAAAACTAAGAGAGCAAGGTCTCAACTTTTGAGTCTGTATTCACTTGTGTTGTGATGAAAGGGAATGGCCGATAGACAGGCATTAAAATACTGCCTCCCCTTAGCCTCTCAGTTTCAAAATACATACAATGTCACTATGCCTAACATACAATGCCACTATGATCAAATGAGACACTCAAGTCTTTGGCACTGATTAGACACTAAAAAGGGGACCATTGTTAGTTTAGGTCCGTTCTAAATTTCTTATCAGAAATAAAGTGCTGTTTTGGTCCTTATAAAGATGTGGCTGGAATACATGCTAAGTGGAATAAAACCAATCGCGACTTGTGTTGGTTTATTCTTGTTCTTCCCCCAGGAGTATTTAAGGAAAGAATGCCACCTGAGTCAGAGTTATTAGCTTCTAAGAGTGTATTCACTTGGACCATAAAATCAAAATGCAATTTATTGTTACAGAGGAAAAAATCTTTAAAAATTATTACACAAACACTGAAGCATTCATATCTAGTACAATGTATCATCAAATTACAATAAATTTGTTCTCCAGGAAAGCTGAACTGTAGTTAGAAAAATCATTGGTTCTAGTGTGAATTTTAACAACTCAACTTGAACATTCCCATCGAAGTATCTATTATTTATGAAACACCTACTAAAACAGCAACTCATTGCTTAGGTCATTTAACTTCTCTGGGTTTGAGTTTCCTCAGTGAAAAGTGAGAAGTCTGGGTTAAATTATCACAAACAACCTTTCCTATCCCCCAAGTCCATGATACACTGTTCTCTTAGCCCTCCTTCAACATGAGGCACTTCTTTTCCTTGTGAACTGATAAAATTGTGTTTTATCAGCTGTGGCTTCTTGTGTATCTTGAGAATGTGAATTCCAGCACAAGTACTTTTTTAACCTCCCCCCCCTGCCCCCACCACCCAAACCCACTGTCATACAAAGCAGACTGTAAAATTCATCATGATGGGACTTGACCTGACACCAGAGTAGAAACCCTTTTTAAACAATGAGCAGTGGCAGGAGAGGGCTCATCGGCTGGCCCCGGTTTCAAGAAGGTGGTGTAGTTATGCCCTCAGCGCTCTGGCGTGCACTCTGGGCACAGCACACGGCATACTTCTAAGTGAGCAGACCATAAGCGACTGCTGCATAAACTGTGCTCTACTTCCGTGCCAGTACGGAAGGGGCCTGTCCTACTGCAGCCCTTCTTTGCCTTACCGGTTGACGATCACTTAGCTTTATACACACATCCCTGAGAATTGTTTCGTCCCAAAACTTCTGTACTATTTCCAAAATGTTCTGTGTAGTATCTGTTAGTATGTATTGGATACCCTTGGGGTTGAGACTCTCACGGGATACATTTTTAAAAAGTGTGCAATGGGGTACCTGGGTGGCTCAGTCGGTTAAGGGTACGACTCTTGATTTTGGCTCAGGTCAGGATCTCATGGTCAGATAAGCCCCGTGTCAGGCTCTGCACTGACAGCATGGAGCCTGCTTGGGATTCTCTCTCTCCCTCACTCTCTGCCCCTCTCCATTTCTCTCTTTCAAAAATAAATATTAAAAAAGGTGCAACTACTTTTCCTCTTCAACATTGCAACTCTATAAAAATCCGACATTTGAACTCTAATCATTTTTCTGCTTAAAGCCACAGTAAAAATTCGAATGTACCTTTTCACAAATGAGATACATTCAGTTAAGTACTGACATTTTTCTTACCATCTTTACAAAGCTGCTTGCCAACCTCTAGGTTTTCTCATGAAGGTTAAGAGGGTTGGTCCACCTGCTCATCACAATACTCATGTGCCAACAGCAGACACCTCAAGACAGGTAAGAGTCAAGTCTCTTCCACTTTATGTATTTGACCATGACAAGAAGCTGACTCAGGAGGGAGAATTCCAGAAAACTTCCTAATATTTAAGACTTACTAATAAATCACTTTAGATAATACAAAAAATTTTTTTGAAATGTAACTTTTTAGCAAGAAACTGATCCTCAACAGTTTGACTACAATTAAAAAGCAAATATAAGACCTTTGTTCAGGATCTTAGTGCATTTTTAATAATGCATATGAATGTCCTACGAGTTGCAGAGTGAGAATCTCTGAGAACGTACTTTTCTTGTATGAAGAGTTGAGAACTCGGGGTGCTGGGTGGCTCAGTCGGTTACGCGCCCGACTTCGGCTCAGGTCATGATCTTTTGGTAAGTTCGAGCCCTGTATCAGGCTCTGGGCTGACAGCTCAGAGCCTGGAGACTGCTTTGGATTCTGTGTCTCTCTCTCTTTATGCCCCTCCCCTGCTCACACCCTGTCTCTCCCTCTCGAAAATAAATAAACATTAGGGGAAAAAAATTAAAAAAAAAAAAAAAAGATTGAGAACTCGCTTTGTAGAACATCACAAAGATAGTGAGAGGACAGGAGCCTACCCTTCTCACCACTGCCTCCTTCAGCACTATCACCACACTTGCACACAAATGCTTAATACATTTAATTGGAGAGGTTACATGGAACACACCAAAAACTCTTGAAACAGCATGTGCTGCATAATCTAGTTACACAGTTTCAAAGACAAGAACAGATATTTATTCAATGAGGTAGATAGAAATACTCAAAAGTAAACTCCAAAGTAAAGCATACTCTAAAGTGTCTACACATGGATTTATAATGTATCTCTGAATTTATGCAGCCAGTGTTAAATGTTTTCATAACTCTTATCTATCCCAGCAGTTTTCAATGTTTAGCATACTTATTAAAGATTCTTATTTAGTCAAAGTAACCACTAAAATGATACGACAAAATAATTCATTTTATTTCTTAAATGCCTATGTATTTACAATCATAAAAATGTTCATGCATTATAACTTATGAGATACTATACTTTCACATTTATTAAAAATTAAAAATCTTAGGAAACCTAATTACTTATGAAGAAATTAATGGCCAATCAAAAAATGTCAAATTACTATTATTAGCTTAAGATTATATCATAATCATGAATAGCATTTCATCATGAATACCTTCATTTTACTTTTAAAACTATACTTACAGTTTTTAGATTAAAATCTCATATTGAGGCAATAAGACTTACTTCAAATTACAGTCACATATGGAAGGGAGCTTTTAATTCAAGGTTTCGATGGTCCGTAGTACAAAGATATATTTTCCTGAGGGGTACATGATGGACAGCTAGCCAAAGAAATAGGCTAGCAGAGGGTAGTAAATAGCCAACTAAGCATGCACTGAACCCACAGACTACTTCAGAACACAGTAAATCTTTGATTATTGTCAGCTTTTCTATAATGTTCAGGTTCTCAAAGGTCACTGAATTTTATAATTATCTCCAAACAATTTTCTTCATGGTCATTTAAGCTTTGTCTAAACAGCTGAGTATGTTGCCAAGCAACAACACCATCTCCTCTGCTTAATTCTGCTTCCAAAATAACTTCAGTGGCACCAGAAAAATCATGATAGGAGCGAAGAGTTTTATCTGTTGGAGGAAAAAAAAAAATTAACACTCTGCTTTTGGTAACTTAAAGAATATAAAGAAATAGCTTATATATATTATATGCCTAACATGTAGGTAAAAACCAACCCTTAAAAAATAATACAATGATTCCTTAGGGAGGGAATGTGTCCTTTGAAACAAAGAAATAATCTTTCTTCATCCGTTTGTGTTTCACAATAAAAAACGTAAGCCTTTCTATCAGAATGAGGTTATACAAGTTTTAATTAAATTTTTTTTTTAATTTTTTACTGCAGAGTACGAATGGCTCTTGGGTTTGGAACCCTCAAATAAGTACGATTATTCTTCAAAGTGTTAACTATATACATCGTGATTAATTCTCCAGTCAAATGCTTACCGCCTGACAGTTCTACTTGTGCTGAGTCAGATCGCAATTTCCACTGTATTGTTCCAGTTTGAAAGGTTTGACTACTCGTTCTAATGGAAACGCTATCTACTTTGAAGCCAACTGACCCACACTCAAACTTCCAGGAAATGTAAGCGTAAGACGATCCTTCTTTTCGGGCTAAATATACCTACAAAGGAGGAGGGAGAGCAAGAACTGTCAGAAATAATAAAGTAGTGTAGAAAACACATGTAGTCAAAGTCTTACTGTCATAGGGTACTATAATACAGGTGCTCTGAACACCTAGTTTTTTCCCACTGAGATTTTTACTGGTAACATTTCTCATCTTGTCAGCAATTTTTCCTACAGCATCTTTTGCTCTGGAAGAAAGAAACTTGGATACAGGTGCCCCGTTAAGTACATCGCTAAGGGGTGCATGCTAACCAAATTTTGGTAAATCTTATTTTTTTTTAAATTAGTAAAGCCCAGCTATTTAATATGAACTTTAGGAGAAGTCCTGCTGAAAATGAAGAATCCTTTTAAATGCAATTTATTCTATATCTTCTTTTCTAAGTGTGGATTTCCAGACAAGCTTTTCTAGAGTGAGAAGTCAAGAAAATAACTCAGTCAATGCTGAGTAATGGTTTAAAAGGTAGTATTCATGCTTGCCTCTTCAAATAGTATGCCCCCATTCCTTCATTATCAGTGATCCTTACCACTTTAAATGTATACTACTTAAGGCAGCCAATGTTACTGGCTGCTTTCAGCTCATTTCCTTGCATAGTTTCATCTACATTCTAGAAGATGTGGACATTAACATTGACATCCACAGCCTTGGTCTTTCACAGTAACTCCATTTCAATCAGGCTCAACCCCCGAGAATCTCTTTTTATTTACTTCTTAAAATAATTTTTTTTAAAGTTTATCTTTATTTTGAGAGAGAGATAGACAGCAAGCAGGGGAAGGCCAGAGACAGAGGGAGAGAGACAGTCCTGAGCCACCCAGGTGCCCCAAAAATCTGACTCTTTAATCACTTATCCCTGATGTTCAAACTCACACAATAATCATGTATTTCTTTGAAATAAGTCTGGAAAAAAACCCTTTCCTCATTTACACTGCACTTACCACGAATAGTCATGACTTTATGCTCATCTTTCTCCAACTGCCTAATTAACGTTATTTATTTATTTATTTTATTTTTTTTAATGAAATTTATTGTCAAATTGGTTTCCATACAACACCCAGTGCTCATCCCAAAAAGTACCCTCTTCAATACCCATCACCCACCCTCCCCTGCCTCCCACCCCCCATCAACCCTCAGTTTGTTCTCAGTTTTTAAGAGTCTCTTATGGTTTGGCTCTCTCCCACTCTAACCTCTTTTTTTTTTTTTTCCTTCCCCTCCCCCATGGGTTTCTGTTAAGTTTCTCAGGATCCACATAAGAGTGAAACCATAAGGTATCTGTCTTTCTCTGTATGGCTTATTTCACTTAGCATCACACTCTCCAGTTCCATCCACGTTGCTACAAAAGGCCGTATTTCATTCTTTCTCATTGCCACGTAGTACTCCATTGTGTATATAAACCACATCCTTATCCATTCATCAGTTGATGGACATTTAGGCTCTTTCCGTCATTTGGCTATTGTTGAGAGTGCTGCTATAAACATTGGTACAAGTGCCCCTATGTATCAGTACTCCTGTATCCCTTGGGTAAATTCCTAGCAGTGCTACTGCTGGGTCATAGGGTAGATCGATTTTTAATTTTTTGAGGAACCTCCACACAGTTTTCCAGAGCGGCTGAACCAGTTTGCATTGCCACCAACAGTGCAAGAGGGTTCCCATTTCTCCACATCCTCTCCAGCATCTATAGTCTCCTGATTTGTTCTTTTTGGCCACTCTGACTGGCGTGAGGTGACATCTGAGTGTGGTTTTGATTTGTATTTCCCTGATGAGGAGTGACGTTGAGCATCTTTTCATGTGCCTGTTGGCCATCCGGATGTCTTCTTTAGAGAAGTGTCTATTCATGCTAATTAATGTTTTTAAAGGCTCACTTCCTTCCTATCATTTGCATGCTCTAGGATGTACAGCAAGTAACTGGCTCATGCATTAAACCTAAACTCCTGGCCATTTACAGGGATTATCTGTAGCTTAATTACTCTTTCAAAGGAGTGGCTAGTAAAGGGGGTTATCTGGAAAAGATGAGCCAAACAGTTATTGGAAGAAAGGTGGCTAGAGAAACGAAAAGACCAGGGGAAAATTATCTTAAGACAAATAAATACATTCAAATTTATGTCTCTCTCTCTATATATACGTATATATGTCTCTCTCTATATACATATGTCTCTCTCTCTATATATATATATATACATATATATATTTTATGTTTTAAGTCTTTTTAGAGCTCAGTAGTCTAATAAAAGCTCCCCCTCCCCCTGTCCCACCCTTGCCAAAGTGTGGACGTAAAATATGAAAGATTGACGTTAGGGTAATTTCAAATTTCTAGCTTACCTCCAGAACTTTTTTTTGTTTTTAATTTTTAATGTTTATTTGTTGTTGAGAGAGTGAGAGAGCATGAGCGGGGGAGGGGCAGAGAGAGAAAGGGAGACACAGAATCCGAAGCAGGCTCTAGGCTCTGAGCTGTCAGCGCAGAGCCCGGTGTGGGGCTCAAACCAACAAACTGCGAAATCATGACCTGAGCTGAAGTTGGATGTTTAACCGACTTAGCCACCCAGGTGCCCCGAGATTAGAATTATCTTAATTATACCAAGGCGGTCTGGGCCACAACTTTAACTATCATAAGAAGGTTTTCAATAGCTGTTGAACATGTCTGACAGAACTGCTTGTTCTATAATTTACATTTTTCAGTCCTAAAGGCATTAGCTTTTAAGACCAAAAAAGTTAAAGGACAGGATGGAATTCATCACTGAACTCTTAAATGCTTAAATAAACATTCAAACACATTGTGAAAAAATAAAAGGTCTCCCAGACTAAAGAAACAGTATATGGAAATAAAAGACTACTGATATTGAAAATTCATGTCACTTTTTTCTCACAATATATTTTCTGTACCATTTTAACCAAGTTATTTTAACTCAGCATTTTTATTTAATTAATTTATTTTAATGTTTATTTATTTCTGAGACAGAGACAGAGACAGAGCATGAGTGGGGGAGGGGCAGAGAGAGAGGGAGAGACAGAATCAGAAGCAGGCTCCAGGCTCTGAGCTGTCAGCCTAACATTTCCTCACGAATACTTTCATTTTACTTTTAAAACTATACTTACAGTTTTCCCTTACATTTTACTTTTAAAACTATACTTACAGAGTTTCGACGCAGGGCTCGAACTCACAAACTGTGAGATCATGACCTGAGCCAAAATCGGTCGCCCAACCGACTGAGCCACCCAGGCACCCCTAACTCAGCGTTTTTAGAGGTAGAAGTTACCAAGCATATGTATACTCAGTTGGATCATTTGAAATATGCCAAAACAGTAAGATTTATATAAACACCCAACCGTAGTCCTCTCTGTATAATAGCAACAGAACCAGTACTTAGAATTTATTTAGGAGAAAAAAGTATTTTATAAGCTCTCAAATATTCAATTGTTTTGTCTAGATGAAAAAACAAACCATTTTTTTGGTAACTACTGGTTGCTCCTAACTTCTTGAGTGTTACCTTAGACAAATTTTTGGATGTTGGTTTTTTAATGCATAGATATCACTTGCTGTGGGCAACTTGTACCTGCTTGGTCTTGCAATTTCAGGGACTACTGAGCCACCTCACTTTCGCAGCAGGGACAATAAAATCAGAAGTCATGGAGTCTTCCTTCCACAGACCCGAAATCTACACAGCACCCCACCCCTCCCTCCGGTGACCTATCCCTGTCCCTTTTTGGCAACTGTAAGGCACACACAGAACAGGCAGATCACAACCTGTGGGTGAGAACAAGACCAGTCTGTCTGTGGCTGGAAAGTCTAAGCTTTGCCCCTAACAATGTACACAATGTAAACTTGTCCTTTGGATTATGGCTGTAACCACTATTTTCAAGATTGAGAACAATTTGCATGTCAGCTTCTTTATGCTTTATGTATTTCACATCCTACAGATCTTCACTTAAAGGGTGTCTGATTACTACATGCCAGGCTGTTTTGTCCACTGTTATGGTTTTCTGGAGGTTTGTGCTGCACTGTTGAAGCTGTTCTTCACTGTACTCTTAAAATGATTCTTCTGTTTTGCCTGTCAAGATGAACTCTAAGTTTACTGTGCAGCACTCTACAGTTAGTCATGCCTACAGATACCTAAAAGAACAGCTATATTTCAAGAGATTTTAATTTAATACTTATAGACTGGTTGGTATTGCTCATTAATCTTATTTCCGTAATTCCATTTTATCACTGAAATCAAACATGAATCGGTCAGTCCCCACTGCATTAGTATCTTTCTATACTCTGCCTATTTCTCCTACCGGCAGCCTCTGAATTACCTCTGATCACTAGTGTGATCTTGTCCTTCCTTTGTCTGAAATCTCTCGTGGTTTCCTGTTACATAACTGCAAGGTAATCAAAGTCCTTGGAACTTGACTACTGTTTACCTCTCTAGTCTCATTTCCCACCATTCTCCTCCATATTCCCTACTACTTTCCCCTGAATATACCAGACGTTTCTCACCTCAGTGTTTTTGCACATGCTCTATCTCATGCTCCCTTCTACATCCTGTCTCCACACTGAGAAACTCGTCCACTGCCTCCTTCTCTAAAAGCCTATTCAGATATTAGTTCTTCTGCAAGGTCATCTCTGACTCAAGAAGGGAGAGTGGCCCTTCCTTCTGTCTTCTCTCCCTTGGAGTCATATACAGACCCATATTCTTCTACCAGTCATCTCACCAATCTAAACAGCTGGTCCATGTCTTTTTCCTTCACTAGTCTAAGCTCACCTTGATGCTTGACTCTTAATTTAACATTACATCATGTCCAAGCACATCCAAGCACATCATATCACATCCAAGCACAATGTCTGACAATGCACACTTACTGAATGACTAATGACTAACGCCATACCCCAAAAAGTGCTAAAATGACTCTACTGACAAAAACACTACTTTGCAAAAATGCAAAGTACTTAAAAACATGCAAGGGGCAATCCAAATGAAGACAGATTATTTCTGATACCCTACACAGTTTGAGGGTGGTATAGAATTTATGCCATATACATTCAAAAATTCTTTCTTGCATCCAGCCATCTTTACTAAATATTTCTCAGGCACTATGCTAGATAGATGCATACTGAGAGGACAAGGGAGTAGAAAGACAAAGTCTTTTCTATGAGAATGTTTACAATCTGGTAGGATAGAGACAAATAATCTATTATATTTGTTGAATAAATGTCAAGAAGGAGGGGTACATGGTACAGTGAATAAATAAAGGGAGAAATGAATCCAGCTAGCTGGGACTGAAGGGAGTGAGGCTTACACCAAGCTCGAAGGAAAGGAATAAGTGAATCTAACAAAAAGGAAAGTAAAAGAAGTCCTGTGGAGAGGTGAGAAGGGCACTGCAGCTGCAATGCAGAGCAAGGGGGTACCATGGAGCAAGGCGAGGCCAAAAAGGCAGAGGCCAGACTCAGAAGAGACTTGAGTTGTTTCTTGTCCTAAGAGCACTCAGTAACGACTGGGGTTTGGAAAATGCTTTTCTGCCTTACGCCATGGAAAACAACTATGAAGGGACCAGAGCAGATGCAGAAAGACTAGTTAGGAAGCTATTAACACTTTTATCAAGGTGTTGTCACCTGCCTCCTAAAAGGAATACTGGTTTTCTTGATTCAGCTTTTTATATTTCTTCCAAATTAGACATCACTGAACAATGTATTTGCTAAGTAGTAAAATTTAGTAAGTCTCTGTGTACCTGGGAGACTAGCTCTTTGAGACGGTAAGAATCTGTTCTAAATATCTGAGAGCAGGCTGCATGTGCTGTCATGATTCCAGGCTGGAGGTTACTGAGGAAAGGTGTGGTGGGAAATAGGTAGGTTAGGTTTCTTCTTCTATTTAGTGGACCTAGAGAATCCCTAATTGGAAACATGCTAGTACAAAACCAAAAATACTGACTTATTTCTAGGTGGAAAATTCAATGTTTCAATGGCAATATATTACTTCTGAGTTATTAGACTCTATAGGGGTAATTAAGATTCAACTATTTTTCTTCATTTAGTATTAAATATTATAACTGGACAAAGAGTCATTCAACTTTTAAAAAGTGATACCCCTTGTAAAGGTAAATCAAGGCATAAACTTTAATTGAGTAGGAGCCTTTTTTTATTTAATGGCCTCTGCATCTCATTTACATTATTTAAATCTTACTCATACAATATACCCTCTGGGCACAATGGTCTATTTAGAGAACTCAAAACATGCCATGTCATCTATGCTTTTCCCCTACTGTTCCCTTGCTTTATGAACACCTACTCATCCTTCAGCGTCCAGCTCAAATGTCTCCTGCTCTACAGAGCTATCCCCAACTCCCACAGCCAGAGCTAATTACTCCCTCCTTGGTGTTTCCATAGCAATGTGTTGATATCCTTATTATAGCACTCTGCATCCTGGGTAAGATGGCTGTTTGTGCTTCGGCTTTCCCTGTTAGATTGTGAGGGCAGAAATCGTATCTTTATCTTTTTATCCATGGAGCCAAGAACAATGCCTGACATAACAGGCATTCAGTAAATGTTTGCTGATGAACAAATGAGTGAATAAGACAGAATCGACCTGCTTCTCATCACATCACATCTTCTGCAGCATGTCATTGTTTTTTTTTTCCATTAATTTTCTCCATTAACACTGCTGGTTAGGAAAAAGGCATACTTTTTCTTTAGTTCCGCAATGACAGCTTAGTCCTTGGATAAATAACATGTCTATCCTATCCTGCTTTCTGTTCAGAAGAACTTTCAGGCTAAGGATAGTCTTCCAGAGAAGTTTACCCTTCCTCATTAACTGTATAATCAATTATAGATATACATATCTTAAAATTTAAATTTTCACCTTGCTCTATTTTTTATGTTCTTCTTTAATTCAAGAGGAATAATTTATACAATTTTATTAACGTTGGCAAGTTATTCTTAGTGTAATTTAAAAAGGTCACCAAAACAAGCACCAAGGTAAATTTTACAACAAAAACTTATGACTGGAAAAAAAAAAAAAAAAAGCAGGGATCTTACCCTTACGTCTTCTGCACTCTGACTAATGCCTAGTATGGTGACAAGCATATTGCAGATGCTCCTATACACTAGCAGCTGCTAACCTGTGACTCGCTCTTTAAATCTAGCCAGTGTGTCCTGCAAATGAGCAACTTCCCTTCCCAAACATCCTGGCAAGTTAACTTTAAAAGCTCCCTCTAAGTTCACTAATTCCTATGAAAATCTATCAATAATATGGTTAGATCTGCTGAGGTCATGTGAATAGTTTTGAGTTTATTTTTGGTGTGTGTCTAAGTGGTAGGACACTTTAAAAGCAAAGCTTCTTACTGTTAACTGGGAACATGTGAAAACAATGTGCAAGCTGGTATAAGTGAAATACTATAGTCCAGCATCCATTTCTTTCTTTTTCAGGACACAAAGAAGAAATAGCCAGTATTACTGTTCAATCATCCACATTCTTATGAAATGAAAGCATGTTAAATGCTTAGCTCTTGGGACTTTGGATTAAATGTGCATTTAGTAGGCAATCAACAAGTATCTGTGAAAGGATTAAATAACAATGTATTTTATATACTCATGCAAAAAACCAGTCACAAGTTGGTCATATATGTGATTCTTTTTCCCCATGAATGAATTAAATTCAGCCTCTTTGATGAAAATGGATGCTTCCTTGATATAAATGCACAACTGTCTTATGGACTTCTGATTAAACGTTGGGAGCAGGATTTTCTTTTACAGGTTTAAGGATTACTAAAAGTACTTTTGATATATCAGTTTTCACATTATACACAACTGAAAAATGAAGCCAATCTATGTTGGTTTAAAAACAATGACAAAGTTTTTAAACAGCTTCATGCAGGAAATTACCATGTTCCAGTCTGTTTCAACTTTTCTGAATATGGATTCCATTTTCCACACACCATTCTCCCATCCAGAAATGGTTTGATTATTATTTGAAACTCGGACGTAACGATCTTTCACAATATTATAACAAAGGTGGAGCTGTTTGGAAATCTTCTCATTTTCAGAGGGAATGAGCAGGGTTTCTTTTCTCTTAAAAAGAAAGCAGAATTAGTTTTTCAACATAATGGAAGACTATATATGAAGAACTGCTACATCCAGTGGTTAAGAGATTCCTTCAACTTGAAAATGAAGAGTTGGTGCCATTAAAAAATTTGGAAAACATTTTATAGGTTAAATACGATTAGTATGATGTGGATATAGCTCCAAAAATTACTAAACAGAAAATGAGAAGTATAAACCATAGCTCTGATTTATATTGTTGTGATTTATGTTCAACCTAAATTCATTTACTTTTGTTCATTTCTATCACCAACATCTCCAAACTGGACTCCTTCAGTTGTCTCCTAAAGTTGACTCCCAGCTATCAACTCTTACCTTTCCTATCCAAGCTCCACATAGTAATGAAAGTGATTTTCTAGAAATGTAAATTGGGATATGTCACTTTCTTGCTTAGCTCACTCCAATGACTTCCCACTGTACTTAAACTCCAAACCTTTACCAAGGCTAACAGGGCTCTAAATGATCTATTCCCTGCTTACTTCTCAAACCAATCTCATGGTAGTCTTCCATTAGCTCCTCAAAAAGGTCCAGCTAGTTCCTGCCTCAGGGTCTTGACATGCTGTTCCTGCTATCTGGAATGTTGTTTTCCTACTCTCCATATACTTGATTCTTTCTCTTCTTTCAGGCCTCAAAGCCATTTCATCAGTGTCCTTTCTTGATACTCTAAGGTAGGAGAGTGCCTGGGATACATAGCTTGAAACAAACTTCTACATGTGTGAAGCTCATGTTTTACCTTAAAATTCCAGGAAAAATTTGCATCCTAGCCCCCAAATAAATCCATGTTTATTGTAATGAAAATCAATCCCTAGAAATCTGAAATCACTGAGTGAATCTAAAGTTTGAGAAAGGTGATACATTTATCCCACATCTTAAAAAAATTTTTTTTTAATATTTATTTATTTTTGAGAGACAGAGACAGAGTGTGAGCGGGGGAGGGGGCAGAGAGAGAGAGAAAGACACAGAATCTGTGTCTCCAGGCTCTGAGCAGTCAGCACAGAGCCCGACGTGGGGCTCGAACTCACAAGCTGTGAGATCATGACCTGAGCTGAAGTCGGATGCTCAACCGACTGAGCCACTCAGGCGCCCCTATCCCACATCTTTATATGCGACTAAAACACTGGTCCCTGTCCTTTAGACATGGACATAGTAGCATCCGGGCCAGACAATTAATTCTTTGTAGTAAGGGCTGCCCAGTACATTGCAGGTTGTTTAGCAGCAGCCCAGGCCTCTGTCCATTTGATGGCAGTGGCACCCCTCCGCCCAGATGTGACAACCAAAAATGTCTCCAGACATTGCCAAATATCCCCTGGAAGGCGAAATCAACCACCACTGAGAACCAGTGCTCTAGTCTGTGTCAATGTCTTGCCACAGTATTTGCTAATCAATCAAAATAGTAGGCAATGCTTTCTTGTTAAACATTGGGTACTAGGTATTAAACAATATGAAAACTTCAAATGCATAACAATCAATAAGCAAAATATAAAACATCTTAGAAACAAAAAGAGAAAAAATAATGTTTGTGTGTGTATATATCACTGTTGGAATTATTAAACAGTAGTATAAAATGTATGAAAAACAGAATTCCCTAGTAGAACCTATGAATATCACTGTTAAAAAGGTTTAAAAAAAAAAGCAGCTTATTTTTAGAAACTGATTTATAATTACAGATTATAACTTCAAAACAAGCATATAACAAAACTCCCCAATTCTTTTCTTCTTTATCAAAAATATTTTAGGGTGCTGACATAAACTCAATGGAAATAAAATTCAAAAGTAGCATTATCTACTATTTAACAAAGGATAACTAATTACCAAAGAGAAAAGAAAAATATTTATGCTACTGAACGTAATTGTGTATGCAACTGAATAATCTAGATTCAGAATAACATTAATATTTCATAAAATCTTTTTATTCTAAGATTAAGATAAACTTTTCCTTCTGAAATGATATCACCAATGTTTCCTTCTTTTTCCAAATGATTTCAAGGTAGAGTTCCATAATTTTTTAGGACTAACATTTTTCAATTAACTTTTAAAATGAACATCTACTTCTAAAGAGGAAAATGATTTTTTAAATCCATGGCCCTAATGGTCTCCAGTAACAGAAGTTTTAAAAAAAAATTTCAAAAGGGAAGACAATCCAGGCATATGACCCAATTCATATTTTTAAAGTTTAATCAACTTATATGCCATACAAGAGGAAGCACATCCATCCATAAAAAGAAAAAAGAATAAAGACCTAAATAATATCGACGTTTTATTTAAATTGAACACAGCTGTGAATTAAATTAGCTCTTTTAAATTGGCTTCATTTAGATTTATACTTGTAACTTGCACTGCATCAGCAGTGATTTGAATTATCTGTTGAATTTAGATCGTGTAATTCTATGGCTGAACCAACCCTTCCAACTGCTTCCTAAAGATGATGAAGTAAATTAAAAAGCAAACATAAAGTTTACTGGGGATAATGAACCCATTTTGGACATATTCCTTTATTGGAGAAATTAGTTGCAACAATGGCAAATCTAGAAAAAGTAGATATAAAACTCTATTTTGTTTGGAATTCTTTGGTATGATACTGTGGTGGGTATTTTCCTTCCAAGCATTTTTCATTACATACCTTCTTAGACATTTATGAGTCAACTTTAAGTTCCCTAAGGGCAAGGGACAGTCTACTGTACTTTTTTACTGTTCATTACAGACACATTGCTTCTCACCTAGCCCCTAACTACAGGCATATGTCCATTGTTCATTATTTAATTTGGGGACATTAATCAAGAGAGAATGTCTTAATATAAATTTGGCAATAGTAATCACAGCAGCAATGATCATTTCTAGCCAATAACAGATATAGGCAAGTAAATAACAAGAAATAAACACTTTCCTTCACTGAATTATCCAGATTCTATTATTGGTCTCATTGTACTACAAAAAAAAATTTCTAAAAAGGTAAAACAAGCCTTTCTAAAATGTATAAAATCTTATTTTGAAAAACTTAAACAGGCACTTCCCAAAAGATGATATCCAAGAATTTACAGGACAGGCATTCAACTTCATTAGTCATCAAGGTAAATGCAAAAATGCAAGGTAAAATCACAATATAATAGTACTACACACCACCAGAACTGCTAAAATGAAAAAGACAATACCAACTACAGGCAAATATGTGACAAACTCTCATTCGCTGCTGGTCAGAGTGTAAACTGGCACAACCACTTTGGAAAACTGCTTGGCAATATCTACCCAAACTGAACATACTCCTACTCTATGACCTAGCAATTCCACTCCTAGGTATACATCAAAGTCAAATGCATAAATACATTCACTGAAAACATGTATATAAATGTTCACAGCAGTACAACTTTTAACATCCAAGACCTAGAAACTCAAATGCCCATCAACGGTGGCACGGATAAACTGCATTTATACATATTATATATCAGTGAGAAAAAATGTGCCATAACCATGCAGCAACCAAGTCTGAATTTCATGAAGTAATGTTAAAAGAAAAAAACTCTTCACCAAAGAGTACATATGGTACAATGCCATTTACATAAAGCACAATAATAGGCAAAATCAATCTATGAGGTTAGAAACGAGGACAATGGATACTCTTAGTGGTGGGAGAAGTGACCGGAAGGGAACTCATGGCCATTCCTGGGATTCTGGTGGCCTCTCTGCCACTCTGGTTGGTGGTTACATGGAAGCTCAATTTGCACAAATTTGTTAAGCTATACACACTTATAATTTGTGCATTTTTTCTGTACGTACTTTAGTGACAGTTATACTATACTAAAAATTTACATAGGAAAATCCCATTTTAAAATGCTTTCCTTACTCCTGCATGTGAATATACTATGTCAATCAATTATTGCTTCTCTTCAAACTTTTATGTCTTTTCACAATTACTGTAAAAAGTTAACTGAAAGGTCCTGGTGAATGCATTTTTCTGTAAGTAAAGACCACACTATAGGAAGCAGTCAAGTGAAAAGATTATGATGCTATAATGAATTAAATACCTCTAGACCCATTTCACCTCGGGCTACTCTCCAAGCCACTGACCCAGATATTCTTCCACCAAGTTCTCCAGGCTTAGGGGTTTTGGGAGATATAAATTCAACAAGTTCCACGATTATCCTCTGGAGAAGTTCTTTTCTTCTGTTTTCCGACAAAGATATTTGCCTCTGTAATTCATGTTTAAAAAAAAGTCATTAAGATTAGGGAAGTGCAGAGGTCCATCTCTAAGTAAGTATATACTTAAAACATTCATATTTTAATGGGATCCTGACAGACGTAACCAACTTTTTGTTCACATATAGTTATTTGGAAAAGTAATAGGTCACGGTGGAAAACTGAAAATAATTTTACAAATGTTATGTGAAGAAATCATTTAAGATCCATATCCAACTCTTCATGATCTTTACTGTCCTGCATTTAAAATGAAGGTGGCAATTTCTGCTTCCAGCTACGATAGACTACCTTGTGTCAGACCAACTGTCCTACTGAGAAAAGGTACAAAGCTGGGCAAAACATTACATGCAGACACAAACAAACCCCTGTTTAAATGCAACAGAAGGCTACCAAGGCAAGCACAGCTGTAGAAGCTAAGATCCCAAGGAAAGAAATGAATTGAGGTGAACTGAACATGCTCCACCTCTTTTCCCTTCCAGGCATTTGCCAATTATTAACTGGTAGGAGCTAAAGAGGGAGAGAAGCCAAGCACAAAATGACAGCTAACGTGCTGAAAAACACAGCAGAATTTTTACAGAATCACAGTACTGTGGAGTAAATACAGCGGAGTTCAGAGCATTTCAAGGTGAGAGGCTCTAGTTAATACTCCAGATATTCAGTTTAGGATCTTTGAAGGGCTGCACATCAGAAGGTGAAATTCCAAACAGATGGAAACTTCACCCTGAATCTCAACCACCGGATTAAGGTGATTCTAACTGCCTGCCAAGAAACAAAATTGATGGTCTGGCTTTTAAATCACAGAAGAACCCACACGTGTGTAATAGTAAAAAATTTCAATACTACCAAATGGATATAAAATAAAAACCGAATCTTCCTTTTTGAACTTCCAGTTCCTCTTTTCAAAAGTAGTCATTGTTAACAATTTCCTGTGCTTTGTCTCAAAAGTTTCCACACTTGGACAAGTGTGTGTAATTATATTCAAGACATAATTTCTTTGAAAAATAAAGCAACATACTTTTGATGCCTAGTATTACATACATTGAAATTTTGTTTCACTAAACTTTGAGATGTGACAATTTAATGCATAAAACACCCACAATATTTAAAAGGGGTCCTCAAAATTTTCAATGAACGAAAAGACATTTAACATATTAAAATACTTTTGCTTGCAAAGTAATGCTATTACTTTAAGAATTTCAGTGGGTTAAAAACTGGCCATTCTTGATTATATAAAAAACTTCAAATGTCTTCTCAAAAATGACAAATACCCATACCTGCTTATTAAGTCCATTAATAGTTTCTCGAAGTAATTCTTCTTTAACCTCAGTTCTTCTGGAGATTACCTCGTCATGTTTACAAGAGTATCGCCAAGTGACATCAACCACCTCAAATTACAGAATACAATAGTTGACAAGATTACAACCATCAACCTTAATCTGCTGTCTAGAACGTATGTAATTCTTATCTGTTTTGTTTTTTTTGTTTGTTTGTTTTTTGTTTTTTTTTTTAAGTAGACCTCATGCCCACGTTGGAGCCAAAGCGGGGGCTTAGCTCATGACCCTGAGATGAAGATCCGAGCTGGGATCCAGAGTCAGACATTTAACTGACTAAGCCACCCAGGTGCTCTTAGAATGTACAGAATTCTTAAATAGATTTTTAAAATGCTATCCTTTGCTTGAAATTTTAAAACCTGCAGAAAAAAATAAAAAATATGCTTTTTATTCATTTTCTAACATGTATATATATTTTTAATTTTATGTTTGTTTATTTTTGAGAGAGAGCGTGAGTGGGGGAAGGCAGAGAAAGAGGGAGACAGAATCCAAAGCAGGCTCCAGGCTCTGAGCTGTCAGCACACAGCCCGATGTGGGGCTCAAACTTAGAAACTGTGAGATCATGACCTGAGCTGAAGTTGGACGCTTAACCAAATGAGCCACCCAGGCACTGCTCTAACAGGTATACTTCCAAGAAAGACTGATAAAATGAGATTTTCAGAATACTTAGCTTTTTAAAACTTATCTACAAAGTTAATTTCATAATATTCAACTAATAAAAACTTTTTCCATTTTTACTGTATTAAATTTATATTAAATAACTAACTTTTGACAAAGGTACAAAAACAAGTCAATGGAAAAAAGATAACCTTTTCAACAAATGATGCTAGAACAATCTGTCATCTATCTGGCAAATAATGACTTTCGATCCACACACTGTACTATACACAAAAATTAACTCAAAATGGATGACAGACCCAAATGTAAAACTGAAAGTACAAAACTTTTAAAAGAAAACACACGAAAAAATCATTCTGACTTGGGCTAGGCAAAACTTGCTTAGATATAACATCAAAAAGCACAATCCATCATTTCATCATCTATACGAATACTGAATCATTATGCTGTATATGTGCAACTATACAGTGTTATATGTAGACGATACCTCATTTTAAAAGGAAAATAGCACAATCCCTGAAAGAACAAATTGATAATCTGGACTTTCTCAATTTTGTCTCTTCAAAAGTCATTCTGTAACAGAATGAAAAGACATGCCACAGACAAGGAGAAAATCTTTGCAAAGCATTTATTTGAAAAATGACTTATATGCAGAATATATAAAGAATTCTCAAAACTCAACAATAAGAAAATGAACAACCCAACTTAAAAAAAAAATGGACAAAGAGGAGGATGCATGGCAAATAAGCACACAGGAAGATACCTGGCATCATTTGTCATCAGGGAAATGCAAATGAAAACCACTATGAGATACCATCTCACATACCAACAACCACACTAAGTGTTAGCAAGGATGCAGAGAAACTGACAACTCTCACATACTGCTGGTGAGAATGTAGAACGGCACATGATTCTGGAAAACAGCTTAGCAATTTCTTATGGCTCTACCATATGATTCAGTCATTCTACTTCTAGGCATTTACCAAAGAGGAAAGACAGCATACGGCAATATAAGGACTTGTGTTTAAGTGTTTACAGCAACTTTATTTGAAATACTAAAAAATTGGAAATTATCTAACTGCCCCTCAACAGGTGAATGGATAAACAAACTAGGGTACATGCATACAATGGAATACTACTCAGCAATAAAAATAATAAATTATTGATACATGAGAATAACATGGGTGAATCTCAAAATAATTGTGCTGAGAAAAAGACACCAGATCATGCCCACCAAAAAGAGCATATATATTGTATTAATTCCATTTTATATAAAACTCTAGAAATGGGATGCTGGGGTGGCTCAGTTGGTTAAGTGTCTGACTCTTGATCGGGGCTCAGGTCATGATCTTACGGTTGTGAGATTGAGCCCCATGTTAGGCTCTGTGCTGACAGAGTGGAGCCTACTTGGGATTCTCTCTTTCTCTCTCCCTCTCTCTCTCTCTCTCTCTCTCATTCCCTCTCCCCCCCCCCCCCCCGCTTACATGCTCTCTCTCTCAAAAAAAACAAACACTAAAAAAAAAACCAAAACGACAACCTAGAAATCTACAGCGAGAGAAAGCAGATCCATGGTCCATGGTTGCCTAAAGAGGGGCAAAAAGGAGGGATAACAAAGGACATAAGGAAACTTCCAGATATAGTGCATATGTTCACTATCTTGACTGCAAAGGTGATTTCATGGGTGCATACAAGTGACAAAATTTATTAAACTGTACACTTTAAATGTATGCTGCTTATTATATGTCAAATATATCTTCAAAAGCTGTCCAAAAAGGAAAGAAATTCTATTTTATTCTTAGAAAAAACCCTTTTTTTTCTTATGCTTTACCTCATCCTTAGAAAATGCTATGACATAGGAAAGCTTCTTGCCCCACCCTACTTCATAAAGGAGTGGCTTATCACAGACATCTTCACATGCATCACAGTGCAACCACCGCTGCTGAGAAGGTGAATAGACTTCTGTCCAGACATGGTCTACTCAAGTAAGACACAAGAAAACAGCAGGAAGAAAGAATACAAAAGTTAAGTTTATAAAACCAGAATGATTTCCAACAACTACATACAAACTGCTAAGATAAGGATCATATAATAATTTCTAACAGTCTAAATTTTAGCTAATAGGACTGAGCATTTTGGGGCACACAAAACTCTAGAACATTTGTTTTCATTTCTCTCTTTGAAACCCTTAAAAATATTTTTGGAAAATGTCCTTCAAGGTGGTTAGTTTTAAGTGTCATTAAAAATCATGTGAACCATAACTCTAAAAAGGTGAACATATTGAACAACGGCATCAGAAACATGGGCCTCAGCTTTTGCTAATGTGGAGCTAATGCCACTTTGGAAACTGCGGTCTCTCTTGACGTTTACGACTCAGAACAGGTAGGAGGCCTCCCAAAGGATCTCTGGCTACTGATGTTCTATATTTGACTGTAAGAGAACAGTAACTCTTAAGTGAAGGTTTCATTTTACCCTACAAAACAACAGAAACACAAGTAAAATTCTAAGAACAAGGAAAACAACTTTTTAACGTGTAGATGATAAATCATTTCTAAATAAGAACAACATAAATTTCACATGGCTTTTATTACATTTTTTTTGCATACTGAGGTTTAAGATTACTATGTCTTTTGTACTAATCTCTACAAAAATAAAGGTTTCTACAGCATATTACATGTTATTACTCATACAGAAAAAGCACTGTTACAAATGTCATGGTAAATGGTTAATAAAAGAATGTTTATAGGCCATGTTTAAAGTACCAGGCAAAATGGTAGGTGTACAACTCTATACAAAAAACTTACAAGGTTGCTATTAGTGTTATTTACAGAAGGCAAATGGGAGCTCAGACTGACAAGGCCAGAAAATAATAGACAAAAAGCGATGAGCCCAGACTGTAAACCCAAACCTGAAGTGTGCACAGCTCTACTACTTCGCTCACACCACATTCCATACCTGTATAATCCCAAACATAGCGAGCTTCAAACCCTAAGGCTCGACAGCACAGTGTAAAACAATTGGCCCACTCGCCACACCGTCCACATCTTGTTTCCAAAAGTTTCTCAGGGTTATTATACCTGTTTAAAAATAACCATAGTTATCAACTTTGCAACCAAACTCTGCAAAGGGACTGAAAGGGGGTGTTCTGCACGTAGGGCCGACTCAATCTGCACTGCAGTGAGTTCCAGTAATGAAGGGGATCCTTGGGATTCTGGCAATGGTGGTGGATTTTCAGGTTCTGTTTACCCGGCCCTGAAGATGATGTATTTTTACGGTCTGAGGGTGAAGATTAAAGCTTTTATGATAGTTTTTTACATTCGGGGGACTTGTCCTATAGCTTTAATGTTCACTGAAGTATGTTTTCTTTTAGAATTTAGTTTGTCTTGCTCCCGGTAAAGTATTTGCTTTTTTTTTTTTTTTTAATTTTTTTTTTTCAACATTTATTTATTTTTGGGACAGAGAGAGACAGAGCATGAACGGGGGAGGGGCAGAGAGAGAGGGAGACACAGAATCGGAAACAGGCTCCAGGCTCTGAGCCATCAGCCCAGAGCCCGACGCGGGGCTCGAACTCCCGGACTGCGAGATCGTGACCTGGCTGAAGTCGGACGCTTAACCGACTGCGCCACCCAGGCACCCCGTATTTGCTTTTTTTTTAAAATGATGAGCATAACGCTGGGATTCAGTTAAGTTTGTTATGCTTCGTTGTCAGTTTTTCCTGAAGTATTGTTTTGCGTTAATAAGCAATGGTATCTTGCTGGCATTTTACTCAAATGTATTGTGATTTTGCTGATTTTGTACCTTTATTAATATTTGCTTTTTAATCATGTACTATATGGAACTTCATTCCTAATTGTGGTTAACATCATGGCTTGCTTTTTCACTACAGTCCCATTATTAGCTTTATATTACATGCATGGTATGAGATTAAACTCACCAGAAATTTGAAAATAAAATAAAATAACCATAGAAAAGCCTTGATTCATTATCATAATCAATAATTTAAACAATTTATATTACCTCTGTGCTAAACAGCAACATTTCTTAATTTCACATTTTTAAAAATTAATTTTTTGTTTTTTCTTTTTTATTATCATTTATTTATTTATTTTTAATTTACATCCAAGTTAGTTAGCCTATAGTGCAATAATGGTTTTAGGAGTAGATTCCAGTGATTCATCCCCTTTATATAAAACCCAGTGCTCATCCCAACAAGTGCCTTCCTTAATGCTCCTTCCCATTCAGCCCATCCCCCCACCTATAGCCCTCTAGTAATCGTCAGTTTGTTCTCTGTATTTAAGTCTCTTATGTTTCGTCCCCGTCCCCAAAATTATTTTTAATTGAAATATAGTTGACATACAATTTTATATTAGCTTCATTTCACATACTTAAATAATGATTAAAGAGCCTAGAATATATGAGGCATTGTGTTAGAATCTATAGTGGAAAATGGTTAAACAGTGGTACAGCCTTAAAGGAGTTTACAGGCATTAACAGGAAGAAGGCAGAATGTGACAAAACCATATACAACAGGTCAGATTTAGTGTTACAGAGTGTGGTTGGGAGGAAAGTTTGTATTTGAACTGGGACCTGAAGGACAGATAAGATTTGGACAGGCAGAGATTCTCTAGGAAATCTGCTTAAAGCATTAGTATTATTCTAACAAGTGGTATAATGAGCTCATGTATTTAAAAGGTAAACAACTTTAACAAACTACTCAGTAAAGATTTTAAAACTTAAGTGAACTCAATTCTACTTAAAACACTACTATTCTGGGGGTGCCTGAGTGGCTCAGTCCGTTAAGCGTCCGACTTCGGCTCAGGTCATGATCTCACAGTCCGTGAGTTTGAGCCCTGCGTCGGGCTCTGTGCTAACAGCTCAGAGCCTGGAGCCTTCTTCGGATTCTGTGTCTCCCCCCCCTCTGCCCCTCCCCTGCTCATGCTCTGTCTCTCTCTGTCTCAAAAATAAATAAAAACATTAAAAAATTAAAAAAAATTAAATACTACTATACTGTAGAATGATCTTTTTGATGGAACTTTTTTCTTCTTAACCACTTAAAGGTGCTTGCTAATTTGGAAATTATTTTTTGAAAGATGTTTGCCACAATCTTTTAAAAAGTTACTGTAATTATAAAATAATCATAAAACTGGAGAACACCAAATTTTGCATAATGCATTGAGAAGGATTTCACTGATAAAGCTAAGCAAGAAAAGTGCCCTAGCTGAGCAGAGATGTTGGCCATAAGCTTGTAGAAGGAAACCACTGCATAAATGAATTGGCTTTGCAATGATAAGTTTGTCTTAAACAGATGCCATTAAACTACTTAATTTAAATAAATTTATGACCAACATAATTAAAAGTAATTGAAAACAGACGTAAATTAAAAAAAAATTTTTTTAACGTTTATTTATTATTGAGAGACAGAGAGACACAGAGCGTGAGCAGGGGAGGGGCAGAGAGAAAGGGGGAGACAGAATCTGAAGCAGGCTTCAGGCTCTGAGCTGTCAGCACAGAGCCCGATGAGGGGCTCGAACTCACAAACTGTGAGATCATCACCTGAGCTAAAGTCAGATGCCCAACCAGCTGAGCCACCCAGGCGCCCCAAAAACAGATGTAAATTTCCATGAAGCAGTAACAGTGGCAGAATTAGCACATCCTATGCCTCCTCTATATACTACTTGTGCCAAGTTGCATAACCAGCTTAGCCTAGAATTAATACTGTTCGTCATCCCAACTCTATATGTAGGACAAAACTAAGTCCCTATGTGTCCAAAATGAGGTATTTCAAAACTTGGTATCTTTTCTTGACTGATGATACAACCAATGTTTATAAGTATTGCCAATTTAAAATATCTGATAAGAGGCTTGTGAATTAAAGGATGAAAAAAGTTAATTGAAAAGTGCAAACTTCCTTAGTTTAAAATTTAAATAATGAGGATACATTAGATTGGGTGGGGAAGGCACCTGATTAAAATTCTGTCGTTAATATGATGGCATTATACTTCTACCTTCCATATTAGCATCTGATGATTATTTTATGTACCTCATTGTGTTTACTATCACAATGTATTAGTATTAATGTCATTAGTGTTATTTTTATGTGCTATCAATTATTAATAAAGTTATCAGAAAGTTACAAGTTATGTAATTAAAAGAACAATACAAGATTTACAGCATTAGGGCAGCTGGGTGATTTAGTCAGTTAAGCAACTGACTCTTGGTTTCGGCTCTGGTCATGATCTCGCAGTTTCATGAGAGCCTTATGTTGGGCTCTGCACTGACAGCGTGGAGACTGCTTGGGATTCTCTCTCCCAACTCACTCTCTGCCCCTCCCCCACTCATGCTGTCTCTTTCAAATAAGAGACTTAAAAGAAAATATTAAAAAAAAAAGATTTATAGCATTAAATGTGCTAAGACCACACTTTATTTATTTATTTAAATTTATTAATTTATTTATTTTTCAGAGAGCCCAAGCTGGGGAGGGGCAGAGAGAGGGGGACAGAGGATTTGAAACAGGCTTTGCACTCACAAGGTGACAGCAGTGAGCCTGATGAGGGGCTTTAACTCATGAACCGTGAGATCACGTCCCGAGCCCAAGTTGGATGCTTAACTGACTGAGCCATCCAGGTGCCTCTACACTCAATATATGCTAGAGAAAGAGTAAACAAATTTTCCTATAAAAAGACAGTAATTGGGGTGCCTGGGTGGCTCAGTCAGTTAAGTGTCCAACTTTGTCTGAGGTCATGATCTCACGGTTTGTGAGTTAGAGCCCCACGTTGGGCTCTTTCTGACAGCTCAGAGCCTGGAAGTGGTTTGGATTCTGTGTCTCCCTCTCTCTCTCTGCCCCTTCCTTGCTTGTGGTCGGTCTCTCTCCATCTCTTTCTCTCAAAAATAAATAAACAATCAAAAAAAATTTTAAGACAGTAATTACTTTAGACTTTGTAGGCCATATGGCCGCTGTTGCCAGTATTCAACCCTGACATTATAATGTGAAAGGAGTTATAGACAATAAGCACACAAATCAGAATAAATGTGTTCCAGTATTTACAAAAATAGGATGTGGGCTGGACTTACCCTACCAGCCATAGCTTGCTGACCTCTGTCTTAGAGGAATATATTTCTAATAATTAAAAAGCTCATTTAATAAAAATTCTTTTCTAACCATTCCATTAAGAGATCACTCTGACTTTACTGTCCAGGGGACACTCACCTTGGGAATCGATTGCTGAACTGGCATGTATCACAGTAATGATCTTCTACTCTGTTCGCACCCCACTTCAGTTCATCATCATTGGGAAATAATGATTCACCTCTAGACTTAGTCTGGCCACCACATTTGCTGCACAAAATGTCATTCACCCATTGAAAAAATTCTTCCTTAAACCAGTGTAAAAGCTCCAGCAGAAGAAAATCCTCTTCACTTACATCAGTACCTGAGAAGTTAAAACAGAACCAAGTAAGATCTGAAGCTGACAAAAACTAAAAATACACACACACACATATTGTATTCTAAAATATGGAGCTGAAATATATGAAAATATAAGATGATCTAGAAGGTATTCTCAAATATGATGCAAGAAAAGAACTGTCAGCATATTGTGAATCAGGATGAAATACGACATAATGCCTTGCACATTTATAGCAGTATGCCATTTACCACCGTAACTGACATTATGTACTAAAGTGAGCTGAACATAACCACCTCTCAGGGAACTATGGTTAATGTGGAATTGATCTTGAAACACAGGGAGGTAAGAAAATCATTCTGATTCTTAAAAATATTTAAAAATGACTATATTCAATTTGTTATCAGGTATATATACCAGTAAACATGAAACAATCACAAAATCACAAGCAGAAATCAGAGAATTCCAGACACCTAAAAAATCACCCTATCAACTTTTCTTAGTCTTTCAACTACACAATGTAATCTATCTGTGGACACTCACCACACATCAACTAAAAAGAGAACAATGCCTACAATGTATGTAACAACCCCAGCAGGTATGTATGGCCTGTTAATATTATATCTACTTTAAAAAGATTTCTCTTGATCATATTCAAGACTGTGGTATCTTTGGAAAGAAGGGAAGGAGAGGAGAAATGAATCTAGAAGACATATCTAGGGAGTTCTCATTTCTATCTTTTCAAGTTTTATTATTAAGAAGTGATAATAAAACATACTTGAAGGAAATATATGGCATAATGTTAAGATCTAATAAAGTTCAATGCTGGTCATAGGTGTTTTTGTATTTCTGTTTGATATAGTTCAAAATAGAAAAAAACTGTATTATACGAAAACCTAGAGACTATAAAGGCTAGAAACAGATTATGTTCCCGGATGGGAAAACAATATTCTAAAGTTGTTAATTATCTACTAATTAATCTGTAATTTAATGTAATACCAACTAAAATTAAAAATAATTACAAATTTTATGTAATTAAAATTTATAAAGTAATTTTTCATAAAATTTGACAAACTGCAAATTCACATGAAAGACAAAATGGTCAACATAACTTTGAGTAAGAACAATAAGATAAATTCATCTAATACATGTCAAAACACATTACAAAATCACAAAAATAATTAAAATATTGTGATATTGGTGAAAAATAGACAAAGTAGATTACTGAAACAAAGGAAGACTCCTGAAAAATAGATTTCTAAGTGATACATAATGTCTGATGAAGTTAGCCTTTCAAAGTAGTTCTAAGAGGATGGACGATTCAATAAATGATTTGGGGGGCGCCTGGGTGGCTCAGTAGGTTGAGCACCCGACTTCAGCTCAGGTCATGACCTCACGGTTTGTGGGTTCAAGCCCTACGTCGGGCTCTGTGCTGACAGGTCGGAGCCTGGAGCCTGCTTCAGGTTCTGTGTCTCCCTCTCTCTGCCCCTTCCCCACTCATGCTCTGTCTCTCTCTGTCTCTCAAAAATGAATAAATGTTAAAAAAAATTTTTTTTAAATAAAAAAAAAATGATTTGGGTACAACAGAATTTACATAACATACTGAGAGGAGGAATACTATAAAGGCAGAAATTACAAAAGAACATGTTTGTGGCTTTGTGGTATAGAAGGGCCTTCTTAAGCAAGATGCAGATTGTGAAATTAATAATGGAAAAAAAATAAATTTTCTTATATTAACTTTGTAACATGAATTTCAAAAGATATACTACATGAAATTAAGCAAAGAACACTGGGAGAAAAAAAGTAACATGTTTAACAAAGAAAAGTACGCAGAATATATATAGAACTTCTATAAATCGGTAAGAATATTAGCAAACCCATTAGATAAATTCAAAGTCCATAAAAGAAGTCCAATAATTTCATTAAGTGGAAACAAATACTCTCAAGACACTTTTTATGTACAATGGAAGGCAATTTGTTTGGCAGGATCCATTACAGTATAAAAGTATCAACACATCCTTGACATTTATATTTATCCCAGAGAAACACTTGTGCATATATATACACCAGGAGGCATGCTTTACAGGAATTCTCACTGCAGGAATACTTAGAATAGAAAAAAATGGTAAATAATCTCCATGTTTATCAATAGGGAACTGTATACATAATAGTACATGCATACTATAGAACACTATGGAGAGTTAAAAAGATTTTTAAAACACATTAGTAAATGAAAAACATCAAGAAACTGAAGATATATGGGATGATAAATTGTATGTAAATCCACAGAGCTTAAACTATTTTTACAGGTAACTATGGGTGTATTTCCTATGTATTAACATAGGAAAAGATATGAAAAGGAACACATCATATGATAATAGCTGTTAACCTATGGAAGAGATGTGACTGATTGGCAGGGAGAGTCTAGCTTCTTTTTTTTTTAATGCATTTTTAAATAAAGTTTATTTATTTTTGAGAGAGAGACAGAGAGAGTGCGTGTGCTGGGGAGGGGCAGGGAGAGAGGGGGAACAGAGGATCTGAAGCTGTCAGCACAGAGCCTGATGCGGGACTCAAATCCACAAACCATGAGATCATGACCTAAGCTGAAGTTGGATCCTTAACTTGACTGAGCCGCCTAGCTTTCCAAATCTAGCTTTACTTATATAATATGAAAGTTTGTATTAGATTAAAAATGAGCTTGAGAAATATAGCACTGCCACCCTTCTCCATCAAGTGCCTACAGCAGAGTAATCTTTTCAAAAATGCAAGGTAGATTATGTCACTCAAAACCCTCCAATAGGTTTCCATCTCACTCAGGATACAGTTCAGTTTCTACTCTTGCCCTTTCTTACCACAGTTGGTCTCCTCTGGTAGGCTGAAAAATGGTCCACCAAAAGATACGCATATTTTTTTTTAAGATAAGCATATTCTAACCCCTGGAGTCTGTAACTCCTAACATAGCAAAAAAACAAAAAACAAAACAAAACAAAACAAAACTTTGAAGATATGATTAAGGATATGGAGATGTGGGATTATACTGGATTATCTGGGTGGGCCCTAAATGCATGCTGTACCCTTAAAAGAGGGAAGCAGAGGGAAATTCTACACATACACAGAAGGTGATGTGATAGTGGAACAGAAAGAGATAATGAGACCCTGTTGACACCGATTTCAACCCAGCGATTCTGATTATGGACTTGCGGCTTCCAGAACTGCAAGTGAATACATTCCTGTTGTTTTAGGTCACCAAGTTTGTGACCGCTTGTTACAGCAGACACAGGAAACTAATGTACCCCCTTTACTTCTCTGACCTCTGTGAGAGTTCTCTGTGAGAACTTCTCTTGTTCATTCTGTGGCAGGCACCATGTCCTCCCTGCCATCCTTTATTCGGACCAAGCTCACCTGCACTGCGGGGAGCCTTTGCAGTTGTTGGTTCCCCCTAACTGCAGTGGAAATCCCTGCTTTCCAGAGAAGACTTTCCTGACAACTCTATACAAACAGCATCCTTCCTAGTCACTCTCTATTCTGTTATCCTGATTTGTTTGTCTTCCCAGCACTTATCACTACGTGCTATATTTGAGTATTGGGTTTTTTTTAGTCTCTCACCCAATGACAGCAGAGACTTTGCTCTGTTCACTGCTGTATCCCCGACACCTTGAACTGTGCTTGTCATGCAGTAAATACCTGAATGAATGATGGAAGGACTAAACAAACAAGTCTCATAATATTACTTAGAATTAATACTGTTCACCAAATAGTCATTATCAAAATGGGAAAAGAAAGGCAAGGAAGACAGAATACTTGTATTTCTGCATTCTAGGTACTGCAGCCTCCCAGCCAGAAGTAGAACTGACACACAGAGTGTGAGGCCCACCGGGGACAGTGCTCCTTGATCAAGCAATATCCTTAATTATGGCTCAGAGAAATGCAAGTGGAATCCTGTCTGTAGAGGATAAGAGCTCAGAAAGCTCAGAGTTATGGGGCTTAAAGGAAGGTTTGACTTAGATGCTAAATTCTTTTTTGTTGTGTGCCTGTGTTTGGTTTTTTGTTTGTTTGTTTTAGATGGTAAATTCTGGGAAAATATGGAGAATATATTAGAGTGTGGAGTGTATATTTTAAAATTATAATCAAGACTTCAAGGGGGTGCCCGGGTGGCTCAGTTGGTTAAGTGCCTAACTCCTGATTTTGGCTCAGGTCGTGATCTCATGGTTTGTGAGACTGAGCCCTGCATTGAGCTCTTCTGACAACATGGAGCCTGCTTTGGATTCTCTCTCTCCCTCTCTCTGCCCCTCCCCCGTGCACTCTTTCTCTCAAATAAATAAACCTAAAAAAAAAAAAAAAAGACTTTAGATTAATAAATTTAGCATCTTTAAAAATAACCTACGAATAGATTTCTGGTAATTTTTCAGTGACAAAAATAAAATCAACAACTTTAGGTCTTAACTCCATCCTATGAAAACCAGACATTAGTGTACAAAAGAGGGAATAAGAAGAGAACCCATTGGGGCACCTGAGTGGCTCAGTCGGCTGAGTGTCTGACTTTGGCTTAGGTGATGATCTCGCGGGTTGGGAGTCTGAACCCCACATTGGGCTCTGTGCTGACAGCTCAGAGCCTGGAACCTGCTTCAAATTCTGTGTCTCCCTCTCTCTCTGCCCTTCTGTCACTCGCAAGAACATTAAATAAACATAAAAACAAAAAGAGAAGAGAACCAGTAAAACATCTGTCTAGGTAGCCTCATCCTTAGACACACCTTAATACTCAACATTTTTCTTCCCATGTCTTCATATTCAATTCAGTAGGCCAACATATATTTTATTTCACTTTTCTAAAATGACAGGGTTCTTCCTCTTTGAAAAAGGTGTTTCACCTATATTTGGAACACTCAATCATGACAACTCTTCAGTCTTCCAAGCCAGAGCTATGAAATCACACTTCTCTGAGCCCTGAGCCTCAACTATATCTAAAGGTATCTCAGTGGGCAGTGTTCCAAGGTTCTCACTTCTGCTTCAAACCAGAACACTTTTCCTAGTTCAGAAACCCAGAAGATTTAATTTGAGGAGGAAATGAAAAAACAAACAAATAACACACCAAAAAAACCCACAATAAAGGAAAATCACCAACCTGGACAAAGGAGGCTTTGTAATCACCTCAGTGCCAAAGGTGCTCCTTGCCATACAACATCCATCTGCCAATACTTTATTTACAGATTCTGATTTATTTAGGATGGCAATGCATTAGCTAAAAAGACTACAGGTCCCAGCCTCCCTTGGAGCTAAATGAGGCCAAATGATGAAGATTGGTGTGAGATGCCAAGGAAGGCTGCTTCAAGAGAATAGGCTCAGCTTAGAGGTACCTTTTGCTTTCTCTCCTTTTCTTCTTCCTGATGCCTGGTCTGCAGATATAATGGCTGGAGCTTTAGCAGTCACCTTGGACTATGAGACGTAACTTGCGGAATGGAAACCATGTATGCCAGCACCAAAAGATGAAAGAACCTAGGCTTCTGATAATGTCTCAGAGCCTACCAGTAGCATCAGACTGCCTCCCTCAATAATTTCTTACATGAGAAAATAAATCTTAAGCCACTGGGGTCAAATCCCATTGCTCACAGCCCACTCTAACCTGAAATAATATATCCATTATGTCTGTAATACCACTTATTTCACTATATATTTGGATTTCTCCCACTTATGACTCTTACTCTTTCATCTTTCAGTATCCTACTGTTTTTGTAGAACAGCAGCATCCAATAGAACTTTCAGCAATAATGGAAACATAGTTCATATCCACACTGTCCGACAAGGTGGCCACAAATCACTTGTGGTTAATGAGTACTTAAAATGTGTTCATGTACTCATTAGTACATTAGTAACTAAAGAACAGGATTTTTAACTTCTTTAATTTAAGTGTGAGAGGATATATAGACAAATCTTAAGTCATACTCTGATGAGATGAAGTTATAGATGCCTTATCTTATTCCTATTTTCCAAATCTTCTACCAAAAAGCCACATATTACCTTTATAATTAGAGGGAAAACATGCCAGGCAAATGTCAGCAGGGACACTGCTGTGTCTCCCCTGCAGGGCTTAGCCCAATGACTCACACACAAAACACGCTTCAGTTAGTACCTATTAGACAGGCATTTATGTCAGGCATTATCTAAAGGAGGACAGTACTTTAAAGTGGACAGGGTCTTTATGATCACATATTGATAAGCATTCTTATCTCATAAATAGTAAAAATATATTAATCCAACATGAAGAATTGTCTCAAGGTCTCACAACAATGTTGCTGAATTTAGACTAAGGCCCAGACTGGTCATCAAATACAAGGAAATGACACAGTATAATATTACAATAAAGACAAAACTACCAAAATACAATGGGCAGCAAAATATCTACATGATATATGTAAGAAGTGATTAGATGATTAAAAAAGGAAAAGAGACACACTGTTAATCCCTCTGAGAGACTTCTGGTTTTAGCTCTAACACGTAAAGAGCTTAGAGTTTTCATTCGCATTGTTACAACAGTAAAAAACTGAATAAACCAAAATCACTGACTTTTCTTGAGTTCAAAAGAGTTCACAGGGCAAACTGTCACCCTGAAATCTGGAGAAACAGACAAATACAGAGAATCACAACCAGCATCTGCTATATGGAAAATAAGCCACCGGAGTCATAAATTGGTAAGAAACACTTAAATGGTAATTTTGACAAACTGCTGGAGGCTGAATATGATGGACTAGCTTGAATAAGAAACACAATCTTAGGAGGGATTCCTAACACGTTTGAGGGTTTTCCCTCCAAGAATTCCATCAGGTTTTCTTGGTAAAGAACCAAAAAAGAGGGGCTCCTGGATGGCTCAGTTGGTTAAGTGACTGACTCTTGATTTCAGCTTAGGTCATCATCTCACACTTGTGAGATCAAGCCCCATGTTGGGCTCTGTGCTGACAGGGCAGCGTGGAACCTGCTTGGGATTCTCTCTCTCCCTCTCCTTCTCCCTTCACCTCCCCTGCTTGCATGTGTATGTATGTGTGTGCACGCTCTCAAAATAAAAAAATTAAAAAAAAAAAAAAAGATTCCTTCATGGCTCTGGGAAGGAGAGAAGATTAAGAATTGTAAAGTATGCCCAGATTATTCTCTAGAATTAAGGCCTATTCTTCAGGGAAAAAAGATTTTACCAGAGCCTTTTCTGAAGTGTGGAAAGGGGACTTCCCTGGCCCTAGCTGCCTCTAGCCTTCTTATCTTGCCTATGGGGGGGAAAAGTTAAGAAAGACCTGGGAAGGTCACAGGCCTGAGGATACAGGCCCACTAAAACTTAATTGAGATTTACTCAGAAGATGACAGAGGGCTTCTCCTCCCCTCTGCATTATACCAACAAGGCTCCAGTGTAAAAACAATGGAATACGCTAAAAGATACAGACTCTAAGGAGTTCTTAGAAAAGCCCAAAGACAAGAGGGAAGACAAGAATACCAGAGGAAATCTGAAGCTTCTGACACCTATGGCAAACATTAAACATAGCCTAACTCCTCATTAAATGGACATAAAACCTTACATAAAAGGCCTATTCACCTCAGCTCCTATTACCCAATACATCATGTCCAACTTCCAACAAAAAATATAAGATGTGCTAAAAGGCATGAAAAACAGTCTGAAGAGACAAAGCAAGTATCAGAACTACTCAGATATGGCACAGATTTTGGAATTAACAGACAAAAAATTTAAAATAATTGTGATTAATATATTAGGTTTCTCATAAAAAAAGTAGACAACATGTAAGAATAGATGGATAATGTAAATAGATTTTTTTTGTTGTTATTTAGAAACTTTTAAAAAAAATCTAAAGGAAATGGTAGAAATCAAGAACACTTAAGAATGCCCTTCATGGGGGGTACCTGGGTGGCTCAGTCGGTTAAGCATCCAACTTCAGCTGGAGTCATGGTCTTGCAGTTCGCGGGTTCGAGCCCCCACATTGTGCTCGGAGCCTGGAGCCTGCTTTGGATTCTGTGTCTCCCTCTCTCTGCTCCTCCCCTGCTCATGCTCTCTCTCTCTCTCTCTCTCTCAGAAATAAAGAAACTTAAAAAAAAAAAAAAGAATGCGCTTCATAGGCTCATCAGTAGATAAGACGTAGCCAAGGACAGTGAGCTTGCAGATAGGTTAACAGAAACTCCCCAAACTAAAAATCAAAGAGGAAAAAAAAGAATAAAGGAAAAAAAAAGAAAAGGGGCACAGGACATCCAAGAATTACAAGAGAATCTCAAAATGGACCAGAGCACTAAGAACTGCGGGAAACTGAGGAAGAGATAGATGAAGGTAAAATAGAGTATCTTCATTTTGGAATACCAGAAGGAAAAGGGAGAAAGAAACAAAAGAAATATCTGACACAATAATGGCCAAGAATTTTCCAAAATTAATGAGATTCCAAACCACAGATCTAGGAAGCTCAGAAACACCAACCAAGAAGCTGCACCTAGGCTTGTCATGTTCAAACTGCAGAAAACCATAGACAAAGAGAAAATCTTGAATAAAGTTGGGGATGAGGAGCTAGCAGGTGTGGGGGAACCTTAACTGTTCAAGAATAAGCATGGGGACCATAGCCGACTTCTGGTCATAAACAATGCAGGCAAGAAGACTGTGGAGTAAAATAAAGTGTTGTTGAAAGAAAAGCCTCACCAACCTAGAAATCTATATCCCAGTGATACTATCCTTCAAGCAGGAAGAAAAAAAAATAAAGGCTTTCTCAGGCAATGAAAAAGTGAGGGAATCATCTTTGACAGAGCTGCCCTGAAAGAAATATTAAAAAGAAGTTCTTCAGGAAGAAGGAAAAAGGTAAAGGTCAGAAACTCAGATCTAGAGAAAGAAAGTGTCAGAAAAGGAATACATGAAATTAAAAGAGAATCTTGTGTTTTTCTTATCTGTGGCCTAAAAAGTAACTTGTTTAATAACAACAGCAATGTATTATTAGGTGATTGCAGTATATGACAGCAATGTCATAGGGACGGGAGGGAAGAATTGGGACAATTCTTTTAAGAGGTATCTGCACTATACATGACGAAGAATAGTGTTTTTGAAGGTGGACTTAGATTAGTTAAAACTGTTTACTGAAACTAAGGCAACCACCAAAAAAATTACATCCTCCCCTAGAAAATTTAGTATTAAGAAATGACTTAGATAAAAGCTAATTACATAAAAACCCAAAGTAAAAATGCTGATGTTGGAAAAATAACTAAAATTCTAAAACCCTTAATGATAACAAATAATTATTGGTTGATGAGTGTGGCAGGTATCATTCTGAGCCATTTACTTGTTCTATCTCATTTACTTTTAAAAATCACCTTTTTTAAAACATTTTTTTACATTTATTTATTTTTGAGAAACAGAGTGAGACAAAGTGTGAGCGGGGGAGGCGCAGAGAGAGAAGGAGACACAGAATCCGAAGCAGGCTCCAGGCTCTGAGCAAGTGGTCAGCACAGAGCTCGACGTGGGGCTCAAACCCAAGAACTGTGGGATCTTGACCTGAGCCGAAGTCAGACGCTCAACTGACTGAGCCACCCAGGTGCCCCCAAAATCAAATTTTCAAATGAAGAAATTGAGACCTAGAGATTAAATTACTGGCTCAGTGATGTACGGTAAAGTGGCAGAGCTGAATTTCTTCCCAGGCAGTTGGCTTCAAGATCCATACTCTTAATCAGTAAATACTATCTCTTTATTAACCAAAGTAAGTCAATGGTCTAATCATATAGATTAATCTTGAATGTGTTTTCTGTCTGATTCACATTAAAATTTATTAAAAATGCTGTATGTTCCACAGACTAAAGTTCTACTATACCTAGAAAAATTCACACACCAATGATTAAACTGCAAATACATACTGAAGTAAGAAAAAAAAATGTTAATAGATGTGTCCATAAGGTATGTGCAATAAAATTTTACTACTGTTTTAACTTGAGACATCAACATATTAATAGGTTAGAATTTTATGATGTATACAGCAAAAGGCATCATTTCAGTATTTCTATTTAGCAATGATGTATATTTAGCAATGAACGGTTATATAAAGCCACTACCTTTATCCAATTTTCTAGCTCTAGATAACTTTTCTTGAGATCTCCTTTTTAGTTCTTGGACTGGAATACAAGCCAGTGCTTTTTCCTGGAGAGCAAGGTTCTCATAGACCAGCACATGCTGAATGTTGGACCGCAGAACTTTTAGAATGACTGAATCAGTGGTAACCTAATAGAAAAAAATACTGAAGTTAGCTTTTCTCCATATGCTGCAAAAATAACACGTAACAGAAAACAATGGTTCTATGATTTCATAGATAAAGAGGAATGTATGAGTTTACTGAAATACATAACTATACTCAAAACCTTTATAAAATTAGTTTTAGGAGATACCCATATCTGGGTCACAGTCTAAGATACGTCTATTTTTTTCCTCTGAATATATTGTATCATTGAGGATACATTTAAACAAGAATATGCTAAATGCTTGATTACAAGTTTGGATCAACACACTGCTCTGAGCAGTGCATGTGAACAATAGCTTTTCCACTTCAAATCCCTGCAAGTATCATAATTTTTGAAAAAAAAAATTTTAATGTTTATCTTTTGAGAGACAGAGAGAGCGAGCAAGTGCATGTACAAGAGAAAATCCCAAGCAGTCTCTGCACTTTCAGTGCAGAGCCTGATGTGGGGCTCAAACTCATGAACTGTGAGATCACGAACTGAGCTGAAACCAAGACTCGGATGCTTAACTGACTGAGCCACCCAGGCACCCCAGTAACATAACTTTTTAAGGAAACTCTATATGGCATTAACAAGGGAGGAGTACTCTTAAGGGATCAGGAATTTTGAGAAATTCCTGAAGGAGAAAAACAGGCACAAATGGATTAAAGGAAAAAACCATGGCAATATGCACCCCGCCCCCCCCCCCCCCCCCCCGCGAAAAGAGTGGTTACACAAACTAAAAAATGTTCTCAAAATAATCCCAAGGGTAGAGGAGCCACAGGATCCAGAGCAAAAAAAGCCTTGGAACAAGCATTAGGAACACTGGCTGAGCTCTGCAGGAGGAACAGCTAGCATTTTCTCCACCCTATCCCCATCACTCCTTGTCAACAAAGAAGTATACCTCTCAGCAGTGAGGGAGGATGCTGAGACTCCCACAAGGAAAGAAAAACTTCCAAGCTCAGAACTGCTGCTTCTGGTACAGCCTACCTGGTAGCATGTGCTACCCCTCTCTACAATTGCTAGAAGAAGATGCTGTATTCACAGACAGGCTCGTGGGAACTCTCAGGACTCGCTGGATCTGCAACAACCCATACTGTTGAGAAGACATACTAGAATCAACATCAGAACTAACCCTGTAGCCATGGCAGCAAATACAGAGACAGACTATAAAAAAGTCTATCTTCAGAGATTTGAGAGTATACTGTATTCAGCAAAAGACAACTACGGATCCTGGAAATTAAAAATTTAAACACTGAAAGGACAAAGTACAGAGGGTGTCAAACAGTAGAATAAACATAGCTAAAGAGTGATCAATTAGAAGATTGAACCAAGACATTTTCTGAGAATGTGCCCCCCCCAAAAAAAAAAAAAAAAAAAGCATCCCTCCGCCCCCACCCAAAAAACCCAACAAATAGACACTGAGGATAAATCCAAAAGTTCCCAAATCCAGCCAACAGGAAATCTAGAAAGTAGAGTAGAAAAAGTGGAGAAGAGAAACTTCTCCAAGAAATAGCAGAAACCAATAGTTGAAGAAAAGAGCCACTATGAATGGGGGGATAAAACTAGGCATATAATAGGGATATTTCATAAATAGAAAATAGAGAAATAGAAAAACAAAATCCTAATATGCTCTAATGAATCAGACATCTCATTAGAAACACTTAAACAAAATCTTTGAAATTCTGAGGGGTTGGGGCATCTGGGTGGCTCACTTGGTTAAGCATCCGACTTGGTTTCAACTCAGGTCATGATCTCATGGTTCATGAGTTCAAGCCCCACAATCGGATCCACACTGACAGGGCAGAGCCTGCTTGGGATTCCCTCTCCCTCTCTCTCTCTCTGTCCCTCCCACTCCCCCTTATAAATAAATAAATAAATAAATAAATAAATAAATAAATAAATAAATAAATAAATAAAGAGGGGGCGCCTGGGTGGCTCAGTCAGTAAGCCTCCAACTCTTGATTTCTGCTCATCTCGCAGTTTGTGAGACAGAGCCCTGTGTGGGGTCTGTGCTGACAGCGCAGGGCCTCTTGGGATTCCCTCTTTCTCTCGCTTGCTCTCAAGAATAAATAAAGAAACATTACAAAAAAAAAAGGGAAGAAATTCTGAGGGAAAATGACTGGGAAACAGGATTCATACCCAGCCAAACTAATCACACAAAAGGGCACAAGAAATGTTTTCTGATATGTAACACTGTAGAAAGTATACCACTCCCAAATCTTATCTAAAAGAATTCTTAGGGAAGTTATTTTCCCCTCAAAATATAATATATTCAAAGTAAATAAGCAGATCACCCAGTAGAAACTGAGATAAAAGAAGCAGGAGCAAGTTAAAAAAATAAACTAGTAAAACCTAAGTTCTGATTATTACAAACAGTAACTGAACAGCAATATCTCAAATCTTCTCATAAAGAAGGTAGCAGGGAATGGGGCGCCTGGGTGGCGCAGTCGGTTAAGCGTCCGACTTCAGCCAGGTCACGATCTCACGGTCCGTGAGTTCGAGCCGCGCGTCAGGCTCTGGGCTGATGGCTCGGAGCCTGGAGCCTGTTTCCGATTCTGTGTCTCCCTCTCTCTCTGCCCCTCCCCCGTTCATGCTCTGTCTCTCTCTGTCCCAAAAATAAATAAAAAAACGTTGAAAAAAAAAATTAAAGAAGGTAGCAGGGAAGAAAGCAGAAAAAAGTAAAATCTTTCTGAGGTTCCTGTCTTGTTATAACATGTTGGAAAAAAATACATTTATATATCATATATATATATGGTATATATATGATTTTATATATGATATATAAAAGTAAATATATATATGCACAAAATTAAATATTTGCATTAAAAACTTAAGTGCAATAATAGAAAACCAAAGATATTTAACATTTTTTAACTTTTAAAGGGAAAATAATTGAAGAAAATGTTTTCAATATAAAACAGAAATGGGAAAAAAAACAAAAGCAAGGACACAGGCAACACAAAATAAGATGTCAGAAATAAATTCCAATATATTAGCAGTTATGATAAATATGAATGGGTTGTATGTGTGTTTATTAAAAGGTAGCCAAGGGGTGCCTGGGTGGCTCAGTTGGTTAAGTGTCTGACTTCAGCTTAGGTCATGAGCTCACGGTTCAGTTCGTGGGTTCGAGCCCCACATCAAGCTCTCTGTTGTCAGCGCAGAGCCTGCTTCAGATCCTTTCTCTCCCTCTCTCTCTGCCCATCCCTTGCTTGTGCTCTCGCACTCCCTCTCAAAAATAAACAAACATTGAAAACAACTTAAAAAATAAAAATAAAAGGTAGCCATAGCCAGATTAAGTTTAAAAATACAGATTATTATCTGGCACAAAAACAGACACTCAGATCAATGGAACAGAATAGAAAACCCAGAAATGGACCCACAAATGTATGGCTAACTAATCTTTGACAAAGCAGGAAAGAATAATGGAATAAAGACAGTCTCTTCAGCAAGTGGTGCTGGGAAAACTGGACAGCAACATGCAGAGCAATGAACCTGGACCACTTTCTTACACCATACACAAAAATAAACTCAAAATGGATGAATGACCTAAATGTAAGACAGGAAGCCATCAAAATCCTCGAGGAGAAAGCAGGCAAAAACCTTTTGGACCTTGGCCGCAGCAACTTCTTACTCAACACATCTCTGGAGGCAAGGGAAACAAAAGCAAAAATGAACTATTGGGACCTCATCAAAATAAAAAGCTTCTGCACAGTGAAGGAAACAATCAACAAAACTAAAAGGCAACTGATGGAATGGGAGAAGATATTTGCAAACAACATATCAGATAAAGGGTTAGTATCCAAAATCTATAAAGAACTTATCAAACTCAACACCCAAAAAACAAATAATCCAGTGAAGAAATGGGCAAAAGACATGAATAGACACTTCTCCAAAGACATCCAGATGGCCAACCAACACATGAAAAAATGCTCAACATCACTCATCAACAGAGAAATACAAACCAAACCCACAATGAGATACCACCTTACACCTGTCAGAATGCCTAACATTAACAACTCAGGCAACAACAGATGTTGGCGAGGATGCGGAGAAAGAGGATCTCTTTTGCACTGCTGGTGGGAAAGCAAACTGGTGCAGCCACTCTGGAAAAGTCTGGAGGTTTCTCAAAAGTTATAAATAGAACTACCCTATGACCCAGCAATTGCACTACTAGGCATTTATCCAAGGGATGCAGGTATGCTGTTTTGAAGGGATACATGCACCCCAATGTTTATAGCAGCACTATCAACAATAGCCAAAGTATGGAAAGAGCCCAAATGTCCATCGATGGATGAATGGATAAAGATGTTGTATATATATACAACGGAGTATTACTTGGCAATTAAAAAGAATGAAATGTTGCCATTTGCAACTATGTGGATGGAACTGGAGGATATTATGCTAAGTGAAATTAGTCAGTCAGAGAAAGACAAATATCATATGACTTCACTCATATGAGGACTTTTAGACACAGAACAGATGAACACAAGGGAAGGGAAGCAAAAATAATATAAAAACAGGGAGGGGGACAAAACATAAGAGACTCTTAAATATGGAGAACAAACAGAGGGTTACTGGAGGAGTTGTGGGAGGGGGGATGGACTAAATTGGTAGGGGGCATTAAGGAATCTACTCCTGAAATCATTGTTGCACTATATGCTAACTAATTTGGATGTAAATTTAAAAAATAATAGTAATAAATAAATAAAAACCATTATCAAATACTCCCTTTAATGTCAAGAACTATTTAAAGCACTGGAGATGGGTGTACAGGACAGACATGATCACTTTATGGTCTAAGGGAAGGAAAGGCATTAAACAAATAATGACAAAACTTACCATATTAAGTCAATAAACATTTGTGTATGAATGTGCGTGTGTGTGTGTGTGTGTGTGTGTGTGTGTGTGTGTGTTACATACTGGAAAAATAATGGAGACCAAAATAGTCAAGGACATTATCCTCACAAAGTAGTCTATGGATGCAGAAAAAAGTACTGGTACAACGATATTAATTTACTCAAATATTTAATGAGCCTTTATTATTTGCTACGTACTGGGGATATAATGCTAAGTTAGACAATTTATTCACAGGTATAAGAAAAGTTATAAGGAAAATACAGAGGATAATGACACTGTATAACAGGGATTCCAAACCTAGAATTCCCTGAAAAAATGGTATTTGTGGTAAATTATGAAGGATGAGAAGAGGCTAATCAACAGGAAAGTGAAAAGACCATTCCTATCAGAAGGTACAGCACAGAGATAGCTGGGGAGTGTGTGTGTGTGTGTGGGGACATGCTTAGCAAATTATAAACGGTCAGAGAGCCTATCAGGGGGTTGAGAGCATGGAGAACCAAGGGGAAATGGAGAGAGAAAGCTGAGGATGAAGTTGATTGGTAAGCACTTAGATCTTTTTGGTCTCTTTCCATTGTGATGGGAAGCTATTAAAAATACTTAAGCAAGGGAGTAAAAGGATCAGATTTGTGTTTTCAGAATATTATTCCAACTGTAGAGTGGAGAAAGGAGGTTATGAAAACACCCAAAGGGGTCTGTAGAACTGAGAGCTGATGGCTTCAAGTAGATGGCTCAGTAGTGGTAGAAAAGTAATAAAAAGAATTTAGGATTAACAGTCTTGGTGACTGAATTGGGAAGTCAGGGGGCAGTTAGAAAACTAGAAAAATACATCAGGAATAATCTGTGAATTTTGAATGAGCAACTAAATGGGGTAATAGTTGAGACAATTACAGTAGAAGGAAAACCAGGAAATGATCAACTGAACTAAAGATGACAAATGGTCAACTAAAAATGAACTGAAGAAAAAGGTATATTAAATTTAGCAGCATGGAGATATTTGACAATCTCAGTAAGAAGTTTTGTAACAATGTTAATAAGGCAAACAGGTTGTAAGAAACTTAGTCGTATAACTAACTGTGTCCCAAAGTGGTCTAAGTGTACCAAAGCAACTCCACAAAATGGTCCACTAGAAAGTACACAGAGGGGCGCCTGGGTGGCGCAGTCGGTTAAGCGTCCGACTTCAGCCAGGTCACGATCTCGCGGTCCGTGAGTTCGAGCCCCGCGTCGGGCTCTGGGCTGATGGCTCAGAGCCTGGAGCCTGTTTCCGATTCTGTGTCTCCCTCTCTCTCTGCCCCTCCCCCGTTCATGCTCTGTCTCTCTCTGTCCCAAAAATAAATAAACGTTGGAAAAAAAAAAAAAAATTAAAAAAAAAAAAAAAAAAGAAAGTACACAGAAAATATTAGAACTTCTATTTACATTCTTCTTTTGTCCGAAAAATAAAGCAATTAAATTATAATAATATTTAGAATTTGGATTATCGGTAGCTCCCCCCGAGGTTAGAGAAGCTCATCTGAGGAGAGAAAAGTACCACAAAGTACAGGGGGAGTTAACAACTGGCACGTTCACTCCTACTACTACTTTCACCGTATTACAAGGTTTTGCAATTCGTATGTGCCTGGCTAAGTGAATTTACAGGTTATATTATGTAGTTTTCACTAATTAACCCTCAACCTGGCTTGGAAATAGTACAAAAACTTGGGGTACTTGGCTGGTTCAGCTGGTGGAGCATGCAGCTCTCGGTCTCAGGGTTGTGAGTTCGAGCCCTGAGTTGGGTGTGGAGATTACTTAAAAATAAAATTAAACAACAACAACAACAAAGATTCAAAGACCTCTAGGCATGGAAGCTAATACTAATACTGCAAGTATATGTAAACAAGAAGAAAATGGCTGGGCTAACTCATATACTTTTTTTTGGTATGAGCCCTTCAACAGCTACATTTTAATGCCATAAATCACAATCTACTTAGATCTAACAAAGTTTGCCCCTAAATTCAAAATTATCAAGACTATTTAAAATACAGTTATACCCAAATTAATTCATTTACATCCACATCAATGATATATGATTAATACGTTTTTAAAAATTAAAAATATTATTGGGGTGCCTGGATGGCTCAGTCGGTTGAGCGGCCGACTTCAGCTCAGGTCATGATCTCACGGTCCCTGAGTTTGAGCCTCGCGTCGGGCTCTGTGCTGACAGCCTAGAGCCTGGAGCCTGCTTCGGATTCTGTTTCTCGCTTTCTCTCTGACCCTCCCCTGCTCATGCTCTGTCTCTGTCTCAAAAAAAAAAAAATTTAAAAAAATTAAAAATATTATTTACTTGATAGCTTCTATTGACATTGTCTTACGATGAATATAATGGCATAATAGTATATATTTATATATAATTTGTGAACAAAATAAAAAACATATATATAATTATGTATGTAATTCACAAACAAAAATATACATTGAAAGGATATGCTCAACATTTTACTGACAGGGCACATGATTAAAGAATGGAAGGGGCGCCTGGGTGGCTCAGTCGGTTAAGCGGCCGACTTCGGCTCAGGTCATGATCTCGCGGTCCGTGAGTTCGAGCCCCGCGTCGGGCTCTGTGCTGACGGCTCAGAGCCTGGAGCCTGTTTCAGATTCTGTGTCTCCCTCTCTCTGACCCTCCCCCGTTCATGCTCTGTCTCTCTCTGTCTCAAAAATAAATAAACGTTAAAAAAAAAAAATTAAAAAAAAAAAAAAAGAATGGAAGCTCACGGGGCGCCTGGTTGGCTCAGTTGGTTAAGCATCCAACTTCAGCTCAAGTCATGATTTCGTCATTAGTGAGTTCGAAGCCCACATCAGGATCTGTGCTGACAGCTCAGAGCCTGGAGCCTGCTTCAGATTCTGTGTCTCCCGCTCTCTGCCCCTCCCCCATTCAAGTTCTGTCCCTCTCTCAAAAATAAACGCTAAAAATTTAAAAAAACAAACAAACAAAGAACGGAAGCTCACTACACCAGTGTGTAAAAAGTAAAGATACAATGATGAGTACAGGGGACTGACTCTTCCTGAAACTTTCTGCCAAGAAGAAATGAGAACCACTGGACGTGAAGGATCTAGGTAGGGATATTTGTATGCTGGCTTGTTTCTAAGACAGGGGTGCTTATAGGAAAGGTTCTTAAACATTAATCCACTTGTAAAAATGCAGATTTCCCAATCACGAATCTTCCTTTCTGAGTTAGCCAGTTTGGGGTTACACCTAGGAATCTGAATGTCCAGCTCATTCTGATGCAAACAGTCTAACATTAGATGAAAACTGGTCTAATGCAAGGTTTAAATGCCACTGAGAAGAATCCCCAAGAAAAGAGGATTCAAGACTGTGCACAGTCCATGTAAGATTACACAGGTAACAGAGAAGAAGGGATGCCGGGACAAAGGAGGAAGTGGCTTTTATTAAGAGCAGACACACCTCCCCGATTTACAGAAGGGACAAGTACAACAGATGGATGAGGAAATTTTTGAAGATCTGGTGATGACAAATCCAGGCTCTTCACAACAGGGAGGAATATGCTCCTTTACCAGAATGGATACAGAAACACAAAAAAGAAATGTCTCCATTTTTACTTTAAAGAATTCTTACAAAAATGAGGCACAGCAATATTTTTGTTGTTGTTCTTAAATGCAAGTTTTCATTTACTGAGAGTAAGGTAAGAACTCATCTAGAGATTGTTGTTTTCAATTTAATATTTCCAATCTGGAAATTACCTCATTCGTTGTGGTTTTAATGGCACTCAGACAATCCTGAACAATAGTTTATTTTCTTGCCTTATTTCTTTACATATTCTTTGGCACAGCTCCATAAACACTAAGTGGTAAAACTAGAAGTCTGCTGATTGCATGGCGACCACAGCAGCTGGGTAACCATGTACACAAGGCAGCAGTTAATTGCCTGAGAGAGTTGAAGTAATATTTGGAGTCCAAATAGAAGTTTAAAATGCGCAATCTGTCTGGTTTTAAGTCAAAAAGATGTCTTTCTTCACTGATCATACTTGGATTCTAATTATTTTGGTTTCTAATGTGAACTATATTTAAGACACTATATACAAAAAAAAAAGATAATATGTATATTTTGCCAAATCATGCGATGAGACCCATGGAAGCTGTATTAGTAAATATACTTTTTTAGTAAAGGACCAACGGTCCCCAGGCCCATCAGTCTTCCTTCTACCTTTATGTAGCTCTTTGCTTTTGTGGCTTTTAAATTTCGAACCTGTTTTTAAACCCAAAGGTTCCATTTAATAATTTTTTAATTATAGTTTTAATCAACTTGTGATTTTAATTACCTTATTTCTTACAAAACCTCCTTTTTTTCTACTTATCAAAGTAATAAATGTTGTTATGAGAAATTCTCAGGAATTACTGAATGGTGTAAGTAACATGGAATCACCTGTAATTTCACCCCCAGATAAAAATAATGGCTAAGAATTCAATGCATAGCCTTGTAGACCTTTTTAAAATGAACATATGTGTGTGCATTTAAAAATTTTATTTATTTATTTTTTAAGTTACATCCAAGTTAGTTAGCATATAGTGCAATATGGATTTCAGGAGTGGATTCCAGTGATTCTTCACCTATGTATAAAAACCCAGTGCTCATCCCAACAAGTGCCCTCCTTAATGCCCCTTGCCCATTTAGGCCATCCCCCCACCCACAACCCCTCCAGCAACCCTCAGTTTGTTCTCTATATTTAACAGTCTCTTGTGTTTTGTCCCCCTGCCTGCTTTTATATTATTTTTGCTTCCCTTCCCTCTGTTGATTTGTTTTGTATCTTAAATTCTATGTATGTACATTTTTAATAAGAAAATTGAAATATTACACATACACACATGTTATTTAATTTTGGAATTCTGAGTTTACCTTTTTTCCCACATAATAAGTCTCTTAATGTCAAAACAGACCACATCATCATTTTTAACAGATGCTAAAAAAATTCTGGTATATGGATGTGTTATAATTTAAGTGGTCCCTTATTGAAGGGTATGCAGATGTATTTTACCTTTAACAATGTTAGGTTCACAACAAGAAATTAGACATTTAGATCTTATGTCCAAATAGAAGACTTTTTCTCTAATAAAGATCATATATAGATACAGACTAAAAGGTTTCTTAAGAGATTAAGTTAGTTCAAAAATAAATCAACTCGGGGGTGCCTGGATGGCTTAGTTGGTTAAGCATCCGACTCCCGGTTTTGGCTCAGGTGACTTCCAGCTTGGGATTCCCCCCCCCCCCACACTCTTTCCCTTTGCTCTCTACCCCATGCTCACAGGCTGGACTCTCTCTCAAATAAATAAACATTTAAAAAATAAATACACTCATAAAAAAATCAACCAACTCATTTTGTTATCGTCTAAAAATATATTTATAATTCCAACAGAATAATCTCAAATGGCAATTCTTTTGCTACTTTTTTAAAGTTTATTTTTTGAGAGAGAGAGAGAGAGCAGGGGATGGGCAGAGAGAGTGGGGGCCAGAGGATCCGCACTGACAGCAGAGAGCCCAATGTGGGGCTCGGACTCACAAACCTTGAGATCATTACCTGATCTAAAGTCAGAGGCTTTACTGACTGAGCCACCCAGGTGCCCCTCAAACGGTAATTCTTTTAAATAAATAAATGTATACCCACATACACAATGGGCAATAATTTCTACAGTGGTTGGAGTTGATGAAAAGTCCTTTAACAATTCCACATACATTTAAAAAATTAGGCATATGCCAAATAAAAGTATGCACATAAACTAGCTGTATAATAATTGCTGAAGACTTATTTTAAGCAAATCATACTTCAGAATCATGTTTTCAACCTAGATAAAGTCACAGAATTGGAAATATAATGCTTTTAACATTCTAAGGTTCTATGTCTTTGAGAAACTATCTTTGCTATTTTGAAACTGCTTTTGGAGAGCAAAGGATATAAAAATATATAAAGGGTTAACCGGAAATTATGTCCTATAGGAACACTACACACTCAGCATGTATAACCAGCAAATTTAAAAGTCAATTGAGTCATTAGAGAAATGCAAATTAAAGCCACAATGAGATACTACCTAACATCCACTAAAATTGCCATAATAAAAAAGACAATAACAAGTGTCAGTGAGGATACTGAGAATTGTAACATTCACACACTGCTGGTGAGAATGTAAAATGGTGCAGCAACCTTGGAAAACAGCTTGGCAATGTCTTAAAACATTAAACATAAACTTACCATACAACCTAGTGGTTCCACTTCTAGAAATCTACCCAAGAGAAATGAAAACATATGTCCACACAAAGCCTCGTATGTGAATGTCCAAAACAGCAATATTCATAATTGGCAAAGATGGGGAAACAACCCAAAAGTCCAACATGGAATACTACCCAGCAGTAAAAAGGAATAAAATACTGACACATCCTACAATATGAATAAACTTCAAAAGCATAAAAGTAAAAGAAGCCAGAAGCAAAAGCTACATACTGTGTAATTTATTTACATAAATATCCAAAAAAAGCAGCAAAATAAGTTTCTAGCAACCATCACCTTTCATTTAATACCAATATATTCCAGTATTTTATATCTTAAAGGAAAAGCTTATTGGCAAACTTCAACATCAGTGACTATCACCTTGTTTTATAATTCATGATTTTACTTGATGTAATTTTAACGAAAAATATTATAATAGCCGTGAGCACATCAGTGCTCAGGATTTGTCTAGTTTATATGCATGTTAAATCTTTCTCTTGCTGCTTGAATTTGGTCTATTTTAATTAGCAATTAGTACCCCCATTCAAAATGGGCAAGGCAGGAGAACATAATTATCAAATTCTGTAGTATAACAAGTAGTGGTGATGGATGCTTAAATAACAAAATACTTAAAACATTTTTTTAATGTTTATTTATTGAGAGAGAGAGAGAGAGAGAGAGCGAGCGCATGAGTGTGTAAGCAGGGGATGGCAGAGAGAGGGAGGCACAGAATCCAGAGTAGGCTCCAGGCTCTGAGCTATCAGCATAGAGCCTGATGTGGGGATTGAACCCACAAACCATGAGATCATGACCTGAGCTGAAGCTGGACACCTAACTTACTTAGCCACTCTGGTGCCCCACTTTTTTTTTTTTTAATTTTTTTTTTCAACATTTATTTATTTTTGGGACAGAGAGAGACAGAGCATGAACGGGGGAGGGGCAGAGAGAGAGGGAGACACAGAATCGGAAACAGGCTCCAGGCTCTGAGCCATCAGCCCAGAGCCCGACACGGGGCTCGAACTCACAGACCGCGAGATCGTGACCTGGCTGAAGTCGGACGCTTAACCGACTGCGCCACCCAGGCGCCCCACCACTTTTTTAAACTACATATTCCAGTGATCTGCGGATAACCAAGACTTGGCAATAAAAAACAAGATTCATTCTAATTTCTCCCAATTCCCTTAAGGAACTCAAAAATGGTTACTGTGTTCCAAGGACCAGAGAAATAAGAGTCGGTAACAGACTGCCTACTAAAGGGATAGGTCTTTAAGAAAGTTTATTTTCTTCTAAATTCTGCATTTGTTTTGTCAATAAAATGGCATTTTGTTTTTAGTACAGCATCCAGTGGCTTTCTGGTGATTACAGAGTTTTAAAGACCTCAAAGAGTATCTGAATTGCAAGGTTAAGAATCAAAAAAAGGAAAGAGGTTACAGACGAGTTGGAAAATGCGAATGGGTTTCCTGAGCCAAAACAGTACTTAGTCTAGGAAACGGCTATTTTGTAAAATAAAATGTTTTCGTATATTATATGCTTTTCTGTAAAACTGGTTACTACTGTACATTTTAACCCATAACAATGAGATCCAACAAAAGATGAAGAAGGGAATCTTAAAACATATATTTTAGCACTATGATTAGAAAACATAAGAAATGGTGCTAAAAAATGAAGGAGTGAAAGGCGCTTCTGTATCAACCTTAACTGCCAAACTGAAGACGTCAGGCAATCTAAGATGGAGCACACATGCTCATGGGAGGAGCACAAAAGAATCTACTGGCTGCATCTTAGATTTACTTTTTATTTCACCTTCTTTACACAATTCTCGTATAAGGTATTATAAGGTACATAACAGATTAGAAGTATATAATTTATAAGGAAATAGATGCCAGGTCAGGTACTCAACACCTGAATTACTGTTAAGATGTGCAATCAAGAAAGAGTGGAAACCACTGTTCTAAAGAATGGACTGATTAGGGTTACGATTCTGTCACATTAGAGTTAAGCAGTCACATTTTTCTGTTACTCTGTGATAATTCTGTACTTAATGAAGCAGCTCAGATACTTTACAGAAAGAATTATTATTACCAAGAGCAAACCTTTATAGTTAAAAAAAGTTTTCACGTATGCTATCTCACGGAATGGCCACTGCCACTTAGTATTATTACTAGTTGACCTAATGTATCCAGTACCAGTTTCTTGAAAGCATTCACAAACACTAGTTGTATTTATTATTATTATAAATAAACATTAGCTGTAAGGACGCCTGGGTGGCTCAGTCAGTTAAGCATCCGACTCTTGATTTTGGCTTAGGTCATGATCTCATGGTTCGTGAGATCGAGCACCCTGCTGTCAGTGCAGAACCTGGTTGGGATTCTCTCTCCTCCTCTCTCTGCCCCTCCCCCACTTACACCCTCTCTCTTTCCACCTTCTCTCTACCCCTCTCCCGCTGGCATGCACACATCTCTTGCACACATCTCTCTGAGCTCTCTCTCTCAAAACAAATAAACATTAAGAATAAATAAAAATTAGCTGTGAAGTTAATGAGAGGAGAAAACATTTTAAAGACTTCAAGGTTAATTTAAGTAAATTGAAGCACTAATATGTTTCAGAGGAGTTAATCCTCCACAAAAAAAAAAAGTATAGAAACCACTCAACAAGAATTACAGGAAAGGACAGTGACTCTGTCTATTCCCCTGACAGCCCTTACCACCTTTATTCTTTATTTTTTACAGACAAGTTTAGGGTCTTCTCAGCATAAACAAAGAAATGCCCACTAATCATTTGACTACTAGGGAATTAATCAGCTGAAGATTAAGGGTAGATTTAATAACCGACTCTATATAGAAGTTCTGCTTTATGGAGGACAGTAACAAGATGTTTTACCAAAATTAACACAAGAGGATACGAGTTGAAGCTGGCTACTGATAAAATTACTACAGAAAAAAAATCACGAAATTTTTCTGAGAGTGAAAATTCAGAGGAAACCTTAAGGACTTGTATCAAAAGAGATTTTTGTAAACAAGATAGTTTCCTATTACATGAGATCAATTAAGTGTACCAGGGATGCCTATAAGAGATCACAAGTCTGATATCAGTTCTACAGAAGCATATATCTGTGTATGCCACTAACTAAGCTTCACTAATCTGGTAGCACCACTCTTAAGAAGTGAATGCATTACTATTTACTTTAAACTTAAAGAAGTTGGTTCCTTTCACTAAACTGAGGGGTTGATAAGGGTTTGGTTATTGGAATTAATAAACCCCAGAATGAATGGCAGCAGGTAAAATTTAGACCAGAAGTGTCAATACAGTGGAGGAAATCTCATATGACTGCCATCGTCCTGCAAGTCTGTTATTGTGTTTTAGGTTAAAGACATACTAATTTATATGACTGATTTAAGTACCAAGGCAACGGGTACATTTATATGATAAATGATGAAATGCCTAAAAGGCAATAAACTGAAAGTTAAGATTTAAAAATATAAAAAAAGATGGTCATTTTCCCCACTTGTTACAAAATGACAATTTTTTAAAGAGCTAAGGAAATCTGATGTATTATAATTCTAAGAGCCAAGAATATGAGGGCATAAATCCAGGAATAAATCACATGTTTCAAAGCTTTTGCTGTTTCAATACTCTGAACTGGTTAAGAAAGGTTTAATTCTGACATTACCATTGGAGCAGATGGTGGATTTGATGATTGTCCTTCACTGTTCCCTGCATGCTGGGTTAACCCATTAGGATTTGAAGACTGTGTAATGGGAAGCTGGGTACTGGGTGCAGGTTGCTGAGATAATTCTACTTTGTAAGTCTTATTTGATTCATCCAATCTGCTACTTCTTTCTATGGCAATCAGGTCACGAATTTTTTGCAGCTGTTCCACTGAAGCTTTTTTAGGAAAGATAAGATGTGTTTCTCCCTGGAATTTATAAAAATGGGAAAAATTTTAACTTTTGCTTTATACTGACAGTCATTCATATATAGATCTATAAAATGAAACCAATACTATAGAATACATCAGATATTTTGTTGTTGTAATAATCATTTTGTTTTTCTACCATTGTGGCACTTTTAAAAAAAACAAAGGTAACACTGCATAAATGTAAACCAGGAAATTCAGAAAATTGGTCACTTTCTTAGCATATAATGCTTAGTTTATTTGATCGATTCAAAGGCCTTTAGAAAAATATTTTCTGTTAGGAATAGTAAGTCACAAAGTCTCGTTAAGAATTACAAAAATGTACATTCCTATCTTCTCTGCAATAATATATAATACTACTATTCCCTGTGAAATTCCCTATGAAGTAACAGTAATTACTAGGGATGCAGCCATACAAAATGATCAGGGGGTCACATAAAACCAAGAAGTTATAAATCTCCTTTCTTTCTTTGAATCTCCTAAACCCAAGACTTTAAAGAATAGCTATATGATTAGCAGTCTGTATATGGGGTCCACTAATTTTTCCAAGAAGACAAAAAGCAAACCCTGATGATCAATTCAAAATTATGGACTGTTAACAGTAAATACAAAGGTGGTCCAAACAAAACAATCAACCCATAAAAATCCCATTCTTCAAGTAGTGATTCATTTAATGAATACCCACAATATAATCAGAGGGCTTTAAGATACAATAAGCATTACAACAAAGCTCACAATGTAAAATAGTCAGCAAATTACAAACAAGAAAAAAAGTGAAATGAAAATATATTCAATTAAGTTTCAAGGCACTGAGAAACAAGTGTTAAAATAGTAATTCCACCAGCTACATATATATGAGAGAAAACTATTGTTAACGTGCAGTAGTAAGACTTACAGATTGTTAGCATTTAAGTTAAGCTCCATAACTGAGAATGACCTTATTTCCCTGGTGATGGCAGACCTATCAGAATGAAGTGACCAAGACATTTCTCATTAATGACATGAAAATTAATTCCATATGAATCCCTTTTAAAAAGCCAGAAGGGGCCAGTAAGCTCTCTATATTCATTACCCATAATAGCTGTAAAAACAAAACTATCATTTATTGTGTTTATGTGTTCTAGGTGCTGTATTAATTTTGCATATATTATCTCAAGTAATTCTCACAACCACTCTGCAAGGTAGGTACTAGGTTTATCCCTACTCTTTATATGGAAATATGAAGGCTCAGAAAAGTTAAATAACCTGCCCGATGCCACAGAACAATTGTTGGAGTAAAGATTCACACTTAACAAATCTTAATTGTTATGCTATAATTGAGTCATCTTAGACTGAACAGAGACCAATAACCACAAGCTGGACTAAAAGTTGGAAGTGTTGAGCAAAAGAGAATATTTTTATAGCCGTGATAATTACATATACGATAAGCACAAATCAGATCACAATGAGTTTCCAACATCAGAAAGGAACCACCTCGCATCTCTGATGAGGTCTGGGAAGAGAGACCAACACTTAATTCAAAACCAGATATGGAGGTTTCCCATCTCCTACTGTTAGTGGAGCAGCACTGAGAAAGGTAGAAGACACCACGGACAGAGGTGGAAACACAGCATAATAGGTTTCTGGATCTATGTTCAGTTCACACCTCAGAGAGGGCCCGGATAAGACAGAGATGCTGCTCTCCTTTCCAACTTTGCAGGATCAGTCCTAAAAGAATGTATGATCACGGCCAAAGTGTACCAGAAAGTTTAATCAGCGGCACTGTATTTTCATGAAAGGACAAAATCACAGGCTTTGCACTAGATCCAGTAACATTATAAGAAATCAATGAGAATTCTAGTATTTAACAAAATCCCTATTTCTTACCATATTTTTGCTAAGACAATTCTCCCTGCCAGATGTTAAGCAAACCTGCCCCCTCCCTGCCCACTAAATGCTGGTAATATCTTCCAGTCACCAAGACAACCAACACTGCCCACCTCCTGTGGCACCTGGCGGGAACCATCCCACTCAGCAAGCCTGATGAGTCACACAGCCATGCGGATCCCGGTCTTTCTCAACCTTCTTCTCAGAATTTTCACAAAGAGCTCAGCCTCAGAGGCAAGTAGGCCCAAAAGTGCCCAGGATTTTAATATACAAAATATAAAAATTTGGGGATGGGTCTGAGAGATTCCTACTTCACTGTAAAGCCTACCAAAGTTTCTTTCTGATGGCAGAGTTCAGTTGCAGTTCCAATGGTTCCTTCTGCAACTTAGCCACACTGATAACACACAGACTTCAGATGGGCCCTGAGGTGCAATGCCCAAAGCCAATCAGAAACTTGAAGTATAAATTAGTCTGATCAAAACATGTTACTCTTTTCTGAAACTGTGGCTCTATTTGGGTCAAATACTACTGCAAGTCTCAGCTTGTAACTAGCACTCATGTGACTAATCTTTGGGTCTGCCTGAGATGGGTTTTCTAGGATGTGGGATTTTGAGTGCTAAACCCAGGATAGCCTCAGGCAAACTGGGACAGTTGGTCATCACACCCGGCACTCAAATATTTGTTGAATGAAAGACAAATATGACTCCACAGAACCTGTGACACTTCAAAAATGAAAAATTAGTACAGTTTCCAGTTGTCATTTACTAAATTTTTCTGTCATTTGACTAAAAACATCTGTATTTTCATGAACAAAATCAGCAACGTTCTCAACTCTCCCCCCTACACTTTTAAATTCTTTATGTTCAGATGTCTGTGAGTAACTACAAGCAGATACCACAATTTATACTTCCGGCCTGACCTCTCCTTTCGAGTTACAGACTCATACATCCACTTGCCTACTTGCTATGTTTAACAGTTTTATCAGTTATAATTATCCACAAGTTGGGTAGTGATTTCTCCCAGTATCTGCTACACTCCCAGATTTCGCAATCTGAATGGTACCTGCATCCACATAGATGCTCAAACCAAACCTAAAAGTAACCTACATTCCTTCCTTTCCCTTGTACCCCACATGTAGTTCATTAGCAAGTCCTGCAGATTCTGCTTCAAAAAAAATTCTGGATGCCTCCACTTTCCCCCATCTCCACTGCTATCAGTCTTTAATTCAACATGTTTACTGAGTGCCTCAATGTGCCAGCCATATTCTAGGAGCTAGCAACACAGGGAACAAAAAGACAAAAGGCTCTGCCTTCATGGAACTTATACAAATCATTACTGTTTCTCCCTTAGGTTAATAAACGCTTTCTAACTGGTCCTTCCTGCTTCACCCCTTGCCCTCATCCCAGAAGATCCAGAACATTCCCTTTACAACAGCTAGAATAACCTTCTAAATATCCTTCCCTGCCTAAAACCTTCCTATGGTTTCCCGTTTCATTTAGAATGAAATCCAAGTCTTTACCACAGTCCTCAAAACCCCATGCCCTGGATTTCTGCCTGTCTGTGCAGCTTTCTGTGCCAAAGCTACTCCTGCTGGAAGTGCTTTGGACATGTGAATCGTCTGAAGTACTTGGACTTGAGGGCTTCAGGTACCTGAAATACTTCTTTTCACTTAGGTCCCAGCTCAAATGTTCTCTCCCTAGAGGCCTTCACCGACCACGCATCTGTACCTAGCTGCCTGCCTCTACAGCTGCTTTGAATCGTATCACCATGCCTTATTTTCTTCTTTGCACTCATCTTTGTGTTCATGTCTACTATTTGTCTAACCTATTAGAATCCAAGCTCCACATGAGATGGGATCTATTTCTGTAGTTCACTATTATACCCTTCAGAGCCTGGAACAGAATCTGGGGAGAAAAGCAGAGAGGCAGAAAGGAAACGACCTCTTACGGCAACTCAGCATATCACTAGAACAATTTCTACAGCCTTGCCAATTCAGCCTCTGTGGACTACCGAGTATCCATAAGCTGGTTCTACTTCTTTCAATATTCCATGAACTAGAAATGGCTAAGCATATACACAGACAGAAAATTCACGGTATTGATAACTACTTTCACTGTGGCATAGAATTGAACTATGCCACAAGATTCTGGAGGATGAAAACACCAAACGTTTACTTTGACCTAAAAACAAAAAAAACATACTGAGATTCTTCTCTTCTGTCACAGAACACATTCCTTACAAGTGGCAATTAACTCAGCTTTTCTGTGTCTACTCTTCTCATTTCTTAATGGAGACAGGTGGTTAGACCCTATTCGTATTCATGTGTGCTCACAAAGCAGGTTTTTGTCAAAAGTCTAAAGTGACCCACAATGGAGTCTCTAGGTTGTATATCTGACCTACCTGTTCTAAAGGATTAAGACTTGTAAGAATATTCTCTGTGGGAGAGTTGTTATATTGTGATTTTAAAGCATATTTACTGTGACTTTCAAATGTCTAATAGGTGAAGAAATAACTAGCTGCACAGATTTCCAAACTGATCAATTAATTAAAAAAATATTATCTTATTTAGGTAATTATCCATCAACACTACAACAAATTCTTTGTACATGAATTGGGGAAAAGAAACCCTTCAACATACTCACCTCTTCAAAGCCCATTTCAAATAAACATTCAACGGCTCCTCTGACAGGTAAGAGTCTAGTAGAAAAAGCTGTGTTTCCGATCCGGATAGATCTATATTTTTCATCATTAGGGTTTCTGATTTAAATAAAAAAAATTTGATTATATATAACAATTTATACTTTCCACAGTGTTTTTGCACTCCTTTTCACATTTTATATTGGCTATATTGCTACAAGGTAGCACAGATCCCAGCTTTACAGAAAGAGGAAGAACAGTCTGGAAAAACAGCCTGATTTTGAGATTCATACATTCAATATACATTTACTACCACCCTACTGTTTAATTTCAGTTGATAATATTAATGCTTCCATAACAGACATCCATGTGACTCTATAATTCTGTGCTATTAAGGCTACATACTTTTATGAGTTTTTAGGGTGCTAAGAAAAAAAAATCCACATAAGCTCCAGACATGGGGCAGAAGGTTTTGCCTATTTTGTTCTGATGGACCTCAATCATCAAGAATGGTACTTGATGCATAGACGGTGGTTAGTAAATACTTGTGAAATGAATGAATGAAAGAAACTAAAAAGCTGCATAAAAACTGATCACAGTTCCTGAAAGATTTTACTTCTGAAAAATATAAACCCAGGTACACCTTGATTTTCTTTCTTCCCTAGACCGGTGATTGTTTTTACTCTATGTTCTGCTTCAGCTCAAGATATATTTTAGTCACAGCCAATTTTTTTTTTTTTTTACGGTGATTAAGATTTTGAATAGCATGCATGGGATAAGACCAGCATATGAAAAGCTTTGAGATTTTTTTTTTTTAATTTTTTTTAACGTTTTATTTATTCTTGAGACAGAGAGAGACAGAGCACGAACGGGGGAGGGGCAGAGAGAGAGGGAGACACAGAATCGGAAGCAGGCTCCAGGCTCCGAGCCATCAGCCCAGAGCCCGACGCGGGGCTCGAACTCACGGACCGCGAGATCGTGACCTGGCTGAAGTCGGACGCTTAACCGACTGAGCCACCCAGGCGCCCCAAAGCTTTGAGATTTTTAATAACGCTGATAAATCGGAAATGCTGTTTTTAAAAAATCAGAAAAAAAAAAAACAAGGTTAAGATAATCACAGTATTATACTCAAGACCATCAGAACATAATTTAGGATAAGTAGATTTCATATCTGACACAAACTCCCTTCCAATGGTAGTAGCTTCCATTACTATTTTAAGAAGGATTCTGAGGCTGTGTCAGGGGTCTATGGGAAGGAGTGCTGAGGCCATCTGCCTGGGCTATTGAATGGGGATGGCAGACAAATGCTGGCAACTATTAACAACTCATTAACCATTTGTGTCCTAATTTAATTGCGGAAGTTTTAACATATTTCACATTTGTTTTCCATTGAGCAACTCTCTGTTGCCCAAATGTTATAAATACATGAATCTTTTTAAAACTTTTCCTTAAGTTCCAAAATTATACAAGTTTATTACAGAATATTCAGGGACAAAGCTCTGAAATAGTGTTATTCAAAATGTCCATGGACTGGAGCCAATCTACAAACTCCTTGCTATTCATTCATGAGAATGTGTAGAAATTGAGAATACTCAGCAATTATTATAACAATTTGATGTGCCATGAAATTTTTATTGTTATTTTACAAAAGGTATAGGTCCACCAAAGACTGGAAATTAAAAACAAAAACACTTGTTCTTCACCACAGGTCATTTGAGCATCACAGGTGGTTGAAAAAACACAAAGAAAAAAATGTATGTTCTGCTCTTTTACTCTGTGTGTTAAATGAGAGCTTCTCACCCTTGGCATTATTGACATTGGAGGTCTTTGCTGTAGGGGGCTGCCCTGCACACGGCGAGATATTTAGCATCCCTGGCTTTTATGCCACACTAGATCCTAAGTGTGCCTCCCTTTCTTACTACTTAAAACAAAAAACATTAAACCATACAATAACCCTACATTTACCAAGGCTAGTTACAGATAAATGTAGCATCGTTTCATGATATTCAACACGTTTCACAGGGTTATAAACATATCACTACCATCAGTATGACAGAACCTACTGGTGCAAAACTTCTTGAGGTTGTTTTGTTTGTTTTACGTATTTTTCCCCAATAGCTTCCAGATTTTTACATGATCAAAGTCTTTCACTGGCCTTAATTTTCTAGTTTTCCCTCCCTCTTTTACCACTGTTTAAAAAATTCTTATAAAACACTCATTAGTTGATCTGATACATGTTTCAAAATAACTGTTGATATGGCTTTTCTATTATAGTCTATTTCCCATCTTTTTACATCTATGGGCCTCACATACCATTTATGTATTTTTCTCACTGAAAACATAATGCAAACAAAAACAAAAAAACCCAACAGTAATGTCCAGTTACCCAAATTCTATCTATCTCTTTTAAAATATGTTGAGCACACCAGCCATAATCTTGAACATAAAATGGTGCCAAAAGTTCATCCTGAAGCCCTCAAAGACTTAGAGAACTTGGCCACAAAGCCATTAGGCCTCAAATCCATAAGATCCCACTTCCTGTCCTTGGAAAAGTACCACAAAAACACTTTCTAAATCTCTAGTTTTACAGCCTCTCACCCCAGTGTATCCACCATCGTTGAACTCATTACTACTCTCCTTATCTTGCAGTGTCTAAATTACCCCTAAGGATCACCTTTATTTTTGCTTCATCTTCTTCTTCTGTTAATTCCTCTGCAGACTTTTCTCAATATTTTTTGCTATAATTCTTCAATGTGTTTTTTCTGCCTCTGCTGACTCTTAACTATTTCTGCAACTGGTAATATTTATCTTGCTTATTAGCAATAATTGTTCACATTCACTTGAGGTGTTTGTTTAGTTGTTTGCTGGATAGTATTGAACGAATGAATAGGGTCTTGAAAGGGCAACAAAATTTCCTGCACCTCACTCACTATCACTTTGAACACATTTTAGTATCTTCCTAGTTGTCTTACCCCCAGGTATCTACAAAATTGTTTAATCTGTAGAATGTTAATTATTAGTCTTTACTTTTACAATTGAATGGTAGAAAAAAGTCATGCTTTTCACCTTGAAAGTCAGTATCTACCATATATTTAGGATCTTAAGGCATGTTAAACAGTAAGCTTCCCACTGAGGTCACAGACTCAGGAAAAAAAAAAAAACTTAAATGTTTCTATTTCAGAATTTCAGAAACGCTGAGAATAAACATAGCTGACCATTCACTAGCCCTCTTTCTCTTTAGAATGCATAATCCCAGAAAGGGTTTACAGAAATGGAAACTTAATACATGAGAGATCCTATAATCTTGTATTTTTATTACTAATTACAAAAATTGGTTTGTAGGCCATTTAAAAAATATTTCTTTTGTAAATAGTCCTTTTCAAAATAGTTCTTTACAAAATAGTCCTTTTGTAAATCAAAATAATTGAGATACATGTAAATTTTTCTTTAAAAAAAATTTTTTTTAATGTTTATTTTTGAGAGAGAGAGCACGCACGTGCACAAGTGGGAAAGAGCAGAGAGAGAGAGGGGGAGACACAGAATCCGAAGCAGGCTCCAGGCTCTGAGCTGTCAGCAAAAGCCCGATGAGGGGCTCGAACTCACAAACTGTGAGATCATGACCTGAGCTGAAGTCGAATGCTTAACCCACTGAGCCACAGGTGCCCCATATGTGTATATTTTTCAAAAACATCTAACTGCCTTTAGAACCAGCTGGGAACCATCTCTGGCTGTCTACCATTGTACGTAGCTGACAATAAGGGAAACATACACATAACCTAGCTTGTTCAGAGTGAAAGGTTGAATAATGGTAACAATAGGTAACATATGTGCCTTTATTTCTGTTTTGCAAGAATCTCATAATGCAGGCATTTTTTCTTTCCTCTTAAAAATGAGGAAACTGAAAAAAAAATGAAGAAACTTAAGTCCAGAGACTGTACATAAATTGACTATAGCCACACTCTTAGGAAATGGTTGACTGGGGTTTAAAACCACTGGTTTGATTACAAAGCTTACATACTCTTCACCATACAATACACCAACAAACTCACCACTCCTCAATTAACCCTCTTTCGATTTCTCCAGTTGTCAGTAGTAACCTAGATTAGAAATCTGAAGTTATTTGGGTTATTTTGTCTCTTCCCATTTCCAGTTCTACTCCTTGCATTCAGTCATCAAGAACTACCAATCCCTGCCTCCAACAGTTCTCTTCTCTCCGCATTTATGTTTATGATTACTGTAATAGGCTCCCAAATGAAATCCATGCCTTGTGTCTTCTTACATCATTATTCTACATTAAACTCCTTTGTTATATTTCTCTTTGACTCTAGAACGTATGATCACTTTCTCTTGTCTCCTATGTCAAATATATGTTCTCTGCCATTCCATCAACCTGTCCCATCTTACCAAACCTCTGTTCTCAAACTCTTCCACACTAGGTCCCCCTGCTATCTCCAGACACAAACATGTAACTCCTTGAACACTGTTTTGCAATTGTTCTCTGGATTTTACACTGTGGCTGTTTCCCATACTTGTGCCTTTCTCCTAAACATATTTATTTATTTTCTTGGAAAGAAGAAACCACTTTCCATTCTTGGCCCTCCCCAATCATAGGCAGTTTAATTTGTAACCAATAACCGTGTGCAGTTTGCAAAAGAAATTAGTAGAACATCAAACATATTTTTTAAGGAATAAATGGAGCAAATTATCCAAGGAATAATTCCACACATGTGGAATGCTAGTCAAAATATTTTAGAGTTTGAAAAACAGGTATTATTGAGTACATCTCATCTTTATCTAGGAGTCAGTGAACTGAAAAAAAAAAGTAAAAGGTTCAAACCCATGGCATATTGTGCGTGCAAATTAGCTTATATTTTATTCTGTAGTTTCATTAACTATGACTCTTAGTTGGGGAATAGGTTAACATCACCTGAAGCAGAAATCTGAAATGTAACCAAAACCATAATCTTCACTTGAGTGTAGTGACAAGTGCTGCTGTTTATAAAAAATCAAACAAAAAACCACAAAAAAACCCCAGCTATTAATGAAAGTCTCATTTCAGCACTCATTTCATAAAATACTACGTCAAACACTGAGGTAGGAATAAGATATATTAAGACAACATCCCTGACACAGTCCCTTATCTTTAACACTAATGGATTTCCCCAAACAGCAAAAGGAACAGAAAACTTTGGTTTTCTCTACTCTCAAATAAGTGAGATTAGCAGATCTGTAACAGAATGTAGTTAGAGTAACCTACATTAGAAATCTCTGAAGAAGAGATCAGGGACTTAGAAGTGGAAGAAAGAATGTTTTTTTAACTTCCTGAAGCGTAAAGGAGTTTTAATTCAAAGAAAATGAGAGCAGGGATTACTACTATTACAAGCATACCTCAGAGACATTATAGGTTTGGATCTAGAACAATGTAGTAAAGTGAAAATTGCAGTAAACCAAATCAAATGAATTTTTAAAATTTCCCACTGCATATAAAAGTTATGCTTATATGTACTCCATTAAAAGTGTAATAGCATTATGCTTTAAAAAATGTACATACCTTAATTAAACAATACTTTATTGCTAAAAAATGCTATCATATGAACTTTCAGTAAGTTGTAATCTTTTTGCTGGTGGAGGGTTTGCCTCGATGTTGATGGATGCTAAGTATTGGTGGGGCTGCAGCAATTTCTTAAAACAAGACAATAAAGTTTACCACATCAATTGACTCTTCCTTTTATGAATAATTTCTCTGTACCATGTGATGCTGTTTGATGAAACATCTTTCAAAACTGGAGTCAATCCCCTCAAACCCTGACACTGTTTTATCAGCAAAGTTTGTTATATTCTAAATTCTTTGTTGTTATTGCAACAATCTTCACAGCATCTGCACTAGGAGGCTCCATCTCAAGAAACCAATTCCTTTGCTCATCCATAAAAAAGCAACTCCTCATCCATGAAAGTTTCCTTTTTAAAATGTATTTATTTATTTATTTTGAGAGAAAGAGAGAGAAAGAGTAGGGCAGGGGCAGAGAGAAGGAGAGAATCCCAAGCAGGTTCTGCACTATCTGTGCAGAGCCTGATGTAGGGCTCCATCTCACGAACCCCGAGATCATAACCTGAACTAATCAAGAGTCAGACGCTTAACCATCTGAGCCACCAGGCACCCCATTCATCCGTGAAAAGTTTTATCATGAGATTGCAGCTATATCTTCAGGCTCCACTTCTAATTCTAGTTCTTTTGCTATTTCCTCCACTGAGGTCAGGAATCCCTCAAAGTTACCCATGAGGGTTGAAATCAACTTCTGCCAAACTCCTATTAATGTTGACCTTTTGCCTGCCTACAATGAAATCACAAATGTTAATGGCATCTTGAATGGTGAATCCTTTTCAGGTTTTCAACTTTGCCCAGATCCATCAGAGAAATAATTATCTATGGCAGCTATGGCTTTACAAGATGTAGCTGTTAAAATAAAAAGATTTGAAAGTCAAAATGACTCCTTGATCCATGGGGCTGCAGAAGAGATGTGTTAGCAGGCATGAAAACATTATGTCATTGTACATTTCTATCAGAGCTCTTAGGTGACCAGGTGCATTGTCAATGAGCAATAATATTTTGAAAGGAATCTTTTTTTCTGACGTCTCAACAGTGGCCTTAAAATATTCAATAAATCACATAGTAAAGAGACATGCTCTCATCCAGGCTTTGTTTTTCCATTTAGAATTTTCAGAATGGTTAATCAGCATTGGCTTCAATTTAAAATCACCAGCTGTGTTAGCCCCTAACAAGAGAGAGTCAACTTGTCCTTTGAAGCCAGAAATTGACTTCTCCTCTCTGGCTATGAAGTCCTAGATGGCATCTTCTTCCAATAGAAAGCTGCTTTGTCTCTGTTGAAAAATCTGTTGTTTAGTGTAGCCATCTTCATGAATTATATTAGCTAGTTCTGGGTAACTTTCTGCAACTTCTCATCATCATTTGCTGCTTCACCTTGCACTTTTGTGTTATGGAAACAGCTTCTTTCCTTTAACCTCATGAACCAACCTCTGCTAGCTTAAAACTTTTCTTCTTCAACTTCATCACCTCTCTCAGTCTTCACAGAACTGAAGATTTAAGACCTTGCTCTGGATTAGGCTTTGGTTTTTAAGGGAATGTTGTGGCTGGCTTGATCTTCTTTCTAGACCACTAAAAGTTTCTCTATTAGCAGCAAAAAGGCTGTTTTTCTTTCTCATCATTTGTGTGTTCACTCGAATGGCACTTTTAATCTCCTTCAAGAACACTTCCTTTACATTTGCAACTTGGCTTTTTGGTACAATAGGCCTAGCTTTTGGCTTATCTTGGAATTTGACACAGCCTCTTCACTAAGCTGAATCACTTGTAGCTTTTGATTTAAAGCGAGAGATGCGTGCCCCTGCCTTTCACTTGAACACTTAGGCCATTACAGGGTTATTAACTGGCCTAATTTCAATTATTATTGTGTCTCAGGAAACAGGGAAACCTAGGAAAGGAGAGGGGACAGGAGGCTCAATGGGTGGAGCAGTCAGAACACATACATTTATAGATTAAGTTTCCCATCTTATGTAGGTGCAGTTGGTGCACCCCCCAAAATTACAATAGTAACATCAAAGATAACTGATCACACGATAAAGAAGATATGGTGTGTATACACACACACACACACACACACACACACACACACACACACAATGGGAATATTACTCAGACAAAAAAAAGAATGAGATCTTGACATCTGTGACTTGGATCTAAAAAAAGCAAAACAAATAAAGAAAAAAACAGAAACAAACACAGAGAGGGGGATGGGCAAAATAAGTGAAGGGGAGTGGGAGATATAGGCTTCCGGTTATGGAATAAATAAGTCATGGCAGCAGGGGACATCTGGCTGGCTCAGTCAGTAGAGCATGTGAATCTTGATCTCAGGCTCATGAGTTCAAGCCCCACACTGAGCATAGAGTTCACCAAAAAAAAAAAAAAAAAGGTAAAAAAGTCACAGGGATAAAAGGAACATAACAGGAACTATAGTTCATGGCTATATTAATATAGCTTTATAATAGTTTTGTATGACGATAGATGGTAGCTACACTTGTGAGCATAGCATAATGTACAGACTCGGGGAATCACTATGTTGTAATACTGAAATTACCGTGACATTGTGTTAACTATATTTCAATTATATAAAAGAGCTCAGGGGCTCCTGGGTGACTCTGTTCCTTAAGCATCCAACTCTCTGTTTCGGCCCAGGTCTCATGATCTCACAGTTCATGAGTATGAGCCCCGTGTTGGGCTCCGCTCTGATAATGTGGAGCCTGCTAGGGATTCTCATTCTCTCTCTCTCTCTCTGCCCCTCCCTTGCTTGATCTCTGTCTCAAAATAAATAAATTAAAAAAATTAAAGAACTCATTGATCACAGATCACCATAACAAATAATGAAAAAGTCTGAAATACTACAATTACCAAAATGTGACACAGAGGTACAAAGTGAGCAAATGCTGTTCGAAAAATGTCACCGACAGGTTTGTTCAACACCATAAAATTTGAATTTTGTAAAAATTTGTAAAATTGAATTGAATTTGTAAAAAACACAATATTTGCAAAGCACAATAAAATGAAGCGCAATAAAACAAGGTATGCCTGCACTTAAACTAACAAGGGTAGTTTTTCATACCATCTCCAATTATCAGTTCCAAACCTCTAATTCCCTTTAAAAAAAAATTTTTTTTTAGATTTATTTACTTTTGAGAGTCAGAGACAGACAGGGCACAAGTAGGGGAGGGGCAGAGAGAGAATGAGACACAGAATCCGAGCAGGCTCCAGGTTCTGAGCTGTCAGCACAAAGCCCGACGCGGGGCTCGGACTCACAAACCGTGAGATCACGACCTGAGCTGAAGTCAGACGCTCAACCAACTGGGCCACCCAGGCGCCCCTCTAATTCTCTTTTTAGATAAAGCTTTTCAAGATCAGAAACATAAGCCATAGTAAAAACTGTAATATGAACTGGCAGCATGCCAAGCTGCCTCTACGAGTTTGATAAATATTCACAATGGTGATTATACCAAGTTATTATTTGCATGCAGAGGTTTTCCTTCCTCAAAACATCTTGATCTTAGCATTCTGGGTTTCACTAGATTAAAAGCAGAAGTGAATCCTATTACAAGGCCACTTCCCTTTTCTGAATAATGGGGTTTAAATAGTTTGATGGCTTTCCAGGTTGGAGGTCCCAGCTGCTAAAATCCGGAGGACTCAGTTTATGAGTTCATTCATGCACAGTCCACTGGCATCTTTGTGCTTTGAAGAGCTGTTAGACCTCACAGGGTAGAGGTGAGCTGAAGAAGGTGTCACAGAGGAGAAAGGCAGTCCCCCACATAGGTCACAATTGTGTAGCTGTGTACATTGCCCATGCTGTATCCCTTATAGCATTTGGCAAATAATAAAGGCTCATTTTTCCTTCAATTTACTTTTAAAATCCTTACTGTTACCTATATAAACAATATATTGCCATGAACAACGAACTGCCACGGGTTGAAACACTACACTTGTAACTAAGGTCTCTAAAATTGGGTCATATCAAATCTATAACCATGAAACTAAGAAGCATTTCCTTTCAGCCTTCACACCAATAAACCCGCCACTCAGCAGACCATGTGCACCAGGGGGTGGGGTGGGAGACAGAGCCTAGACAGTAATCGTGGTGACCTGATAAATGAGGTATCACCACTCAAGTATCTGCCACCTAGAACTCCTTTAACCTCGCTTCTATCTCCCTCCCCCACACATCACATTCTCAAGACACTACACGAATTGATCTAAGGACTGATAATGAAAAGGATTCAAAATGAGGAATCAAACTTGCCTCCCAATTCCCCAAATCTGTAAGGTCCCTTTAGGATCTATCTACAAGTGTACTTTTGCTCACAGGAGAATGAAACAAATTACTCTCAGCCACGGTAATCTTCACTCATTCTTATTTAAAAGGTCATGTTGAAAACTACACTACAGGTATTAATATAAAAACTGTAACTTTAAAGTAACACGGTTAATATGTCAGTCGACAAAACTGGACAGGAAAAGACCATAAAGAAATGTAAAAACCCCACTACTTCAGTTAGCATGATGCTTTAACATTAAAATATTCACAAAACGTTGGGGGGAGGGGGATTTTGTCGGAGACTAACTTCTCATAAGCCTGTGGCAATTTAAGGCACTACGGTAAGACCCACGCAGCGGGAATGAGACGCTGTCATCTGCGCTGACACCAAGACAGTTAAACAACTCGATCGGAGGCAAGTGTTTCCGGCACGCCTTCTCACCTCCCTCCGCCCTGGGCTTTCCCCACCACCTCCAGTTCACCCTGGAGCACCCCGCCATCAGGTGCCAAGTCACAAGTGCAAAAGAAACTTACTCTTCTCTGGACAGAGGGGCCTGGCCAAGTCTCCAGGCCCTTGGCCAGCGGGCTCCGACACGGATTCGGAACCAGGCTCAGGCCCCGCTCCTTCCTGGCCTCGCCGCCCTTCGGGGCCCTGGCGGGGCGCCCCCAAACCTGCGCCAAGCAGGTGCCCCTCACCGCCCGCCCAGGCACCCCGTCCCACCACGCAGCCCCGCACCTGAGGATGTTGTCTGCGTAGGTGAGCAACAGCTTGGAGGCCTCCAGAAAGGTCTCTGGCGTGTTCTGGCACAGCTCGGCCACAGCCGGGGACGCAGAGCCCGAAGAGCTGCCCAACGCGGCTGCCGCCATGCTTGAGCGCCCGCGGCCGTCGCCGCCCCTCGCGCGCCGCGTCCCGCACTGAGCAGGCGCCACAGCGCGCGGCCTCCTCTGCGGCTGGCCAGGAAGGGCGGGGCGCTGGGCCGGGAGGTGGGGGGCGGGGGGGGGGGCGTTCTGGGAAGGTCGAGGGTTTGGACCTGGAGGGACGGGGGCGTCGTTGCTAGGCCCTGGGGGTCCAATCAGAAACTAGGGGCGGGGTGCTTGGTCGTCCGGGCACGGGCGCTTCGGCGGCGAGGAGGGCCCAGGAAGCGGGTGTTGGCCTGTGCTGGCCGATGGGTCGCAAAATCCCAGGTCCTTCGGCGTCCCAGAGTGGGTTTCGATTGAGCCACGAAGGTGGGTAACCCCCACGTACGTCTAACCACGCCTTTTACCCCCAAACAAAACAATCTTACCGCTTCCTCCTCGTAGACGGCCAGGCATTCCTAAATACGTGTGAATGAAAGACCTCAAGGAAGGAGCAACAAATGTTCCAAACCTAATGGGTGGCTATAAACTCTGCTGGGTTTCTGGTATATAGATTCTTTTTAGAATTAGATGAGTGATTGAAAATCCTTTTTCATAAGTACCAGCTCAAATAGTATGATGTTGCTCTAAAGAAGTTTTTAAACCACAGGTTCAACATAGTGAGTTGTGGGCTCAATTTACCGTGTATATTTACCAGTATAAAACATATATACAATAACGACAAAAAGGAATAGAGTAAAATGGGGGGGGCAATAAAAAATAGTCATCTCATATAGTGTGGGTAGGTATTGTGAGTTTGTTTTGAAGTTAGATCATGTGATTAATTTCCTTTATTCCTTTTAGAAGATAGTCCTAACTTATTTAATCCGTTCTTGGCCTCACCATGGCCTTGAAAGTGTACTTTTACCAACGGCTTCCTTCTTTGCAGACAAACATTTCCAAACCTCAACAAATATTTATCTTGACCTTATGCTTTTAAGGTAAATTATTTGCATAAGTAGTTTCTTTAAATGTTCTTGATGCTTTATCTTCTATTTGCTTTTTACATTTGAAGTTTTCTTTCAGTACTTCTGAGCAAGACCTTGAGTGATGCTGTCTGCTTCAATTACCATTCATCTGCCAGATACATGGGGAAAGTTTTAAATAAATATGTAGGTTTTTGGACCAGCTTCCAGGACTAGTGTGTTTAACTGATAGTATGTTCCTAGCTGCTGTAACTAAAATTTTCAGTGACTTAACACAAGAGAAATTTCTTTCTTGCTCACAGAACAGTTTAGTAAAGCAGGTATCTTTAGTCAATGGGCAGCTTTCCTCCGTGTAATAATTTGGACTCTCAGGCTCCTTCCATCCTGTAGAATAGCAGTCAACAAACATTTTTTGTAAAGGGCCAGACTATAAATGCTTAAGGCTCTGTGGCTTTAGGGTCTCTTAGGGTCCCTGTTTCAACTCTACTTCTGTCTTTGTACTTGTAGTAGTTCTATTGACAATTCTCTAAAATAAATGGGCATGCCTGTGTTCCCATGAAACTCTGTTTACAAAAACAGCCTGCTGGATTGGGCCTGTAGTTTGCTATTCCTGCCATAGAGCCTCAGAGACTTCTGTATTTAGTTGGTGTTTGGGCAAAAAAGAAGACATACCTGCTTCTTAACCACATGGGCCCCAAAGGATACTAAAACCTTGGTTTGCAAGCATAATTTTTTCCAGAAACATGCTTGGAATCCAAAGCACTTGTATATCAAAGCAAATTTCCCCATATGAAATAATGGAAATTCAGATGATTTGTTCCACAACCTAAAAATAGTCTGTAATGTAATATAAAATAATAAAGACAATAGAAAATATAAAGAAAAATAAACAAATTAATCTGCACTTACCTTTGAAAACCTTCATGGCTTCATGGTGAGGGAGACAAGAGATGGGAGGGTTATTATGTAGGACAACTTTCACTGTCACTAATGAAATCATGCTATCTATTGGCTCAATGGAATCTTTTTCTTTTCATGTAACTTTAACAAGAAATCTTTCCAATGATACTTGCTTTTGCCTCCTTATGAGGATTTCACGGAAATGTGACATTGCATTGTCATTAAACAGATTCATCGCTCACACTGCTACAGCCTTATTTGGGTGGTGCTTTCCTACAGAATTTTGCAGTTTCCTACATTTTACACATCTCCCTAATCTCATTTGAAGTAAGGGATTCCTCTGCCTTTTTCTCCTCCTCCTCTGCAGATAAGATCGCCTCCATAACCTCTTGCTGTTGCTTGTGATACAGATCCATCAGTTGATCGGTGGTCATCATGGTTTGAGACTGAGTGTGGGAGACGATCACCCACAATCCCACAGAGAGAGACAGAACGATTGGCTCAGTTGTCATCATGTGACTTTCAGTGTTACGTAGTACTCCTATTGCATACTTGTAAGACATCACTCGTTTATAAAGTAAAAATTTGTTAGAGATGTTTCCTCATCTTGTGGAACACTCGCAGAACAAGTTACTCATCATCTAAGGTTTTACTGGTATAGCATTTTCTCTACCATATAATTGAGAAAAGGAAGCCCCATCTAGATAAAAGAGGGAAGGCTGGGAAATTTAGTTCCTAGCTGGACATGCCCACAATTCTAAAGGATAAAAGGTGCAGGGAGGGGGGCCTGGAGTTATAACTAGCTGTCTCTACCACAAACTATAGTCACCTTAATCTGAGGTGTTTTTTTTTCACATTTACTTATCCTTATAATAGCATAAGATTATTACATACTATGTAGTACTTTATTTTACTTTTAAAGAAATGGAACACTTTTTGTTTTAAAATAAATTCTTGGGAGGGAAACCAGTATATATAAAACACCAAAGTGGAGATGCTCTAGAATTGAAGCAGGAGAGTGTGGGTGGCAGGAAGGATAGAATGCCATCAACTGAGCCTGCCCTTTGACGGAGATAATGTCCATCAGGCATCTTTGTGGGGAACACGCAAACACAGTGTGAAAACCAATGCCATAAAGTTAATACTGTGATAATAATGCAGGGTCTAGAAAATCATGGAAATCATCATTTCAAGGGTAATTCAGTAAGTTATTGTTTATCTTAGATCACCTGAAATTTAAATCCTTCCAAATTACTGTTTACCAACGTTTCTGCTGAAATTCTTGAGTAACTACAATCTCTCTTGGTTACCACCATTTATGCAACTGTTAAGAGAATTTATTATTAAAAAAAAAAAGAGGGGTGCCTGGGTGGCGCAGTCGGTTAAGCGTCGGACTTCAGCCAGGTCACGATCTCGCGGTCCGTGAGTTCGAGCCCCGCGTCAGGCTCTGGGCTGATGGCTCAGAGCCTGGAGCCTGTTTCCGATTCTGTGTCTCCCTCTCTCTCTGCCCTCCCCCGTTCATGCTCTGTCTCTCTCTGTCCCAAAAATAAATAAACGTTGAAAAAAAATAAAATAAAAATTAAAAAAAGAGAATTTATTATAAAGGACTTTGACTCATTCTTTTCCCTGTCTGCTTCTTCCACTAAGTCAAGTTGAAAATATTTTGATTTTTCAGTTCCTTTAGAAAAGTTGAAGATAGTAAGCTACTCTTAATTTCTTTATGCTCACCATTGCTTCACACAACTAATGGGTGTTCCAGTACTAAATCAGCATTGAACTTTCTATTCTTTTACTTGGCTTTTGGTTTTTTTCTCCAAATAATTTTTTTCAGTATTCCTGCTTTAAGTACACCATTGTTAAAGTTGACACATGGTGGCACTATTCTTAAATAGAATAGAACAAAGAAATAACCCATTAAATTTCCCCAGGATCAGTTTTGGCATAAAAAAGAAAACACTGACCTCAATAAAGACTATAGCACAGAGAGGGGTTGAAGCCTTTCAGGAATTGGTGTAGTGACTTATTATGGTATGATTGCATTAAGTGATTACCCAACAACTATTTAGTGAGCACCTGTTGTGTACAAAGCAGTCTGAGATGGAGGACATAAGAGACTTTTATTCTAGTAGGAAAGACAAAGCTAATGATAATATCTTGCATACAGACAGCCCCCGAGCTGATGAGACAAAAGTTACTGTGAAAAGAAAAAGAAGTCATTTGGTAAAAAACACAAAATAGTGTGTGTATACTAACCGATAGAAGGGTATGTGCTTATTGGTTTATTTCATAATTCAGTCAGTCACCAAATATTTATGAAATGGCTACTGAATCCCAGGCACTGTGCTAGGGGCTGTGAAGCAGTGAATCAGATGAGCATGAGCCCTGCCTTCATAGAAGTCCTAATGAGTTCACAGCAGTGGTTAGATCGGCAGCAGCAGCAGCACCAGCAAGGAATATGGTACTAGACCCTAGTACAGCTATTGGAATATCATAAGAATTCCTACCTCTTTCCAAACCAAAGGAAAGGAGATCAGAGGTAGAAATAAAAATGAAATGACTTTTGGTGGTTTTACTTTTCTACAGGATTTTAATTGATTTGTCTAGATCCAAGATAATCTTGTGATATTACAAAAGAAAAACCAAGCAGCACATTAAAACTGTTTCATAGGAGTTTGGCTTCAAAGAATATATTGTAGGTCTTTTCCCACTGTAATTTAAACATATCATAAAGCAATGAAAAGGGACAGCAAGTTTGCATATTTCTACTAACCAAGTTTTAGTTATTTTATAACCACATGTGTTTGTTTAATCCCTCTGAAATTAACTGTATAGTTAATGAATGAAGGTCATGCTAAGAAGTAACTGAATAGGCCTAGGATCAAGGATGACTCAAGGTCATATTGGGCTTTCCTAAACTATTTTAGGCAAAGTACATTTCCAAGCTCATTTAAATCCAGTACTTGACCAAAATTCTTCTCTAGAGCTGGGAAAGAAGGCAGAGCATTCAGAAACAATCATTCGAGAGACACTGTCCAGAAAGAAACAAATATGGCTGGGAGGTTCAAATGCAGATTGTATGTTCAACCTTTTATCTAAAGAAGAAAAAAAAAGGAGGTGCCTGGGTGGCTCAATTGGTTAAGCATCTGACTTTTTTTTTTTTTAATGTTTATTTATTTTTGAGAGACAGAGAGAGCACAAGCAGGGGAGTGGCAGAGAAAGAGGGAGACACAGAATCCGAGGCAGTCTCCAGGCTCTGAGCTGTGAGCACGGAGCCTGACACAGGGCTCGAACCCACGAACTGTGAGATCATGACCTGAGCCAAAGTCAGACGCTTAACGGACTGATCCACCCAGATGCCCCAATATCTGACTCTTGATATTGGCTCAGGTGGTGATCTTAGAGTCATGAGACCGAGCTTTAGGTTGGGTATTCTGTTTCCCTTTCTCTGCCCCTTTCCTGCTTGAGCATGCTCTCTCCCAAAATAAATAAATAAACTCAAAAACATAAAGAAGAAAAAAGGACATAAACCTCACACCTGGGACAGCATGTGAACAACAGATGGTCATCTTAATAAGTATCTTGCTGATTTCTTGCTGTTTACAATTTCATGTTCTATTTTCATAGATTCACAGCTAGCTCTGAGTAAATGAAGTTATTATATTTTTTAGACACTTAGAAATAAATGTC